>NC_059113.1:14393140-15088140 GCF_020740685.1 Jaculus jaculus | reverse complement strand
AAGAGGAAGTCCAGTGGCCAGACAGCTGGTGCAGTGAGGAAATGAGGGGCTTAAAAACTAGGCTTGATTCAGACCCTGTACTGACTGAGGGAAAGATGGACAGTTTCCTCCTGTGGCTCAAGTTCTGTCTCAAGATGAGAGAGTACAAAAACACCTAAAATATGTAACTTATGCTTGAGAAGTTATGCTTATATGAATTTTTACTGGTTATGACTGATGAGCAATTCTAATTTCCAATGGTACTGGTAACATAAACATGAAAATTACATTGTTTTATTTTCTCTCTCTTTCAATTAGAAAGCTTTATAGGTAAATGTGAAGGATCTGGAAACAAATACACAAAAGCTTGTAAACACTGACCTGTTAAATGTATCAATTTAAATGAAAGTTTATGATGGCCACCTGGAGAGATAAATCTGCATCTTCAAAGTTTGCTGTGACGTTTAGAGAATGTGTAGTAGAACATGTTGAACTCTTTATACATAATTCTTTGTATTCTCACTTATGTATGGCTTAGGGAAGAAATATCTTTCTAAGACAGAAGCAAGTTGTATGGAAGTTCTGAATAATATTTATTAATATTACTAAGAAATGAAAGAAATATTCTTAACTAATTGAATATGGCATTAAAGCGATCATGAAGTTGTATTTATTGAACTAAAGAACGAATTGGCTGGTGTCATTAAGATGCTATGCAGTAAATTGCCTTGGTAGGCTCTGGAGAGTCTTCTATATGTAGGAATTTTTAATAGTATATAGGTTAATGATAGCATTATGAACTACTCCCCAAGTAGATTATATATTGAATACTCAAATATGTATGATGTATACCTCTGTGTCTTTCCCCTTACTTAGCCCAAGGACAAATGTTCTTCCCCCACTTTGTGTTTTACATAATCTCTATGCATTTAAAATTTAGATCAAGTGCCATTCCTCAAAAAAAAAACAAAAAAAAAAAAAAAAAAAAAAACCAACCCTTAATGGGCTTTTCTTTTTTGATTTAAACACAAATCTTTTATGTTCCTATCCCATCATCTGCATGGTACGATCTTTATTATACACCTGAGAAGGTACTGGTTATTAGTGAGTCTGTATCTTTCCCCTGAGCTAAAAAGACATAGTATCAAAGATTTTTGGATGTGGCTTTTCCAGTTGCCAGGATAGTATCTGGTATGCCAATTAGTCAGGCAGTCATTAAAATCAATTAAAATACACAGAGCTTATCACTGATACATATGGAGTTGCATTCCAGTTCAATTCTACTCCAGTATGAAAAAAAAACTCAGAAATTGAACTCCCAGCAAATCAGTTTTCAATGAGGATAATAACAGCACTGTTATTCACTTATTGAGATACATATATGAGATTACATAAAATAATTTTGCTAGCAAATACCACATTGTAATTACTATTACTGATTTACAGAAGGCTGGAGTTACCCAGATTTATTAACCTCATGATACCAACCAAGTACTGACATAAAACTTAGTTATTTTGAATGTTTCAAATCCCTCTTCCAACTTGTTTCTAAGTTCAGATTCCACCATGAAACACAAAACTACCAAAATGCCTTGTGAGCATGACTGAAGGAAATGGTAATTTGGATATGGATATAAGACAAGATTGTAAATAACCTATAAGAGCCTTCACTAAACAGGGGACAAGGGACTGAAAGTATAGCTAGATATAGCAGGCAGTTCTACAATGCTAGGATGAGCATCCACCCGAACACAGTTTTATGAGAGGAAGGGATCTATTTTCAGCTTCCAGTATCCAGGGGAAGTTCCATTGATGGAGGAAGAAGCTGGCTTCCATTCATAAATCCAAGAAGACAGAGAGAAACCACCACCATCCAACAACACCCAAAATCAGCCATCTCAAAACCCAGCAGCAAGCAGGTCCCCCAGAGCTCAGACATCTCTGCATATCTTTGGGCTGGAAACAGATCTTCCCCCAAATACATCTTTGGGCTGGACACCAGGCCCACCCCCAGTGACACCTCCTCTAGCCAGGCAGATGGAGACCCACATTACAAGCTTTAATAAAACACCTGGGTCTATGGCAATCATGCATTCAAACTACCACACGGATGTTTACCAACCCTTTGATGTTTAATTGGAAAATACATAAAATGTTTGGATAGAGAGAACCTTATTGAGAAGTCATACATATTGATATGTTGTACAAAACTATTGGATGGGAAGATGGCTGCTGCAATCAGACTCCCATTGCTGGCAGAAATCACCTGGCCAAAAGAAATTTGTGGAGGAAAAAGATTTATTTTGGTTTATAAACTTGAGGAAAAGCTCCATTAATGCAGGGGAAAATGATGACATGAACCGGGGTGGACATCACCCCCTGCCCAACATCAGGTAGATAATAGCAACAGGAGAGTGTGCCAAACACTGGTAAGGGGACACTGGCTATAATACCTATAAGCCTGCCCCCAACAATACACTTCCCCCAGGAGGTGTTAATTCCCAAATATCCATCAGCTGGGACCCTAGCATTCAGAACACCTAAGTTTATGGGCAACACCTGAATCAAACCACCACAATGGCTAAGTGGTTAAAGGAGATTGTTTGCAATGCCTTTCAACTCAGGGTTCAACTCCCCAGAACCCATGTAAGCCAGACACAAAATGTGGCACATACATCTGGTATTGTTTACAGTAGCAAAAGGTCCTGACTCACCCATACAACCCCACACACAAATAAGTAAAATATGTTTTTTTAAATCTTACATGTATTTAAAAATCTAGTTTTGATATCTTCTTTTAACTTAGGTTATTGATTGAAAGCCTCTCAGAAATTTTTGGGAGAGTTAAAATAAATTATGGTACATGAATCATCCTTTCCTTTGAAATAAAATGATTTTTTCAGTTTTGATATGAAACTAAAGATCAGAAGCCATGAGCAAAAGCCATTGGATATATATTCAGAAGATCTAAAAGCAAAGTCCAGTTAAAGTAAAAAAAAAAAAATGAAACATGATATTTATTTTATTTATATACAATGCCAAGTAAGAACTTTTACTTTTGGGTAAGGTGAATAATTTCATAACAGAATAATGTGCTCACTGAGACCAATTATAAGAGACAGATAAAATAAATACTTATAGAATGAATAGTGTCCCAGAACCACAGGAGTATAAGGGCTATAGAACAAAATTCTACATAGAAGAATACTTGGCAAGTATACTCAGAACTTTCAATGCTCTTTGTGGACATCTTGTGCTGGGCATGGACTTGAAGCACAATTGGAACTCAGAATTTGTTTACTGCATCTAGGACATAGATCAAATCTTGGGTGATTTTTCTAGAGGAGATGTGAACAAACATCTGTTCACTCCACATAGGCCACATAAGACAGGCGGAACAAATGATTCCACCTCTGTCTCTACTGGTGAACCAGTGACTTTACTGGAGTTGCTGAGAGGAGCATGGATGACTCACAGGTAGTTGCTTCACTGAAAAGCCCACCCTAGCACTGGTGATGACTCACAAAAGCTGCATGCATAGGGAGCTCATTACTGAAATTGTAAGACAGCTTCCTCTTTCCCCAGCAATTTGTACATAAACTTAGGATGTGACCTGTTGAGCCGGTAACATTTTGAGCTTTGTATGTTTTGTGTACTTCCTGAGGTTTGTAATTTATCTTTAATTTCCTGGGTCTTATGAATCTCTTTCCTCTCTCCAGGAGAGAAGGGTTCAATTCAGAGGGAGTATGTGTAAGATCAGTGGTGAGCTTAGCAGTCATAAAGAGCTTGAGTGACAGTTTTTAAGACATGAAAAGCACTGTACAGATGGTGGGCTTTCCCTTTAACAATATTGAGGAACTGCAAGTTTGCAGAGGACAAGAGACAAAAGAACAAATTCTGGATCACAGAAAAGCAGATTAAGTTTTACATGTTCTCTTATTGCTTAGGAAACAAATGCTCAGCGCAGAGAAGATGCCAGAAAACAAGAGATGACAAAGTGGTACACATGCCGACTCCTTTTTCCATAGAGTGGCCTATATATAGATCTGTGGAGAACTATACTAAAATCCTAGGCCTGGCCACTGGAAAGGATGACTGCTGTGTGTGCAAAGAATGCAGGAGAGTGTTTGGCATTTGCTGAAAGAACTGGTGACAAAATTGGAAAGTAGAGTGGCTTTAGACACAGCATGTTTCTTCCTTAAGACTATTGTCAAATTTTCATGTAGTGCAGGTTGGGACGTGCAAGAGCCAATCAGACAACTTCTGAAAATGAGAACAGACATTCCTGCAGTTTCTCATTACTAAGGAGACAAAGACACACCATGATCTACCCTGGGAACTCTGAAGAGCCATCTTCCATGAGCAGGTGCACAAAAGAAGTTGTCAAAATCCTTGCAACACAAGAGCACAGTGTTGGCCCAGAGCAGCCTGTGGTTGGATAAAGGTCATCACTCTCCTAAACACTGAGCAGAATAAAGTGGAAACCTCCTCTTGAATAAGCTAAAATGATTTGAAGAATCTGCAGTTAATTTTACTTTTCAGAAGTTATTTATTTTTATTGGCAAATATGCAATGCACATAATGCTGTTTCACAAAGATGGTTTCTGTCAAGTATATCACGTGCTTTGAATGTATTAATACACATATAGCCCCCTTCTTCCTCCTCCTCTTTACGTTCTCACTAGTCTCCTTCCAGATTTCCCATATGATTCCATGCCACATGTATACATGTAGAAACAGCTTTATGGATATACACAATTTAAGATCCACAAATAAATATTTGATCTATGCCTTTCTCATCCAGCTTATTTTGCTTCATATGATGGTTGGAACCATTTAATACAAGTGACTTAATTTTGTTTGCCTGAGTCTTTAGGCTTCATGGGGATGTTAACCAAGGGCTTTATTTTTTAATACTTAAGTCTTCATAGATGTTATTACATTTATTTATTTTCTATTAAAGACAAGAGCAAAGAGGTCTTCTCCCCATAAGCTGAATCTGCTGGTTTGGGCTGTGTGGACTTGTCAGTGTGCTTTATGGAAATTGACTCATGCAATTTTCGGATGATCCTGTGTCTCATTTTTTTTTTTCAAACTCTGTTAATAAGAGTTGAAAAGAAAGGATGGCACATCAGTCTGCATTTTTAGAGCTAAAATATAATGCATGGGGAGAGGCAATTGTCTTCTCTCTTAATGACCCTGACCTGTGAGCTTAAAATAAAATGGTCTATTAATCACTAATCACAATTTCCAGATTGCCAGGTAAATATTTACATTTGTGTGAAACTTTTGTAATTACATGGATTCTCATCATCCTCTTGAGAATATGAAATAACAAATGGCAAAATGCTTTTAGTGTCTTCTTTTGTTTGTTAGTTTAACTCTAATTTCCAGGGACACTAGAGCTTGCTAATATCTCTAACTTGGATGCTGCTCTCATCAGATGAATACTTACCCCGTCATTCACCTTTGGCTGTGTGATAAAGCTTTCTAATTGACTTCATGTTGCTTGCCTTAGCCAATCTCCCACCTTTTCTTCTCTCTTCCCACTCTCATTGGGTATGTTCTTGAAGTGTAGCTCTGAAAATTTCTTTTGTGGGGAGCAGGGTAGTGGGGGATTCAGTCTGCCTGGTATCTCATGTCCCTTTGTCACTGATCTGTAGCAAATTACCAAAGCCAATATCCTTGGCCAACCCACTCTACTCTGTGCTACAGTTTCCTCCTTTGGTAACTCAGGTTACGATGTTGCTCCTCACAGGGCTATAGCGATCTCTAATAAAGGTTGCCACAGGCTTAACTCTGTGTCTGTTGTGCAAGCAATGCTGGCTTCATTGCTACTGATGTTGTTAATTCCCTCCTTCAGTAGTCTTTGTACCTTACAGCTTGCTTTTCTTGGGAACTTTCTCTCCCACGTCTATTTCCAAAAGGCCTGTTTACCTGCATGATTCATTTAAACTACCTGAGAGATGGTCTTCAAAGAGTGAGCCTACTATAAGTGTCTCTCGTTCACTTTTCTTAACTTTCTCTGCACCCTCCCTGTGCCTGCAGAGTCCTCATTGGGACAGTAAAACATTTGTGATCGTTAATAGGTTCACCATGATGGGATTTAGAATTACCATGGAAACAAACCTCTGGACATGTCTGTTAGGGTTTTTTTTTTTTTTTTTTTTTCCAAAGATTTGGTTACTGGTCATGGGAACACCTAACCTAAAAGTGGGTGATGCCATTCTATAGGCTGAGCATCCTAGACTGCTTAAAGTGGAGAGAAATAGCTGAAGAAAAGACTGTCTGCTTACTTACTATGGATTGAATGTGAGTTGCCTCAAGCTGCTGCTATGACTTCTCAAATAATAATGGGTTGTAACCACAAACATTAAGCTGAGTAAACCCTTCTATGAGAAAGTAACTGATACCACATGCTACTTAAGATGGGGAGAGAATCGTGGCTTAGATGTCTATGGGTTTCTTAAGTGGCATGTTGGCATTAATAGCATTCTTTCTGGGTGTATGTCTTCTAACTTAAACACTCCATGTTATGCATTCTTCATTGCACATAACATACCTACACTGATAGTGAGAGAGAATACAGACGCTTTGTTAGGTAGTTTAAGGTGATTGGGCCCCAAAAGTAAAGGCAGGAATGTCTGCCCTCACAATCTCCACTTTGTTACAAAACAAAGGATGATCTGACTTCATATCTCATGCCTAAAGAAGTTTCCTAGATTTCTTTTTTGTCCACAAATAACCTGAGCCCCTCGTGGAAGGGAGGTTCCCTTTGCTAGAATTTAAATCCAATCCTGACATTGCGGTTAGTGAAGTTTAGGTCCCAGAACTTAGTGTCATGGCTGGCCTCTTCCTGAGCCAGCTCCTAGCCTAGACCAATCAGCCCTCACTATGGTTCACCTGACCTGGACCATGAAGTCCACCACAGCCATGTTGTAAATAGACTGTTTCCAGGGGTGAGGGCTCTCTTGGCTGGCTCCTAAACTCCCACATTCTGGTAGCTTCCTTCTCATCCTGACGAGGAGAGATCCTGTTCTTACTCCCGTGTGGGCTCTTTACCCATTCCTGCCCTCCACCTGGCAGGAGCCCTCTGCACTTTCTTCTCTTACCTTCTCATAATCTAACAAAGTCTCTAAACCTTACCCTCCGGTTTATAGACTTTAAATTCAGAATACAAGAATCCTACGTACCTTGAACTTGTGTTGGTTTATTAGCATTGGTCAGGAACCCCAAAATTCCCACTTCAGTATGCTACCCACAGCACTACCCGGTCCACATTCTCTTGCTCAATCGGGGGCACTGCCAAGCAAATACAGATGAGGTGAAGACATGTTCCATGTAGGTGCAAAGAGATGCGATGTTACTACAGTCTCTGGTTCAAATAGATTGGAGAGCTGTGGGATAAGCATGCGTCTTACAGCAGAGGTCTCTTTCCTCTCAGGTTAGCAAGTGTAACCTTGAAATGGCCACAGGAAGGTTGTCTTACCTCTGAAGCTGTCCCTGACTAACTCAACAACCAAAAGGAAAAAAAAAAAAGCCTTTAATGAGGGCCAGAGCTCCAGGCACTTTTGAATCATTGCTGAAATGGAAGAAAAGTTTAATTACTGCAGACGAAATAAGTCAGGGTGATCTCATTGGGTATGCAGGCATCCCAGACAGCGTTCACTGCGGTTGTCTCAGCCATCTGCCAGCAAGGACAATTCATCTTAGCACCTGCAGGGGCAGACGGCAGAGAGCAAGGGGAACCGGCAGCCTGAAGACAGGGGCTCCGAAGGCCTCTGCTTATGAGAAAGTGACTAACAGCCAAGCCTGGTGGCACAAGTCTGCAATTCCAGCCACTCACTGCTGAGGCTGAAGGAACACAAGTTCAAAAGCTGCCTGGGCTACAACGTGAGCTCAAGTCCAGCATGGGCAACTTAGTGAGGTTCAGTCTGCAAGTAAAATAAATAAATGGTCCTGAGGATGAAGCTTAATATCAGGGCACTTGCATGTGGCAAGGCCCTGCATCCAATCCCCAGGACTGAAAAAAAAGTAGAAAACAATGTTTAAGGAACACCAGAAAGTGACAAAGGAAATGCCTATGAATTTCGCTGGGGGATAGGACTTATTTAGCTATACTACCTGGGTATCCTGATCCGATATCTGCTCTTAGCCTAGTTTCTCTTTTTACATGCATGCTGTGTGTGTGTGTGTGTGTGTGTGTGTGTGTGTGTGTAGAGTATGTGTAGTGTAGCATGTGACGTGAGCCATACTCACGTGTATATGAAGAGGCATGTTCCTTGTACACTCATGGAAGCCAAGGAAGGATATAGGATGCCACCCTTTATCACTCAGCTACATATTACCTTCACATGGAGTTTCTCACTCAACCCAGAGCTTCCATTTTCAGTCAGCAAGCCTGAGCAATTCTTCAGTCTCCATTCTCCCCCCACTCTATCAGATTGGAGTTAAACATATGTATGGCCATGTTCTGCTGTTTACATGGGTCCTGGGGAATTGAACTCAGGCAGACTCAGGCCTTCATGATTAAGCTAAAAGAATCACTTCTCAATGAGCCCTCGGTGAGCTTATGATATTTTTATGCCTCCCTGGTCTTCTTGCAGTATTTTTCCCTGCCCAAGAGTCACTTCTGCTGAGCAGGACTGTCTTCTTCTGTCTAGGATGCATGGATATACCTGTCTCCTCTATAAGCCAGGAGCTCTTTGACACAATTATTTTTGTTTTCATGAAGCCTTGTTTAGGCATATCTTGAAATGTACTAAATCTTTGTCTTTTCACACTTGGAATGGTACCTGAGAGACAGGCACGGTATATACTAAGAGTCAACATTAATGAAAATAACTAAGACTTTTGGAGTATTTAACCACCTTCACTTATTTATATCTAAACATATCAATAATCCAAGTAGTTTTATCATTGACACTCTCTAGAGAGCCAGGCATACTGACAAACAACTCTTTTTTTAAAATTTATTTGACAGCGACAGACAGAGAGAAAGAGGCAGAGAGAGAGAGAGAGAGAGAGAGGGAGGGAGAGAGAGAGAGAATGGGGGCGCCAGGGCCTCCAGCCACTGCAAACGAACTCCAGATGCGTGCGCCCCCTTGTGCATCTGGCTAACGTGGGTCCTGGGGAGTCGAGCCTTGAACTGAGTTCTTTAGGCTTCACAGGCAAGCGCTCAACTGCTAAGCCATCTCTCCAGCCCCTGACAGACAACTCTTATTCTTGCACTCAGAAGGTAGAGGCAGGAGGATTGAGAGCTTTGGCATCGCCTAGGTTATATAGTGAGTTCCAGGCAAGCAGAGGTTGCAGAGATAGATTCAGTAGAAGAAAAACAAAGCATTAAAATTCCAAAGACATTGCATAGAGGAGGTCTCAAGACACAGAGCTTCCAGTGGCAGAAGTGGTTGGGGAACTTGAATAAAATGATGTTGCTGTCCTAACGCTTAACCATTGCACATACTACAAAACAGCACTGAGTTGAGGCATATAATTTATGATAAAACAATATGATTCCAGAAAACACAATCATAAAAAATGTTAATATCTTTTACCACAGTAATCTCAGCCCTAGAGATACATTCTATGGGAATAATTCTACAAAAGAATTAATGCTATATAAATAGATCAGAACAGCTCCCACGTGCCAGTATTCAAAAGAAGGTTAAAAAAAAAATAGACTTGAAAGATCAGGGGATGTCTCTGAATCTTTTCTTTTCCCCCTTTGAGGCAAATCCAGCATACTGGCCTCTTTTTATGTGTGTGTGTGTGTGTGTGTGTGTGTGTGACACAGAGAGAGAGAGGCTGAGAATTGGTGTGTCAGGGTATCCAGCCATTTCAAACTCCAGACACACACACGTCCTGTTGTGCACATGCGTGAGCTTGTGCACTTGCATCACTGGGTGTCTGGCTTATGTTGAACATGAGTCCTCAGGCTTCACAGGCAAGCACCTTAACCACTACACCATCTCTCCAACCCTTCTCTGAATCTTAATTTTGTTTGTCACTCTAAAATTTTTCTGCAAAATTTTTCAAATGTATTCAAAAGCACTCTGCTTTGAAAATTAAAACCACCTTGAGATTCCATTACACCCTAATCACAATAACTATGATCAAGAAACCAAGGGACAACAAGTGTGGGTGAAGGAGAGGTGACAGAGGAACACTTACTCATTGTGGTTGGGAAGTTGCAGCCACTGTGGGAATGCTAAAACAGAACTATCATATGACCCAGTTATGTCATGACTGGACAGGTACCTAAAGGACTATACCACAGAGATACTTGCACATCCATGGTTATTATTGCTCTATTTGTAATAGCTAGATTATGGAACCAGCCTCGATGTCAATCAACTGACAATTAGATAATGAAAATGTGGTACATATGTGCATTGGAATTTTATTCAGCTATAAAGAAAAAAAAATGAAGTTATAAAATTGCCAGTGAATGAATGTAATTGAAAAAGATCATATTAGGTGACCCACAAAGACATAAACCATATGTTCTTTCTCCTATGTGGATCCTATATCTGAAGGTTTGTGTAAAGGGTATCCACTAGGAAGCTAGATAAGAGACTGTAAGAGGAGAGTAGGTGTGGGGACAGTGGGAAGGACAGAAGTTCATGTATGACATGAAAGTGGAAGAGAGACTTTGGGGGGAGGATATTTATGAGAGGGAAGGGAGGAATAGAGAGAGGAAGAGAAACAAAAGAATTCTATGAAAAAATACCATAACGAAACCTAATTACCTATATGTCTGTATGTGAAAAAAATACACCTAAAATTTGTTTTAAAAATATTGCTTTGGTGCATTCAAGGTAGGCTATAAGACTAGAGTAATTTTATTAGTCACTGAAAATAATGTAAATAAGATAAATACTTTCTCAATTTTTCCATCATTTACTTAGATTTTTATCAAACAGCAATGCAATCAAGATGATAATAATTGCTCATATTGTTGAGCTAGCATGTATTTAATGCACCGAACCCACAAACAACGTGCTCTAATGGCTGTTTGAAGGAAGAGCTAAGCCACATGCATTTGCCTATTTATGGAGCCAGGATGAGAGGTACACTTTCACCTATGGGAGAGTTTTACTCTCCTTCCTAGCGTTGAACTCCACACTGCCCCCTATGGGTTTGGCTCAGTCACTCCATACTTAGATCTGTCTGCTTCCAAGGTTAAGTTCGAATATTAAACGTGAAATCCAAGACACAAACCACTGCTTCAGTTGCACCCCCGACTTCCTTAGCAGCCTTCTGCAAATTTAACTTTCATCAGCTCTCTTAACACTCATAAAGACTTTCTTGAAGCGTTTCAAGGCTCCTGGTAACTGTCTATAGATGGATTACCTTTGGGTTTTGTGATTTACTGAATGTATCGGGTAACTCTGCAAAGATTCCGTTCTCGTGGTTTTGGTTCATTGTTGTGAAATACTACATATGAAAATAAGCCAAGGAAATCGATACATAAGCTGTGTGAGGGGGGAAAAATTGGAGCAAGTACCCCACTGTACTTCCCATTGGGGTTTCACTGGCTGGGCTACGTTGTGTTGGAACAACACGTGTGAATCCAAGCCAGCAAGGAAGCTCACCTCTGTCTAGGTGAAGAAGGCGTTCCTGCCATGCTAATCCGAGTCATTCAGGAACTCTGAGGCTGCTCGAGTAGAATTTCAACTAGAAAATGAGTAAGTGCTGAGTTATTAACCCTGAAGCTGGGTGCCAGAGGCCTTTGATCCTTCCACGGGGATCAGACTGTGAGTCTTGAAAGCTATGGTGGCAGACATGACTACTGATCTATAGTCCTACCCATGTTTTTCTAATCCACAGGGGAGGCAAGTTATAAGCATGATATAAAGTTAACTTTATAAGGCATTACATTGTACATATGTATATATGCATGTAAATATATATGTAAATGTATATGAGTATATGTAGGTGGGTAGATCAGTTTGTGTAGAGAAATCATAAGTTTGCATGAAGACATTTATGTGATAAATAATTATCACATGTTGACAGTGTTTACAATTTTTGGATTTGGAAATTAAATATGCTTTGACTTTATATAGCACAATATTTTTCTCAATTTGATCAACAATTGGCTTATACTTAGAATAAAATAACACTCGTAAGCGTGTAATTTTGTGAAAATAAATATGAGAAAGTTTGAGACTCTCGGAGTTTTTGAATTTTTCCCCAAGATCTAAAACTATCCAATTATAGGCACTATCTTAAGAACAGATGTGATTCTCTTGCTTTTTTTTTTTTTTTTTTTTAATTCTAAGTTCTTAGCTATTCATTCCCAGTCATCTGCCCCTTAACTCAAAGCCGACTGGTTGAGGGAGACTTGCTCTAGGATAAGGGCTTCGTGAGAGGACTGCTGCATATGATCATTTTCAAGGAATTTGTCACCCGTCTTAACTACCTGTATCTGGTGAGCTCATAATTTACTGTTGCTATTTTAATGGTTCCCAGAAAGCTCTTAGAGGATTTTATCTCGAGTGTGTTGATGCATATTCATAGGCAGTCTTCTGCACTTGAAGCCACACCCACACCTCTGCGGTATCTGCAGCATGAATAAGGGCATCCTCTGGGACTCATAGGACAACATGGAAATTTGATACCGGCTGCCTGCTGAATGCACAAAAGGTCTGCTTTGTGGTATTGATTTTTACAGGGAGAAAAAAAAATTCTGATTCATATCTTTTGTGTCATGGAAATTTATTTTAGCTCCTTCATCTGTTTGCCATAATAAAATTAAAGTTGTCATTTTTCTAAAATTGGAATTTGCTGGGTAGTTTTAGAGGAAGGAACACTTACAGTTTCTGTGTTCTCTTGGGACAGACAGTGAAGCAACATTTGGAATGCCCACTTGGCAGTGGATGCCGAAAGGAGCTCAGTCTATACACAGGCATGAAGGTTCTCATTAGGCATCTCAAGGTGACATCACTTTGAATTTGATATTGACACCAATACAGAGATGTACGTAAGTGAGTCAACTTGCCTAAGATCACGGTTGGTCAGCTAGTTAAATTCATTGCCCAAATAATCAGGTTCACACACGCGTACCTGGTAAAAATGGATCAGTTGGAGCCATCCTGCTCCTGGGGACCTAGAGAGTCCTTCATGTAGGTTTTGCATCCATTCCTACTGTAGAATCACTCTGCTTGAACAAACGTTGTCTTTTACTTGCACTAAGTGTAATAATATAATATAAATGTAGAAATCAATTGCTCTTTGAGAGCTGACCACTTCCCTTCCCTGCCCCATGACAATGAATCCACCTATAAGACCTCAGTTGACTCTTGGATTTACTTTAGTCTTTATTTGGAGAAAAGCAGTTAATCACAATGTAGAACTTCAAGTCCCCTCCCTCTTTTCCTAAAAAAAATTCCCTCCTGTCAGGGTCTGTTTGGTTTCCTTTCTTTTTTCCTCTCTTTATCCCTATATCTTTAATGTAAATTTCTTTTCTTCTCCTTCTGCTTTATAGAGTACTTTAGAAAATTTCATGTCCTAATTTAGCTTATCCAGGCCTAGCAATATGTTCTCTAAACAAGACTTTTCTCACTGATGTATTACACTGTCCTTAGGAACAGGTGGGGCTGTATAACATAAAACACAAGTGTTCTTTTTTTGTTGGTGGTGTTCTGTTTTGTTTTGAACACACATTGCTTTTGGGTAAGCATGAATGCACCCTGGGTAGCCCCTGTGAATTGTCTTCTCTTGTCTTTCACTCTTTCCTTCTCCATTGGTTCAAATGATTATTTCTTTTACAATTATTTCAAATTCATATCTCTATGTCTATCTCCTTCTATGCCACAGACCAACACAGATCTGTATGCTGGATAAGTTGACTTGGCAGTCCTAAAATATATTCAAAGTAAATCACTCTCTGTACCTCTAGGCAATTTACTTTTATTTTCTCTATCTTTCCAATGCTATCTGGTATTTGTAGCTATCATTGTTACCTTAACAACTGACCTGATATCAGAAAGCCATTATTATTATTATTATTATTATTATTATTATTATTAATGATAATAATTTTGGGGGGCTTTTAGAGGTAGGGTTTCACTCTGGTCCAGTATGACCTGGAATTTACTATGTAGTCTCAGGGTGGCCTAGAACTCATGGGGATCCTCCTATCCCTTCCTCCAGAGTGATGGGATTAAAGGTGTGTGCCACCATGCCCAGCTAATTATTTTAAATATTTACTTATCATACACACACACACACACACACACACACACACACACACACATGTATGTATGTATATATGTGGAGAGATAGAGGGGAAAGGGAGAGGGACACAGAAAGAGAGAAAGAGAACACAGATGCATTAGGGACTCTTGCCTCTGCAGATGAACTCCAGATACATGTGCCATTTTGTGCATTTTGGAAGCCACTGTTAAATGTCACTGTGTTCTTACCATTCATATGACTGTGCTAATGGAGTTATGACCCTCCTAAATTTACTGTTTCTTTTATAACTCCTATTACTTTCTCTTGAAATCCTCTCATGATTTTATCCTAAGCTTTAGAAAATTCTAGATCAGTCTTTTGCCTTTGATCTGTTGCTTCTTCTTTTTAAACTATGAATAGCATTATTTTATCCTCTTTGCCCCATTCCCCTCCCATATGGGATCAAGGCCAAGTACCATGTCTTTAACATTCTTAATCCATATGAATCCAGCCTTATCCATTTCCATGTTCTTCCAATGCTGGGTCTAGCCTCTGATCATATTTTCTCAATAAACTATCACATTGGTTATTTTATACTTCTGTACTTTTTCAAGGCCTGGTTTTTGTAATTGTCAGAGCTTAACTCAGTAGAGTTTTAGCAATAACTCAGCCGAGTAAGCTTAGCATGGACCTCGCTGATCTGAATGTCTCCTCTTAGTGATTTTCTACGTACTGATCCCTTCAACTTGCTGCTTGTTTATCAACCCATAATTATCTTCCTTACAATCTGGAGTTCATCTGTCTCCCTATTACCATGGTCTTTATATTGCAATAATCCCAAATTAGATCAGCCTTAAACTTCTAATAGGTATTCAAATTTTTTTTCTTTAACATATGCCTTATGCAAATAGTTGCTTCCTATTTCACATACATGAAGATCTTAAGAGATACACTGATTCTCCTGGGTCATTTGTTCAAAATTAAATGTGTCTGAAATCAGTGAGGTATGTTCTTTGTAGCCTACATAAATAACTGGCTCATTTGGTCCTGGAGAGTAACTTAGTCATGTGTCAGAAATGCAGTGGATTGGATAATGCTTTCAATGCTATTGCAATGGATAAAGTTGTCAATGTTCTACTAGTATATTGGTGTTCACACATAATTACAGGAATGACTGGCTTCATAGTGGATGCAGCAAAGTGTATTTCCAAATTCTTAGTCAAAGGACTTCAGAGAAGCAGACTCAAAATAGCATAGTTCAAGATACAGATTATACGTGTGTGTGTGTGTGTGTGTGTGTGTGTGTGTTTTTCAAGGCAGGGTCTCATTTTAGTTCAGGCTTACCTGGAATTCACTATGTAGTCTTAGGGTGGCCTCAAACTCATGGCAATCCTTCTACCTCTGCCTCCCAAGTGCTGGGAATAAAGGTGTACACCACCATGCCTGGCCAAGATGATACAATATTTTTATGGGGCTTTTTAAGTAATCAAGGAGGACAAGATGTTCCAAAACCTTCTGTGCATCCACTGTATCAGGAAAGTCTGAGTACCAGTGGAACAGAGAATTTAATTCCCAGTCTCATGCCCAAGGGTTGAGGACTAGTGGGGAACATGAGTAGTTGAGGGGATAATGCATGGTGTATTTGAGTTGCAGGAGCAGGTAGCCAGGTTACTAACAGATGGTATATTTCCTCAGTTTGTATTCTCTGGCTTACACCTTGAGTTAGTGGGACCACCAGGAAATTTGGAGCAGATGGGGGGCAAATCTCACTCATTTCTGTAGAGGAATCACTTGGGTTTCTGTGTGACCAGTAGGCTGTACACGGACAGTAGCATAAATAGAGAGAATAGTATAATTAGGGGGAGAGGTAGCAATAGTTTTGACCAGAAGTAGCAGAAGAATTAGCTATAAGGTCTTTGATTTATGGGTACACTTTAGAGTAAGTCTGCATGATTAGATGGAGTCTAGGATTAATGGAAAGAGAGAGAGGGACCCACAATGATTCCAAGGTGTTGTGTCTGAGCAACATTAACAATAGGATTGCAATTTACTAAGATGAGAGTTTGGAATCCAGAATAGCATAGCTTTGACTTTACATATGTGGAGATCCGTAACTACTGCATTCTCTTAGGAAAGGAATCTGTAGCATTGTTTTCTTGTCAAGATAGACGTAGACTCAGAGCTGTGGATGTGTCTTGAAGTGGATTGTGTGCTTAGAGAGTTAGACATGGCAATGTGATATGGGATACTTTCCAAAGCCCAGTGGGCAGGAAGATGGAAGTTTAAACTCACAGTAAAGGACTACCTATTTATAATTCATGAGCCTAATATTTGAATTAGATAATTAAGCCTAAAGGCAGTTTGGCTTAGGTAGAACACTACTTAAATAAAGCCAGCTTTTTTTCCCACTTGCAGTAGGACAGACTGCTGTCCTTCTCAGCTCCTGGGACACAGCAACATATAGAAATATCATCTCTAAACTAGAGGCTCCCCATGCTTAGTTATAAGGCGTGTTAATTTTGCCTCAAATATAAGAGAATATTAGTGTCATTCTTAAAATTATAGGCCACCGGGCTGGGGAGATGGCTTAGCACTTAAGCGCTTGCCTGTGAAGCCTAAGGACCCTGGTTTGAAGCTCAACTCCCTAGGACCCACATTAGCCAGATGCATAAGGGGGCACACGCATCTGGAGTTCGTCTGCAGTGGCTGGAGGCCCTGGAGTGCCCATTCTCTCTCTCTCTCCCTGCCTCTTTCTCTGTCTGTCACTCTCAAATAAATAAATAAAAATAATAAACAAAAACATTTAAAAAAAAATTATAGGCCACCTAAAAGTTGAAGCAGACATTTATATCTTTCAAAATTCTTATACATTTAGAATTTAACTAGATACCCTTGCATGCACATACTTATAAAGTCAATTGGACTGACATATTATCTTTGTCAGCCAAAAAATATGAGGTCTTAAGAAAGCCATAAACCAAAGATGTCAAACTCTAGAAGTAGAAAATAGCATAATAAGGTAGCTGAGCTGGAATGAAGAACGGTGGTGTTACCTAGTAATTCTGTATTCTTCCTACCACAGCACGCAAATGCCATTGCTTAGAATTTAATTCTCTTTTTTTCCCCCCTGACCTCTTATGTGCTTTTCCTTTTGGAACAGCCAGAATTCCTTGCATTAAAGTTTATATTTGAGTGATTTTGGGAAATAATTCAAGGATGTTATTGGCAAATTGAGGAGGGAACTTACTTTTATTGAGTGATCATAAAATATCTTATGTAAGCACTTGGAGACAATCCAGTTCCTTCTAGTTGCAGGGAAACTTGTCCTCCAACTCCTGGAGACAGGAATCTCAGATTCAACCAATGAAGTTCAAGCAAACAGCATTACTTCATCAAAAGAGTTTTTCATTGGCTGTTCACTTTCCAAGTAGCCTTAAGATAATGTCTAATACTTTAACCCTTGTGTGTATAAACCTATGTTAGGCAGCACCGGGGCTAACTAGTGATACAAGAGGCATCTTAGGAGATATATAGACTAGCATACTACTAGATAGAAGAAGCAAATGACATTTATTTCTGTTCAGAATAATGAACGACGCTAATGGTCAACTTGATACAAAGAAACAAAGTGCTTTTGTCTTATGCTGACTCATAGTACCTCTGTTTCAAGCTAGAGATCACAATTCATGAAGGAAAGCAAAGACAACTGCTGTGTGAACCAAATCCCTCATTTAGAGAGTCAATATTCCCCACAAAGTGTATCTCGGAGCCCGTCTGGTCTCACACGTGGACTCTTCACATTTGTTCTTTTATGCTGCTTCATGACAGCTCTGTACTAAAGTTGCAAACTGACAATTTTCATCCTGCATTACTAATTAGATTATGAATCCTATAAGCTCAAGATTTAAAAGTTACAGGCCTTTATATCATTCAAACTCTACACATCTGAAGACTGGTTGATGTCGAGATGATTCCATACAGGCTTGAGAATAAGGGCTCAAAAACAGCACTTCTCAACAGCTTAAGAGGGTGATGACAGTACAAGCCATCAAAGAATAGCTGAATCTTCTGCCCACTTTGTAGTTCAAGGGCATATTTTCTCACCGTCATAAGGCAATGTATGGCATAGTGAGCATGGGAGGGTGCTAGATTTGACATCTATTCTGCTATGATTTCTATTGTAATTTTACTTTCCTTGTTTACAAAACTAGGAAAAATGGAACCTAGTTCAAAAAATACTTGTACAAGTAGGTACATAGGTACATCTTCTTGCTGTCTTCCCTTTACCCTGAGTAAGATCTATTTATTAGAAGGAATCTTCTAGCATTGCCCTTATATTACAATTTATTTATTTATTTATTTACTTGCAAAGAGACAAAGAGAGAGAGAGAGAGAGAGAGAGAGAGGGAGAGAAATTGAACAGGCACAAGTCATGTCAGGGCCTCCAGCTGATGCAAATGTACTCCAGATGTATGTGCCACTGTGCATCTGGCTTCGTGTGTGTCCTGGAGAATCGAACTTGGGTAGTCAAACCCTGGTTGTTAATCTTTGCAGGCTAACTGCTGAGCCACCTTTCCAGCCCCATACTTTGCTAATTCTTTTTCTTTTTTAATATTTTTTTTAAAGATTTTTATTTATTTATTTGATTATTTGAGAGTGACAGAGAGAGAAAGAGGCAGATAGAGAGTGAGAGAGAGAATGGGCGCGCCAGGGCTTCTAGCCACTGCAAACGAACTCCAGACGCGTGCACCCACTTGTGCATCTGGCTAATGTGGGACCTGGGGAACCGAGCCTCGAACCAGGGTCCATAGGCTTCACAGGCAAGTGCTTAACCGCTATGCTATCTCTCCAGCCCTCTTTGCTAATTCTTGATAGGCGGTTCTGACACCTTTTGTGGCTGGCTCAACTTCCATCCTAGTTGAACCAATCCCCACCAAAGATAAAAAATTATGCTGACAACCTCTGTCTTCTGAGTTGAGGAGTGTTGCAGTTACGTTTTCATTACTGGTAGAAATCACCCAAGCAAGAGCAGCTTGTGGGAAAAGAAAAGAAGTTTATTTTGGCTTACAGGTTCGAGGGGAAGCTCCACAATGGCAGGAAAAATGAGATGAAAAGAGGGTGAATATCACCTTCTTGCCAATATCAGGTGGACAACAGGAACAGGAGAGTGTGCCAAACACTGGCAAGGGCTATAATACCCATAAGCCCACTCCCAATGATACACTGCCTCTAGAAGGCATTAATTTTCAACTGCCAACAGCAGGGGAGACTAACATTCAAAACACCTAAGTTTATGGGAGACACCTGAATCAAACCACCACAAAGAGTCTTGAAGTTCATGTGCTGACATTGATGTGTTTCACGTTTGAGAGACATTGAGCCTCTGAGTTCCACAGTGTTACAACCTTCGCTTCTGAATTCTCCAAGGCTGCAGCCTTTGCCTGCACCTCTGAGATGGTGCCCTCTCTTCCAAAGGGCCATTTTCCACCTTCCTGTTTAGACTTCTGTTTCCGTGATGATATGAGAGTCAAACTCAACTGTAGTTCATACAATTAAGATGGAAACCTTGTACTTAACACCTGTCTTTAAGAAAGGGATGTGTCAATGATTGTGCTTCTGTGTGAGAAGGAAAATACTTAGTAGCAGAGGCCAGTAAGTTAAAAAGGAGATATAAAGGGAAGAGAAAGGAAGGGAGGAGGGTATTTAATAGGTTGGTATTGTATATATGTAACTACAATGATTGAGATGGGGAGGTAATATGATGGAGAATGGAATTTCAAAGGGGAAAGTGTGGGGGGAGGGAAGGTATTACCATGGAATATTTTTTATAATCATGGAAAATGTTAATAAAAATTGTGAAAGGAAAAAAAAGAAAGAAAGAAAGGGCTGTGTCATTCTATTCTATGAGAAGAACTCGTCATGAGGCACAGATCTGATTTTAGTTTAAGTGATAATCAGTGGTGAACTGTTTGCCTAGACCACTTCGGACATTACTTTGTACTGGTACATTCAACACACACATCCTTCAAGATTTGTTAATTCATTCACTCCTCCCCTTTTCCATCTGTCCACCATCATCTTTCTTAGCATGCATCTCACTCTTCTACATAAGCCTGGGATGAGCTAACGGACTAGAGTTGGTTCTGTTAGTTTTGATCTGGCCATGTTTCAGCTTCACCTCAGATTGCACTTTTCCCAGCATGACTCATAGATGAGTCTGAACTATCCTTAAATGCTACCCCATACTATTCATAGAGAAACTTATTCAAAAGGGAAATGAAGAAATGTGAAAAGATCCCCAAAGTACATTGAACAATTTGTATGTTTTAGAAATCTGTAATTTACCACCAAACAAACAAGCAAATAACCTTTCCTAAGTAGACATGTTTATAATAATAAAAATTAAAGAGATTAACAGAATAGTTTAGGGAAGCAAAGTCTTTAGAGGTATAATTAGGTTACATACTGTGCTTGTCTGGTAAGATTCAGAGAATGGGAAAAACAAATTTAATGGGACACTGTCTCCTCTGTGAGGATACTTTACTCTTAATATATGGCTGATTTGTTATAGTTCTAATAAAGTTAATGGAAAGGATCAAAACCTTTCCAAATATTTCTTGCTTTTACTTTAAAAATCAATATGCTTTCCATAAAATTACCATGAGAAATGAAGCCAATCTGTAGGCTTTTCAGAATTTGCCAGCAGAGTCTTTTAAATGACCTAATGCAAGTTACAATCTCTAAAATACTTTATGATTCCACTATGTTTGATCCACTGGCATTCAGACTTGTGTCCTCTGAGCTGAGCCCAGCAAAACAGGGCAAATCAGTGGTATTGCTCCTCTCAGGTTAGACTTGATACTAAGTCACAGACTCTAGCCTAAGTTTCAAAGATCACATGAAATCTGTCTACCTGGTTGACCTTTGATCTTGTCTATGGAAATGGATCCATAGCATACCCAGAAATTCAGCCTGAGACATAGGTTCCCACCCTAATTTACATTTTATTCTCTGCCTGTCTCATGAGCACCCTTATGAAAATTTTAGATCATTCTATTTGGCTTCTTGTTCAAAGTCCTGCTCTATGTAGTTAGGTGATTTATTTGTTTACCAAATATTCATTGAATAATTGCATAGTAGTTGCTATATCCTGAATTGCATGTAGTAACAGCAAGGTTGAGATTCTCTTACCTACACATAGCTTTCAGTCTAGTGTAGTGGTAGCTATGTAACAGTTATTATTATCAAATACAATAAGCTTTAATAGGAAGGTGCACTTCCTGCCTATTCAAGAGTTAGGCTTTGTTGAGGCTGGGAAAATTGCTCAGTGGTTAAATGTACTTACTTCTATTCCTCAGTAACCATGTACAGCCAGACGCACAGAGCAGCACAAACATCTAGAGTCTGCAGTGCTAAGAGGACTTGCCATGCCCATTCTCTCTTCTATCTCTTTCCCTCTTTCTAATAAATATAATATATATAAATAAGAGTTTTAAGAAAGAGGACAGCTGGGCGTGGTGGCACATGCCTTTAATCCTAGCACTCGGGAGGCAGAGGCAGGAGGATCACCATGAGTCTGAGGCCACCTTGAGACTCTATAGTGAATTCCAGGTCAGCCTGGGTTAGAGTGAGACTCTCCCTTGAAAACAACAACAACAACAAAAAAGAGTTAGGACATGTTAAGTTCAGTAAGTGAATTTTCTAGTATCCTAATAATGGCTTATGTAATTACCAAGTCACCTGCTTACCTCCTCTGAGTTTCTTCACACTATGCCCCTCCCCACCACTGATTCTATTCCTCGATGCTGGTCTCTTGACAAGTCTTGAGTCCTCATTCACACTGCTGCATGCTACCTGGTCAGATCTGTAGCCAGCCTCTGTATCAAGGCAGAGACTTGCAATAGGATTTTGATGTGAATACCTTAGACAAACTACCTTGTCTTACTGCCCACCTCAGCTACATGCTATGACAGTCCTAAGATTTGTGACAGATCCGTGTATGAGGGAACCAAGGCCCCTACAATCGATCTTCCTTCAGATTTTAATTTGAGCCCAGCTTTCTCTTTTTTAGCCAAACTGAGTCAGCACTTTGTTTCCTTATATATTGGCAACCTATTAGAGAAAGTCCAGTATGCTTTAAGAACACTACCATACTATTTATCTATTTAATGAAGGGTGCATTATTATTTTCTCACATGAAAAATAAAGATAAAGGAATGAGGATTAGAAAGAGAAAATATATCAGAATAATTCTTACTGCAATACACCATACTCATGTAAAATATTTTTATGCTTGCTTGCTAATGGATACTCCAAAAGTGTGAAAAAGGTACTAAACACCCCAAGAGGGAGTGGCTTATGTCTTGATACAGTAAATTTTGTTCTTCCTCATGAATCAAGGGCTGAGATGGAGGCTTACTTACAGCAGTAATAAATTCATGGTACCCGTATCTTACAGATGCGTAAATATTTCAGTATGACCAATTAATAGACAAAGCTCACTAACCACCAGCATTTATTGCATACAAAGTAGTAAAAAGAAAGCATATTAAGCATTTGGGGACATGCGATAATTTAACATCTATTCATTACAACTTAGGGATAATTTGGAAGGGAGGTAGAATCTGTCGAAAAGAATACCACTGTCAGCATGTGTTAAATATTAAATAAATGATACTATAAATGAAGAATAGATAAAACGTTTACAGAGAGCTACTGCAAGTACTCCATTTACTTCCATGCTAAATACACAGAAATGTGGTGGTTGGATTCAGGTGTCCACCATAAACTTAGGTGTTCTGAATGCTAGCTTCCCAGCTGATGGAGATTTGGGAATTAGCGCCTCCTGGAGGCAGTGTGTTATCGGCCATGGGCTTATAAGTATTATAACTAGTGTCCCCTCTCCAGTGTTTGGCACACCATCCTGTTATCCATCTGATGTTGGCAAGGAGGTGATATCCAACCTCTGCTCATGCCATCATTTTCCCTTGCCATCCATCATAGAGCTTCACCTGGAGCCTATAAGCCAAATTAAACCCTTTTCCCACCAGATGCTCTTGGTTAGGTAGTTTTCTGCTAGCAATGTGAACCTGATTGCAACAGTAAAATTGGTACTAAGAGTGGGATTACTGCTTGATACCTGACTGTGTGGCTTTGGCCTTTAAAAAAGAAAACAAAAAACATTTAACTATTCATTTAAGAGCAACAGAGAAAGAGGGAGAGAGATAGACAGAGACAGAGGGAAATAATGGGCATGCCAGGACCTCCAGCCACTGCAAACAAACTCCAGATGCGTGTGCCCCCTTGTGCATCTGGCTAATGTGGATCCTGGGGAATCAAGCCTCTAACCGGGGTCCTTAGGCTTCACAGGCAAGCGCTTAACTGCTCAGCCATCTCTCCAGCCCGTGGCTTTGGCCTTTTGGAGCTGATTTTCAAGAGGAATGTGGAAGGATTTGAAACCTTGGCTTAAAAGATGCCTTGAAGTGCTGTAAATACAGCTTGATGGACTATTCTGGTCAGAGTTGAAAGACCTGAATGCGGTAAGAACTATGGACTGTGAGGTTTGGCTTGTGAGGGTGAGAAAGATCTTTGCCTGGACTGGGCTAGAAGCAGTTTGTGTAAGAGGCTTTTTGTTATGCCCATGTCCTGAGAAGTTGTGCAGGGTTGCATTGTGTAGAAATAGACTGGTGTGAGCAGATGGATATGGCACAGAAAAAAATAAAATAAAATCTTTGGTCTGAAACTTCTGCCCATTCAGCTGCAATTATAAGAGATATTACAACCTTTGAGATTGGGCTAGCTGGCCTGCATTGGGACAACAGAAAGAATGTAGTCTTTTGGAAGGGGCTAAATGTTGAAGGAGTGTCCTGTTCTTCAAAGTCTGCTTTATTCCCCACTGGATTAACAAATTGGCACCCCATCCGGTATTATGGAGTATAAGAAATTCAGGAAACAGGGTCATTGAATTTTCAACATGGTCTTTTATTTTACAAATAGCCATGGGCAGTGTGAAACAGGCTTGCTCGATGCCTGCAGGGAGACCCAATGGACCTGTGAGGACAGACCGTGGGTTGCATTGGAGACCAAGTGGAGACGCCAGGACCACGAGATGGCTGCTAAGGAGAGCTGCCAACCATGGATGAAGTTTTCCAGGACTGTGAGTAGCTTAGCTGGAGAGGTGGAATTGGGATTCCAGAGACTTGTTGCTGGTTAGAATTATAGCACTTGAATCCAAGTGTAGTGGCACATGCTTTAATGCCAGCACTAGGGAGGCACAGGTAGGAAGACTGCCTTGAGTTTAAGGCTGCACTGATTCTACAGAGTGAATTCCAGGTCAGCCTTGGCTACAGCAAGACCCTACCTCAAAATATTAAAAAAAAAAAAAAAAAAAAAAGTACAGGCCTTGGAGATTTGTCACTGGTTAGAGTTGTTGGACCTGGAGCTTCAGAGTTTGATGTTTGCCCTTGTTTTAAATCTTGTATTGGTTGAATATTTTGCTGTGAGAATGTATATTTTTGTGCCATTATGATTTTGGGAGGGGGGCATTTTGGTAAAAGATTTCAGACTAAGCTGGGCGTGGTGGCGCACGCCTTTAATCCCAGCACTCGGGAGGCAGAGGTAGGAGGATCGCCATGAGTTTGAGGCCACCCTGAGACTCTATAGTGAATTCCAGGTCAGCCTGGGCTAGAGTGAGACCCTACCTCAAAAAACCAAAAGAAGAACAAAAAAAAAAAAATAGATTTCAGACTATGGGGATGTTTGAACATCATTAGGATTGATAAGACTTTGGAGACTTTTAAAGTTGGACTGAATGCTTTGCATTTTACACCATGGCTGGGTGTTAGTTTATGGGGGCCAGGGTGGAATGTGGTGGCTTGATTCAGGTGTCCCCCATAAACTTAGGTGTTCTGAATGCTAGGTTCCCAGCTGGTATAGATTGGGAATTAACCCCTCATGAAGACAGTGTATTGTTGGGAGCAGGCTTATGGGTGTTATAGCCAGTGTCTCCTTGGTAAGGTTTGGCACACTCTCCTGTTCCTGTTGTCCATCTGATGTTGGTCAGGAGGTCATGTCCCACCTCCGCTCCTGCTGTCATTTCCCCTGCCATCATGGAGCTTCCCCTCGAGTCTATAAGCCAAACTAAACCCTTTTTTTTTTAAATCACAAGCTGATCTTGGTCAGATGATTTTCTGCTATCAATATGAACCTGACTACAACAATAATATATCCAGGCTTTGCTACTTCGCAAGTAAAAATACATAACATCTGAAAAAATTAATAATTTAATCAACATCAAGGAGCTAGTGAGTGAGTAGAATCCACATGCGAGTTAATTATACAACAAAATATAGGTTTTTTACATTTAAAGACTACCAGTTCAGAAACTATATATTCCTTCCCAATCAACTTCTCACATTAGATAGCTTTTGAGAGTGAAGGGGGTACTATTAATAGTGGCACATGAACAGAAGATGGGAAACAGAAATGACCTGGGCAGACAGGGGTGTATGATCATTGAATTATCAGATTTAATTTAAACGTTGTCATGGAGGTAACACAAAAGTTGCAGGGTAATTTGTAGCAGAATCATGTTACTGAACTTGGGAAGTGTAGTATGACCTCCCAAATGAGTTTGTGAGCTCAGTTGCTCATCAGTGTGCCTTATCTTTATTTAGCTGCCGTGTAGATTATACAGGTTTCTTTGGCTAGATAGCTCATATCAGTGGTTAGGGATCACTAATTGGACTCGAGTTGAACCTTCTTCACTTCTTCAGAAGGTGATTCTTGGAAAGTTACATCACTTATCTTTGTCTGAGTTCCCTCCTCAGTGATAATGAAGAAAGTAACACCTATGCAAGAAAATGTTACTTTAAAATATGCTAGCTACTCTTAGTATTAGTTAATTAAAATTATAAATTTATTTTTTTTTTTACCCTACAGGGGATAGGCTGAGTAGCTTAATGAGTATGTTTTTTAAATATTTTATTTTTTAAATATATATTTTTTTCTATTTATTTGAGAGAGAAAGAGAGAAAGAATGGGTGTGCCAAGGCATCCAGCCACTGCAAATGAACTCCAGACACACATGTGCTTCCTTGTGCATCTGGCTTACGTGAGTCCTGGAGAATTGAACTGGGATCCTTTGGCTTTGCAGGCAAATGCCTTAACCACTAACCCATCTCTCCAGCCCAGACAGAGAGATATACAGAAAGAGGTGTGGGGGGGGAGGAGGGGGGAGA
This sequence comes from Jaculus jaculus, assembly GCF_020740685.1. Taxonomy (NCBI): domain Eukaryota; kingdom Metazoa; phylum Chordata; class Mammalia; order Rodentia; family Dipodidae; genus Jaculus; species Jaculus jaculus. Next base: position 15,061,741 of record NC_059113.1, on the reverse strand, counting down.
GAGAGAGAGAGAGAGAAATAGGCATGCCAGGGCCTCCAGCCACTGCAAATTAACTCCAGATGCATGTGCCCCCTTATGCATCTGGCTTATGTGGGTCCTGGGGAGTTGAACCTGGGACCTTTGGCTTTATAGGCAAGTGCCTTAACCACTAAGCCATCTCTCCAGCCCATGAGCATGGTTCATTTGACAGAGAATAGCATGAGCTACAAAGCAGTGGGATGGAAGTTAAGAGTCTTGACAAGTCATGTGATCACTGACTCTCAGTATCTCACCTGCATAAAATGTAGTTGATACTTGCCACCCCAAATTCATGTTCACCATACATGGTCACTGTGAATATCAGACTAAGGTGGTTTATGTACTGGAAAGCGCTATATGAAAGTCAATCATTCTAATTCTAACATGTTTCATTACAAATGATTTAACAAGGTATATATGGCCCTTGGCAGCCTTTAAATGTCTTGAGTATTAAACCATACCTCTTGGATCACCTGTGACATAACTAGTTAATTATCATTACAAGTTTGGATAAGAAACAAAAAATAAAACTAGAGCTGTCAGTTCTCGGTGAGGTAAACTGTTCAGAATTTGCCTGTGGGCCAAAGAGTGGTTGGGAGAGCAATTAGTTATGAATTGCACATCATAGTCAAGGGCTGAAGAGGCAGCAGACCAGACCCTTCCAAATATGTGATATCAGCTTCCAAAGTGAACTATTCTATAAAGTATGGAAACCCTGCAGGATGAGAGCCAGCTCTGCTTGAAGGCTTCACGTGTGGTGCATTGCAGGGAAACACAAAAAGCAATTCCTAGTACAGTTGCTAGTCAGTTCCCACCCCCATCGCCTCCTCCAGTGCAGCATCCAAACCCGCCCCCAGCTTTGACATCAGCAGTGGGCCAGAGGGCTCCCAAGGCGATTTTGCAGGGAAAGCTGATGAGTCAGGGAAGAGCAAAAGGTTTCTGTTTTAAATTACCATAGGAATCAGATTAAATATAAAAGTTTCCAAGTGAAAATCCTGGTAAAGCCAATGACCACAGTGCATTCTTATTGAGAAATTGAAATTTTGAGAGGTTATAGTGACTAAAGGGCCATAAACAGCCACTGTCCTTGAAAGAGATAAGACAGTTTCCAGGAGCATTCCCCGCACCTGCGAGGACTCTGGGTGTTTGCACGGTAATGCAGTTATACTGTTCATTGTCCATCAGCCAGGGCAACCCAGTTTTCAGTTAGCTGATTGAGTTAACTGCCCTGAGCTCATAAACTCACCAGCTGGTCAGTCCCGGGCTTGCTCTTGCTTGTCTGTGACGCCCACCATCATTCATGTGTTTCAACCAGAGAAATTTCATGAAATGCACTTCCCACTTAAGTGGTTGAAAGAGCTCATAGTTGCCTAGCAACAGGGCTTTCGGAGGTAAGCAACATGACAGGCTAAAGAACTCTGCAGAGAGCAGAGAAAGCCTGGCCTGTCGCTGCATGCTGCCTGCCGCAGTGAGTGGGAATGCGTTTCAATCTGGGTGCGAGCGACCTGCAAGATGACATGGATTCACTGAGCGTTGACTGGGTTCCTGTCACTGAGGTATCTACGACTGAACGAGCCATTGAGATTGCTTCTCAGACACAGCACCTATGTGGAGAGCCTGGTTTGATCATGGACTGGTGTCTTTGGCCATTTCTGATTGAATTCTGTCCTTCGTTCTCTGTGTAAGACACCATTTTGCCACTATATGGTTCGTTTGAATGATTTACTGATAGAGCAAGCATTTCTAGAGTGAGTGCAGCGCAGTCTGTGCTTAGGAAGTAAGTGTAAGTACCATGAAGAATCTTCTGGACACACATCTCTGAAGAGAAGAATGCACGCAAGTGCCTTTGCTCCTTGGAGAGAGTTATGTAATGAGAGTTGGCATAAAGGTCACTGATTTGCAATATGTTTGTCTATTAAAGTTCTGAATTTTTTAAATTTTTATTAACATTTTCCATGATTACAAAATATATCTCATGGTAATTCCCTCCCTCCCCACCCCCACATTTTCCCATTTGAAATTCCCTCCTGAATTTTTTTTTTAAAAGGCCATTTGTTTAGATCCCAGCACTCCCCAGAGATCTAAATGGCCTGTATTTTACGACAGGATTTAAGTTGCAGTCAGTCCTAGAAATTCTCGTTCATTTCCCATGACTTGACAAAACAGGAAATGCAGGCTCAGGTTGGATGACTTGCCTTCCTTTACACAGCCAGTGAACAGTGGAGGCAGGATTCAGACCCATGCTTTCCGATTATACGTTTATCACCTTTGTGTCAGACCTAGATTGAAGGATAAAACTGATAGCTTTATATGAAATATGCGCAAATACAAGTGATAGTGTCAATAGCAGGCGTGTGTGGCTCAGGGACACAGCTGCATGCTGCCACCTGCAGCTTGAGTTCTTGTCAGAGCCTCTCTCCAGGGGTTCGCTGGGATTCCTGACTTTGCTGCAGAAAGGAATTTTAGGATAAGACAACATGAAGCATAGTTTGAGTTTATTAGAAAGAGATTTTTTGTTGTTGTTGTTTGGTTTTTATTATGTGGTTTTTCAGCATAGGGTCTCACTGTGGACTGGGCTGACCTGAAATTCACTATGTAGTCTCACAGTGGGCTTGAACTCAGAAAGGTTCTTAGCAACTTGTTGAGATGTAATTTTTGAGCCACCAAAATAGTAGATATGTTGAGTGCTAAGACAAGTAATTGTGACTCTCCCTCGAGGAGTCCATACCCACATTTGTATGTCTTATGTTCAGTTTACTCTCTTAGAGATGTCTACTACAGGGCTGGAAGTTGGCTTAGTGGTTAAGGCTCTTGCCTGCAAAGCCTAACAACCTAAGTTCAGTTAACAATACCCACTTAAAGCCAGATTCACAAAGTGGTACATGCGTCTGGAGTTTGTTTGCAATGGCTAGAGGCCCTGACATGGCCATTCTATCTATTTCTCTCTGCCTGCAAATAAATAAAGACATTTTAAAAGGAAGAAATGCTTACAACTATCCTCTCAGACATGTCTTATCTTTCTGAGTGCCTCTTTTTTCCCATTAACCCTCATGCTTAACTTTCATAAACATTCCAACTATGCTTCATACTGGCTAGATTCCACAATTCTTATCTGCATCAAATCCACAAGTCTAGGGTTTGCCCAAGGTGGGGGTTCTTAAAGTAACAGGGGAACTCCTTGGGTTGTGGAAGGGGAGTGTGGAGCTATGTCTCTGCCCTCTCACTGCTGACAAAACAGACCCTAATAGAGTGCTAACATCTGGCAACCTAAACAAACATGAATTAAATGGGTTGTTTCTTGATCTGGACTATTATTTCTATATAACGAAGTCTGATTTAATGGTATCTCAAAACCAAAGGAGAACTTCTATATTGTAGAGATATACTTTGCCAAGTGAACTCAACAACATGATTCCATGGGCTCCACTTAGTTTAGAAGAAAATAGAAATCAATGCAAGACGAAGAGAAAATAGGTCTAATCCCTAAGGCACACAACAGTGATATTATGTTGAAACTAATGACAATGCTCCAGTCTATTTCTGTTGGGTTAGCTCCAGTTTCCGGTGCCATCAGGAAATTAGAGTACTAACCAGGAAATAGACAGAAGCCTAACTATGTGATGTAGAAATGTCTGGTGTAAATTAATGCATGAGTGTGGCTGCACAGACAAGCAGATGACCTTGAGTCACTGTAGGATGAACCTGGTTGAAGCAAGATCAATTCTGACCCAGGCCAAGAGTGGCAGTCAGTCTACTTGTGGTCTCCTTTGGCTTATTCTAAAAGGTTTCACAGCTAAGTCTTTAAAAACTACTTCTGAGAGAGCTGTCAAGCCTGGATGACTCAGCTAGAAATAGGCTCATAGTCACAATATTGTAAAGTGCTAGAACCCTATGCATTTAAAGAGAACTAATTCAAAATAGATGACCTATGCAGTTTCAAGATAAAATTAGGAATTTTATTGCATTCCTCTTTTGGAAACAATTTCCTTTTCTTGATGGAATGTGAAATGAAGGCGGGTGAGCCTCCAGGCTATGTGTAAGTTAGACAGGATCAGGAAGCTGCCTGCCTGGTAGGATTGCAATGGGAATGGATGAGGAGCAAGTGGAAGCCCAGAGATGTCCTCAAAGACAAGGCCTCCCACAACCTGTAATGCCCAGTGCACACAGTCACAAAGAATGCAGCTGTGATGCTTAATTCAGTACAGTGCCTGGACCTTGGTTACTTTTCTCAGTTGTCTGAGAGTACCTCCCATTTTCAGATTTCTGAGTTAACAGGTAATGCCTTGGGCGTTTGGAAGTAGCCTCTCTGAAACATTGTGACCTGTGTGTACTCTAGACATGAAAGCTCCCTTGGGGGAGCTGAGGATGTGTGAGGTGCTTGGTAGTTTATCTTTAATTATTTGTTTTTGCTTTTGTTTTCCCCTGCTCTTCACTGGACATTTTCAGAATTTATGAGTATCTTTAACAACATGTTGCCAGGAAGGAAATAAAACTAGGCATGCCCAGAGCTAATGAAGCTGCCTTTCCCACTGTAGTATTTGCTGACATGTATTCATGTTTTCTATGCACCGGGCTCTCTCATAATTGCTTCATGTATGTGTGGTGTTTTAAATGCCAAATGCCCCCCCCCCCCACACACACACATAGTTTCATGTGTTTTCAACACTTGGTCATCAGCTGGTGACAATTTAGGAACATTGTAGAGCACGTTGGGAGGCAGAGCCTCGCTGGAAGATGGATATGGATGCTCATTAGTCCAGCCCCCTGGTGTTCAGAGCTGGCTCACCCAGGGGATTTACCTCCCAGCTGCTAGTTTGAAGATGAGGTCCTACTGCCTACCCTGCCACGTTTTCACTGCCATAGAGAAACTTCCCTTCAACACTGTACGCCCGTGCAAACCCATTCTCTCCCCATAAAGTACTTCTGGTAGGGTGTTGTGTTCCAGCACCAGGAAGGTAACTACAATGTATTAACTCAAACATTGTAGGGACCCTTAGGAGGTTAGGTTAATTTGCCTTTGAGGAAATGAAGTCACCAAGACCTCACTGAACTTGAATTTGCATGTGTAAGCAGTAAAGAGCCACGCATAGGCTTCCTGAGGCCAGGGTACCTGCCCAGCTACCTTTCAGTGGCCTGTGAGTAAGAAAGGTAAAGGACAAATCCCAACGGATTTAATAACAACGACTTGAGTAAATTCTACGAATCAAATGCAGCTGTGTACTAGTATGATAAACAAATCACCGAAATTAAATGCATATGTAGAAGTAAGTTTAAGATTCAGCATCAGTGGAGAGCTGGAAGAAAGTTCAAGCACTTCTAGCGCCTGGCTTACTTTCAATGTTTCCTAGATTTTAGTCATGATGTTCTGCAAAAGAATTTACTGGCCTGGGGAGATGGCTCTGGGATTAAAGGAACTAGTATACAAAGCCGGAAGGCCTGGGTTGATTCTTGAATACCCCAAAGCCAGATGCACGAAGTGATACATGTGTTTGGAGTTTGCAGCAGCAAGAGGCCCTGGAAAGACCATTCTCTCTCTCTCTCTCTCTTGTCTCTCTCTCAAATAAATAGGTAACTTTTTTAAAAAAATGTATTTACTGCTACTACTTTTTATACCTATTTGTTCACTTCCTTTGTTTCTATTCCATTACTTACTTTTATTCTGCTCATGATCTAACTAGCTTTCCACAGCCTATTTTGGTAGCTGGAGGTGGACGAGAAGGCTAACTCCGACATTTTAGAACAACCCACAGTGCCTCAGTTTTGCTTAGGTATATCATTTTCAAATATTCAGTCCTGGAAACTTTGAGGTTGACAGTGAAGGAAAATTGATGGTACCAACTAGATAGAATTCGATGTAATATAAACCATTCTAAGAGCCACACTGGGCTATGTGAATTTGGGCAGCATAACCAATGAAGCCAAAGGAAATGCATACTAAAGTAGGCTCTGTGGTGGTCCCCTACTGAAGTTTTGTGGCACCCTGTGACTCTCTTCTGCTTCCCCTACCCTGTGGACTTTTGCTATATTGTGTGTATGTGACATGATTCCAGACAGCTTTAGGCTGGTGGTTCACTGGGCTGTGTGAGGGCATGGACATTCCTGTGATGGTACTGAGGCTTCAGAGACCTCAAACATTAGTTTCAAGGAGTCGCAGACCTATTATCATTGTGCTATAGTTCATTTTTTTCTCAGATAACTTCTATATTGTAGAAAAGAGCCTTGTCTTATAGAGAATACTTCTCCTGGGTCTTGAGGCTTCTTGAGTTAAACGGATGGGCTTATCGATGCTGGGTATTGATAACATCCAGCAGCTGTCATAGGCGTCATTGGTCCCTGCTTCTGGAGGCTGTGGAATGGCGGCTATTGTGCTGAGGCTCCTACTCCTTAATATGCTTTTTTTTTTTTTTCAAGAAAATGACTAAGACTTGCAAAATTAACTTTAATGATTTTGCTTATTGAATAAACAATAAGAAGGAACACAGACTTCAGAACACGTGACTAATGCAAAATTCCACCTCAGTACAAACATGGATTTGCTAACTCAAGACTTTAAACAACTATGCACATACAATTTCCTTGTAACCAGATTAATTTTTTCCCTTGAATTCAGAGCCATCGGATCAATGTAAAGAGTGGCCCAAAGCAGGAAAATGGCATAGATTTGGATCTAAAGGAACCAGAGATCTTTTTCAGTTTTGAAACTAACTAGGTGAGTAATCTGAGGCAATGATCTCTCAGAGTCTTGATTTCCTAATCTGCAGAATAAAGATCTCTCTCACACATACACACTCTTTGGAGATAAACTTGAGGGCTGAATGAGATTATCTAGGGAAGAACCCAGTAGAATGCCTATCTTATGGCTTTCCTGATGTCTCTTATGTAAGTCACTACTAGAGACTGGTTCAACATAAGACACAGGTAATTGTTCCATTGGAACAAAAGTACCTTAAAGAGGAAGTCCTCTTTGCGTCCTGTTTTGTCACCCTAGCTTCTGTGTTTGGAATGGATATCTGTGGGTACCTGGAATAGTGTTTATAGCAATTACTTTATCATGGCTGGGACAAAGCACCCAACCAGAAGCAGCTTATGGAAAGAATTTATTTTGGCCTACAGTCTTGAATGGATGTTTCACCACAGTGGAGACGGGATGCTAGGAGTAGTCAGCCAGACATCACATTGCCACACATCAGCAAGCTGAGTGTGGTAAGTGGGTCTGGGCTATAAAACCCCAAAACCTGCCCCCAGGGACACAACTTCTTTGAAAGGCTCTGCCTCCCAAAGGCTCCACCAGCTGGAAATTAAGTATCAGGTTTGATCTGCAAAGACATGAGGCTATGGAGGACACCTCCTATTTAAACCACCTGTGTTGAATGAATAGACGAGATTCTATTTGAAACATGATTCAACATGGTCCATCTTGAGCTCACAGGTAACGGAGGGAGTTCAAATGTACAAAGCATGAGAGGAACATGTAATAGACACAATACTGGAAAAAAACCAGTCAGCTGTTTATAACTGAATTTCACCTGTCTACTGGATAATAAGTCATGGAACCTGTTTGGGTATCATTTTCCTTACCTACAAAATGAGGAACTTGTCCCAAATACCTTTTAAGCATGAGCCAATCTTTAAACCTGTGAAGCCACACTCCATCATGAAAGAGAGATTTCCTTCCATAGCTCAGCACATTCACCACGGGAGAATTCTTTTCTGCTACGGTACAGCAGTAGGCTTTCAAAACAGGTGACCACTATTTCCTAAATGGAAATGTGTCTTGGGCAGTATCCAGATTCCATACAGATGGTTAAGCAGTGGCCTCTATCTCCAAGGAGAACAGCATAGGGAGCTGATTCCATACGGAGGGCAGTCATCCCTCCTATCCTCATTTTTCTAACAGTATAGTTAATTCACTTAAGATCTCAGCTCTTTTACAAAAATAGTCCTTCATTTTATTTGACATGGTTTATGCAGTAACTATGCATATTGATAAACCTATCACAATAGGCTCTGATGTTCTTTTTTAAAAATATTTATTTATTAATTTTTATTTGAGAGAGAGAGAGAGAGAAAGAGGAAGAGAGAGAGAAAGAGAGAGAATGGGCACCCCAGGGCCTTCAGCCACTGTAAATGAACTCCAGATACAGACACCACCTTGTGCATCTGGATTACGTGGATCCTGGGGAATTGAACCTGAGTCCTTTGGCTTCACAGGCAAATGTCTTGACCACTAAGGCATCTCTCCAGCCCTTGATATTCTTTTCTAACACCCCTTGAATGTGAATGCAGGGACAAATTGTGGCATTGTATTTCTGCTTACTTCACATGAGTGAAGTACTTTTAGGACAAATGTTGTGATCTTCTCACTATGCTCAGTGTTCAGCATGGACCTACAGGTTATTACTAATTATATCACTGTGATAATGAGTCAGTGGTGTCAAGGACCATACAAAGAACCAGTGTGAATTAGCGAACATTCAGCTCAAGGGCTATCCAATAGGAAATTTAAATGTATAAAATATCCAAAGAAGCCTGGAGCAAGCCTAATAAGATCCAGGTAAATAATATTCAACTGTCTGGGCTTGAGCATTCTCCTTGGTGAATGAAGGAATATAAATTGGTAACATTAAAGGCACTTTTTTGCTTCTAAATGCTCTGTTTTTATTCTAGTTACAGGCTGGGTTCATAGATAACCTCAAAACTGTGCTTAGAAATTACCCAGATTTAGGGAACTCTGCAATGACATTCTACCCAAAACTATAAATGGTTCTCAGTGCCTTGATAGATTTCAATCTCTGTAAACATTACACTTAAATTCTTCACAACATATAATTTATCACTTACACTGCGACCTATTTTAGACACTTCTAGAATACAATATTATATGCAACCTGTGTACAGTTTTAGGAGATCGGCAGCAGGCTGTGTCGCAATGGTCCTTTCTCGGGCGTGGCCCGTGTCTATAACCCTAACTCTTCAGAAAACCCAGGCAGGAGTATCACTGTGAGTTCCGCCATGAGACCAGGCTCAGTTCACAGTCAGACCCTGTCTAGAAAAGAAAAAAGGTCCATTTTCCACATATTCTCTTACTTTAGTCACTGCAAATAAAAATGGACTTAAAAACAAAGGTATTAAATATGAGGTGCTAAAGTATATGAAAATGTAAATGAACAAATAATATAAAATCTTATTTTCTTTAAATTACACACAATAAAAGAAATATTAAATCAACAACATAAAAATGTCAATGGGCACAGAGTGGTTCTCTTAGCTAGAAGCTACCTTAATTTTATTTCATATTTTTAAATATTTCATTCTTATTTACTTATTTATTTGGCAGAGAAAAGGGGATGGGGAGAATGGGTGCACCAGGGCCTCCAGCCACTGCAAACGAACTCCAGATGCATGCGCCCCCTTGTGCATCTGGCTAACATGGGAATTGAACCTGGGCCCCTTGGCTTTTGCCAAGCCATCCCTCTAGCCCTAGAAGCTACCTTTAAATCAGAGACATAGCATATTGCTTTTGAGTAGTCAGGGGGTTAGCTTTGCAGTGACTGTTGAAACATCTAAAGGGCCAAAAACATGCTCTGGTTCAGATGTCCTGTGATTATAACCCCACTGGTTCATGTGTTGAAAGTTTCATCCTCGGTGTGACCATGTGATACTCATGGACTTAATAAATTTGTTAAATTGGTAAATGTAAAGAACTTGCATGAAACTTGCTCCACTTAAAAGAATTTACAACTTATTATTCTGTTGACATTTTATACCATACCTCCCTCTATGAAGACAAAAGCCAAAGAACATTCACATCTACTTTAGGTGATCAGAAGGCATAGACCACTTTACAACCTCTAATCTCACTGGGGTCCACTGGCCAGATGGAATGTCTGCACAGTTCTTTTCTTATTTTGATATTTATTTATTTGGAGAGAGAGAGAGAGAGAGAGAGAGGGAATAGGCACACCTGGGCCTCCATCTGCTGCAAAAATCTCCAGATGCATGTGCTACCTTGGGCCTCTGGTGTAAGTGGGTACTAGGGAATTGAACCTATGTCTTAAGTTTTGCAGCAAATGTCTTAACAACTAAGCCATCACTCCAGCCTTAAACATTCATTTCTAATAACTTTCTTTTTGCCTATTTTATATTAAAAATTTTAGACCACAAATCAAATAATGCATCATTTCTGATATAACATGTGCTCAAATAATTATCTATTCATTTTGCAAGAAATGGAAATTAGGAAACTTTCTGTATGGAAACCTCTGTGGTAGTTTCAGGACACTTTGATAGCTTTGCGGTTTCCAAGTGCAGGGCTATATCCAAGGCCCATTTATCTTTCATCGCTCTTCTCCTGAGCAGGACATTAGCAGTGGACCATGATTCTTAAAACTCTTTTAACCAAAGATCTAAAGGTTTCTGTGTGTACTGTTATGGGAGAACTGGCCTGGTGCCTATTCATTTCTACATCATCCAAAAAGGCCAATCTACTTGTTCCTAGCAAAGAACTACCCAAGTTCCAAGATCGTGTCAAATTAAACAAAATTGCCAGAAGAGAATTTCTTATAATAGCCCATCACTTCTCCTTTAAGGTTGATTGTAGAACTCTAAAGACTTTTTTCTTTTTTTTTTTTTTTTTGATTGCAGACCACAAAGAATCTAGACAGTTCTGTTATACCTAAGATGCTGAGGTTAGGCACTAGAGATATGACACTTCCCACAGTGGTATGTGGGCATGATGGGAACTGAGACCATATCCCTTGGGTTCCCCAGCGCCCATGCAAACATCTGGACATGGGCACACATGTTTCTAGCCTAGTCCTGTGTGGAGCAGAGTCTAGAAAGTTGCTTGGGGCTCTGGAATGACACAGGAGGCCACCTCAGATATCAACATCAGTGATGCTCTGCCTCAAGGAATACACATGAAATACACATGGCTGCGTGAGGAAGGGGGGCATCCAGGGGTGTTTCCCTGGGCTTCCTCGTGGATATGAACTGCTGCATTGATACATGAATATAAACGCACCACAAGCACTCACGCCACACACAATTCACACACACAAACACACACACACACACATTATATACAAATATATACTCACCACACACGTATCACACACCACACACACACAAACTCACACCATACAACACCACACACAAGCACAATTTTGAAGTGAGATTCCCTCATTCTGCCTCACCTCCCCTTACTCCCTAGATATACTGCCAACAGTGTTAATGCCCTTTCAAATCATTTCATTGCTGAGATGACACACCTGACAAAACTCACTTAACTTCACCTCACAGTTCTGGGGTGATCCCGTCATGGCAGAGAAAGCTTGGCAGCAGGAGCTTGAAGCCGCTAGTCACAGTCAGTCAGCGGTGAGGAAGCAGAGCCCAATGAACGCTGGTGCACAGTGATCCCTCATGGGTGATTTTTGGTTCTGTTAACAGTTGCTATAAACCATCACACTCACTTGTATGTAAACAGAAACAATGGCTGGCTCTGGCTTCTGGCAAAACACACAAAGCAGCAGCGGATATGGTTTCCTGGCAGCTCCTTGCTGCGTCTCTGGTTCTAGCTAGACCTACGCTCACCGTGGGAACAGCAGTTACATGTTCTTGGTGTCCTCACGTTCTCTTTGGGAAGGATGGTGGGAAGCTATAGACACAGATGGGATCATATAAATGAATATGCCAATTAGTTATGTGTAAAATGATTTAAAGAGAAAGACCACCAGAAGTGAGAACCATGATTTATACACATGCGCATCCTGCAAAGGAGTTTTACAGATTGGTGTTAGAGCAGAGGCATTGGCTGATATCACTGAGGATCGAATGACGAGAAACAGAGAAAATAAAATTACCCCCAAATTATACCCTGATGAGGTGCAGAAACTTCTCTACTTAGTACACTGAGAGCTGCTCCAAGATTATCTTTAAAATATGATCTTTCTCTCTCTCTCATACACACGTCTGATATTGAATACAGAATCCATATTTTAGCACACGAGAACTTGACTGACATCCTGTGAGCTAGCTTGGGCAATTCTGGTATAGAATCAGAAAATGAGATCAAAAACCCCCTTGATGTAGCTGCTAACACATCAGGGCAGCTGAGCAGATAATACCCTGGTCATTTGTTGGGCTTCTCAAGGAAAGGCCCTCAGGAAGGGCATTTGCTTTCCTAAAAATGTAGACATCAAAAATCCCATTATGCATTTCCTACACATTATGTATTTGTAAGTTTCAGAATGAGTTTAAATTATTTTAAATTTACAAAGGGCATTTTTATAATACCCTGGCTTCCTGTTTAGCATCTCTGACCACAGTCCCATGAGGTACCAGCAGTGTCCCTTACCCAGCCGGCCACAACAACCCAGAATGTGTGCAGACATGACCAGATTGTCCTGAGGAGAGGACTAAGGTCACCCATGCTGATGTCCAATCCTCCAGCAGATCTAATAGCTTCATTTCAGCATGGCAGCCATGCTCTGTGCTCAGCCAGGCTCCCTTCTATCTGTCCCTGCTTAGAGAACCTTCTTGTGGTGCTTTTGGCTATAAAACATCTCCCATAGCCTCAGGTGTTTGTGATTAAGCCTCATAATTAGTCCAGCTGGTAGAGCCTTTGGGAGCTGGAGCCTTGCTGGGGGAGGTGTGCCTTTGGGAGCAGAGAGACCTTGAGGTGTATTAGCCCAGCCCACTGGGTATTCAGAGAGCTTGCTCTGACCACCTTCTTCCTGATGCTGTGGAGATGGAATGCCCAGTCAGCTCACCCTCAGATTCCTCCCCGATGCTGCTGAAATGGGATGACGTGAACCAGCTTCCTGCCTGGGCCATGCCTTTTGTGCTGTGATGAAACTGCTCCTTGAAACTGTAAGCCAAAATAACACTGTTTTTTTTTCTTCTTCTTCTTCCACAAGCTGCTTCTAGTTTTGTCCCAGCAATGAGAAGGTAACTGTGACAACTCCCAGAGCTTCTCCTGTTCCTCATATCCTCTAGGGAGCCTCCTGCCTAAGACTTCTTCACCTACACCTGCACCATTAGTTTGCTTCTCTAGTATGTTGGATATCTGGTTCCCAAATCTTTCTTATTTACTTATTTATTTAGGGTTTTTTTTTTGTTGTTTAATTTCTTAAAGGAAAAATCTTACTCTAAACCAGGCTAACATGGCACTCACTCTGTGGTCCCCGGTGGGCCTGAATTCACAGCAATCCTCCCACCTCTGCCTCCCACTGCTGGGATTAAAAGCATGTGCCAATATGCGTAGCCCAAAATCTTTCATCTTATCATTGAGCCTCTTAAATTTCAGAGCATATGCTCCAGCAACTTCCCTAAGATCTAACTGTAAGAAATGCACAGTAAAAATATCCACCCTTAGCTTGTATTTGATTAAGTTTAGCTGGATCTAGAATTCCCGTTTAAAAGCACTTTCCCTGAACACTTGAAGGCTTGGTTCTGTTGCATTTCAATTTTTCATGCTATGTCTATAAATAGAATGGCAAGTCTGCTTCTTACTCCTTTCTGCAAGCTACAGTTTTATCTTTGGAGTTTTGGGGTTCTTCACTTAAAACCCAGCACTTTGAAAATTCACTGCGAATTTTAAGATTGGTGTGCTCTATCTAGAAACTCACAGGTCTAGTTTTTGAAAAACAAAATGCTTTTTCTTCTATACATTTTGCTATGGTTTTAATCTGAAATGTCCCCAAGAAGTTCATGATGTTTTGAATGTTGGGCTGTCACCTCGTGGTACTATTGTGAGAGTTTTTGGACATTTAGGAGGTGAGAGCTAGCAGGAAGAAGTCAGGCACTGGGAGACAATCCTGGTGGCATGTTATCTCTACCCCGTGGTGTTATCTGTCTCTGTACTTCCTGGGGTAGTCATGATATGAACTGCTCTGCTCATTCAGGACTTTCCATGCTATGCTGAAATCCTCTGAAACTGTGAACCAACATAATTCTTTCCTTCTTTAAAAAGGTTGCCTTTATTACAAGGATTTAGAAAATAACTATACCAACATATCTCTTTCTCCTTTAACTGGAGGTACCCAGATATCATTTGTTTGATGCAAGGTAACCTAAGCTGGCCTCTAACTTGCTGTGCAGTTGGGCATGTCCTTGAACTTCTCATCCTCCTCCATATACCTCCCAAATACTAAGATTACCCAGTTTTATTCAATTCTGGGCATCCAACTCAAGGCTTCATGAATGCTAGAAAAGCCCTCTACTCACTGAGCTATGTATCTACAGCCCTGGATTTCATTTTTTGAAAAAATTTAGCCTATTTTTGTATGATTATTCAAATTGGATATAGATTAAACCTTGTTATTTCCTCTTATATCTTTAAACTATTCACACACACACACACACACACACACACACACACACACGCACACGTGCAGGAGGGGATTATATATTGAGTCATGGATAACTTATTCAGGAAATCATGAAGGTCAGTAATTCTCTTTTGCTTTATCTAATATGCTATTTATCACATCTATTGCATCTCAAATTTTAATTATTTTACAATTATTTTTATTCATATAGGTTATTTTTGCATTTGTGGCCATTATGTACATCTTCATCTAAACACACATATTTTATATTTTGAATCTGTTAATTCTAACTTGTTAGTACTACTGTTTAGTTTTTCCGATGTTTCTAGCTCTTGGTGACTTAGTTTTCAGTTCTATTTTGCAATTTTGAAGCTATGTCCTCATGTTCATAGGAGCTACATGTAAAGAAAAAATTAAGCTTTACAACTAAAGTGGTTTTTGTTTAAGTTATATCTTTAGATTCATTTTTGTATTGTTCCTGGATCTAGAGGATTTTCATTACCCTTTATTAGAAAATTGTGATTTCTAAAATGAGTGTAAGATTTTAAGTGTTTCATGTACTGGTCTTTAGCATCAGGCATAGCACATCACTATTTTGTAAAAGTCCATTTCTAATTCCAGTTCATTTCTCACTGTACCTAACTAGCCAGCAGCTGGAAGTGACAGGGCCAAGAGTTATCCCCTTGCTTGGTCTAACCACAGCAACCCAAACGACATACAAGCAGTTGACTGATGAGGGATAGAGATGCTGAGATGCTGGAAATAAAAAGAGGGACCGCATGGTTTCCACTGCTGTGAGTTTCTCGTCTCTGTGGAGTCTTAGAACTGAGCAGATGTCGGCAAGAGCCCAAGTAGAGCCCAACAGTAACACTCCATAGAGGAGAGCACCATACATGAGAGAGAAACATAGAACTGGACACAGAGTGGACTTCTCCCTGAAATGCTGATTCTCTCCTTGTCCTTGTTTTTTTTTTTTTTAAGTGCCTATATGAAGTCCTTTCTATGACAGCAAACAGCGTAAATCTCCTTTTCCTCCCCCTAGACTTTTCTATCTCCTTCTCTCCTCTGTGCCCTTCATCACATGATTTTGTGATTATCTAGAGACTTATTTGACTAACTCATGAGGCTTAGGGTTCTTACAGCAGACATCTAGGCACCAGTGCATCTCCAGGTCCCCCAGTCACAGCAGGTACACGACACAACAGCACATATACAAATACAAAGGCACACAATGCGTGCATGATGGATGGAATAAATGTGAGTAGACCCTCAATGCTGTCCACTAATATTTCTTACTGATTTTGTTATTTTTATTTTTACTTTTTTTTTGAGGCAAGCCCCACAGACTGGCCTTTGTCATGAGAGGGGGAATTTGCACATCAGGGCCTCCACCCACTGCAATTGAGCTCCAGACACGTGTGCCACCTCATGTGCATGTGTGACCTTATATATTTGAGTCACCTTGTGTGTCTGGCTTACATGGGACGTGGCAAGTAAAACATGGGTCCTTAGGCTTTGCAGGCAAGTACCTTAACCGCTAAGTCATCTCTCCAGCCCTGGTTTTGCCTTTATTCCTTCTGAAATCTTTAACCATTTTGCATCTCTTTCTATGCTTTTGTTTGGTGTCTTTAGAAGAGACCCTCAGGCATCCTCATGAAGATTACCACTTTGGTAGTAGTGATGGTAATTCTGCAATGTTGCTTTTCCTCCAGAGGCCAGTGTTTCCTCACAGTCACAGTGAGAGCTCATCAGATTGGGTTTGTTCTTGATCATTTATTCCTGAAGGTAGGATATTGAGTGTCATGGTGCCCAGCTGGTGATATTTTCAGCACAGCTCAGAGTTGTTAAACAAGGAAGGCAGCCTTGATGTGATGGAACACCTCACTCGTTTCTCTTCTGAATTGCATGGTGGTGCTTCAATATTGAGACAGTTTGTTCAGTGAGCTGTTTATGAGCGATCTTCCTTTCCTACCCTCTCTCTGCCTGGCCCGAAGTCCAGTAGGACACCTTGGCCATTGACTTCTTTCTTCAGAGAGAATATAATGGGCTTTACAGAGAAGGTTGAATGATTCTCCAGTCATTTACCCAAATGACCCTGAAATGGCATAGTCCTGTGTCAGGACTTAAACGGAAAGAGAGAAGTAAATGAACGCTCATAGTGTTAAGATGCTAGTCAAATGGCCTCTCCCATCTCTGTTTTTTACATCAAGATGCAGGATGGGAAAAATAGGTTAAATATGGATAATAATTATTTTCCCTTTTAAAATTATATTAAGAACATATTTTGTGCAGATACATCATGTGTTGGCACCATCTTTTTCCTCCTCCCTGACCCCATTTTGCAGGGGACCCTCCTTAGGGCAGTTGCTGGTATTCCCCATGGGATTGTGGGTTATGGATTATGGGAGCAGCAGTCAGTTATTAGAGGGGAGGCAGTGCCTCTGGCCATGACATTTTAACCTGTGACTCTTACAATCTTTTTGCACCCTCATCCACAAAATTCTCTGAGCCTTGGTGGGTGTGTTTTAAGCCTTATTCAGTGGTGAGCTTTTAGGAACTTCTGGACTTTGGCTTTAGTATGTGTTGAATATCCTCAGTGTCTGTCTCCTTCACCCTGGCACTGATTGTCAGGCTCACTGTGGAAGCAGCTCTCTTGCTGTCTCCCTACTTCCTCTGTGGTTTTACCTGAGCCTTGACTGAGATGAGAGTGGGTGGTTTATCTCCTTAGATCTTACTACCTTCTGAAAAAGAAAAAAAAGTCAGATTCTCCAACAGAGACTAAAGTCAGCATAGGTTAAATTGGATAAGCATTATTAATTTGGAGGGAGTTTGATGGATGTAGGCATTCTTTTAGCCAAAAATTAGTAGGAGCTTGACACTGGTGAGCATAACTTTTGTCTCCATAGGATTCAGACCTAGTTCCCAGTTCCAGATATGGGTTCTTTTCCACTGAGCAGATCTCTTAGCCAATCAGAAAGCCACTGGTTGCCCACTGAGGCTGAGTGCCACCATGGCACTAGTGTGTGCTTCTTATCCGGCTGGTTGTTTCTGAGTAGCTCAGACCCCTGCTTGCTCACACCGTGGTTAGCCCAGTAGCTCATGTAGTGCTTTTCAGCACCGGGTGGGCTAGCAGTCTTGGGACTGGCTCTCTTTGCAGGAAAATTAGTTTCAATAATTCACATATTTTTTTCCTAAAAGTTGAGCAGCGTTTGCTTTTGTTGATTCCTGCACAAATGATAATTGACCTTTGCAAAGTTTCTTCCCTGTAGCTTTGACTTTGAGGATGTAGAGATGTGAGGATGAAATTGATATTTTGCTATTTTGAGAAGAAAGTTGGCTGGAGCTGGGGAGGGGAGGGCCTGCTAACTATGGTCTGCCCACCAGCCCACTCAGGGTCAAAGCTGCCCTTTCCTGCATGGCAGTCCAAGGACATTCGGTTGCCCCTGTGTTCACGTAGTCCCATTCATGTGCTCACAGTCGGAGAAGGCAAAGATTGTGGCTGTGACTTTGATCTGAGACCGGTTCAGAGCTCTGTTTTTCCATCTGGCAGGTGTATATTTGAGGACCTGTGAAGGCAGAGATGTGGAAGGGTCTAGAAAGTGCCTGGAACCATGAAGGTGCTAGGCAGACATTTTCCTCTGTCTGAATGTTCAAAAACAACCACATCGTTTCTGCTTTACAGAAGCAGGGAGGGGGGATTCTGCGGAGGCTTCTGTTGTCTGTGTCACCTGCTGTCATCCCAGACCCACCGTGAGCGTCAGCCATTCTCTTGTCTTCCCTTCGGTGCACAGCAAGGGCAGAGACAGCAGCTCGGAGCTTGTCCAGACACACTGCGCTGAATTAAAATATCACCCAGAGAGAACGTGTTCTGTAGGGACAATATCTTCTAGAATCTGAGGTGTTTATGAGGCAAAGAAACGCTTCCGGGATGGCAACACACCTGCCAGTGAGTTACCAATGAGAACTGTGAAAAGTGACAATGTCCCAGGTCCCTCTGCACACCAGTTCTGCTTTGACACACAGCACCTCGGCTGTGCTCTGTGCCTGGCTCTCATCCTTCCTTGCAACATGAAGCCATGCATCACTCCCAGAGGAGCTGCAGAGGCTGAGGTTTAAACGATGGGTGATGAGAACGAGAGAGAGACAAGTTCATTTCATTTGCACAGGTTAGAACTGGGTGGTGGTGTTGATAGGTGTGTGTAGGTATATGTGTGGCCTGGGATGGTATTCCTGGCCATCAAGATCGCATTTCTATCAGTACAGGATTAATGAAAAGCATGCTCTTTGGAGTCAGCCTCCTAGTTGGAGATACTGACTGCGCTGCCAAGTACTTATTTCTCCACTGGAAAATTATTTGAGTTGTTTTGACATCAGTTTTCTCAAGTTATAAAATGAGAATAGGGCTAGAGGGATGCCTCAGTCAGTAAAATGACTGCTTCACAAGTGTAAAGTCCCAAGTCACATCCCTGGCACTCACATAAATGCTGGGTCTGGCAGTGTGCACCTGTGATCCCAGTGCTCAGGGACAGAAACCAGCAAAACCTGTCGACAAGCTGGCTGGACCACCAAAATATTGAACTCTGGTTTATCGAGAGACCCTGTCTCAGTAAGTAAGATGGAGAGCAATTAAGGAGGACACCTGATATAGATCTACTCCACAGTCACATGCACATACGTGCACTTATATGCACATGCATGTGTACATTCACAAGTACATGAACACATACGCATGTGCAAGTACAAACACACATGCAAAAATAAAATTAGAATGACGGTTAACCCATATAGTTGTTTTAAGTGACATGAAAGTATACACATGAAGTGTTTGGAAGCATGTGTGACATAAAGTGCACACTCTGTGAATGTGTTTGTTTTCATAGAAAATTGCTGGTGTCCTCAAGCAAGCAGGGCTGGTTTTGAATTACCTTATGCAAGGGTGTCAAGAGCATGTCTGATAAATCTGAAAATTTCTTGCTAGCCAGCACTCCTGTGACCTTAAACACCACCTTTTTCTATACTGTTTCTCCCTGGAAACTTCTGAGGTTTAAATTTATATATATATATATATATATATATATATATATATATATATATATATATATATATATATATATGCTTTTCATAGCAATCAATATCCATTACATGTAGCTCATGGTTACAGCTTTCCTGGTGAAAGATGTTAATGGAGTCTGTCAATCCCACAAGACAGCAACTTCCTTATGTGAAGACTCTTGAGTTTTCTGAAAGCCTGACCTTCAGTTAGAAGTGATCTGGAAACTTCCAATAAACCTGGGAATCCAATCGATATCTCTCACTCTTTGGCAGTGATTAGTAGAGGGATGTCACTTGTCATCAGTGGTCCATCACAAAGACAGATAAGCCACACAAGCGGTTGCCTTTTCCTGACATTAACTATTCATTCCACATCCTTGGGGACTGGGAGAGAGGGGCTCCTTGGGTTTCCATGGCAGCAGTCTTAACTTGCTGGCCTTTACAGGAATACACACATAAGATTGTAGACAGTGGGAAAACTATAATCTAAGTAGTCTTCAGGAACCTGGGTTATTCGATCTGTTGATTTTGCAATGTCAGGATTATTGAACTGCAGAACTAAGATGAAAAAGAACTTGCTTTTCCAATTTAAAACCTCCATTCAAACGCTGGGTATGGTGGCACATGCTTGTGAGGGGAGGCAGGAGGATCCTGGAGTCCAGGGGTCTTATTATTGATGAGCTTGGACCAGTGAACAACCCTGTGTTAAAAACAGGTCAATGGAGTTCCTCAGGATGATACCTGAGATTGTTCTCTGTCCTCTGCATGCTTGCACATATATGTACATGTAGCCACACATATGTAAATACATATGTGTGCACAATAAAAATATTTTCTCTATTTGAAGCTTTCAAACTGTCAGTTAATTTCCCATTTGTTTAATTTAGGATTATGTTACCTTTTATTTGAACCTCAACCCTGGCAAAGCATGAAATGGTGTCCAGCAAAATTTACACCTGTTTCCATCTTTAATAATCAATAATGAAATTTATCCAATCCTTTAATAAGTTGTTTTTTTTTTTTGTTGTTGTTGTTGTTGTTGTTGTTTTGTTTTAAATCACAAGTTTTAAGGCCTGGAGATCTTGGTAAAAGGATGAACTCATTCAGTAGTATTTTAGCTCACATGCACTTTAGCTGGCTATGTTGCCATCTAGTGGTTGTTCTGTGAACTTCAGTGGTAGGTTGTCAAGTACGAGAGACATTGTCTCACTAACAAGGAAATCATTACCCCTCTTTAGAATGAGGCTTTCCAATTTTAGCACATCCGTTGTAAGGTTATGAATTCTGTAATTGTTTGAAGGATGGATGGATGAGAAAAGGGCAGTGTGGCTTGTGGAGATGGTTGATAATTGAGAATATTTGATGCTATCAGGGATGATGCTTGTAGGAAAGGTGAAAGGTTTTGTGTTGAATCACCAAGACTGTACTTTCAGGGACAATTGATATAGTTTATTCCGAGACTCCACCCCTGTGCCCCTGGGAGACTTATATAAAAATGTACTTGATATTCCTTAGTACAATAGTGTTTAGATAATGGAGCAAATGAAAATTCTGGGTTTTTTCTTTTTTGAATATTTTAAAAGTAGCTTGCCTGGGTTTAAACTACCTGCATTAAACTCTTTCCCATCACATCCCCATGTGGATCCTTTCCTGAAGCCAGAAGCCACTGCTGTCTGCTCATGCTGGAGCTCATTAAGGCCAGCTTGGGAAACAAAACCCTGTCAAGATAGGAAGTGAGGGAGGAAGAGTGGAAGGAAGGGAAGGAGAGAGGAAGAATGGAAGGAAGGAAGGAAGGAAGGAAGGAAGGAAGGAAGGAAGGAAGGAAGGAAGGAAGGAAGGAGGGAGAGAGGGAGGGAGGGAGGGAGGGAGAGAGGGAGGGAGGGAAGGAAGGAAGGAAGGGAAGAAGGAAAAAAGGAAGGAAGGAAGAAAGGAAGGAAAGAGGGGAGGAAGGAGGGAAGGAAGGAAGGAAGGAGGGGAGGAAGGAGGGAAGGAAGGAAGGAGGGAAGGAAAAGAAAATACAGGGCTGAAGGTCTAGCTCACTAGGCCTTGAGTTTGATCTCTAGCATAGGGATTTTAAAAAGGCAGAAAAGCAAGGAAAAAGATTAACTAGTTCAAAGATGTTGCAGTGCTGGAAATATCCACATTGCCCTGAAACTTCTCCCCAGGCCAAGCAGGATGTGCCGAGTTGCGTAGGTCAGCCCAATACCACGCCATCACGATCTCTACCTAAGCTGAGGCATGTTTCAGAAGCAGGAAGCGTTCTGTGTCCACATATGGGGGCAGGGAAAGCAGAGGTGCTCAGACCACAGGTCTCCTGGGTCAGTCCACTCATGGAAGTATTCTGATCAGCAACCGTGGGCTTAGGAAAGGGACACAAGTCCTCAGAGGTGACAGGAGCCAGGAAGTCATGACAAGTAAGGTTCCATGTATAACAGGCATGCTATGCAACATTGGGTTCTAGTCCTGGTGACAGAGGTTCCAAGCAGCTAGAGTTAGATGTAAGAATTCAGTTGTAAGCCTTGGGTTAAATCCATTGGGACTTACGTCAAGACATGGAGCCTCCAGCTTCTGAAGAATTTTGTATGTGATACCGTCAACCGAACAGCGTAATGCCAATGCCTCACATACTCACATCCCAAAGGGTGGAGCTGTGACTCTAAGTGAACATCCCTGTACCAATGTGACTGGCTCTCCAAGTGTCGGACTTCTCTTTAATAGCTGAAAAGCCAGCCAGGGAAAGCTGTGGAGGTTGCTTCTGAATTAGCAGGCAGCACTGGGAGGAGAGAATCCCTAAAGAAATAGAGCCGAGGGCCAGAGCATTTGGAAGGCAAAAGAAGCCACTGCGGCCTGGGATGAGGAGTCTGGGCAAGTTGGAGAACTCTGCCTGAAATCAAAAATCAGAAGTCTCGAGGGTTATTTCAAGAAAGGAAAAGTATATTCAAAATGTAGATAGTGGTCTGGTTAGGAAGCAATGAGGCTTGATGTCTTGGGGTGTACCAGATATACTTATAACTTAGAGGGAGTAGAAAGTGGGAAAAAATAATCAATTAAATTGGCAGTAAAGTAAATGTGGAGCCCAAGGCAGAAGCAGTCAACAGCAGAGTTAAGTCATTTAAAAGAGGAATGGAGGGGCTGGAGAGATGGCTTAGTGGTTAAGCGCTTGCCCATGAAGCCTAAAGACCCCGGTTCGAGGCTCGGTTCCCCAGGTCCCACATTAGCCAGATGCACAAGGGGGTGCATGCGTCTGTAGTTCGTTTGCAGTGGCTGGAAGCCCTGGCGTGCCCATTCTCTCTTTCTCCCTCTATCTGTCTTTTTCTCTGTGTCTGCTGCTCTCAAATAAATAAATAAAAAATGAGCAAAAAATATTTAAAAAAAAGAGGAATGGAATTAATAGCAAAAGCAATCCTTCCATAAAGTGAGGAAAATGGCCATACCAAAATGTGCATGACTTACAAACAGGTGTAATGTGTTCAGGAGAACATAAAGGTGAGTTTCTCTTTACCTTGGGACAATGGGTTATTACTTGGCTCAGTGGAATTCAGGAGAAGGGCCTGCTCTGGTTTATTCTATGATGCCTCCAATAGCAGCTGTCAAGAGAGGCCTGCCTTGAATGGCTCCATGTTTTGAAGCAACAACTTTTACCCTGCTCAATTTTTGACTTAAGGTACAGTGAAATAATGACCCTACTTCTTTTTTGATAAGAGCAAACAGCTAGTATCTATTAGCATAAATTAATGAGAAATTTATTCAGGCCAATAAATGATGGCATGTCAAATATTATGAAGAAATCACACCAGACAGAACCCCTCTGGAACCATAAAGGAGTACCCCACAATAGAAGTGTGGCAGGCACGATGGCTCACCACCCAGCGCCTCGTGATGAGGTAAGCGTGGCCCAGGAAAAGTGCCACAGCCAAGCGCTCCCGCTTCTGTCCCTGGAGCCCAGTTCAAGTGCAGTTTCTCAGGCCCATAACACTGAGCCCACTTCAAGCTGACCCTGCACGGCCTTCCAACCACACCTATTCTGACATTAGCATGACTAAACAGCTCCGCCCTTGAGGTTGATACAACTTATTACCTGGTCCCATCCGTCTAGATCTTTCTTTGCCCTTGAATCAGCTCTTTGCCTCAAACTCTGCAGTGTCTCTAACCCATTCTTAGCTGACTTGCAACCTTCAAATTTGTACATGACTGTATGATGTGTGACGTACGATATGAGAGTTAATACTAACAAATGAGATTGGTATAAAAGAGCCTGTGAATGCACGACCCCCATTCCCCACCGAGAGGGGTCCCTGTGGAGGGAGGGGGACAGAGAGGAGGCTAACGATGGTACCAACACGGCTGCATGCACTCTGTGTACATAACAAATAAAAAGTAAAAAAGAGCCTGTGATTGCCAATGGAAATCTATTGAGCAAAATAAGGAGTGCCTAGAAAACTGTATTCAAGAAAATTATTCAATAAAGTCTGATACTGTAGGAACTGGGGAGATTGCTCATGGACCAGTGCTTGTCACACAAGTATAAGGGTCTGATAGGGCCTGGTTTTCCCTGAGTCTGATTCCCCAGCAGCCACGTAAATAACTGGAATGGTCTGGTCATACATAACTATAACCCTATTTTAAAAATTATTTTGTTTATTTTTATTTATTTATTTGAGAGCTACAGACACAGAGAGAAAGAAGCAGTGTGTGTGTGTGTGTGTGTGTGTGTGTGTGTGTGTGAGAGAGAGAGAGAGAGAGAGAGAGAGAGAGAGAGAGAGAGAGAGAATGGGCATGCCAGGGCCTCCAGAAACTGCAAACGAACTCCAGATGCATGTGCCCCCTTGTGTATCTGGCTAATGTGGGTCCTGGGGAATCGAGCCTGGAACTGGGGTCCTTAGGCTTCATAGGCAAGCGCCTAACTGCTAAGCCATCTCTCCAGCCCTATAACCTTATTTTTGTGGATAATGGAGACAGGAGAATCACTGGAGCTCACTGGTCAGCCAGTTTGACCTAAAACAGCAGTACCAGATTCACTGAGGAGCAATGAAGGGTGGACACCCCACATTCTCCACTGGCTTCTGCACATGCACACACAAGGGCAAATACATCTACACACACACACGTGCATACACCATATTCATCTCACACATACTGCACACAAATACACACACACACACACACACACACACACACACACACACACACACACACAGGCTAACATGGAACACAGGCTAACACTCTGCTATTGAGCTATATTCCCAGTTCAATATTCCTTCTTAAAGTCACAGCTTTAGTTAGAACCTTGATGCAGATGGAGAGCCGACAGGCACAGGCTGCTGAGTCACTGTTCTCTTCTCATTGGCAGTTTTGGAGAGTAAGTCACCATAGCAACAGAAACATCACCAAGGACCATCGGTTCTTGTACTTTAGCTTTTATTTCATTGAATCCGAATGTTTACACTGAGCACTTTGAGAACTTTATTTCAGTAAGTGAAAAGAAAAAAGCTGCAATAGATTTAACAGTTCAAAAGGAGAAAATAGAAAACTCAGGGAACCCACAGAGAAACACCCGAGTAAGGAAATTAAATGATTTCCAGGACAACCTCATACACCATCACAAACCTATCAGACTCACAGAGGTAGGCACCACACAGAAACTGAAGGCTGAGTGCTGATACCCACGTATCCTGAGGGCTCAGTGACCCTGCTTGACCATCAGGAACCTTCCTTGCAGCTGAGGTGAATTTTTAAAATCTCTAAGATCCTCTGACTTCCTTGTGAGCATCTTATGGAATTCTAGAAAGGGAAATCTAGGAATTCAGAGCTTCCTGGAGAATTCTATGTCCTCTGTCACTATAGGTGAGATTTCAGGACCATTCTGCAGTCACAGTGGGCATTCTTCTGTCTCCTTCACTCTTAAAAACTAGAGAGACCGTGCCACCCTGCACTGCTTTGCTGGCATTTCTGCAGGAGAGGATTTCTTTTAAACCAGACTTAAATGATGATGTGTTCTGAAAAAAAGTAGCTATTTTTTCCCCTTCGATATTGGGGATGAAATCTGGGGGCCTTTCCCACTCTGCTGTACCACAGAGCTGTATCCTAGCCCATTTTTAACAATTTTTTTTTAAATATTTTGTTTGAGAGAGAAAGAGGCAGATAGAGAGAATGGGCATGTCAGGGCCTCTCTGTAGCCACTGCAAATGAACTCCAGATGCATGTATCACCCTGCATATTTGGCTTTCGTGGGAACTGGGGAATCAAACCTCTGCCTTTAGGCTTCATAGGCAAGCACCTTAAACACCAGGCCTTCTCTCCAGCACCCCCTTTTTAAATGTTTTTATTTGAGACAGTGATCACTAAGTTGCCCAGCCTGACCTTGGACTCACTCCTCAGCCCATGTAGACCCTGAGCTTGTTATCTACCTACCATATAGCTTCCCAAGGAGCTGAGATGACAGGCCAGTCCCACCAGCCCAGCTGAAAGGTTTTACTTTTATGCCCCTAAAGAAGTAAGCCATTCATAAGGGATGCTTTATTTGTTCATTATATGTGCTGTTATAAATGATCACTGCTTGTTTTGATTCTTTTAAAAGTAAGCAGGTTAACATCATGTAGAAAAATACTAGAGCAAAGAGACTTCTTATTTTATGTTAAGCTAAAGACATTTTTATTCTGCAGCATGTCTATGCTGTGATTATGAATTTTACCAGTAAATATTAGCAGAAAGAAATTATTTTTTTCTTAAACATTTCCTATCTTGATAAACCTTATTTGAAAGATTACTGCAATATGTTTAACAGGCATCTAATCTAGGGAAGTTTATTAAAGTCTTGCCGTGAAGTTCCTCAGCCCAGCTTTGCACTGCCGTTTTGGATGTTCAATGTTGAGCTCTAAATAGAAGCAGATAGTTAAAAGTAGGTTTTTTATATGAGCTTACACAAATATATATTAAATAATTCCATACACACATATCTATCTATCTATCTATCTATCTATCTATCTATCTATCTATCTATCTATCTGAATACCCTTTATGGCTTCTGTTGTACTCCATCCATTTGCTCTTCTTTGGATCTCTTTATCCATGGTTACTTATGTGCTTGTGAAATGGGGAGGCACATTACCACAGAAGAAAAGAAATATTCTTTATGTCCAAATGTCACATAGTGTGCTTGACTAAGAAGTGTCTACTCTCCCCTCTCTGTGGGACATCTTTGTCATGGGGGAAGGGAAGGGTCATCAGAAAATGTCTTGTGTTGTCTCTCTGTCCAATATAACTGCACAGGGCAAGATGTCTTTCTGAGACTACTCTTTGGAGGAAAAGACAAGATGCACTACATTGTCGAAACTCAACAAAGATAAATGAAGGAAGAAAAGAAACAAAAAAATTGAGAAATAGAGCCAAGCAGTAGCTGTTTTGTTTCTTTTTGACAAAATAATTATTAACTATTTTTTTCCAGTATAGGCACTGTTATTCAAATGAGATATTGGCCTTTACCTATAGTTATTTGTTTATTTGGTTTAAAAACCATGAGTAATAATGCACTGTTATTGTGTTTTAAAATACTTTAAGGGAACTAGCCTGTAGGTATGTATACTCTGACCAACAAATCCTGAGAGAAATGTCTTTTTTTTTTTTTTATTTCTAAAATGTATTGGGACTGTGACACTAGCAAGTTCTAGCTTGTTTCTGCTATCAAATTTCAAAGTATTGGACTAAGACATGTTTTGCAGAATTCTCTGTGGAAGTGTCGCATGTCAGTGGAAATGATTTTAACCATCCTATTCTTTTGTAAAGTACAGAAGATGTTCCGAAAGTCATGATTAGCTAAGAAACACAAAAGGAAGGTAGCATTTGATAATTACAGAAGAGTGATGCAAGCCCACACAGGAACCTACCCCCGTGGCACTCTGATCGGGATCCTTAGTTCCTGTTGAGTCAATCCTTGCGGATTTCTATAACAACAACAACAACAAAAAGATGTGGTTTGAGGAAAAATCGATATACACACACATACATACTTGTGCACACATGCATGTGGACTCGCTCATATACATTTGGGCCACTCCTTCTTCTATGAAAACGCTACAAAAGCTCATAAATAATTATGGGGTGGGGAGGCAGTGGATGATTGTGGGTATGTAATGTCTTATCAGAAACCATTTGTCCTGCACAATGTGAATCTCTCCTAAACTGTATGGGATAAGAGAGTTTAAAAGATTCTGAAGCATTAGACCTTTCACTCAGATAGCAATAAAATCTTTTTTTTTTTTTTTCAAAAAATATACTGTGCTGGCTCAGTGGAGAAGGCAGTAAGTATACTTACCCACATGATTTCAATGCAATGGTCAGGTGTAATCCCTGATTCTTTTGAGGGATTTGTAGATCTACAGATTGTGAACTACTCTGATCACAGCCTTTTAAGCATACATAAAAATGCTGGTGGAGAAGTACTTATTTTAAGATAGAAATTTGAATGTGGAACATCTCCCTGTTCCTAGTGTGAAGTATCAAGCATACACAGAGTTTTTATTTGGGTCATTCCTGGAGCTACTGTAACAATTTTGTTTTACTACCTTGGCTAACTAGAGCCCTCAAGTATGCCAAGGACTCAATTTTATCGTCACTATACTTATGCCCCCTCAAAACTGGGGCTAGAGTTAGGATGATTTGAATGAGGCATTCGTCTCAAAAATTTATTTTATTTATTAGAGGGAGAGGCAGTTAGAAAGAGAATGGGCATAGCAGGGCCTTCAGCCCCTGCAAATGAACTCCAGGTGGATGTGCCACCTTGTGCATATGGCTTATGTGGGTCCTGAGGAACTGAACCTGGGTCCTTTGGCTTTGAAGGCAAGTACCTTAACCTCTAAGCCATTTTTTTCAGCTGTCAGAAGGGAATTTCAATTAAAAAATAAGCTCAAAATTTGTAAAGATTAATGCCAGCCAGACTACTCCTGGGCATATGCTCCATGGACTCTCAGTCCTACCACAGTAATACCTGCATTAGCCATGCTCACTAGAGCACCAGATACAACAGCAAGGACATGGAACCAGCCTAGATGTCTATCGTCAGATAAATGAATGGATTTTAAAAATGTGATGCATATATCCCATGTAATTTTATTCAGCCACAAAGGAAATTGAAATCATGAAATTTCAAGGAAAATAGATAGATCTGGACATTATTATATTAAGCAAGGAGTCCAGACTCAGAAAGACCAATACATCATTTGTCTCTCCCATATGTAGATCCTAGTTTTTAACTTTTAACATGCGTGTATTGTGTGTGTTTGTGTGTGTGTGTGTCTTATAAGTATGCAGATAATACAGTATGTGTGTGAAGGTCACCTTCAAGATATTGGTCCTTTCCTTCACCCATTTTCTGGGACAAGATCTCTCTTGTTGTTTTTGCTACTAGCAGGCCAATTCTAATGTCCCATGTGCTTCAGGATGCTCCCAACCCCACCTCTCATTGCTGTATTACATTGGGATAATAGCATATGTGCCACTTTGTGCATAGCTTTATGTCAGTGTTGCAGATCTGATATCTAGTCAGCAGATCTGCAGAGCAAGTGCTGTTAGTAACTAATTTGTCTCCCAGCCCCTAATTTTATGTGTATATAAGAAAATCTAGGTGCAGCTATAAGCCATGAAACTAGAAAGAACACCATAAGTGAGGAAGAAGGGGTATACAAGAAGGGATAGAAGAAAAGGCAATAGAATACATGTGACATGACAGTGAAAATAGAATCAATAGGGGTGGAAAGATACAAACATGGGGTGGCAACAGAGAGGAATGGGAGAGGAGGATCAATAGAAACCAAGTACATAGGAAAATGCCATCATGTCTTAGTATGCTAATTATAAATTAGATTCAAAGTGAAGGTTAATTGACAAGAGTTTATGATAAACAAAGTGCTACTTTTCAAAAAACACAAATGCTGCCCCAGGACTCGCATGGCTCAATTTAATCTCATTCTGTTAATCCCTATGAAGCAAGTATGAATCCACATCACAGTGATCCAGTTCTCTACCTCAATCTGAGAGCTATGTGACATGATTGGGCCTTTACTAACATCAAGGATATTACTGAAATGGGCAGAGAACTACAGCCAACAGAAGGGGACAGGGGCATACCAGCGTGATGTAGTGGGGACTTGAAAAGCTGGATGGAAGGTTCTCCAAGAGTTCTGCAGTTCTCTCCTGGTGAGAAGATATGCTATTAACCCAAGATTAGAACTCAAGAAAGGATGTTTATTTCTCAAGGCCACAGAATATATTTTCCAGCAATCACTGAAATAAAATCCCAGTAAGTGCACAAAAAAAATGAAACACATGAAAAATTACCCTTCCTCAGATGGCTGTCTTGTACCAGATGTCTCTGTCTGAGGTCTGTTCTATAAGGCAGACATGCATAGGAAAAGATTGGGAGATTCTTTTATACTGCAATGTGAGCAACACTAAGTGGGTCTGCTACTTTCCAAACCTTAAGAGCTCTTACTGTGGCATCCTGAAAGGCCAGGCGGCCTGCTTTTATTTTTTTGAACCGGACATGGCATTGGGAACTCCAAAAGTGCATATTAAAATATAGATATCTAGGTTTAGGTTCCCTTGTTTAACATGCTTTCCTTAATTCCCCAGTAAAAGGAGAAACAACTAGAAGGCATGGTCCACCAGAAATAGGACCTAGGAGAGGCATTGCTTGCCAGAGAGAAAAAAAAAAAAAACAACAAACAAACATACTTGTAGCAGAGATACACACCGAAGATACCTCTCCCAAAGCACAGGTTTGCTCAGAACTAGTCTGCCATGGGGAGTTTATGTGTCAAAAAGGATTAGTTAAGCCATTGATATTCTCATAATTCTGTGTCCAAAAAGTATAAAACCCTCAAGATAAGACCTGAGAACCAAAACTCTTTTGTAATCTTCCTATAAAACTACATACCATAGCACATGTATCATGAGTCTTAAATTGAATTATTCTGGTGGTCAACAAATACTGATCAACTCTCTCTTCTTGATGTACCCCATTCAACACAAACACCATTAAGGAACTTATAATGGTAATTTTTTTGTTGTGTGAGGCAGAGTCTCATGTAGCCTAGGCCTTGAATTCCCTGTGTAACAGAGGGAGGTGTTTTAATTCTGGAAAATTCCCATGTAAACTTAAAAAATATCATACAGTGGTTTCTCTTCTTAGACACAGACAAGTAAGACTTAAACAAAAAACATTTTGGTGTTACCATTGGCATAATGAAAGGTACAAATGGATAAATATGATGGATACCAAATGATTGTACAACAAAAAAAAGACAAATTTGTCTCTGAATAGTCCCTTGAAATTGTGCCTAGACACCTGTGCTACATACAATTCCTATGCACGTTCACAGGCATGAAGAGTGGGTTTTCTACAGTATTGTGCAAGACACGGGGTTAAGGAATGCATTCCATATGGTCAAGGGGGCCAAAACATCTGAAACTATTCAGGCAGACCTCTATCAACCAAAACCCAACGAAATCTATATTGTACAACATTGGCATCACTATATTTTTATTGACACTTGTGTCTAGAAACAGTTGGTTAATATTTAGCCATAATATTTGAGGTTCTTGATCTTTCCTTCAAGACCTAAATCCTAATGGGCATATTTTAAAATTGTTTACTAGTATACACTTACCAAGGGCAGTGCTTTATTCATCAGTAATTTTATTATGTGTTATGTGTTAAAGCTCACTATGGTCAGAGTGAGGGAAGAACCTTGAACCTGGATTAGACCTGGCTTATATAGATAGCTCCAGACCAGTCAGGGCTACTTAGCAAGACCATTTCTCCAAACAAAACAAAACAAGCAAAACATGTTTTCATTCTATTCTTAGGATGTCTCTAAACAAGAGGCTTATATTTAAATAACTACTGTACTTTTGTGTAACTACTAAGCGAATGGTGGATGAATGTTCAAAATGAACAAATCTACATGGCCAATTCCCACTTAAATCAAGAAATAAAAAAAATAGAAAAACTGTCTGCAGACCTTTCCCCTAAGGTAATTCTTACCCTGACTCCCAACATTTTGCTTTAGAGCTTCACTACTTTTTCTTAGAAGTTTGTTTCTTGATTCAGGTTTCTTATCTTTTATCTTTTTAACGTAGTTTGGGTTGACTGTCTAACAGTTTCTTTAGCCCTTTCACTCTCTGTGGAACCCGAAGATGTTCTTGCTGTCTGACTTTTGTGAATAATGTCACTGAACATTCTTGGAAATGTTTTTGGAGGTACAGACTTCTGTTGTGTGCATTCATGCTAGGAGTTTCTGGGCTTTGCAGTATACATGTGACTAGTTTTGGTACATAACAGATATTTTCCCATTGGCCTAATTCTTAATAAAGAAATAGTATGTAGTACTACTTAAACTTGCATCAGCTGTGTATGGAAACTTCCATTGTCCACATCCCCAATATTATGGGTTATCTTTTCTCTTGTGTGCTTTGTGTTTGTGTTATGCTTGGCTGTGTGTGGCGTGTGTGTGTGTGTGATGCTCGGGTGAGTGCTGATGTGTACACCCCATGCACACATATGGAGAGGCTAGAGGAGGAAGGCTGAATGTCCTTTTCTATATCTTTCTGCCTTAATTCGTGAGTCAGAGCCTCTCACTGAAACTGCACCTGCCCTCCTCCCCCTCTGTTTGGTCAGACTGGCTGCCCAGGGAGTACCAACCATCCTCTGTCTCTGCCACCTTCATGTTGCTGTTACAGGCATGAGTGATCACACCCAGCTTTTTTTTAAAGTGTATGTTGGGAATCAAATCCAAGTCCTGTTGGTGCAACAAATGCTCCTACTCACTAAGCCATCTCCCCAGATGCTGATTTTTAATAATGACTAAACTATAGGTCAAAACAAAGCACACATGGAAAACAGATATATGACTCTCATAAGTCATGTAAATTAAATATCTTTGTACTTACTTCCTTGATTGAGAAACAAAACTTTGAAATGACAAGCTCATGACTGACATTTCCCCTCTCCAGATTATCCACTTCCTGAGTTAATATTAATGATTTACATGCCTAGCTTCATAGTTTTATCCTCAGATGTTTATTTCTAAATGTTACAGTCTATTTTGTGCATTTTGAGTTTTATATATATGAACGTTTCTGCTATGATTTGAGTTAGTTTTCTGTGAATCTAGTAATAGATAAAGCTCATTTTATTATTTATTTATTTAAGAGAGAAAGAGGCAGATAGAGAAATAACGGGTGTACCAGAGCCTCTAGCCATTGCAAATTAACTCCAGACACATGCACCACCTTGTGCATCTGGCTTATGTGGGTACTGGGGAATCAAACCTGGGCCCTTGGGTTTCCCAGGCAAGCTCTTTTAACTGCTCAGCCATATATTCAGTCTCAAGCTCATTTTCTACATAGGACTAGTCAGTTGGTTTTCCACTGTTTGTGAAAACACTATTATTTCCAGGCTGAACTACATTTGGATCTTTGTAGAATATACTTATATGTGATCATATACATCTGGGCCTATTTCTTAACTATTGTATTCTATTAGAATATTTCTCTATACTTATGTCAACATCACCTCTTCTTATTTTCTTACTTGGCTTAGACTGTCTTAAAGCCAAACTGTATATTCACAACTACATTATTTTTTTTTCAGTTTCCTTGGCTTTTCTGAGTAGTTTGTATTTTAGAGTAAACATGTGAATTTCCACCTAAATAGTATAGGTCACTTTTCATAGGACTTGCCTTGACCTATATATGGACCAATTTTGTAAATGTTCACACCTTAATACAGACATTTTGACTCTAATAATATGCAGACCTTCACTTATTTAGATCTTCATTGTTTGTTTGTTTTTCTTTAATTTTTTTTTTCTCAGAGATGTTTTGCCATTTTCTATGTGGTTTTGAAGCTGCATTTTGTTAGACTTGATCCTGCACGTTTCATATTGTGGGGGCTATTTCAAGTTAAAACTTTCATTTTCTTTCCACACTGTTGCTTATACATAGAAGTATAATTAATGATTATTATATTGGCTTTTTTTTTTTTTTCAAGGTAGAGTTCCACTCTAGCCCAGGCTGACCTGGAATTCACGATGTAGTCTCAGGGTGGCCTCAACTCATGGCGATCCTCCTACCTCTGCCTCCCAAGTGCTGAAATTTTAAGTGTGAGCCCCCACACCTGGCTCTGTATTGACTTTCCTGTTCAGTGACTTTGTGAGTTCTTTAATGGGTTTACAAATGCAGTCTGCTGATACCTTGATTGGATTTTTTTTAATCACTGTAAATCAGCTTGAGGACAAGTGACAACCTGACAAGAGCAAGAGCTCTGGGTCGCCTTTTTATTTTGGTATGTAATTTTTCACATGTTTAACTTCATGTATATTTTTTGTCAGATTTATCCCTAAGATTTTGAATTTTATGGTATGCTTATATTTAACTTTGATTTTTTTTAATTGTTTGCTTGTATTCATGGAAATGCAATAAATTTTTAAAAAAATTGTTTGTTTATTTATTATTTGAGAGCAACAGACAGAGCGAGAAGGAGGCAGAGAGAGAGACACAGAGAGAATGGGTGTGCCAGGGCCTCCAGCCACTGCAAATGAACTCCTGACGATGTGCCCCCTTATGCATCTGGCTAATGTGTGTCCTGGAGAGGTGAGCCTCGAACTGGGGTCCCTAAGCTTCACAGGCAAGTGCTTAACTGCTAAGCCATCTCTCCAGCCCTGCAATGAATTTTTTATACTAATAATGTATCCTGAAATTGTGCCAACTGCATTTTTTTTGACTGCTCAGAACTTTTCAATGGATGGTTGTCTATTTTTTATTGCAAATTCAATTTGTTATTAGGTATAGAGATTTTCAATTTATTTCCTTATGAGTAAACTTTGGTGATTTGTATCTTTCATATTCTTTTATTTCCCTACATTGTCAAGTGTATTAAAAATAAGACACTTTTTCCTAATCATAATATCACTGCATGGAAAAACTCTAATCATGTCACCTTTGTGATTTCTGTCATTGATAATCTCTACTATTTTTTTTTTCTATTCATTCTGACTGAAGGTTTATAAAATTACTAATTTTCTTTAAAAGTGGCATTTGGTTTCATTCATTTCTTGGGTTATTTTTCTGTTTTCTATTCCATTAGTGATTGATCTTAATATTTGTTTCTTCAGGTTTCTTACCAACAATGGGTTTTCTGTGCTTTTTTTTTTTCTCTACATAAAAGTAAGGACTGCAATTGTGAGATGATATTTTCATCTACACTGAGCATCTAGTGCTAATAATTTCACTACTGCTCGTATTTATTTCATTTAATTAAAAATTCTTATTATGAACATCTTGTGCAGGTAATGCCAGGCACTGTAAGTTCATGGATATCCAGAGTTGTGAAGGGGAAAGTGAGGGGGAGGGAGGGAATTATCATGGTTTATTGTCAATAAAAAATAAAAAAAATCTTAGTTTCCTTTTGATTTATTTGACATGAATTCCTTAGAACTTGATGTTTAATTTCCAACTCAGAATTTTTCAATGTCCTTTTTTTTTGTTGTTGTTGTTGTTTTGTTTTTTGAGTTAGGGTCTCACTCTAGTTCAGGCTGACCTGGAATTCATTATGTAGTCTCTGGGTGGCCTTGAACTCATGGTGATCCTACCTCTGCCTCCCAAGTGCTGGGATTAAAGTCATGCACCACCATGCCTGGCTCAAACACTGGTCTAACATAATACTATTTTGAGAGCATGTTTTTGTGTTTCTTATTCTCTTAAATGTAGTTAAATGAGTTTTATATCTTAGAATATGGCTTTAGTTTGTAAAATATTTTAGGAGTACATGTGGTAATGTTTTATTTAATCAATATAATTTGCTCTGAAATAATGTCTTGGTTATTGTTCAGTTTTTGAGTTTTGCCTCCAATCCAACCCCACTTGTAGACTGAGAGCTTCATTTGTATGGGCTATCATTGTAAGTTTCACCTCATTTAGCTTAAAGCTAGTTCCATATTAAAAATGGATACAACTGGATTTGTATCAATTCATCGACTATTGCAAAAGAAAGTTTCTCACATGTAGAGGATGAACATCTGGAAAGACTGGCTCCATCCTTGTCTGTGGCTCATCACCAAAATATCCTTTATTTTCCACCCCTAGTGTTTCTGCAGGAGGGCTGTCAAAAAGGAAGTGGAACATTAACACAAGCTATGAGACAAGACAAGCCTAATGATCGAAGCTCAACTCCCAAGTACCCATGTAAAGCCAGATGCACAAAGTGGCACATGCATCTGAAGATTGCTTGCAGTGGCTGTTGTTTCTGGAGCCATGCCCATTCTCTCTCCCTCTCTCATTACAAATAAATTAGAAAGTTAAAAATTAAACCATCTAAAGAATTTTTCGATACTGATGCTTAGGTGTAAGCAAGTACAATGTCTCAGGGAGGAACCAGTTTCAATGTTCCTGAAAAATCCCTGCATGATTTCTGTACACAGAAAAGTGCAGGAACCACTGGGATAAGGATCTGGATAATATTAAGCATGGAATGCTTACTTCAGTATTATTTTTACTTGGTCTTCAGAAAGAAACTTACACTTCCCCCAACTGGTATCTGCAATGGCCGCAAAGTCTGTTAAGTTCTTTGTAATGGTTCCCTTCAACACATAACATGCAAGCATACCTCTGAACTTGCTTCAATTTAATGCATTTCTGATGACGAATTAATAATGTGATAGCCCCAGTCATAACTATGGCAAGCACAACAGTCATGATGGAGATACCTGCAATGTTCAAAAGTGGGATTTAGCCAGTGCATCCATGTCAGGATAACAATATAAACATTTCATGGGGCTGCTGAAATCCTGTTTCTCCTGAAGGATTTTAATTTTTCCTTCCTCCAATTTTTAACATAGAATGAAATTCTAAACATCATACAAATCATGATTCATAGTACCAGTTGACAGACAACTCCCAAGATTTCATTATATCTAAGGGAAGCTACATTCAACAAGGAAAGCTTAGTTTGTTAGTTATTAACACAATGTTAAAAAAGGGAGGGCCCTTGCTGTGTTGTGGGTTTTCTGATGTGGTAAGCCACAGTTAGAGGAAGGTATATTAACTCTAAAGGGTGAATATAGTAAATTCAGTTTGTGTCCCCAAAACATGGAAAATAATACAACATAAAAATTCATGTAGAATTGCTAGAAATACATAGTGGAACAAAAGGAAGCTTTCCCAGTTTTGGGTACGTGCAAGTATGAGTATATCCTAGGTGCTCACTGGTGAGATTGATGGTTTCTCCCCAGGCTGTAATTATCTGTCCTTCATCACACTCGCATTCAGGTTCATGACCATCTACCTGGAAGAGCAGTAAGTTGTATAATTTTAGTTAAGTAACTGAAAGCAGCTATGCTTTATACCTCATTTAGAATCATGTTAGTTTTACATCAAACATATGCAATTAGACAATACTTGAAAGAGTCTCTCATCCATCTCAGAGAGTTTTAAGCTATTGGCTTTAGGAAAGATGTTAACTTCAAAATATAAATTGCTAGTATTGAACAATGTTGATCCAAAAATAGAATTTTATTTTTTCCTTTCAAAAGGTTTAGTCTAGAGTTGACACTGGTATAATTTAACAATAAGTGGTATTGTGAGAGAAAAAAGTTTCTAAAACTCAGGTTTTATTTTCATATGTAGGCTGTTGGGTTTCTAAATTAGCAATCTGATCATAAAATATTTATTTAAACTCTGGCCATATCTTTGTGTGATGTGTATGTAAACTATATAGCTAATTTTAAAAACACATACAAGGTCAATAATAATAGCTAACGCAAATGAGTGGCTGGAAAGACACTAAGACACTATCAGATCTTACATGATTTGCATCACACTGAGAACACTTGGCTGAATTGTAGAGCATTTCCTTTGGCACGCATTCACCATTGCTGCACACCTGGGAGAGAAGGACGGACATGAATTAGAATCCAGTCATTCACGGGGCATGTCCTTTTACAACGTTACACGTGAAACGATACATTCCATTTCATGTGGTTTAATTACAACTTCTATATTCTTCCTATTGTGAAGATCTACATGTGATTATCACCTGGAATCCATAGTTTTTCACTAGGATTCTCTCTAGTGAAAATGAAAATGTCATACATTCTGTAATTCACTGGTTAAAAAAAGCATGTGCTTGTAAAGCTTTCTGGCCAGGATTAAATGTCCAACCCACCTACATAAGTGAACGCAAAATGTGGCTCCAGCATCTGGTGTTTGTTTTCAATGGTAAGAGGCCATGGTCTACTGTATACACAAACACTATATGTACAACATCATTCTTTTTAAATTGAAAAGCAAAGAAGTAATTGACATTTTTATAATGGATATGCTAATTACCAGATTTGATTGCCACACAGTCCATGTATTTATTGAAATAAAATATTTTACCCAATGTATATGTATAATAATTGAGTATCTATTTAATAAAATTGTGAAATTAGAAAATAAATAAGGAAGTAAAAAACCTCCATTTCTTTCTCTCTCTCTCTCTCTGTGTGTGTGTGTGTGTGTGTGTATGTATGTTAAAAATCTTCAATGGTGGGGCATGGTGGCACATGCTTTTAATCCCAGCCAGCACTCAAGAGGCAGAGGTAGGAGGAGCGCTGTGAGTTCGAGGCCATTCTGAGACTACATAGTGAATTCGAGGTCTGCCTGGGCTACAGCAAGCCCTTGAAACTCACCACCCCCCACCAAAACAAAATTTCAAATGGAGCTGGGAAGATGGCTTCTTTCTTATTACCAAATAGCTATGCTGGGCAAGTGTGGGTACTCACATAAAATTGAAGGTGCATGCCTCTAATTCCAGAACTGAGGAGTTGGAGACAGCATGACTCCTCAATATTTCTGGCCAGCCTGTCCGCCAAATCTTGGAGCTCTAGGTTCAGTGACAGACCCTATCTCAAATGTGAGGTGGAGAACAACCGGAAAGACACCCAACATTGACTTCTGGCCTGCACGTGCATGTGCAGACATCTGCACAAGCACTTATACACATAAATGGGCCCACACTCATAGGAATATATGTGTGTGTGTGTGTGTGTGTGTGTGTGTGTGTGTGTGTGTAGATATATATAATATATATATTATACACCACACCCACATAAGCATGCAAAAAATATTCAACAGGTAAAAACTGAATTTTGAGAAGCCACATCTGTTCTGTGAGCAACCAGCTCCTCCTAATTTAAATCCAAATGCCCCCTGTTCATCATACCATTAGAAAAGCATGTCTTTTGCACTACAATGGCCTGTTATGTGGATAATGTTTTTTGGCATGTATGTGTTGTGTAGGATGTGTGACATGGTATGTGTGGTGTGGTGTGTGTGAGTGGCACATGAATGTGAATGTGCAGATATGTGAGCCCCATGTGCAAGCATTTTGAAGCCAGAGGAATGTTAATTGTTTTCATCTATCACACTTGTGTGTGTTTCTTTCTTCTTTTTAAACTTTATTTATTTATAGGAGAGAGGGACCAGGGGAGAGAGGGAGAGAGAAAGAGAGAGAATAGGTACACCAGGGCTTCCAGCCAATGCAAACGAACACCAGTCGCATGCATCGCCTTATGCATCTGGTTTATGTGGGTATTGGGGAATAGAACCAAGGTCCTTTGGCTTTTCAGGCAAGTACCTTAACCACTAAGCCATCCTCTAGCACTCTTTCTTTTTTTTTTTTTTTAAATGCTATTTTTATTTATCTATTTGAGAGAGAGAAAGACACAGGGAGAGTAGACTCCAGCCACTGCAAACAAACTCCAGGCACATGCACCACCTTATACATCTGGTATACATGGGTCCTGGGGAATCAAACCGAGGTCTTTGGCTTTGCAGGCAAAAGCCCTAACTGCTAAGCCATCTCTCCAGCCGTTTTGTGTGTTTCTTTAAGATGGAATCTTACGGAACCTTGAGCTGTCTTTTTTTTTTTTTTTTTTTTTTTTTTTGTCAGACGGACTGAGCAGGGAGCCTTAGCAGTTCACTGGTCCTCTCGGATTTTTCGCCTGTGTGCTAGGGAATTGAGTGCAGGCAGTCTCTGGCCATCACAGGTCTTCGTGCTTACGTGGCAAGTGCTCATATCCACTGAACCATCTCTCAGCCCCTGATTGTTAAGTCTACGTAAAATTCTCAGTCACACTCAGCTTTAGTCACCTGAGCACAGCACAGTCACTAACAACCTAATACTTGGCCAGTAAATATGGTTGAAAAAATTAACAATAAAAGAATTCATGTCTACCTTATGGGCATATTAATGTAAAAAATAGCTATTTCTAATATTAGATCATTAGGTATATTTCTAGATATGTATACCAATTAACATATTTAGGACAATTACATATAACTGGTAAAATTAAGCAAGAATTGTATTACAGTGTTATTTCTAATGTTCTTTAATAATGAAAAACTACTTGCCAACGGTTTTTTGTTTCCTACTTTCTTTATATAAAACTCCTCTGGAATCAATTATAAGCTCCAATAATGTTTGTAAGCATGTGTACAGTTGAACCAAGAAGAATGATTCAAATGAACTGTTTTGATTTTTACCTTTCCAGCTCCACATTTTGTTCCAGGGTTAATCAGACCGATGTCTTTAGCTTTATGGAGTAAGAATATAGTTTTGCATTGGAGGGTGGTGTTTTGCTTTGGATTCTTGAGGTGAAAGAGCTTGTCCTCCCCGAGATGTGACAAGTGTTGCCCTCCCGTACAGTATATCTTTCCACATTTGACATCTCTGAAAATAACAAATATTATTCTTAGAATCAGGACCAGAAATAGATGTTCAAACTGATGTGGCTGATAGCCCAGCCACTTTTCCTGTCTAAATCAGGTTTTCAACAGCTTCAAGGGGCCAATATAGGCTGAGAAAGCCATTAGGAAGCTAAAACTCGACCTCTGATTACAGCAATGAATGAAGTCCATAAAATAATCATTTAAAATTTTCTCTTCGATTCTCACAAGACAAAAGTAGCTCAAGGTCACAGACGAGTGTTTATTGGCAAGTTGGACTAGTATAAGTTCCAAATGGATACTGCCAGTTCCTCCTTTATTCTCTCTCTGTTTCATACAGCACACAGGTGATTCCAATCACAGCAATGAGCTGTTATAACCCAGCATTCAGTAAAGGAAGTGAAGGGTCTGCCCATTTTCGGCTACAGTACTCACAAGCATGTTGAACTTGCCTATTCTTGTGATTGTTCTTTTCATCCAAATTCTATTTGGTTACACATAAAAGGACTCACAGAATGTCAGCTAATAATACTGAACCCATGCTCTTGTAAATCAAATCTAAGTTTCAAATTGTCCCTCTCTCCTAATTTCAATTTCTGCCTCTGTGTGACTTCATTTCTTCCCTTCACTCTTTTCTTTTCCTTTTATTTCACATATATTCTATTCCTCCTTTCTGTCCCATTCTCCTGGGATTTTTTTTTGGGGGGGGGCATTCTTTCCCTTCTTTTTCTTTCTCTAAACAACTCAAATCTCTTCCTTTTATCTTCTCTATATTCCATGACTTCCAGCTAATAACCACAGTATGTCAACACAAGCTGGCAATATCAGGGGTGTGTGCTATCACCCTCCCTGATTAACTCTTTTCCTAACTTTCTTTCTGCTAACATCGGGCAAAAGAGGAGTCTTTCTGGTTTTTCAGAACACTTTTAGAGAGCTCCGTTTTTCACAGGTTACTTACTTCTCCTGACAGGAAATAAATTTGCTTCCCTTCTTCTTGCAGTACCCAAATTTGTTTCCTCTTTTATTCATCCTGTAGCAGATATCGTCACTCTCTTGTGATCCTGGTGGGCAGCATTATAGAATAAAGGAACATAAATGTGGATATCATGAATCATAAAACATTTTATTTTGTCATGGAGATGAACTTTATGAATCATGTCATGCCACAGAGTGTTGACATGGAATGGAACCAGAAAGTAATTTAATAACTATGCTATAGCATCAGGGAAGTATTTTAAATAGAAATAAAAATGCATGAAAATAATACACACCCAAATTAGAATAATAAAATTTAAAAGTTAGAGAAGTAGGGATATAGCTCAGTTGCTTCCTTTGCATGGATTCAGTCTCCAGCACCACATCAAACTGTGGTCATGTAGGTCTGTTGTTTTAATCTTCAGGAGGTGAAACCAAGAAGATAATAAGTTCAAGTCAGTCTAGGTAACATAGTGAGTTTGAGGCCAGCCTTGGATGCATGGGACACTCAAACAAATAATGATAAAAGAAAAATAAAATGCATGTACCTAATACTGGAATACTAGAGTTTGCATCCAAAGAGACGCTAGGAAATACCTTGGAAGACTATCACAAGTGATATCATCTCCAATCTCATCTCAAATTCTTACAAGATGCGAACAGAAACACAGGAAGGCTATTTTCTGTCTCAAATTCTGTTGAAGATCCCTCACCCTCATTAAACAGTTGAGAGCACTGGTCATCCCGATTAGGGCATTCTCCCATAAAGCAATAGCCTTCTGCATTCTTGCAAGGAAACCCGTTAGCTCGGAATTGGTTCTTAGGACACTCAGGAGAGTGGCCAGTACACAGTTCAGGAATATCACATTCATTTTTTGCTGGTCTGCAAGTGGCCCCTTCTTTCTTCATCTGTTAGGGAAAAACAAAGAGAAGCCATCTTTTCCAAGTTCATGCAGGAAAATTTGAATGAGCAGGAAGAGTTGACCATTTCATTTCCTTTAAAGAGGGCTTAAGCATGGGCCATAACTTCATCATCCCACTAAGAATTATGATTATTTGTAAATGGCTTAGCTTTTATATACTCTGGGGGATGACAAGATAATGTTTTTGAGAATAGCCTTAGGTAGAATTGAGATGGAAACAATAACAAGTGTTCTTATTTGTTTTGTTTCATTTTTTGCTCCAGTATGTCAACCTAATGCACTCATACCCATGTGGGGAAACCCTGCCTAGGATAAGGAATCTATTTCCCCCAAATCAGATTTCTCTATATGAATTTCTCTACATGCGTTATCATTAGTGGATAGGGAGGAGTTCCAATGAAGATATTCTTGCAAGTAAATGTGTCCTCTGTTGCGATAATGTTATGGGGTAACCTATTGTTACCCTGATTCAGGTCAGGGAACTCTCACCTTGTACTTGTCAAAACTATGTGGCTAGAGAGACCATAGGCTCTAGTGGGGAGGCTACTACTGTTGTTTTGCTAAGGGGACATGATGTGCCTGTCAAACTATCTTCTAAATGTTTATGTTTACACCTGTAGATTAGTGCTGTTGCTATTTTGGTCAAAGAAACTTTTTTTTTCCCTTGCAATTGATTGTGGTTAATACAGAGACACATAACTGGCCAAAGTGCTAAGCATAAATGACTACTAAATGTTC
The DNA here is from genome assembly GCF_020740685.1 of Jaculus jaculus. NCBI lineage: Eukaryota > Metazoa > Chordata > Mammalia > Rodentia > Dipodidae > Jaculus > Jaculus jaculus. The sequence continues at coordinate 15,018,942 of NC_059113.1, read as the reverse complement.
AGCCCTAAATGGGCTATCCATACTACCCCTCATCCCAAGGCTCAGAGAACATCTTAGAAGAGGGTTAGAAAGGATTTAAAAGCTACAGGAAGGGATGAAGTGGTACAGAATGCCGTCCTCCACACAGAGCATGGCAATTGTATTCTTGAACTTTCAGCAGCTGGAATTATCTGCGCAAGTTTGGGCATATTAAAATCCCATCAGGGAGGTAACAGGGCTCATTCACAAGTGCATCACCTCCCTGAGGGGCTATTGGCAGTTAAAGGTGTGTGGGAGGAATAGACATTCCTCTCCATCGTGTAGCCACTAGTGTATCTTTCATGTTCCTGTAAAAATAACTTCCTCTGTGTGCAAAATTAAAAAAAAGAGAGAAAGAAAATAGGTATGAAAATATAAGGGTAACTATTTCAAAAAATGACATCAGTGGAAGAGATACAAGCAAGGGTAGTGAGTGAATATTATCAAAGTAAAGTATATGCATGTATGAAATCCATTATGTATAGTTAATATATGCTAACAAGATTAAACACAAGCCAGGCATGGTGGTGCACTCCTTTAATCCCAGTACTTGAGAGGGAGAGGTAGGAGGATCCCCATGAGTTAGAAGTCACTCTGAGAATACCTATTGAATTTCAGGTCAGCCTGGGCTAGAGTGAGACTCTACTTTGATAAATCAAAACAAAACAAAAAAAAATAATTTGGGGCTGGGTAGATGGCTTAGTGGTTAGGGTGCTTGCCCACAAAGCCTAAGGACCTAGGTTTGATGCCCCAGAACCAACATAAGCCAGAATCACATAGTAGCACATGCATCACATGCATCTAGAATTTATTTACAGTAGCAAGAGTCCCTGGTGTACCCATCCTTTCTCTCTCTTCCTCTCTCTCATAAATAAATAAATAAAAATATTTTTTAAGATTAAAAAACAACCCATTGGGGTGAAACAAGTATGAATTAATCCTTGGATCGAGACGTTTGTGTTTCTGGTTATTTTTGCTAAGACAGTTTCTGTATTTACTAGCATGTCTCACTTCCCAGGCTAGGAATCTAAGTATCCTTGACTTCCCCTTTAGTTAAGGTGACATTGTTTCTCCCCACCGAGGCAAAGAAGGTTGCAATGATTTATAGAACAAGGATGCTGTCAGTCATGTGATTTCTCTCCTAAAGCACAGTGTGCTGCTCACCAGCCCTTCCATTCTGTGGACCAGAGCTCTCATGGTGCTTGGATGTCAGGGCATATCGGAATTTAAGCATTTCTGGGTATTAGCAAGCCACACCCCATTAGAGAATGAGCAGTGGAAGGCTGCCAATAGTTAGGTAGTTACTACTGGTTACTACATACATCACACGTGAACACAGAGAACCTCTCTGGAGCAAAGGGTCTTACCTGACAAGACTCGCAGCATTCACCTTCTGCACAACTGGAGCCCAGCGTCAGCATACATTTCTGTGCATCACAGCAAGGATTAGTGCATTCCTGGCAAAGATCAAAATTCAAAAGTCGCACGACGGTTTGCATTTCAGCTTCTGTTTGATGGATTAGTTGTGTTTTATATGATCTTGTATGGGGGGGCATACATTCATTTGTGTGCACGTGTGTGTTTTGGAGGTCAAAGGTCAAATGTCTGCCTCAGTTGCTCTCCATCTTATTTTTCAGATAGGGTTTCTTACTGAATCTGGAGCTCACCAATTCACCTAGACTACTTATCCAGCAAGGCTTAGGGATCCCCCTGTCTCTTTCTCCAGTACTAGGGTTCTAGGTGTGTACGACGAAGCTTGACTAATATGTGTGTGCTGGGGATCCAAACTCAGGCCCTTATGTTTGTGTTGAAAGCATTTTACTTGAAGAGTTAAACAGAAAAACAATGAAATTACATGGAAGCAGCAGTGAGACTGGTAGAAAAGAGGGAGGGGAGCAAAGGGAAGAAGAGGTGAATGTGATCAAAATACTATATATACATTACATATATATGTTATTATATATATATGTCATATATATAATGTATATACAAAATATACATACAATACATATATTATAATATATATTATATATGTTATATATATATATAATACATATTATATATATATAATGTCATCATGAAACCCAACATCAGTTGTCCTAACATATGCTAACTAAAATAATGAAAATGAAACAGGGATGGAGAGTTGGCTTAGTGGTTAAGGAGCTAGCCTGCAAAGCCAAAGGACCCAGGTTCAATTCCCCAGGACCCACATAAGGCAGATTCACAAGGTACAAGATGGTGCATGCTTCTGGAGTTTGTTTGCAGTGGCTGAAGGCCCTGGAACACCCATTCTCTCTCTCTTTCTCAAATAAATAAAAAATAAGTAAGAATATGAAACAAAAAATAAAAGAATTAGGCATAAATGTATAATCCTTGGCTTGGGTGCATAGACAATGATAGGTGTTTCAGACTTATACTATGTTGCCTTCTCTCCACACCTTACGAACTCTCAGTGACAGGAAAGGAGCCCAGTGTCTGTGACCTTCTATTCTCTTGATGGCTCCTAGTTCCTAGACAGTCCTACTGATTCCTTGTGCTAAAGTTTAGTGTGAGTTAATGCAATTTTTAAAGGTATTATCTTTCCTCTAGCTTAAGATGCCACATATTTCAAGGTGGCCTTTATTTTTAATGCTTCATTATGTCATAGTGTTGGGCCAGTCAATTAGGACCAACAGAATTAACACTTCGGAGGCAATCTTCTGTGGCTGTTTAGAATGAATGCATAGAACCATCCCAAAGAATGCAAAAGGCTAGTTTCCAAAACCCATGAGATGCTTCACATTTCATATGAAACATATTCTGATTATGTGAACTATTTATTGCTAACTTATTAGCATAATTTTAACTGTGCAGTACTTAGAGCTTACATAGTAAGAATAGTGGTCCTCACACCAGCAGCATCAGCAGAACCTAAAATTTGGTAGGAATGTAGGTTTGTAACTCCACTGGGACCCTGCTAGACTTCATATTTTAAGGCATCCCCCAGTGACTTAAAAGCCCTCATTAATTTGAGTAGCAAGTAGTCTAGGAGATTTATTTATTAGATGAGCTTTAGAAAGAAATAGCTTCCAGGTTAAGATAAAACAAATTAAGAATGACTTTAAAATTTGCTTGAATTTGTAATTTCCAAAATACTCTAAAGGCCAAGACTGCAAATGCATGAAAACTTTGAAGGTTCTTTTCTATTGTCGAAGAACTTTCTGACAATTATAGCGATCAAGCTGTGATATAGATCACACTCTGGAGGCCCCAGGTAAAACTCAATTAACTGATTATGAGAAATTTTGTAGAATGGCTACATCCTACTCTGCATGAGGGATCAGGTTTAATGACACCTCCAGGATCTTCTTATAGATGAGCTAATCAATGCATAATTCAGGCAAATGTGACGCTGTTGATCTCTTACAAGATGATTATATATTACATATAACTTCCCAAGAAATCTTACTATGAGGATGTCCCGGGGGCGGGGAGGGGGGAACAGCACAGATTTTTTTTGCCTTATAAGGAACATGATTTTGATGAATGACTACCCCCTGTTGCAATTCCAGCTGAGCACAAACTTGGCAATTTAAAAACAATACCATCTGTAAATACCTGAACAGGGCCACAATCACACTCTTCTCCTTCATCCACCTTCTTGTTTCCACAAAATGGCAAATCATTAAAGCTGGCAGGAAATGGATTATTGAATATGCACAATGGTTTATGTTTCTTCAGGAATTGCTGGTACTGTGTTTGGCTGCACTTACTGAATTTTATTGCAGGAATGCTGGAGACGGGTTGAGGTAAAAATAATAATTTTTCGTATTAATGCATTGTGGAAGAGGAGCTCTAGGTATTTTATGAGGAATTTAGAATGAATATGTTAACTGTGAGAGTAGAACAATGACCAACATCCTTATTACTGGAAATATCTTCTTGAACTAACACATTCTGTTCCAGTGGAAAAAAAATGTTATGTTTCCTGTAACAAATCCTTCCTAAAGCCCACAGTAAAGTGGCTCTCTGTGCTCACTGCTATAATCTCCTGTTTAAAATAGTCATTTGTTATTAAAAATCTATGTTTACCAGCCTTGAAAGATTACAAAATTCTCAAGACAAGGATTATATCAAGTTCACTTTTTAATAAATAACCATGAATTAATATGATGTCTGATGTGTTTTTATCAGTAATGTAATATTCTTTATAAAAGTTTGTCAAAATGAACTATTGAGTAATATCAGTTTTCTCTTTAAAATTAACTTCATCTTGCTCTATTCTTTTTGGCTCTACTGTCCTGGAGTTATGACACAATGACTATATAAGGTCTTGTAAAAACTTGAGTATATTAGATAGTGATGGTAGAGCCCTGCAACTATCACTAGTTATATTAATAATGATATCAAATTTGATACATATCAGTGATTGAATTCTCACTCTATGCCAGACTCTGCCTTTGGGTGTGAGTTAATGCAATTTTTAAAGGTATTATCTTACCTCTGGCTTAAGATGCCACATATTTCAAGGTGGCCTTTATTTAATTAAATAATTTAATCAGTATATGGAAATAATAACATTACGAGGCAATTTCTTTACTGTTCATGATGTGAAGGAATTCAAAGATGTGAAAGACAGGACTTGAGTACAAGGTAGTACACAGAATCTGAAGAATGCTGGACAGTTCATCATTCTGTAATAATGGAGTGTCTAACATATATCAGGATTTTTCTTGAAATAGCAATTCAGAGACCAAAATAGACACAATCTCTTATTTCATGGAGATATATTCCAGTTTAAAAGTAACTTAAAAAAAACCTACATGTTTAAACACTGAGAAAGCTAGGCAGTATTATTTTATTATACAAAACACAAAGGTAGGAGGTCAGAAATACAAGGATATGTGTATGATGAACCAGGATTAAAATGTTGTATCAAGTAGCCAGGTAATGCTTTGGTGAAAATAGTATTTGAATAAAATCATGAAGCTCATGAGAAAATTAGGGCATAGACAGCAACTCAAGGCATACACAATCTGTATCTTCCCTAAGTGCATTGGTGAGATTAGTGAATTCATCATAGTGTATTTTTGTTATGTGTTTAAGAAGACATCTTAGTATTCCTTCCAGTATGTCACTAAAAAGTCACAGTACCACCTAATAAGATTTATCCCTAAGAAGAAAACTCCCCTCCTTGCCTGGTTTTTTAAGAGAACTTCCAAGAAATTTCACTGAGTAAACAATTCATCCTAAAATAATAGAATTTTCCCCACTGTGACTCACAAAACATTGAAATGAATTCTGTGCAGTATTTGAGCCTCACCTTCCACTATCATCCATCACACATTTTCCCAAAGGACAGGTGCATGGGAATTCATCGTGTTCCATCCCAAGGTTATGACCCAACTGATGTGCCATTCTGTTTGCAACTACATTGATGTCAGGCAGAAGATCCTGATGAAGAAAATAAGCATTGAAAGTCTTTAACCCCAGCACTTGGGAGGCTGTGGTAATAGGATTGCTGTGAGTTCAAGGACAGCCTGAGGCTACATTGTGAATTCCACGTCAGTGAGACCACACCTCAACAAAAAAACAAAAAAGAGAAAAATCTCTAAAAGAGACCTCAATATACACAGACAATACTTTAAACTAGTGTCTAAAAGTTCATTGTCTAGCTTGTACTTAACTAGTATCTATTTTGGAGGTGCTAGGCTTAATTACCTCACTCTTTTGCACCTCATTTTCTTTAATTATAACCTAAAATGAAGCTAGAAAATTAACATTTTATGTTTCTAAAATATCAAGCTTCTTTTTCTGTATAGCCCAGACAGTCTTACAAATAACTAAAATAATTACCTCATGTAACTATTTTCCAAAATTCATATTTGCAAGTCATCACCTCCAACAAGTGGAGATATTTAGTTTATGGGGCACCTATCTCCTCAATGGCATTAGTACCCTTAGATAAGACTTAGGAAAGTCCTTCCACCCATGTGCAACATGGGGACACAGTGAGAAGGTCCCATTTCTAAGCGAAGAAGTGGACCTTCAGCAGACACCAAATTTACCAGTGCCTTGGCCATGGGCTTCTCAGTTTCCAGAACTGAGAAACAGAGTCCGTCATTTACAAACCACCCATTGTATGACATTTTGTCACAACCAACCCAAATGGACTAAAAACATGACCGAGATGGTATATGAAATGTAACTGTTTTCTCTGTGCTAGATATTCAAAAGGGTTAAAAGCAAAAACATGATCTGTTCCTGTTTTATTATTATTATTATTATTGATTATTATTGCCAACATATTATGTATGGATGCATCATGTATTGGTACATTGTTTTCCTCTTGACCCTTCTCCCATTCTGCTGGGGACCCTCCTCAGTGGGGTTGCAGATACTTCTGATAGAGTTGTGGGTTATGTGTTATGGGACCAGCAGTCAGTTATTTGTGTGTTTGGGGGAGGTGAAGACTCTGGGCATGATGTCTCTAATGTTCTTATTTTTGATTTGTTGTCACACACTATACAACAATGCTGCATAATCTTATGGTGGTAGTCTCTATTTTTTTTAAACCTTATATGCCTTTTTATCACACAAAACAATTACCTTCACTCTCTAAGTCAGCCTCCAGTTTTATGAAAGTTACTTTTCCTTGTAAGTAGTTAATATTTAACATGCTCAAGAACTTTACTACTCATTGTATGGTAATTTGCATGTGATCTTCTTTTGAACTTGGAACCATACTTGTTTACCTTTATTCATCTATAGGTCTTTTGAGATGTTTCTTTTCTCACTTAATAAAGCAATAGAGGTTTCCTCATGACATATTTTGGTAATATAAAAATGCAGATTACAAGTGATTTCTCAATGTAATGCAGAACCTCATAGAAATTTAATTCAAATATTTTGATTCAGTAGTATAGCATAAGGAAAATACAGCTCACCTTAATGATACTGGCTGAAAAATAGGGCAGACACATTCCCCTTGGATAAGCAATTCCTTGCCCACGTGTGTAGAGCCACCTCCCACTATAAACAAAATGCAAGCATACTCTTCAATCTGAATCATCAACATAAGTAACAGAATTCAGACTGCAGTGAAGCATCTCAGCGTGAATGCCTTGACACTTGGGAGTGTCCTTTAATTTCTGGAGTTACACATTTGAGGCTAGTTAGTTCATAATGCTCATTTTAAATCTAGAGACACTGTCAAAAGCCAATGTAGTCTTAAATTCCACGAAAACAGGTATTTTCTAAGAAAAACAGAACAACAAATAAGGTGAGAATCTCATTTTTCTTGATTCTTGTCAACCTGGCACTTAGCTCTTGGAAAAAAAACAAACACACACACACACACACAAATGACAAAGCAATTAATGACTTAAACTTAAAACTGTTCAGGCTGTAGCTCCAACATAGCGAATACACTGAGATCTATGATCAGTTAATTATGGTTAAAAAATTAAAGGCTGGAGAGATACCTAGTAGCTAAGGCGCTTGCCTGCAAAGTGTAAGACCCTAGGTTCAATTCCCCAGTACCCACATAAAGCCAGATGCACAAAGTGGCACATACAGCAGGTGTTCCTTTGCAGTGGCCAGAGCCCCTGACATGTCCATTCATATTCATTCTCTCTCCGTCTCTCTCTCACCACTTGCAAATAAATAATTTTTTAAATTAAAACTTTTAATCAAATGCAGATACTCAGTGAGGATATGTTACCTATAATAAAACATATAAAAGTATTGTCATGTCAAAGAGGTCTATTCCTGTATTCCCTTAAAGAACAAATGTAAATGTGATTATTATAAGGATACAAATTTGAATTGACTCACAAGGAGCTTTCATAGATGGTCATTCTTTTTTTATAATTTTTTTGTTTATTTTTATTTATTCATTTGAGAGCAACAGACAGAGAGAGAAAGAGGCAGAGAGAGTGAGAGAGAGCAAGCACACCAGGGCCTCCAGCCACTGAAAAGGAACTACAGATGCATGCACCACCTTGTGCATCTGGCTTATGTGGATCCTGGTGAGTCAAGCCTCTAACCAGGGTCCTTAGGCTTCACAGGCAAGCGCTAAACTGCTAAGTCATCTCTCCAGCCTGTTCTAACCAGAAGTGTGGTATGTTGGAAGGTGTCACAATATCACAGAACTCATGTGAGTAAGAGGAGAACTTTCAGACTTGAACTTTTATTTAAGAAGATACACTCTCTTTCTTCCTACACTAATTAAGCATTTCTGTCCCTACATTCTAAATGGCAATGTCTGACTATACTTCTTAGAAGGCTTAGAATAAGGAAAGATAGTCAAGAGGCTGACTTCTCTCTCTTAGTCATTTAAATGCAAAAGTAGTGCCTCACTCAACCATCTCCTATCCACTTCTTTTTTTTTTCTTTTTTTTTCTTTTTCTTTTTCTTTTTTTTTTTTCAAGGTAGGGTCTCACTCTAGCCCAGGCTAACCTGGAATTCACTATGGAGTCTCAGGGTGGCCTCGAACTCACAGCGATCCTCCTACCTCTGCCTCCCGAGGGCTGGGATTAAAGGCGTGCGCCACCACGCCCGGCTCCTATCCACTTCTAAGTCAATATGAATTTAGAAGGGAGGATCTAGGAGGAACTCAACATACAAGAAGTCCATATATAAGGTCAATATCTCCATTTGCAGAATTCTATTGATATGAAAGGGCACTGTTAAGAATAATAAAAATCTGGGCTGGAGAGATGGCTTAGCGGTTAAGCACTTGCCTGTGAAGCCTAAGGACTGTGGTTTGAGGCTTGATTCCCCAGGACCCATGTTAGCCAGATGCACAAGGGGTTTCACACATGTGGAGTTCGTTTGCAGTGGCTGGAAGCCCTGGCACGCCCATTCTCTCTCTCTTTCTCTCTCTCTCTGACTCTTTCTCTCTCTGCCTGTATCTCTCAAATAAATAAATAAAAATTAAATAAAAAACTTAAAAAAGAATAATAAACATTCTATTGAAATAAAATATTGTCTGTGTGTACTTTTTAAATATTCTGCATCTACTTATGCATTTAAAATCACGTGTAAAAGGGGGGATTAAATTTTCCCACTAGAAAATTGATGGTGATATTTTTTTTTCTCATTTTTTTTTTATTATTTTATTTTGATGGTGATATTTTTGATGTTTCTTCCTTCATATCTTTAGGTCATGACCATGCATGAATATTCAAGGCAAGCACAGGTACACCCATGGAGAGATATGCCACTGGCCGTTCAGATGTGAAAACCAAGAATGATATTCTGGTTCACTCTAACAAATGACTGGGCCTGACCTCTAATGTGCAGACTTTGGAATCTTCATGTTTCTGAGTTTAGTCAGACAGCTAATATCTAGCTACTGCCAGAAAGATGGCAAGCAATCTGTGTTTGCAGACCTCCGGAGAAATACTGACATTGTAGTCAGATAAAGTCGGGAAAGCGGGTGCTATTCTAACAGTGTCTGTATGGGTAGCAGAAGAGATGGTAGAAGCTGCGCTCTCGTTTTTTTGGTCAGAAAAGATTCCTTTTGTTGATGATGACCACTGGGGACACTCGAACTACCAAAGTGCTGAAAAGAAGTGACAGTTCAGAGGTCAGCACTACATAAGACACTGCCAGGGCTCAGGTAACACGGCAGAAGAGGTGGCAGGAAGAATGTGAGACAGAAGATGGAGAGGAATGACTTGGGATGCTATCTTCTGAACACAAAGTGGCTCTGGCGTTCATGACATTTTCTATACAATATTGGGAGGGAATGATAGACGATGAAACATGTCATGGATGATAAAATAAAGACATCACAATAGAAGTGGGACTAGTTTGAAAGAACAGAGCCCAGTAAGAAAGTTTGGACAAACATGAATAAAAGCAAATAATAGGAGGGGACTGTGATGAAAACATATGATGTACAGTTATAAAAGTCAGGAAAAAAATGAAAGTAAAAGCTTTTTTTTTCCCATAGTAGTTCTTCCACAATGTAACATGACGCAGCATGACAGGACACTGTTAAGTATAGGTTTCATGAAGTCCACTTCCACAAGTATTTATCATTTCCCTGTGGGCACTTATTTGTGTGGCCTAAGGACAAACGTTCAATTCCCCAGTAACCCACATAAGCCAGATGGACAAGGTGGCACATGCATCTGGAATTCATTTGCAGTGGCTGGAGGTCCTTGTATTCCCAGTGTTTCTCTATTTCTCTATCTGCCCCCACCCCATCTATAAGAGAAAAGTTAAATAAATATTTAAAAAAATCACCTCCCAATGTCAATTAGGTAAAGTACAATGCCAGATATTTGGAAAAAAAAATAATGAAATTATCCCATTAAAAAAAAAAAACTAGTAATTAAGTAGGCACAGACATTTACTTTGGAATATTGAACTTATGGCAGGGCTAGCGTAATCCATGAGTTGTCTGTCAATTTGTATGCCAGAGAAGATGGTTGCTTTGAGGGGTGGTCATTGACTGGGCACACAGTGGTGCAGGAAGATGTCTAAGGCGTGGTGCTTTCTGTAAAGGCAGGTTTTGAAGGAATATTGAAATGGCAACAGAGGAGAAGTTTGGGTGATTTGGTTTTAATTTCTGATAAGTAATGCCTGTGAATTTGCAAATTACTTTGTTTGACACACTTTCAGCTCTGCCTACAAATATAACAGACTTTTCCATTCCTGTCTTAATATTACAAATAAATATTATCAAAATTATACTTGGAAATTTGCATGTACCTAAACTAACATTTTTCCTGTGTGGAACTCAATGTCAACTAATTTTAAATGTTTTTATGTTGTGAAGAAAAATAGAGCAGTCACATACCTCAGTAACATAACATGATCAAATTTCTTCCTTTTTTTAAGGACTGCTTCTTGCCAATTTGAAAAGTGTAGTAGGGTAGTTTCTATATTTGAATCTATTTCTATTTTATCTTTGTCTGTCCATGCTTCAATACCAGCCAATGTCACATGAATGTTCAAGGTTTTGTAAATCTGTTCAAAGAAGAAATTATTTTTCAGAGTCAAGTTGCCAGAAGTATCTTTCATCACTACTCTATTATGATACATTTCAGAAAACAGTGCAGCTTTGGGTTTATGAATTTATGTATTAAACTGGAATGAAAGGTGCAATATTACAAAATTTGGGCCAATTTTCAGTCAAGAAAGAAACTTGACCAAAGAGACATAATTTTTTGTCAACTATGAAAGCCTTACAGAAAGTACCTCAGAATGTGCCTAGAACAAGTCCATTAAGGTTTTGAGGTTGGTTATGACTCACCTCCAGGGCTGGAGAGATGGCTTAGTGGAAAAGGCACTTTTCTGTGTAGCCTAAGGACAGAGGTTTGATTCCCCAGTACCCACATAAGCCAGGTGAACAAGATGGCGCATGCATCTGGAGTTCAGTTACAGTGGCTGGAGGCCCTGGTGTGCCCATTCTCTCTCTATCTGCCCTCCAATAGAAAAATAAGTAAAGTATTTTAAAAAATCATCACATCCGTATATGAATTGAGTAAAGGTGGCCCACAGAGGGATGAGTGATCATTGCTTTCCTTCTCTAGGCTAAGGGTGTTTGTAAGGTAGGATAGAAGGTCAATATTGGGATGAAAACCCTCACCTCTGGTCTTCATGATCTATTTGTATAACTACCTTTCTGAAAGTATGCCAGAATAGTTGAAGGTCAGGTGACTTATCAGCCCTTTTACAAACTTCTGTGTACACAGCACAATGATATTTGCTTTTAAATCAAGACCGAAAAGGCAAAGTTTAGTGGTTATGATGTGGATTTTGGTAAGAAGGTCAGTTTTCCAAGAAGTCACACTAATCCTAAGCACATTCACATCTTAAAACAGAGCTCATAACACAAGAGCTTATAGTACAGGCACTACAGGGAAGTGCAGAAAACACAGGTATATGCATAACAACAGATGTAAAATTCAAAAATACTATTTCATTGTTATAATAAATTTGCAGAAAAAGGGTAGAAATATCACGGGCACTGAATCAACATGAAATAATTGGAAGAAAACTCTAATTACCAATATTTAAACAGTTTACTTCCAAAAATACATGAGAATTTCAACTCTACACAAGATTCTATGCCACAGAACAACCTGAATATATTAAAAAATTTTAAAGCATACACAATAAAGTACTCAATCCTAATAGAATAAAACAATTACAATGATACATAAAAGTCCTCAATTTACAAATAAAATAGCACATTATCCATGAATGCTGAATCAAAGAGAAATTCATACAGGGTATTAGAAGTGTGTGTGTGTGTGTGTGTGTGTGTGTGTGTGTGTGTGTGTTATATGTGGTCCATAGTGTATGTTGTATATACACATATGTGTGTCCAAATGCACACACATGTAGAGGCCAGAAGAGAGCAATTGGTGTTTTTCTCTATTGCTCATCTGAATATTCCTCTGAGGTGGACTTTCCCACTGAATTTAGGATTGTCATTTTCGGCCAGACAGGCTGACCAGCAATCCTAGTGATTTTCTAGTCTCTGTTTCTCATAAGGCTGGGGTTACACACTCTCAGATGTTTACATGGTGTGGGGAATTTAATTGAGGGCGAATACAATTATTCATGTTTTTATTGTACAAGTGCCCTTAACCACTGTGCCATCTTCCACTTCAAGACTAGAAATATTTGGGCTGGAGAGATTGCTTAGTGGTTAAGCACTTGCCTGTGAAGCCTAAGGACCCTGGTTCGAGGCTCGGTTCCCCAGGTCCCACGTTAGCCAGATGCACAAGGGGGCGCATGCGTCTGGAGTTCGTTTGCAGAGGCTGGAAGCCCTGGCGCGCCCATTCCCTCTCTCTCCCTGTATCTGTCTTTCTCTCTGTGTCTGTCGCTCTCAAATAAATAAATAAAAAATTTTAAAAAAAAAGGAGTTTGGGGCTGTAGAGATGGCTTAGCGGTTAAGCGCTTGCCTGGGAAACCTAAGGACCCCGGTTCGAGGCTTGATTCCCCAGGACACACGTTAGCCAGATGCACAAGGGGGCGCACGCGTCTGGAGTTAGTTTGCAGTGGCTGGAGGCCCTGGCGCGCCCATTCTCTCTCTCTCCCTCGACCTGTCTTTCTCTCTGTATCTGTCGCTCTCAAATAAATAAAAATTAAAAAAAAGACTAGAAATATTTTTTTAAAATGAAAATATTGGGCTGGAGAGATGGCTTAGTGGTTAAGGTGCTTGCTTGCAAAGCTTATGGACCTACGTTTGATTCCCTAAAACCTTTGTAAGCCAGATCCATAATATGGAACATACATCTGGAGTTTGCAGTGGCTAGAGGCCCTGGTGTGCCCATTCTCCCTGCCTCTTTCTCTTCCTCTCTCTCTCATAAATAAATGAAAGTAATCTTTTTTTAAAAGAAATGAAAATTTAAATAAAATGTCAAAACTTGTGGGAAATAGCCATTCTGGAAGATCCATTCCATATGACCCAGTACTCCAACTTCTTAATTATGACTATAAAATAAATGAATGTGTGTGTTCACCCCTATACACAGAGGTATAAAGAGGTTTAAACTAATTAGTCAAAAGATGCATATAGATGTATGTTCCTCAAGTATTGGTTAAAATACCACTAATCCAGGTGGGCTATCCATTCCAGTATCCTCCTATGACATCTATTTAGCAAAGCAATAGAACTTAAAATGAGTCAGCAAAGAAAGATGTATAAAATTAAAAATTTGTTTGTGTAATGGGTATTATCATTAAAGTTTAGACAAATCAATAATCTTAATATATTTTACTGAAATTGTTACCCTTATTTCTGTGCCAATACACAGAAAATAAAATTTGAAAGATTTTTTTTGTTGTTGTTTAGGGTCACAGAGCCCTTGTTTAAAGGAGTAAAATTATTTTATATATGCTTACCTCTTAAATTATCTGTTTTTGGAACTTATTTTAAAATATTAAATGCAATTCACATAGAGAACTATATGTTCAGAGCTGTTAGTTGTTGCTATGACTTTTACTAAGTAGTTTTCATGGTGAATTTTATGGTTTCTACTGCCTTGCTATCAAGGTTATTACAGCAATCCTTTCACAGAGGAAACCTAAAAAGTTATCTGCATTTGCACTTTTTACATTCATTCAAATTATATCAAGCTTACCATGTTGACAAAATTGATCATTCCCCAAATTCGTTTCCTCAGTTTACTGTGAGGCTTATTATTCCTGCGATACTGGAAATGAAAGCATCACATTTAGTAATCATAGGCTTGGAGTAAAAGCTCAGAGTGGTGCTTCATTTACTATGAGATATTATTTAAAATTTACTGAACAGTGGATGAGTTCTCTTCCCAGTCAGCTAAAAACTGGAAAACTTATGGAGAGAAAAGAAATTGCAATATGAAGTAAGTAGACACAAAAGTCAATAATGTCGTGTTTTGCTTAGTTTTACTTTATGGATTTTCTTCTCACTGTTCTTGCCCCCTTTCATGTTATATTACATTTTATTAATGCATGGAAGCAAATTCTTCAGAGCCATAGCTACAGCCATGGAGGCACTATAGAAGACATCATCTTGCGAACAGTAGTGAGATCCAGTCCTCCTAAGTACTAGCGGTGCCAAATTATAGAATATACAGTCACAAGAACCTCGTGTGCTACACAGGGCCAGAGACTGACTTTCCTTCTTTCCAGAACTAAGCTCTGAAGGCCAAGCTACCTGGTCTGCCCCAGCCTGCTGTGAGTCCAGTTCTTGTCTTAAAACTAGTTCTCCTTTTGTGCTGTTAGGACCTTATGTTACTTCTAGTTGCAAATTGAAGGTAGTTAATCACAATAACGTGACCTGGAAACACATGGTCAAATATCTTTGATGATAAATTTAAAAGTGAATATGCCTTTCTGAATCCTGCAGGCATTTGTATCTGCTAGACTCATACAAATCCATTGCTCTCCTATTTCCTTCCATGTCTAAATATTTTCAAGATACAGTGTTAGAATTTCCCCAAGCTTCCCTAACCCCCTCCCCCCACTTCACAGTATACCCTCTGATTTCAGACACCCTTATTCCACTGAAATTATTCTTGATTGTTCACAAGTCTTTCTGGGATCTTGTTTACATTTCACTGACCATTTTCCATTTCAAGGCATTTCTTAGTACTTTGCTTTCCATTAAAGCATAGATTCCTAGTGATTTGTTGTGCTTTTCTCTTTCCTATACTCTTCATAAATTCTGGAGAGTAAATAGATTTCAAATTCAGGACTCCCAATGGCTAACTGTAAGGAATGGTCTGAAATAAACTTAGAAGAAGATTCTGAGGTTATCTAGGGATGGAGGTGATAAGCCATTTTATGGATCCATGGTTTACAGCCCCAGAGTAGTAAGGTAGGGTGGGGATGATATTTGTACCCTTACTGCCAACTCTTTATTCAGTAGTGTTCCTTAACACTCAGACATTTGTTTTCTGATTCCCCTTTTAACTTATCTATCTTGGTGTGAACCACATGTATGCATGTATGTGTGTGTGTATTTTCTAGATACATGGTCTCATGTACCCATGCTAACCTTCAATTCACCATGTAGCTGAGGATGAACTTAAACTTCTGATCCTCCTGTCTCTACCTCTTCTGTGTGATGGCAGAAATGCACCACCATGTCTGGTTGCTACAGTGCTGGGATCAAACCCAGGCTGTTGCATATGGTAGGCATGCACTCTGCCAACTCAACTACTTCCCTAGCCCATATTATCTGCAATTTTGGTATGCTTGCTTTCTCCCAATGCATACATTATCACTGCCTAATTTAGTGTCCATGAGTGTTATTTCCTGTTACCCTTTTGAAGGAATTTTGAAATTTATCCTATCTCCCACGGCCTAGAATGAATACTCTGGAATCACATAGAGGTGATGTATCTCTTTGTTTCAATTGACTTTAAAGAAGTGTCTTTTTCCTTCATCTTCACTGTTCTGCAATTTCTTTACACTGTTAACTGATTTATCACCTTTTTATTTCAGAAAAACTCTTAAAATTATCTCTTAAATATTACCTGCCATCAGTCACTAATGTCCACTTTTTATTAGGCTTTCAATCTGCTTTTAACATTTCCAATTTTCTTTCATAATTTTTACTCTCTGCCCTCCATGAGTTTAGCTGGTTCTTAACCTCCAATTCACCTGTTGTCTATTTATATTTGTCCGATCTCAGTTTAATTTACTTAAGAATATATTATTTTCTTTCATAGATCCTAAAAGCATGCCATTTTATCCAGTTTCCTCTTTCCCTGTAATTTCTATCCATCTTTATATGTTCAATAAATTCCAATCTTTACTTTTGCTATATAAAATAACTGAGCTATCAGGTAATTTACAGTTCTTGTTGAGTTGAATCTCCTTCCATTGTGTGGGTCACTCTATCTCATATTCTTTGTTTAACCTGTAATTACTGAAGTGTCCTTGAAAAGCAATCCTGCTGTGGGCTCAAGTTGTTTACCAGATACCTAACCATTCTTAATGTTCAAAGCATTGATCAACATTGTCTGTGATTGAAAAAATATCTACACTAGCTGGGCGTGGTGACACATGCCTTTAATCCCAGAACTCAGGAGGCAGTGATAGGAGGATTGCCGAGAGTTTGAGGCCACCTGAAAGTAGGTAGAAGATGTAAAGAATATTCTGTCTGTAGCCATGGGTAGGGAAGATGTCAGCTGTGGGCAAACATAAAGCTGAACTATACCCTGCCCAAGGCCACAGACAGAACATTCTTTACATCTTCTGCAGTGTCGGTGACGTTTTTAAAGTTTCTTTTGCAGGGACAAAACAGCATTTTATGGTGTAGGGATGATTGAGAAGGATGCTTCAAGCATCAACCTTCTGCTGCTAAGGGTGTTTGATATCAGGATTTTCATTTTCCTCCATTCTATACATCACAGGAAACCAGACTTGTGAATTTTTACTTTCCATTCTGACAGAGATTTACTCCATAACTTTTAGTGCTGGAAAATTATCACCTATAGATATTTGACATATTCTTAAGCTTTTATATGCTATTCAAAATTGATAGGCAAATTAATCAGAGAACTGAGGTTCTATTCAGATTAACTTGCAATATTGTGAAAGGGATCAACAATTTCTAGTATACATCGGTTTGGTGAAGCTGAAAACAGAAATTTGAATATAACTGATCAGAATATCTTTGTCTCTAAGGTTGAATCACAACAGTAGGTATATAGATGAATGAATAATAAAACATTCACTTAAAAACTTACCACATATTCATCAGCAACAATGAACAGCTCAATATACTTTTCTTTGAGGAAGCTCTGAAATTTATAAAAAAATTGAATGAAGTTTATTACCATTTTCACCTGAACATTTATGTTGAAAACCTATAACATTTTCATTGTAAGAGATATTGACATTATTGATGTTGGAAGGTAAAGTAAATAAGTATATTTAATAATTCTATGAAATTTTTATTTTTTTTATTAAAGATAGAGAGAAAGAGATAGATAGGTTTGGTAGGTAGATAGATAGATAGATAATGAGAATGGCCATGTCGAGGCCTCTAGCCATTGCAAACAAACTCCAGGTCCATACGACATCATGTATATCTATCTGGCTTACTTGGGTTCTGGGGAATCAAATCTAGATCCTTAGGTTTCTCAGGCAAATGACTTAACTGCTAAGCTCTCTCTCCAGTTCATTCTATGAATTTTTATTAAGATGCACCATTATTATTAAAACATGTGGCTCTATATATCATATTTTACAGCCCTGAAGCACCATTCCATATTTGACTCTTTTTCTTTCTTTAATTAGTTTTTCAACTCAAATAAGAGTTATAAATGATCACAGTTCTAATTGTGACTATGTAGGGCTTTTACTCATCCACAAGTTAAATAATTAATAACTAAGCTCTTCTAAAGATCACCAAAATCACTCTGTGTACACACACACACACACATGCACACACACACACACACACACACACACACACACACATGTAGCTTAGAGCCTAAAACGAGGAGGACCTTCATTTTCCTCCTACTCATCTTCCACTTTCCACACGCCTAACTTGCTATAGTCTCAATTCCAAGGAAACTTATAAACGTTGCTATTTATAGGTCTCTTCATTTTGGGAAATATACATATCAGGAAAAAATCTTCTAAGATTTCAGCACTGGATTGTTTGTTTATTTTCTGGAGATTAAAGCTAAAAAGAATTATTCAAAGATTTGACTAACTCATTCTTTTCTGGGATATATAATTATTTATTCAGTGAGTTACTCAAAGAAATACTTGTTAAGCATAAAATGTGCTTCAGACACTGTTATCTGGACCATGAACATGGGGGAAAAATGCGCAGTATACAAGCTAATGTCTAGTGGGGACTTCAAGGGATATATCTGAAGACTGTCCAGCATGTTCACAAGAAGTTGGACTTGTTATTATCTTTAATTTTCCTTATCCATTAGAATACTGGACCCGATGAACCTGGAAAGGATTATACTAAGTGAGGTAACCCAGGCCCAGAAAGCCAAGCGCCACATGTTCTCTCTCATATGTGGATCCTGCAACAGATGATTGGGCTTCTGTGTGAGAATGAAAATACTTAGTAGCAGAGGCCAGTAAGTTAAAAAGGAGACATAAAGGGAAGAGAAAGGAAGGGAGGAGGGTACTTAATAGGTTGGCATTGTATATATGTAAGTACAATGATTGTGATGGGGAGGTAATATGATGGAGAATGGAATTTCAAAGGGGATAGTGTGGGGGGGGAGGGAATTACCATGGGATTTTTTTTTATAATCATGGAAAATGCTAATAAAATTTAAAAAAAATAAAAAAAGAATATTGGACCTGATGAAAGAGGAGAACCTAGTTTGCCATCTATAACTAATCCAAAAGTGGCAGTGACAATAAGAAGAGATTACTGCTAGGACAAGTGTGTCATGACACTGTCGCTACAGATTTTACATGTGTGTGTGTGTATGTGTATATGTATGTACATATATATATATACATATATATACACATATATACATATATATATATATGTACATACATACATATATATGTATCTCACTCTCTCTCTATATATTATATAATATATATTTTATATATTATCTCTCTCTATATATATATTTATATATTATATATTTAAATAAAGTTACATATATGTGTATATATACATACATATATATATATATATATATATATATATATATATAGAGAGAGAGAGAGAGAGAGAGAGAGAGAGAGAGAGAGACCATAAGCCATAAATATTTCTCTGTTTTGAAACCAATAGGACAAATTGCAGTTGAATGAAGAGAATAATCACTTTCTACACAGGCATTATAAAAGTTTGAATTTTAGGTCTGGAGAGATGGCTCACCCCTTTTTACAAAGCCTAATGCCCCAGGTTCAATTTTCCATTACCCACATAATACCAGGTTCACAAAATGGAGCATGGGTCTGGAGTTTGTTTGCAGCCCCTGGTACACACATTCCGACTGTCTCTTTTGTCTCTATGTGCTTGCAGATAAATAAATAAAAAGATTTAAAACAAGTTTGAATTTTAGATTTTAGACCATGATGGACCAGAATTAGAGTAATACCTATATTATACTGTTTGGATTCATGTCTTATTTCAAAAAGAAGAAACAGTAAGTACTTATCTGAAGTAAAGAACTAAAGCACTCACTTCCACTTGTCTGTCTGCCTTATATTTAGTATCCATTGGAACAGTGTTCTGACCATTACTGAGCTCTATGCAAGAATAGTTGACAGCATGTGACCATTGCACGTTGTACTTGAACACCAAATGCTCTCCCTCGTCTGAGTTCTTCACTGGTTCAATGAGATACCGCTGATCATTTACTCTGAAGAAACCCCTGTGGATATTGGAGCACAATATTATTCAAGATGTTACTTTATTGATTTTAGCTTTTCAAGAAAGAACAACTACAAGGTCAGGACCGTTTGAACATATATGTATGGTAGAGAAATCAGATGACATGCAGACCTGAATCAGTAACTTTCTAAAGACCTGGACTGTCTGATTTCTGCATTAACTATAGGTAGATTAGCAATTCCTACCTGTGGTTGCATCAGAGGGTTTGCAGGAACTTACTGAATTTCCTTGTCTAGCGTGCAGTAATCGTAGAGCAAGTTATGAAACAAACACTACTGCAGTGTAATTTTGTAGAAAAAGTTCTGTGTCATTCTTGGAAAAGCTAGGAGCTACTCAAGAAAAGTACTTATAATGTAAAACAGAAGAACTTACTTTTCCTTCTACCTTCCATTTTCTGACAACCCAATTTTGTCTGAGATCTACAGGGAATTATGAGCTTGATCTCTGACTTCTTACTTTCAAAAGACAAAGAAACAACCTGACAGTCAAAATCAAAACGACTAAAGTGTAGTGTGGTAGGAATTCATAGATCTCACAGTTACGCGACCTGCATTGTGCAGTCTGTAGTTCAATATTTACAGCATGTTTCTGATTTCAGCGTCTGACCTTTAACACAAGATGCATGCTAGGTGATGTCTGGAAATCCTCCAGCTCTGAATGCCTTGATCATATGCTACAAAGCTTACCTTGCTGAGGGCTATGTATCATACATCTTCATGTTAGACATGAACCTAAATCACAGGCTAGAGTCCATACTCATTGCTGAAAATATACGACACCTTTTCTATATACCAGCGTTAATGAAAAGAAACAAGTCAATAGATAGTTTAAAATCTACGGTAAAAGTGGCAAAGGAAACAGGAAGACACCCCACTTTACCTCAGACCACTGCATGTGCTGATACTGGCAGCTGAGTTAGGCTCATGTATGATGGAGCCTTGGTAGAAGCAGTGATCCTAAAATAGAGTAGTTATTAATATAAGTATAAAGATTGTGGGCTGGAGACATAGCTCAGTTGTTAAAGGTGCTGTAAGCCTGGAGGCCTGAGTTCAATTCCCCATAAGCACATTAAGCCAGATGTACAAAATTGTACATGCATCTGGTGTTTGTTTGCAGTGGCAAGAGGAGCTGGTGCACAATTCTCTCCCTGTCTCTCTCATCATAACAAATAAGAATATTGAAATTGTCAAGGTATCAATACTGATACTACTACATAAATATTAATGTTTATGTATTTTCTATTCAGAATAACCAGCCTTCCATTGATAAGTTACATGTTTTTCCATTCATTCTTCTGTGACATTCACTTAAAATATTTGAATATATATTTACAAATTTTTCTATTCTGTTATGGTACCGGTTTATGTCATGACCTTTATATTAAAATATGACTTCTTTAATCCATCTTCATATCTCCGTGAGACATTCCATCTTGTGCTAATATTGTCATTTCCCCAGTTGCCTATGAAATCAAGCCAAGTTCTTGATGCTTACTCAAATCAGATCTTGTTCTCCAACCAGCGTCCACCACACCCTTCTCTCCTGCCACTCTGCTTCAATCATGTCAGCATCTTTATTACTCCTGCTTTCCTTGGTCATAGCAAACCCATATGATCATTATTCTGACCATTTTTTCCATCTGCTCAATACCTTCCTCCAGGGACCTCACACTTTCACAGGACCATACTCACTCTGCACAAGAGAGTGCCTCCCAGTTTCTCTCTTCCTTGTTTTTCAAAATTGCATGGTGACTTAGGTCTAACAGAAATAGATTTTTAAAGTATGCTTATGATCAGAGGCAGTAGTGTACTTGGTTAGAAAGCTGAAGAAGGCATCTCTAAAAGTGGAATGAATATAAAAATAGAATCTATAACCACTAGGGCAATATTAGTTATCAACACAGAGATTAATTTATAGAATGAAGAAGACACCACATGTTCATGCATCAGAAGGGTCAGGTTAGGGCTGCAAATCAATCAGAGCTCAATTTGAAGTTGATTTTTTAAAGTTATTTTATATGCTTAAATTATATCTTTTTAAACTAATAACAATCCCATCTGGGTATGTTATATTTATGCAAGGCCATGTTTCACCTTTATACTTAATGTCACGGGGAATGCAGTGAAATATGCTTAATAAAAAATACACTGCACTAAAAAATACACTGCACTATTTTGCTAGCTATAAAGTGATGTTTTTCTATCGTGCAAAGGATCCTATTTTCTGTTCTATCACCATTCAGTAAGAGTAGCAAATTAAGTACTAAATCCAATATAGCTGCTTTGGGGCAGTTTTTATACTTTGAATCATAACTTAAAATCACACTGAAATACAGTTTCTGAGAAGAGACAATAAAGGTGTCATGAGATACCATGATATGAGGATGCTTGGTGAGAGCTTGTCCACTTGGTGTATAGTATGTTTCACTGTAATTTGAGGCTAGGAACTCCCTGAAAAGAGAAACAATAAGAAAAGATTTTATAATTAGAAAATATTGACATGAAGATATGATAAAAAAATAACAATGTATTTGTTAACAATATCTCCAAAACCAATATATAAGACAAAACGAAATCCTAATGGAAATGAAAAAAAATGGAAATAAATGATAAAAGTATATAAAGATTAATATCTGGTATTGTAGTTTTGAATGATTTAATTACTTAAAACATTAAGCATTTTTATAAGAAAGGTAAATGCTAAATAAATAGTATAGGTTAGATGAGTTCTACCATGAAGGAATCAGAAAACAAATAGAAATAATTATGCTAAGTTTGTTATATTAAAATATCAACAAACTATTAAACTTCCGAGGGGGGAATACAAATTACAGATATAAGAAATTATAGAGTGGTTACTAAAGACACTGTTGGATGTTCAAAGTAGTAAGAGAGGACGGAAGAGATGGATCAGAGGTTAAGGAGCTTGCCTGAAAAGCCCAGGTACCTAGTTTTGATTCCCCAGTACCCATGTAAAGCCAGATGCACAAGGTAGCGCATGTGCTGAAGTTCGTTTGCAGAGGTTAGAGGCCCTAGTGAGCCCACTCAGACTCTCTCTCACATATACCTTCCTCTCTTTCATAAACAAATTAAGAAATACTTTTTCAACATAATAAGAAAATACGAATATTAAAATTCCAAAATGTAGAATACAAAAGTACTAAAAATGAGAAAGCTGAGATGAAATAGGAATTTTCATTAAAAGTTTATCTTAAAACACACAAGTGAAATTTAAATTTTGAATAACCCAAATATGTAAAAAATATCTTTAAAGCACATAGTTTCACTTGTAACTTCTTTTTAAAAAGAAGTAACACCTTTTACAAAATACAAGAGACTTTCCAAATAATTTTATGAGCCCATTAGCAAACAAAAACCTAACAGACTTCTTAAGATCTAGTCATACCAGCTATAACAGTTTCAGAACTAAGATATTATTGTTGAATAATATTTTAAATTAAAGTGTATTGAACAAATGGAGTTTTAGCCTAGAGATGCAAGGATGCTTTACCATTGAAAATTGGTAACTGTAAATCACATTGTGGACATTTCAGAGTATGAAACCAAAATAATTCCAACACCTTTCCCATGAAACTTTCTAAATCTAATAACATAGAAACTATATACCTAAAGGTATGAAATAAATGGTGCTACAAAATGAATCCTATTATGATACCAACTAGGTCTTTCCAAACTGATTTATTTATTAAATAAAAGTCAAACATAAAATTCCACACATATCCTCTAAAATTGAGAAGGGGGTTCTAAATTTATAGAGAAATACATTGTGACCCTGGGCAAGTTATTGTTTTTAATGCATATGGTTCATATGGATATTATAAGATATGGGAAATAGTATTGAACAAAGGTACATAGAAAGTGATAGTAAATAGTCCCTTTCTACTGAGAATGTCCAATGACTCAGAAAATATTCACTTATCTGTGTTCTTCATTGAAAGACTAATGAAACTCAAAACTTCCAAGTACCCAAGTAGGGAGCAATTCAGCAACTAGAGAAGAGCATCTTAAAGCTGGTGCTATGCATTAGGTTCATTTTGAAGAGGAAGAATTCACACACAGATAGCAGTGGTATAAAGCATTCATTTTACTTGCATTTAATACAAAGCCTGGGGTACCATAGGCACATACATATGTAAGATATAGAATCACAGTATAATTTACATTAATCTAACAAGGTGCTTTCATGAAAGCCTGTAATCCCAGAATTCTGTAGATGGATCCAGGAAGATTGGGAGTTATAGGTCATCCTTAACTACATAATAAGTTTGAGGTTACCATGTGATACATGTAACCATGATTCTCTCTCTCCCCCACCCCTACTCTCTCTTTCATACACACCCATACAAACACATGGGCACTTACCTTGATTTCAAAAGGTGAAGAATTAAGGTTTTTTGACCTAGTTTTATTTCATACAGCAATTCTTCTTCATACCCCTCCTGTAAAAGAATTTCTGCCATGTGACTTCTGCACATTTCATTAGTGCAGGGGAGGTTACATACTTACAGCTCTCTAGAGTCCCATCAGGGAAGAAATACTGACAAAAGTCAACTTAAAGAGAGACAATTTCGTAGGGAAGATTTTATACTTTAATTTTTAATTAAAAATTTCAAAGAAGTCTTTTTTTTGTAATAAAATGAAACTGCATACTTTCTCATCAGCCAAGGGTACACAGTTATGTAATGTTAATACATAACCTCTTTGAGTCCTCAAGGCTCTGTACGTGTGTTTTTAAGACAACAAAACAACTTTATAACTTTGTGTATATATTTCATTTTCCATTTTCATAAATTAGCATTATGTATTCTTATAAATGTTCTCTTATGTAAGTGAAACTTTATTTGTATAATCTACATGAATTATCAAATATTTGGTTTGCAAAGTTCACTGTAGTTGGGATTATATTAGCAAGATCATATAAAAATATTAGGGTTTTTATAAATATTGACAAGATATTCTCACGAAAGAGAGTACAAAGTTAGGAACTCCACCAGCACAATGTATGGCAGTGTCCAGTTGAATATTCCAGCAGTAATAGCTACTCCTGTTAAGTTGCCTTCTTACCATCTGCAGAAACCATCACTAAAGGATAACAAAATTCTAACTTGTCATAGATTGCTTTCTTTGATAACTATTGATCCTCTTTTCTTATATATTTACTTATACTGTAAAAAATATTTTATTTGTTTGAGAGAGAGCAAAAGAGGAAGAGAGAAGGAGAAAGAGAGAGATAATGAATGGTGCATCATGGCCTCTAGCCACTGCAAACAAACTCCAGACACATGTGCTACCTTGTGCATGTGGCTTACATGGGTAACTGGGGAAATCAAACCTGGGTCCTTAGGCTTCACAGCCAAGTGCCTTAATTGCTAAGCCATCTGTCCAGCCCTATTTATACTTTTCATGTGAATTTCTGATTCACCATATTTATTGTGTTTTATATCTTTGTGATTTATATTTTTTCACTTTGTGATTTATATATTTTTAATAATTTAAGGCTCAAATTTATTGGTCATGTGTGCGTTTACTTTTTGTTATTTGTTTCTTTGACAAAATTTATTTCAAGCTTAATGATAACAAAGAAAATCCAGTAATGCACAAGATGCAGTTCCCTGCCCCACAGAAGCCCTAACTGGCAAAGAAGAAAGCCTGACAGCCAAGTAATTGGGTAGGAAAAACCTCAGGAATGGAGAAACTCATGTACTATGCCAGTGATATAGAAAGGAAGACTGAAGGAAACATCACACACAAAGGCCTAGAAGTGGGCAAGAGATTAGGACATTTGAGAGAAGTTCAGTGTGGCTGGAAAACCAAATGTGAGTACAAGTGGGAGGGAGAAGTAGGAGAGGAGCTCACTTACTCACTGTCTAGTAAGCGGAGGATGTAGACCTCTGAAGAACAAAGAGGAGTAGAGCCTAGGCAGAAACTTGCTGAGGTAGGTACGATAAAGGCTTATATCATGTGGCTAATGGGTCTGTAAAAATCAGTACTGCAGATAAAGAAACCACAGAAAGCTGTTGATAGAAGGCAGATGATGGCCTGGAGAGATAGCTTAGCATTTAAGGCACTTGCCTATAAAGCCTAGGGACTCATGTTCGACTCTCCAGGTCTCATATAAGCCACATGCTCACAGTGATGTGAGCATACAAGGTCGCACATGCACACAAGGTGGCACAAACGTCTGGAGTTTGATTTCAGTGTCTGGAGGCCCTGGCATGCAAATTCTCTCCCTCTCTCCCCCTTTGTCTCTGTCTCTCTTCATTTCTCTCTCTCTCTCTCCCTCTCTCTCTCTCTCTCTCTCTCTCTCTCTCTCTCTCTCTCTCTCTCTTTGTCTCTTAAAAAAAGCCAGTCTGTTGGGCTTGCCTCAAAAAATGCAGATTATTTGGGCCAAGAAATAAAGAGGGGCAAGTAATTTGAAAAAGTATTTATACACTAGAATCTGAGAGTCTTGGCCAGAACTTGGTGGCCAAGGAAGTAAATAAGAACAGTGTAGAGTGGTCCCAGGGTTGTAGTACATTTTATTTATTTAATTCTGCCACTAAAATAAGGAAGATATGAAGAGAGGCAGCTGGCAGGCAGCGGGGTAGGGAAGTGTTGAATGTGGGGTGTGAGTAGTTAGGATTTTATTGACTGTAAGGTTCAGCAGAAGGGGAACAGGGAGAGTGGTCAAGAAAAGGCAATGGGAGGGGATTGTGATTAACATACATTATATACATGTAGAAAAATTCTCAATAAAAGTTTAAATACAAGACATAATTCACAGATGGGACTATAGGAAACAAGGTGTCCAATCAGATAGGAGGGAAAGAGTCAAATATTTCATTATGAGCTATGTATGTAGACATTTTTGTAGGAATGGGATTTTTTCCATGTTTTAATATTAGATACGGATTTTGTATTAACTAATATTAAGAAATTCATGTTAATATTGTACGAAATTTTTATGTTATAATTAATATCTTCAATGATAATTTAATTTTTATTTTGGAATACTTTAAGATTTATAGTGGACTTGGAAAGACAGTACTCTCTTCTCATTCACTTTGCTAGCAAGACCTTATATTGGTAAGGAACACTTGTCAAAGATAATAAACCCAGATTGACATTATCAACTGATGCCCATATTTATATGTCCATACTTTTTATCTAAAGTCGTTTCACTCTTCCATGAGCCCACCCTCCTGGCGCCATGTTATTTTATCTGCCATGTCTCCCAGGGTTTTGCAAGCCTTGAACAGTTTCCCAGACATTCCTTACCTTTGGAGGATTTTGACATCTTTGCAATGCATGTATCAGATTTATTATAGGACTCCTCTCAAGTTTTTAGAACAGTTTTCTTGTGGTGAAATTACGGTTAGGGTTTCTAGGGCAAAGGCTGCTAATGGTGGTACCATTTTATCCTATCAAGGATCCAGACTGTCAGCATGACTCCTGGTGGATACTGCTGATCTTGGTTTACAGACTGAAGTCACGCTTGCTGGCTTTTCTCTGAAACATAGCCCTCCTCCCCTTCCACACTGTAACACAAAGCCATAAGGTGCAGTCCACAGTCCAGGGATTTCTGCTCCCTTCTTGGCGAAGGGAGGCTGTCCATATGTCATTTGATTCTTCCTTAGTGGTTATTTGCCTAGCCTCCTGTAGTTAGTTATTTATTGACTCATCTGTTTGTCAGTATCTGCTCAGGATCCTAATGGATAGTTTATATTATAGTGCACAACCACATTATTTTGTTCTTTCTCAAATTGTCCAGCCTTGGCCCTTGAGAGCTCTATAATTTTGGTCCTGAGTTCTTGTGGCATGCCCCCACCAATGTGGGTTTGGAATTTGGGGCTAGCTTTCGTCTGGGGCGTGTTCTAGTGCTTCCATAGGCAGTAGGTTCATCCTGAGTATTTTGTCCCACAATCCAGGGTAATCTTAGGCTTTCATAAAGGACTGTCTGTTACCAGCCTTGACTAGGTCTTATTCAGCTACTCCACTTCAGCACAACGGGTGCTAGGAAGCTGGTTTTTCACCGTGGTTATACCACAGTGTTAAAAACGCATAAGTAATTGAAAAGATGAGAAAAGAGTTCTAGACCAAGAGAAGCATTTTTTTTTTTTGTAAAGAAACTTAAATGGAGACAAATGGTAAAACATTATTTTCAAATGAGAGAGGAGGTATCAAGAGAAAGAGGTGGGAGGAAGCTGAAATGCATCTTATGACCAAGAAACTTGATAAATGAGAGACTCAAAAACCTGTCGAAATGGGAGATGGAAGAAATTACAGGGAAAAGTCTGTACTTGCGTAGTTGTTGGGCCAGAATATGTCAGTGTTTTCAAAGAGCCAAATTTAAAACCTAAGATATAAAATACAAGCATCGAATGATAGACATCTAAGAACACTCATATCTAAGATCTTTAATAACTATGGAAACCGAATTGGTTTTGATGTGTGTGCCCTGTTCTGTATGTTATCTACTTTCTATGAAAAATACCCATTACTTTTGTACAGAAGATATTAGATATTTTTAATTTTTATTGCCCGAATGGAAACCTTTGTAAGACTAAACAGAAAGCTGCCCTCTTTAGGTTATAGGACCTATAAAAAAAAGTAAGTATGCCAGGAAATCTGGGATAGCAAAACAAAGGCTCCAGATAATATTCCAGGGGCACCAGGAGAGAACATAGGAGGCTGCTTGGTTTAGACCAGCCTGGCAAGCTGTTGACAAAACTCCCACTCAAACTTAAAGATTGAAAAAAAAAAAAAAAAAAAACCCTCCCCCAGTGCCCAAGGTTCCCTTCTTTTTGTTTGCTAAACCATGAACCCAAGATGTAAGCCAAGTAAGAGTCCTCTGAAAAATTGGTACTTCTCTCCCAACTTTTACTCCTGCTTGGAGGCAGAGACAGCTTTCTGCATGCCTGAGGAATCATTAAGTGGTATGCACTTAGTCAACACTTTTACCAGTACATCAAAATTATGTTCTTGTCCAAGATCACGCTTATGCTTCAGAGTAAGCTTTCTGGGATGAACCAGTTCTTGGCTCTGTGCTCCAAGGATCATCTTTTCTAAAAGGAAACAAGTGGAAAATCCATAAATCCATGTGATATTAACAACTACTTACAAACCATGCACCAAGGGGTCCATTCTCATACAGTCTATGTGCTTTACAAGAAGAGCCATGCACACATATTTTTCTCACTTTAGTGGCAAAGGGATTAAGATGCATATTTCTAGATTAGAAATATGTAAGCTAAATTGAAAAAAGAGGAGTTCATTTGCAGTGGAGAGAGGTCTTGTTGCATTCATTCTCTCTCAAGAAAATAAATAGATAAATAAAACTATTTTAACTGATTTTTTTTTAGAAATTTCATTTTTTGTTCATTTTTATTTATTTGAGAGCAACAGACAGAGAAAGAGGCAGATAGAGAGAGAGACAGAATGGGTGTGCCAGGGCCTCCAGCCACTGCAAAAGAATTCCAGACGTGTGCGCCCCCTTGTGCATCTGGCTAACGAGGGTTCTGGGGACTCGAGCCTCCTACTGGGATCCTTAAACCTCACAGGCAAGCACTTAACCACTAAGCCATCTCTCCAGCCCTTAACTGCTTTTTAAAATATTTGTATATTTTTATTTATTTATTTGAGACAGAGAGAGAGAAGAGAGAGTGTCCATGTGTGTGAGAGAGAATGGGCACACCAGGGCTTCTAACCACTGCAAATGAACTCCAGAATAATGTGCCACCTTTTGCATCTGGTTTATGTGGGTCCTGGGGAATGAAACCCGAGTCCTTTAGCTTTGCAGGCAAGTGCCCTTAACCACTGAGCAGTTCCCTCCAACCTATAAACTATTTTAAAAAAATAAATCAATAGAGCTAGAGAGATTGCTATTTGGTTAAGGCACTTCCCTGAAAAGCCTAATGACCTGAGTTTGATTCCCCAGGACCCATGTAAAAAAAAATGCACAAAATGGCACATGTATCTGGAGGTCGTTTACAGCAGCTGGAGGCCCTGGATGCCCATTCTCTGTCTGTCTCTCTCTGCTTAAAAATAAATGAATAAAAATGTTTAAAATAATAAATAGGATTGGAAAGATGGCTCAGCTGCTAAGGTGCTCACCTGCAAAGCCAAACAACTCAGGTTCAATTCCCCAGGACCCACGTAAGCCAGATACACAAAGTGGTGCATGCGTCTGGAGTTCATTCGTAGGGGCTGGAGGCCCTATTGTACCCATTCTCTTACTTTCTCTATTTGCTTATCTTTCCCTCTTCCTTTCTCTCCCTCTCTTCCAAATAAATAAATAAGAAGAAAGGGGAGGCATACATGTATGAGTTCCTTGCTGATTTTCTCCTGGTTCCGAAGTTAACACCTTTGTTTTTTTTTTTTTTTTTTTTTTTTTTTCCTACCTTCTGCCAAAGCCTACAGAGGAATGACCTGTTTCAATGTGAATTGCCATTATTTTCTGTCCGGGATATTCTGAAATCTTAACTTATGCAGATAAGTACAAAACTGCCACTTTTCAGGCAGTCTTAGTATTCACAGGTTTATTAGCTGGGTGGCCATGGAAGCATATATAATCTCTGACCTGCAAATATTACGCTCATTTTCCTTTTCATTAAAAAAGATAGTAATATAGGGTCTTAAACATTCTAACACATAAAGTAGTTAAATGGCTATCATAATGCCTATAGACGCTATAGATATCTAGTAAATGCTACTTCTTCTGCATTACTGTCAATGTTTAAGAGTGACATGGAATTTCTAGAATAATTTAATTTTATGATTAGTTTTAATTTAGCCCAATCCCCACACCATATTCTCAACAAAATCAACAATGCAGTTATGTTTTTTATCATTTGTAATTGAAATATTGTGAAAAATGAGTCATTACCTCATAGTAGGATCAGAAAACCTTGGTAAAAAGAATAACACCTACCTTTAATCTGAGAAATGAGGAAAGTCATAAAAATTATACCCAAGAGAAACATTCTGTATGGTCTGGCCAAGGAGGAGAACAGACATCTAAGGGAGACTGGGTGCAGCTCTCTCTGCCCTTTCTCCCACTGCAAGGAGGCAGAACCCAGCAGATAGATGAGAAGTTTTGATCTGATACCAGGAAGTTGCTAGATCTAGTTACACAAGTTTTTCAGGCCTTGAGGCTAAAAACTCAGGGTTTGGACAACATGTACTAATGAAAGCAACTGTTGAGATGGTGGAAGCAGAGGTGGAATTGGCATAGATTTATTCTTTGTTTCTATGATTGTGGCTATATTAAAAATGAAAAGGCCTAGAATGTCTTAGGAAAATAATTGAAAGATGTTTATATGCACTTTTATTGAAGAAGGTGAAACCTTTCCTTTGTAAATAATGTGTGTGTGGGGAAACATACAGGAACATTGATAAAATAAACAAGACAGGAATAGTAAAAATATTTTACAAATCACATGTGAATTAAAAATAAAAGTCAAATTAAAGAGCCAGAGCCTCAGATGCCTCCAACACCTTAGCACTGAAGCAGACCAAAAATGAACCCAACATGGCTGAGGGAAATTTTGCGGAAGAGGGGGCGGAAAGAATGTCATAGTCACATGTTGGGTCATGATTTGCAGAGACATTTAGCATACCAATAACTGGGGACTAACTCCACAATGCACGACCCATTTACATCAACAAGGAGGGTCTAATGGGAGGGGGTAGATCATAGATGAGCCTAAACAATGGTACCAAACTGCCTGTATTTGATGAAAAGAAAACTAATAAATCAAATTTAAAAAATAAATAAATAAAAGTCAAAACTCTAGAAATGTATGTAGCATAATAGTGAAAAGTTGGAATAAGAAGCCTTATGAGATAGCACTGCTTCAAATTAACACAAAAGAGAAGATGCTAAAAGATGAATGATCGGCTGGCATTAAACCTGTCTACATACCCATGTTCCCTTGAGCATAAGCCGCCCTTTTTGTGCATTTGAGACTCCATGCCCTTCTCCATTCACATTTTCTTTCTAATATTCCCTGAAACTGAAGTGATAAATATCAGCTGGGGGCTTCTTGGATATCTAAACAAACTCACCACACCCCTTTTGGAAATTCCTGTCCTGCATGTGATATGGCCCTTTCTTCCCCTTACTCCTCCTATCTGCTTCTCTCCCTCCCTCAACCATCTCTTCCCATCAACTTCCCACAAGATTGGCTTCACCTTCTGATGACAGTTTTCTACTGACTCAAGTCAGCACATTGCCATCTTGTCATCTTCCTTTCTTACAGTCCCAGCTGACTATTATCTCCAAAAAGTTCACCACCTCTGTCAGTGGATGTTTTTGTTCCTTATCGAGTTCTTCCGGTAGGACTTGGCATTGCTGCTTACATGGTAGCCCTGGAAAGGTTCTACTTAGCTTTCTTAGCATAACACTCGTCTTTTCCTTATCTCTCTAGCAGTTGATAAGCATGTCTTTTTCTATTCAGCATCTGAATTTTGGAGTTCCTCAAGGTGTTATCCTGTATCATCTTTTTATTTGTTTGTTTGCTCCCCAAACCATCTCCAGTTATGGATTAATTATCTCCATGCTGTATACCATATTTATATTTCCAGCCAACCTCCCTTTTATAATTTGTGTGTGTGTGAACAAGCCTGTGTCTGGGTGTGCACAAGCCACCATGTGAGCACAGAGGCCAGAGGAAAACCTTGGACATCAGCCTTCACCTTTGACCTTGTTTTGAGACAAGGTCTCTCATTGTCTGCAGAGATTTGTGATGTTCTTTTGTCATTGTCTCCCGTCTCACCATAGACATACTGGGATTACAGATACCTGCTGCAGCATCTGACTTCCAAAATGCTTTTTGGGGATCTGAACCCAGATACTCATGCTACCCACTGAACCATTCCTCTAGCCCACCAAACCAACTTTCTACTCAGCCTCTTCACTGGAAGAACCTGGCATTAACCTGGTAAATTCATTGCAATTAAGACTTTAATCCCTATTTCGCCCAGCTTGCTCTGCCTCAGCGACCCTGCCATGCATTGTAGTTCTGGAAGTCAGTGCCATCATGGCGTCCTTCTTCATCCTCTGCTAACTGTGCTTATTGCACTTCCCAAAAGTTGGGAAGTTCTTCTTTTCTCCAGTTCATCCTAATCCCAAAACATGTAGACTCTTCAGCCACATGATCAAAAGCGGGATCTTTCCAAAATGTAATTCTGATTATGTGGGCAGGCGGTGGGTAGATCAAGATGTTTTCACAGGCTTACATAGGGGTTAAGGTGAAAATCCACACCATGTTAAATCCCTAGAAGGTCATAGCATCATAGCAGCTTTCTGTGTTTAGTAAGATCCTTCAAATGCACAAACTTCTTTTTTTTTTTTTTAAGGAAGAGACCATGAAAAATATTTCCATATCAAAGGATCTTTGTGCAGTCCAAATATTAGCTAACATTCGATCTCAGAGAAAATTTAAAAATATTAGGCCATTTTTGTTCCCTGTTTATTTCTGTGCCTATGGAACAGCATCTCCTTGAGGGCACTCCCATGGCCTTCCCAGAGCTCAAGGAGCTCCTTGAAGAGTGCACAGGTTGTAGATTCTTGTCTCCATTGCCTATGGTCCGAGGTCTTTTCAAACTCATTAACCACAGCCATTTGCCAAAAAGGCCTCTGGGTTTTCCTCAGAAAGCACCTTCTTTCTGCCTTCATTGTTCTCATAACACTCATGCTGCTGAAGTCCTGCCCTGTTGGGTTTCAACTCTCTCTTTTCTTCCTTTCCCTCTCTTTTCTTCTCTCCTCTAAGTTGCTGGTTTGGAGAATATCCCTCATCCCTAGACCTTCTTCAGAGGTTAAAGGAGGATATTCACAGTGCTGGATTTCCAAGAATAACAGGTGATAAAAATATATTTCTGGGACTGGGGAGATGGCTCAGTGGCTAACGATATTTGCTGCTCAAGCATGGGAACCTGAGTTTGAGCCCCACAGCCCACATAAAAAGCCAGGCAAGGTTTCCCATGCCTGTAACAGAAGTGCCGGGAAGCAGAGACAGTTAGATCCCTGGGGCTCATTAGCCATTGGTGGTCTAGTCTACTTCTAGGCCTCAGAAAATAAAAGGTAGAGGGCATGTGAGGAAAGACAGCTGTGGTTGTACACTGGCCTCCACATACCTAAGCACACATGCACACCTGCATACATGAATGTAAACACAAACATCAAAAGTAATAAAGAAAAACACGAAAGAATGTTCCCATTCTATTAAGTGAATGAAAAGAATGGAATGAAAAGAGTATTCAAATTTTAACACATGTGGCGATACCTTCCTATAAAAAAAGCTAAAATAAAAGTTAAGTCAAGAAAACAATTTTGAGCTGGGAGCATGGCTTAGTTGAGAAAGTGTTTGCCACACAAGCATACAGACCACAGTTCAGATTCTTAGCACACATGTAAGACGTGGGAACGTTAGTGTGCTTCTGTATTCCCCAGTCTAGGGAAACAGAGACAGAAGGATACCTAGACCTTGCTGGCTAGCACGTCAAGCCAGATCAGTGAGGTTTGGGTTCTGTAAGAGAAATTATCTCAAAAAGTGAGGTGGAGAGAGATCTTGGTGAAGACACACATCAGTGCTGCCTTCCATTTGCATGTATACATACTGACATGTGCGTGCACACACACACACACACACTCATATGCATACATATCATATATATATAGACATACAAAATAAATAACAAAAATGAAAGCAATGCTTTTTGCAATAGCTGCAAGCTATTGGGGCTGGAAAAGGAAAACCCAGGGAATAAACTTAATCAAAGAAGTGCAAAACCTCTACGGTAGACTCTGTACAACATGGATGGTCTCGTCAGTAAACGAAGAAGGGAAATGGGACACCTACAGACACCTACAGAATTAGTGTAGACTACTGCCTCTCATCACATAAAACTCAACCTCAGATGAATCAAAGGCTTAAATACATGACCCAAAAGTATGAAATCACTAGCAGAAAACTAGGGCAAATGCTCCAGAACATAGTGATTGGCAAGGACTATTTTTTTTTTTTCTGATAAGTCCCAAAAGCACAGGAAACTAAAGCAAAACTAGACAGATGAGATTTTACAAACTTATGAAGTTTATAAAAACAACCTACGGAATGGGAGAAAACATTTTTGTTGTGTTCCTATTAGATTTTAAAAGAAATGTAAAGTATTCCTTTCCCACATTAATGAAAAGCAGCCTGTAATTGTCTGTAGATCCCGGAGCCAATCTCAGCTTATTAAGTTTTAAATACACGGAAAAGAACACTGCATTCAAAAGCGGGAGCTGTGTGTTCTCCTGTAACTAATTATCTGCCTTTGAAGCAAAACACTCATGTCTCTGGGCCGTAATGCCTTATTTATAAATAGAGATTGTCAAAGTTGGGCTTGTAGAGCTTGTCGACATCAAAAAGCTATTTCCATACCTTCGCCGTTTTTTTGCTTCTATCAGACCTTCTTTATATTTTAATTTATAAAAAAAATTCTTTATGCATGAGCATGCATGTGGCATGCGTGCTTCTTTCTGCATGTTTATATGTGTGAAGGCGGGTTGCACATATATTGCCCCTGCATGTGGAGGCCGAAGGTCTACGTTGGGGGAATTCTTTGATCATTCTTCACTTTAGTTTTTTAATACATGGTCTCTCACTGAACATAGACCTCACCAATTTGACTACCCTTGCTGCCTGCTGACCCGCCTCCCTGGCACTACATTGCATGCGCGCATTGCCGTGTCAAGCTTTTATGTGGATTCCGGGGGTTTGAACTCATGTCTTCATACTTGCATGCCAGGCACTTATCAACTGAACCATCTCCTCAGCCCAATCTTCTTTATTTTAGGTAGGAATGTTCACTTGGAAATGAAAAGTAAAATATCATAAAAGGGGAAGCTTTTTTCTCAATTTTTATTAGCATTTTCCATGATTATAAAAAAAAATATCCCATGGTAATACCCTCCCCCCGCACTTTACCCTTTGAAATTCCATTCTCCAACATATCCCCTCCCCATCTCAATCAGTCTCTCTTTTATTTTGATGTCATGATATTTCCCTCCTCTTATGATGGTCTTGTGTAGGTAGTGTCAGGCACTGTGAGGTCATGGATATCCAGGCTCTCTGATGATGGCACAGTGACTATGAATGAATAATCTGGATCCCAGTGAATACCAGTATCTACATTAGATTCCCAACTCCTCTCTGCTATGAAAGACCATCACCACATCAGTCAGACTGTCTTTCCTCTACCCTTCCTCCTTTGACCTGGAGAATGTCCACTGGCCCAACTACAAGGTACATTTTATTTCATCTTTAAAGACTTTATTGTTGTTCTCTTGAGTTTATATAATCTCCCAGAAACATTAAACACAAAAAATTCTGAGTTAACAATATTCAGACCCATTCTCTCTTTAATATACTTTCTCAGATTTTTCTCTTCATTACTCTATTAAACCTCCTCAGCAGGGTCACCAATAGCTTCCAGATTTTAAGTTGAACAATGCTATCTTAGTGGTCCTGAGTTCATTTAATGTTTCAGTCATGTGAGATTTATTAGTGAAATTTTCCATTTCCTTGCTTCTTGCTGTCTTCCATCCCTCCTTTTCTCCTTCCTTTCTCTCTCTTTCTTTCTTTTGAAATATTTTATTTTTCCTTATCTATAGGCCAGCCTTTTCTCCATCATAGTTTTTCCTTCTCTCTACTTACTTTTATTCATGTTCCCAAACTTTAAACATCGGAGGACTGCAACTTTCAATTCCCACACTATTGTCTCTTCCATCTATACTAGTTTCTTAATTGAATCATGCTAATTGCATGCCTTCAAATTATTGCTGTAGATTTCCATATATTTATATATACATATATTCTGAAATTGCTATAACTTCTCTTTTTAGTTCATTAGATCCAATTTAATGTCTAATAAATAACACAAGTTTAATATATACAGGAACCAAATGCATGATCTTAATCCCCAAGATTCTTCTTCAGGGAGATGATAAGACCGTCTCTCAGCATAGATATTCCAGCCAGAGACACTGACGCTGTTCTTTCTTGAATGCCCCACACACGATCTTTGAGTGGATGCTACTGTCTTGTGTCCCTCACACGATTTCTAGTCCTACTGTGTCATCTTTCAGCATACACTCAGAACCTAAGCATTCCTGACTCCTCCACTGCTATCACTCTGATAAAATTCACCAGCATCACGCAGAATTTTTGCTCAACATCCTTATTTCTTCCATGATTGACAGTGACATTTCGGTCAGGAAGTGACTGCATATGCAAAGTGCCCCTATAATACTGTATTGGGACTAACAACAATTATTATTACCAAGAGATGCATTAGCATTTCTCATATTATTTGTATTGCTGTTGCTATTACGAAGACGGCTATGCTTCCATTTACATAATTGTAATACTTGGTAATGTTAATAAGCATCTCAAGACAAGCTTTTAGGTTCTCTATGTGAAGCCAAGGGACTATTTCTTGGCTCAATTAATTTAGCAAGATTTATACTTTTTATCATTGTTTTGGAGTATATTCCTACTTATGAAATACTTTACATATATGCCATGTTATGCCAGAAGCAATCTGACGCATCAGCATTAATGGGGGTACTTTCTGATGTTGACACAAGGATGAAACTATCTGATGCATTTGTCAGTTTTTCCTAATACTCAGTGATGCACAGATGTCCATTTCCCATCTATCTTTGGCATCAGAGTACAATGTAGACATTTTTGCCCATTATTTGATGCTATATTTTCAACATCCAGAACAGTTATGCATATGTGATAGACTCTCCTCTCCGTAAGAACTTCCAGTGCTTACTGTGCTGATAATTTAATTTATATTGTATTTTGGTTATGTATAAATATATAAATATATATATATACATATATACATACACACACACACACACACATATATACATACATATATATATATATATATATATATATATATATATATATATATATAGAGAGAGAGAGAGAGAGAGAGAGACCCTTTATCTTCTGCCTAGGATTGTGTGGTTGTGCCTAATGTCAGCATTCTTAAGGAATCATATTC
The DNA here is from genome assembly GCF_020740685.1 of Jaculus jaculus. Classification (NCBI taxonomy): domain Eukaryota; kingdom Metazoa; phylum Chordata; class Mammalia; order Rodentia; family Dipodidae; genus Jaculus; species Jaculus jaculus. Next base: position 14,981,022 of record NC_059113.1, on the reverse strand, counting down.
AACTATGTTTGCAAAATATTCTATAATCATCATGCAAAAATAAAGAAAAAGACAGGAAATTTACTTTTATGAAGATGACTTCTTGATTGTTTGCCCCGGTCATTTCTTGGTGCCCCATTTCTTTTATTGATATGTCTCTGTGAGTTCTCCTACATAGCTTTCTTTCCTTTCATCCTCCTACATTTTAGCTGAACGTTTCAAGGTTGACCAAGCAGAACTGAGAGCACTTGTTAGTCTTTATGGCTTAATCTTATTCCTTAATTGCTGCCAACATTCTCCTTCAACTTGACAATGTGATAAGACATTCTCTGAGATGAGAAGCTCCTCATTGTCCACCTTTCTCCAAACCACACATCTGACACCACATTCTTCATGGTATGGGATTTTTCTTTCTTGATCCCTAAAACATTGAGCACCTCTTCTGAGATGTGAAAACCTGAGAGTAAATTTTTGATACTTAGCTTTGTTAATGTGAACCAGTGGTAATAAGATCTGAAGTTTTTAGTAATAGTATATGTTGGTCTAGAGCTTAAAAGAGTGATATACCTGAAGTACCCTGCCTGTGACTTTCCCACTTAAAATATGAGGAATTATTGAAAATTTCATCTTATCTTTGGAAATATGTGTAAACTCACTGAATACAGAAGCTGTGTCTAGCATTTCTGTGTCCAATTGCAGGTAGTCGCATCACCAGATCAAGCATGCTGAAAAGCTCAGCAAATAGTAGCGTAAGGATTTGACTAGTATTAAGATGTCACAGTGAAACTCATTATTTCACATACTACTCTAAAAATTAAAGAAAATAAACTAGGGCTGGTGAAATGACTCAGTTGATAAATTGCTTCCTGTGCAAGACTTGGCATTCATATAACTCTAATATCCGCTTAAAAGCCGGGTACACACCCACGCTAGAGTGGCAGAGACAAGAAAAATCCCTGGTACTTACTATCCAGCCAGTCTAGTCAAATCAGCAAGCATTAGGTGTAGTGAGGGTCCCTGTCTCAGAAAAATATAAGGTGGGACTGGAGTGAGCTCAGTAGTTAAGGCGCTTGTCTAAGGATAAAGCCAAGGGATTCCCCAGGACCTACGTAGGCCAGAAGCACAGAGTGGCACATGCATCTGGAGTTCATTTGCAGTGGCTAGAGGTCATGGTGCACCCCTTTTCTCTCTCTCTCCCTCTCCCTCCCTCCCTCCCCCTCCTCTCTCTTTCTTTTATGACTTTCTCTCTCAAATAAACCTTTTTAAAAAGTGTACAAGATGGATAATGATTAAAGAAGACAATTGATACTGATCAGGCACAAAGTGCACATGTACCTGTATACATACATGCACCTAGACATATATGAGCATGCATACATACAAAACACATATGCAAAGATAGATTAAATAAAAATAATAAAATAGGGTCTGGAGAGATGGCTCAGCTGTTAAGGTGCTTGCTTGAAAAGCCTAAGGACCTGGGTTCAATTCCCCAGTACCAATGTAAAGTCAGATCTACAAGGTGGCATATGCATCTGGAGTTTGTTTGCAGTGGCTAGATGTCCTGATATGCCCATTCTCTGTCTCTCTCTCTGTGTCTCTGTCTCTCTCTCTCTCTCTCTCTCTCTCTCTCTCTCTCTCTCTCACTCAAATAAATAGATAAAACAGTTAACATATATTTTAAAAATAATAAATAATTTGACCAGTCTATTTTAACTTAAAAGCTATACTTTTTAGTGGAATAGCTGATAAATATTATAGTTACCATCACTAAAAATATTTCCATTATAACTTTCATTTGTCCAGACTCTATATTTCTCTACAGTGACCCACCCCCCAACATTGTTCAAAAGCTCTGGAGTTATTAGTGAACACAAGCTATTCATGGATCATCAAATACTGCAAGCGAGGTCATGCTATTTGTAATAACTTGGACACCCATTAAACCTTTCTTCTAAAAATAGATCTTGATGTGACCGTTTCTCTGCAGTCTGCCCATTCAAACCGTGGAAGATAAACAACCATACCCCCGAGGCACAGACTGACCTGGCTATGCCTGTCTCAGCAGCACTGTGGGTCAGAGGCGGATCCTGACCCTCAAACATGACTCCATGCTGCAAAGGTTGTCACCTTGAAAGAAAAAGCGTAGGGGTCATGCTCAAGCCCATCAATTCCTCTGGCTAGAATGCACACTCTTGATTTTCAGTTTCAACTAACTGTAGCTAGTGGTGGAATGAACCAGATGCTGGGACCACCCCCTTTGTCAGGGACTCACCCCTCAAGTTTAACACACACATGTTAGTTATTATCGAGCCATTTTATTAATACGAATATCTTGAGGTTCAAGAGCAACTGAAAGGCAACCAGAAAATGTGGAGTTCATGCATCCCTAAGGGTTTGCGGCAATAATTAATCAAACTCTTTTCTTATTAAAATTAGTGTGAGTGTGGTGTGCGTGCATATTCCTTTGTGTATGTGGGGTTTGAGTGCATGTGAACTCTTAGACATTTTATGAAGTTCCTGCTAGCCCACTCTGTCTCTCTACAGGAAGGCCCTTTATCAATGATTGCCTTGAAGAAAATTATTTCACTTTCTATGAAGCCTGCACCTGCAAAAAATTGAAAGTAAGGAATGTATCTTCTTCCTGGGTCTAGTTCTGACTAAGATTCAGGGAGCATTTGCTACTTTTTGCCCATTGTTTAGCTCTGCTGAGGGTGGACCTACTTGGCCTGGACTCTGTCTTCAGAGAGAAATTCAAGAAGATTCACATTTTCTTTCATTAAAGCTTCTTCCTTCAAGAATCCTGCTCCTTCGTCCCTACTTGCTAAGGAGATGTCACAAGAAAACACGGTCCGGGACTCTTCCTCTAAAGCCAGGGAGCAGGTTTGAGCAGTGTTTGTTCTCTTTGAAGTCAGGTGCCCAGGTTTACAGGTTTGCATTCTCATCATCAGGAAAAGCTGAGCTGCCTGGACCTTGTTCTGGAGGCAAGAGAATGCTGATGGTCAAACACAAGAGCACTTTTACAGGTCCCTGCAAATCTGAATCCAGGAAGGGCAAAGTTACAAGGTATTTTATAACAACTGTGGACTAGAGGAAATTTATAAAGGATCTGCTCTTGGTACTTTCTAAGGTCAATAATCTGTTCCCACATACACAAAGAAAAATAATGCCAGTAAGATTAAACGCTAACAAAATAAATGCCCAACGTTGATAAACGAGCATGAAATGTTTGGCTTCAGATTACGCCTTCCACAGTAAACTTTTTAAAAGTTATATAGTTTTAGTCATAGCCCATATTTTATTATAGGTGATGTGCAGTGTGGAAAAGGAAGATTCATTTTCCTGAGGATGTATTATGGTTTCAAAGTATTTATGGTTCCTAAAAATATCTATCTGTATTGCATTTTTTGTATAGAAAAGGTAAAATGAAAATTTGGAGGAAAGAAATGAGTAAGAAGCCTTTTAAATAGCTAACGTAATAGACATTTCTATCCATTAGCACAGATGTATATCCTGTATATCTCTCTCTCCCCCTCTTTCTTTCTCTCTTTCTCTTATACATACACACAAACAAAAGGAGCAAAGCAAAAGGAAAAAGAAAGCAAGGGTCAGAGATAAAGCTACTTTCATATTGTGTGACATAATACTACAATATTTTATTAGTTTTAAAAAAGACAAATATATCTAACCTTATAATCAGTCACTTCAGCATTGCTTCAGCCACACATTGGCGCGGCACTGCCTGCTGTGTGTGACCACGTGTGCTCATGAGGGGAAGGGAGGCTGTGCTCCAAAGGGGCACTAAATGACGCTTGCCAAGTGCATTTGAGCTACTCTCCACTTGGTCAGAGGATGATGGTGCCATGGGAAAAAGGAAATCTAGACATTGCATCTGAGATCAAGCAAAGAGGAAAAATAATCATTTACTGATCTTTACAAATACCATCTTTCATGTATTTAGTATCTTCTGGGCCCAGTGCATAGTTGTGAAATAATTTCTCTTAAACCACTAGAGAAGTTCACTGTGCGAATATGACCCCTTCTTCATAATTGGGCAGTGGTGTTGGTTTCACAGAGAAACAAGCCAATTTCACTTTCCACTTTCACACAGGTGATGTGTAATAGCATAAGGATTCTATTTCATGTCTACTCCTTAAAAATTAAATCTTTGGGCTGGAGACATGGCTTAGTGGTTAAGGACTTGCCTGTGAAGCCTAAGGACCCTGGTTTGAGGCTCGATTCCCCAGGACTCACGTTAGCCAGATGCACAAGGGGGCGCACGCATCTGGAGTTTGTTGCAGTGGTTGGAGGCCCCGGTGCGCCCATTCTCTCTCTCTCTGCCTCTTTCTCTGTCTGTTGCTCTTAAATAAATAAATAAAAATGAACAAAAAAAATTAAATGCTTTTTTTTTTCAGAATACTGTATTGTCCATTAAAAATAAATAACTAGCCGGGCGTGGTGGCGCTTGCCTTTAGTCCCAGCACTCATGAGGCAGAAGTAAGAGGATCACCATGAGTTCAAGGCCACCCTGAGGCTACTACATAGTGAATTCCAGGTTAGCTTAAGCTATAGTGAGACTCTATCTCAAAAATAAATAAATAAATAAATAAATAAATAAATAAATAACTATATTACTTTTCAAACCTAGGTCTCTTTCTCCTGCCAAGACTTATCATTCGAAGCAGCTAGAAATTTCACTGGAGTCATAGGAAAAGAAAAAGTAATTGGAAATACATACATCTAGAGAAACCCAAGCTCATTAGTCTCAGGAATCAATATGTGCCCTAGACATGTCTTTTTCTAAAATTAGCTGCAAATCCATTAAGCTTGCTAGTTATTGACGGTTTTTCGGACTCTAAAATGCCATGTTCCTAATAAAGAAATCTGACTTCAACCACAGGCTCTGAGAGAAAAGCACTTTATCTAAAGAGTAAAATTACTGAAAGAGCACTTTCAGTCACCCTAATGAAAGTCTCTCTGGTTTACAACTATTTTGGTTCTCTCATTCTGTAAAGAATATTTTAATTTCCCAAATGGGAGTCAAAGAAAAACAATGTAGTCAGTATTTTTTGAATAAAAATAGTGGACTTGCTTTTCTCATCTCCTTGCTGGGTGTGTCTATGACAGTCTATATGCAGTTATATTTAATCTTTAAGAGAAAGTCAATTAAGTATGAGGTAGTTGATTCCTGGGATTTAATTTTAAAAAAATGGAATGTTCAAGTACTTTACCAGAACTTGAGTCTACTTGTTAGTATTAATGTATGGTATTACGATGTTTTTCCTGTGGCATGAAGAAAAATATTTTAGTGCTTGAAAGTGTGATTCCTTCTGAATAGTTTGCAGTATTTTTAACTCTGGGATAAAAGCAAGGTTTTAAATAATAATTTATTACAAATATATTGGTAGATAGAAGAATCCAGATAAATTTACCCAACTCTAATGGTATGTTTACATTTTAAGGTAAAAATGAGTCCTAGGATCTTGGAGATCTATGTAGTCAGCTAAAGGGGAGACAGTAAGGAAATAATTAGACTTTAGAGTATATATTTATATTCCATAGTGTTAGACTGAAAAGTTAAGATTGTTTTCATCCTGTCTCCAATGATCAAAAATGTTGTTTCTAGTTTGGTTTGTTTTCCTTTTCAACAATATATACACAGAGAAAAATGTTTTTTTCTCTATTCTCTCAAGAATGGGGCTTTCTCCCCTGGCTTTCATTTACTGTATTGGTACCCAAATCTGGATGGCAGAAAGGTGGAAATAGTTACTATTATGAAAACATTAATGTTTCTTTTGGCCCAGGACATCTTATGTACACAAATATTCACTATCGTTATCTACTCCAGATTTGTGTTTTCCTCCTGTGCGTTATATACCATTATTAGTTATGTCATAAACGTTTACACTATGCCACTCTGCTGTACAGGAGCAAGTGGGTTGGTGTAGATCAGACAATAAATTAGATAAGAGACAGAGATAGATACAGAAAGAGAGTCTGGAAAATAGAGCAAGTAGAAACGTTTTCTATCTATGTAGTTCTTTACCAAAGGTGTTTACTAAAGGGAAAAATATAAATAAACGTAACTTAAATTTATGAGTGGTAAATTAAATGTGTGACTCCATTAATTTCAGATCATATTAATTTTAAGTGAAATGAATATAATAATTCAAATTTCCATAGAATTTTATCACATGTTCAGGATGAAGAATTTGTGAGCTATGTTAACAAAGCAACACCAACATAACCAAATTTTCACATTAGAATGTTATGTCAAGAATACTGAAATTTTAAAAGATATGTCCAGCATGTGCAAAGCCCTGCACATCTCAAAAGTATTTCTGATAGATTATTCTAGTGAGTTTTATGAGTTGATAAAATAAAAATGATCCTTATGTGACAGGTTATGAATAATGAAGTTTAGAATGAGGAAGTGACCAGGGCAGGGAATACAGAGAAAATTGAAAAATCTCCAAGTAGAAAAATAAAATGTGAATAGAAAATTGAATGAGAAAATCATAAGAACAGAAGCACATATTTCTATTCTGTGTAAGAACATGAAAGAATAGCCACAGTTGCATAGCAACCATGAAACCTATAAACAATGTTCTCAAGTTAAGTTTCTTCCCAGCCTTGCCTGTAGCAATAAGGAAAGGAGTGTTTTCTTTCTGTGTAGTCTTTGATTTGGGTTTTATTTTGATATAAACATTTCTATGTGGCCACAGCTGGCCTCTTGCCTCAGCGTCTAGAGTTGTTTTGTAGTTTTTAAGTAATCTGTATCATGATTACATGACTTAAACCTAGGCATTTGTCTGCCCAGAACTCAGAAGTCTGACTACTGAGATGAAAATAGAGGTGGGGGAGGGTAAGAACTCAATTTCTGCACTAAAGTATTTAATGTTCTGAACTTAGATCATTGACAACCAGGAAATGGGAGGAACCACAAGTTATGAGTAAGAAAAACAGAGAAATCCAAAACAAGACTTACAGTCAAACCAGATAAGCCCTACAAATAACAATGAATTCAACCTTAAGGCAACTTCCAGAAGGCTGCACAAGTAGAGAAAATACAAGCATAGCATAATTGAAGAGGCAGAAATTCGATTTAGGAAGAGAGCTCAGAAAGATAGGGTTGCAGATCTAGCACAGAAAGTACTCTGAAATTTTGTGCATTAAACCTTTCACAGTATTTGAATTATAATTGTAGATATATAAGGTAAAACTTCATGGGTGGGGAAAAGAACAACTTTGGGGGAAAGTATAAAGACTGTGGAATTCTAAATTACAAAATTTTACAAACTCACCCTGAATCAGTATTTTGTAAAGCTAACTCAAAGCAGAGCAGAGAAAATTTATTAGTTAGATCACATTAAATGTGTAGTTAAGTGAATAGTAGATCATAGTTGTTCTTTTTAAATTTATTTTCCCCCAATGGGCTTTTTATTTTATTTTTTCCTTTTTTTCTTTTATTAACAACTTCCAAGATTGTAAACAATATCCCATGCTAATTCCCTCCCTCCCCCACACTTTCCCCTTTGAAACTCCACTCTCCATCATATCTCCTCTCCCTCTCAATTAGTCTCTCTTTTATTTTGATGTCATCATCTTTTCCTTCTTTTATGATGATCTTGCGTAGCTGGTATCAGGCACTGTGAGGTCATGGATATCCAGGCCATTTTGTGTCTGGAAGAGGACATTGTAAGGAGTCCTACCCTTCCTTTGGCTCTTACATTCTTCCTGCCACCTCTTCCGCAATGGACCCTGAGCCTTGGAAGGTGTGATAGAAATATTTCAGTGCTGAGCACTACTCTGTCATGTCTTCTCAGCACCACGATGCCTTGTGAGTCATCCCAAGGTCACCACCATCTGAGAAGAGAAGCTTCTCTAACCAAAAATGAGAGTAGCATTCATATATGGGTATGAACATTAAGAGGAGTGCTTACTGGGCAGTTTGATGAGCATGGTATATACATTTAGCCAGACAGCAGCAGACTTTACACCCTAGGGCTCATGACTACCCCTATTGTACATTTTCAGTATCAGGGATGTATTCATTCCCATGGAGCGGGCCTCCAGTCAAATTAGAGGGATGTTGGTTTCCCCCATAATAATTGTGCCACTATTGCACCCATTTACTCATTTGGCATGGTTGGCCAGATAGAAGGCTTTCAGTGTCCACTGTTGAATATCTTCACTGGTGATTTCTCTCTCTCCCATTGAACTGCATACAGCGTGGCTTTTTCCAGCTTTCTATCAGGTGGTCTACACTGGAGTATGAGTCAACCAACATGCTAGTAACTTAACTGAAGATCACAGAAAAGTCTAAAACCATTGAATAAACTTGACAAAGACCAATAACCAACAGTATAAATTCACTATATTTGATATGCAGTACACCTTACTAATTGTAATAAAAATGTGACTAACAGCCAGAATAGGATGAGCCAGTAACAGTGCAACTAGAAATCACTAGAACAACCACTATTCTAAATAACATAAAGATTTAAAGGAACATGTGAAGTTAATGAGAATATAAGTTGTCCAAGTATCTAAATTGTCAGTTAAGTAAGAATAAATAACTTAAGAGCAATCAAAAGCAGATTCAAAAAGAGCAAAGGATATGCAGATTTCAAGGTGAGTCACTTAAAATCTCTAAGTCTCCGGAGTAAAATGAAAATACATTAAAGAACATCAGCAGCATGGAAGTGATTCCTGAGGCATCACCAGATTTATCAGTGTAAGCATCATAGGAATTTTAGAGAGAAACTTGGAGAGAGTTTAACTAAGGAAATGTTAGCTAACAACTCCCTAAATTTGAGGAGAGACATGGGTACAACTTCATGAAAGTTTTCACAAACTCAATGCAACATACAAAATCACAAATCCACATTTAGATATAAAACAATGAAACCATCAAGAGCCAAAGAGAAAGTTTTGAAAGCAGCAAGAGAAAAACAATCATCGTATACTATAGATCCCCAATGAGATGATCAGTGGATTTCTTAGCAAAACCCTTTCAGGACAAAAGAGACAGGTCTGATATGTTAAAATACTAAAAGCAGAAAATTTATAAGTGACAATTAAATTTTAGGCTATGCTATTATACAAAATAAGAAGATATTTAGCTATTCCCTTATAAATAAAAGTTAAAGAAATTAATTTCCTGAATTAGATGATAAAATGAGTCTTTCAGGGTGAAATGAAAGTATGCTTAAAAAATAATGTGAGGCCAGTAAGCTAGAAAGGGAGGAAAAAGGTGAAATTAAGGAGAAGGGTATTGTATATATGCAAGGAGATGAACAGATTACTAATGGTGCAATGCCATAAGTGAGGTCAGGGGAAGGGACTGAGAAAAGAAAGGGTGGGAAAAGGGAATAATCAAACTGTAAGATGCACAAATAAGTCATATGGAAACCTAGTTTTTGGATAATGGCGCACCTAGAAGCCATAGATTGTCACTAGAAAAATTTCAGTGCCAGGGATGGGATACCTTCCAGAGAGTTGTTGGCCAGGGCAGTCCCTGATGCTCCCAAAACATTACAGGCCATTGCCAAGCCTGTTGGCTTCTCACAAGAAATAGATGGCAAGACCCTACTGCTGAAGACCCCACATGCTTTGGCTGCAGGTCACTGAGAAATCATGCTGAAGCTAAACTGAAAATCTCTTCCCTGTGAACCAGCTGACAGAAATCTGGGAAAAGCTATGCTGCATGCAACCCCGTGAGTGAGAGACATCATCAATGGTAATAAATAACAGTGGACATTGCAAGCCTTAATTCTGGACAGCCAAGTCAAATGAGTCAACAAGTGCAATAATGGCATGTCTGTTATGGGGGATTTTAACCACTGTCTAATTGGACTGGAGATCAGCTCTATGGGAGGGAACACATGCTTGGAACTGAAAACCTAGTCAAATGCTCATGATTGGAGAGGTCATAGGGGGAGTAATGCTTGCTATTATCTGGCTAAATTCACATATCATGTTCACCAAACTGCTCTGTGTGCACTGTCTTTACATTCATGCCCATATATTAATGATATCTCACTTTTGGTTAGAGAAGCTTCTATTTTCAGATGGCAGTGATGATTGGGATGACTCAAAAGGCACTATAGTGCTGAGAAAAAATGACCGAGCAGTGCTCAGGACTGGAACATCTTTATCACACCTTCTAAGGCTCAGGGTTCATTGTGGAAGAGGTGGTGGAAAGAATGTAAGAGCCAAAGGAAGGGTAGGACTGCTTACAGGGCAATTTTCCAGACATAAAATGGTTCAGATATCCATGACCTTGCAGTGCCTGGTAATACCTACACAAGACCCTCATAATATGAATTAAAGATGATAACATCAAGATAAAAGAGATAGTAATTGAGATTGGGAGGGGAGGAAATATTATGGATTATGGGCCTGTGAAAGGGAAAGTTATGGAGTGAAGGCAATTATCATGGTGTATTGTCTATAATTATGTAAGTTGTCAACAAAATAGTTAAAAAAATTAGTGTGATGCCTCATAAAAATATGACAAGTATATATTTAATTCATTATTTCACCTTTTATTTGCTTATAGAATTCAAAAATAAAAGCATAATACAATGGATTTACAACATTTCAAGATAAAATTTGTGGCATCACCTATATGTAGTGGGTGAAGGGCAGAAAAGTAAAGTTGGTATCAGCTTAAATTGGAATATTTTAACTTAGGAATATCATATATGATATTTAGGAATATATGTGCATATATATATTCCCAAAGAAATTGTTATAGGGCACTCTAGGTGGGTGATGAGTTCAGTATATTTGGGTCTTGTGTGTGTTTGGCACCAGTGTTTGGGGCTCTTGTATTCCTGGCTGGTGAGGATCGGCCTATGCATTCTGGGTGATGAATTGTTTGGTGCATTTGGCGCTGTGTGCTCAAGGTGGGTGAGGTGCTTACTGTGTTTGGGGTCTGGGCAGGGCCTATGCATGTGGAATGCCAGTATGTTTGGGGCCTGTGCTTTCTGGGTGCCAGCTCGTGTGGTGCCAATGCACTCCAAGATGGTGAGCTGCCCCTTGTCTTTGAGGCCTGTGAACTCTGGGTAGATAAGCATTACAGCTTGTTTGGGGCCTGTGTGCTCCAGGCAGGCGAGGGGTAGATGTGTTTAGGGTCTATGAGCCCACTCAGTGCTGCTTGAGCTCTGGAGGGTTCCCCTCCCCTCACTCACCTCCTACCTCAGCAGATCATTTGGGCCGATAACACCTTCTCTGATCTTGCCATGCCTGTTGCTGGCAGCCTCCTCGAACCGATGCTCATACACAGGCTAAATCCTCTGGCCAAACCCTTCTCCTTACCACCCTCCATGTCCCTCTCCACTGCCAGCATCCACGTGCCAGTGCCAAAGCTTATGGGACACAATGAAGGCAGTCCTCAGGGGAAAATTCATAGCACTAAATGTCTTCATAACAAACCTAGAGAGATTACAGATGAATAATCTAACCACCTAATGGTGTTGGGAAAACAAGCACAATCCAACCATGGGAATTCCACAAAGAGACAAATTATTGAGATAAGAGCTGAAATTAATGAAATTGAAAGTAAACAAGGGCCTCTTAAACAACTAGTGATCAATTAAAAAATCTTAAAATATGTTGAGGAAAATAGAAAGAAAATGTAGCATACCAAAACTTTAGATACAAGAAAGGCATTTCTAACATGGAGAGCTATAAGTCTAAGCACGCTAAATATAGGATACTAAATCAGTAAAGGAAAATTTACATCTAAGTAACCAGAAAAGAAAAACTAAATCACAAACTGGCAGGAGAGTATTATACTAACCTCCTTTTTTAAAATAAAAATATAGTTTTTTTTTTCCTTCACCACACATTGATATTGTGATGATTTTTATAGGCTCCAAATCAATAAGCCCAACTATTCAGGAAATAAAATCTCAAAACACTTTTCATAAGTTGAGCATTTCAAGGATCTGTTGTGTCTTGATGCACAAGCAAGAGCACTTGGCTTCAGATCCACTGCACTCAAAGCCAGGCATGGTGGCGTAGGGCTCAAATCTCAGCATTGGGTGGATGGAGACAGAGAATCCCTGGGGTTCACTGGCTCACTGACTGCCTTGTCTTGGTAAATTGATGGGCTCCAGGTTCAGTGAGAGATCCTGTCGTAAAGAACATGGTGGAGAGCAATTGAGAATGGCATCCAACTTCAACCTCTGGACTCCACAAGCAACATGCACATTACATGTATGCCTACTCACACACCTGCACCCAAACATAAAGGAACCCATGGATACACATGCAAACCTCACACAGAGCATAAATGAAGAAATAAGTGAGTCTCTGCAACATTACATTGACTGAAAGATGTGGACACAATGCATATACACTGTATGATTCCCTTTACTTGACAGTAGAAATATATATATATATATATATATATATATATATATATATATATATATATATGATTTATGTATTCAAGCATACAGAGAGAGTTAGAAACTAGGTATAATGGTGATAGTATCAATGAGTTTACAGGTTAGATGGAGATCTGAAAATGTTTATCCATCTAATGGTCACTAAGTTTCTCACTCCTCATCTCAATGTTACAACACAAATACTACTGATTAAACCTACACTTTCAATAATGAGGAAAACAATGACTATTCTCTGATCATCTTCCCCTAGAAGTTCACATTCTGGTGATATTTCTTCCATTGCTACAGGAATAACCTGCTGGAAGACTGAAGGACAAGTTCTCTACTTCCAACAGCAGATGTCACAATTGCCTCACAAAAGCTAAATGTGTTGTATATTTTTTTAAAATTTTTATTAACATTTTCCATGATTATAAAATATATCCCATGGTAATTCCCTCCCTTGTTTAATGCAAAAGAAAAGGGCATTAATCATTTGAAAATATAGCTTTAAAATATATCCATCCTGCACACAAGTAAAGAAAGACATGAAAGTTGAAGAAGTAGGGAGGAGGCACAAGGCTTTTAGGAGCAGGAGGGGATAAGAAAAGCTAAGGGTGAATGTGATCACAACACAATGTATATCAATGTGAAGTTCTCCAAAACAGAAAAGTTTAATGAAAATAAATCCCTCAGTGCCACCAATGTGAGAATTTCTGTGAGCATGTGTACAGCTCCTCCTTTCCCAGGTACCATGTTTTACATAGATTTGGTAATAAGAAAATAATCACTACTCACCTCGTACTGTGTGTGTGTGTGTGTGTGAAAGAGAGAGGGAGGGACAGAAATATATACAGATATAAAGAGCATCCCAGCGTTATAAGTGTTACAATGTGAAAGATCGTTTCTTCGAGGATACGTGATGTGACTCGATGAGCCTCACTTCTCCTGCCTCTGTTCCCAGCATGCCAGCGTCTCAGTGTCTACTTCGGCCAGCTATTGGCAGCATTGAAATCCCCCTGGCATAGGACACCAATTAAGCTCTTTGAGGGGAAGGGCCTAAAGTGGTACAGGGTGATGTTCGGCTCTGATTTTTGTTTTGTTTTTTTTTTCTAATGGACACAGAGGCAGTCCACGTCCTTACAACTTCCACTGTCAGGGAGGCTGGGGCACAGGAGGGGCATAAGGAATTTAGCCCTAGTGTCTGCAGGCCTGCTACTTGCCCACAGCACAAACTCGATCAATGCAGGGAAAACAAGCCAGGTAAAAGACGCTTATTGTCCCAGAGACCATGAGCAACTCCCCCCCCCCCCCCAGCACTCAGTGGAAGAGTTTCCTACTGTGCCTTTGCTACTAAACACTGGGTCTTTCTTTACTGTCTTTTTCTTGTTTCTTTCTAGGTACTATAGGGCTTCACACATGTGAGGCAAACACTCTACCACTGAGCAACAACTCCATACGTGTAGTTTTCTTTAATGAAAAAGAAAAAAAAAAGATAAATTACTACTCAGTTTTATAGCACTGTACCCAACGCAGGCCCTCAGTTCTAGTTAGCATTATCAGATCCTTTCATGGTGGATGTTCTGAGCTAGGGTGGAGCTCAACCTTAGGATGTGTGGCTAGCATGCATAAAGCACAGGGTCCCATACTTAGCACTGAGAAGCAACGGTTAATGTCGCTTTGTAGGACAAGAGTCATATTGTAGGAAAAAACCCCCACAGGGGGTCCCCACGCTCTGCCCGGATAAGGTGACACCCCAAATCACTCACTCACGAGAAGCGGTCTTGATGCAAACTGCAAGAGGATTTTATTCCAAGCGCGCTGGGGCCCACAGTCGTACACCGCACAGGGGTAGAGGACTGCAGAGCCCCGAATGCAGGAATGGGGTAGTTTTTATAGGGTTTCTAACAAAGCCTGTGCCTTAGACCAATCATTTTCTAATATTAGGAGCCCCGCAGGGTGTTAGCCAGTCAGTTGGTGCCACCCCATAGTTTCTAAGCCAATTAGTTTATGACCTTGGTGGTCAGCGTTTGCGCAGGTCCTTGGGTGGGAGTAGCAGAGTGTGGTATCAGTCTCCTGTGACCTTGGAGGTCAGCACTTGTGCAATTCCTTAGGTGGGGGTAACAGAGTATGGTATCAGCCTCCTATGACCTTGGTGGTCTGAGGCAGGCTGCTACAGCCTATGGTGCGAGTTACTAAGGCTTACAGTGTAGGCTACTAAGGCTTACAGTGTGGGCTATTAAGGCTTATGGTGCAGGCTATTTACAGAAACCAAATAAGTGGTTCACTTCATTACTCATTTCCCATCCTTGAGGGCTATCTCATGCCCTTTTACCTAGTTTTATATTAGGAGTGGGCTCTGATACAATGAGAAGAGGGATTCTTTACTTGCTTCTGACAGAGAGTAAAACCTGGAGTTTGAGGTATGCAGGTGGCCCGCTTAAGCTCCCTTTGGAGCGTGATAGTATTTCTGAGCTTCTGAATTCTTGGGCCTTTCAATATAACTACTGTGTACAAAGAGCTGATCTGGGAAATATGCCCTGGCACATGCCAGATGCAAGTACATCTCCTCCACACTTATTTTTTACTCTATGCTTCCACTGAGCCCACAGAGAAAGTAATATTGCCAAAATGAATAAAAAGCAGTAGTATTAATAAAGCAAAAAGTTAATCCCTGAAATCATTGATGGCCAATGAGTGAGGGAGTTTCCCCACACAAAGACAACCTTTACACCAGATAACGAAGCTGGAGGCTCCTCTCTCTACATTGAAATTGAGGGATGAAATAGAAGCCCGAGCAGTGCACAGGAAATGAAGGGGGCAGGATAGTGTTTGTGTCAGAGCTTGGCCTCATGCTTTTCTGCAATTAGCTAGACTAGGAAATGATACAGGTTACTAGGGAAGTCTAAGGGAAAGATAGTCCCCCCCTACCCTCCGGGGACAGGAGGGGCTTCTTACCCAGTGCTGAAATAACTCTTCAGTCTCAACCATTGTTTGTTAAGTTTGGTTTCAGAGACTGTTGACTCTCTAGGTTTCAAGGTGTGGTACTTTGAATGTCTGTCCACCATAGATTCAATTGTTTTATTAAAACTTCTAACTTGGAGGCTGGGCGTGGTGGCGCACGCCTTTAATCCCAGCACTTTGGGAGGCAGAGGTGGGAGGATCGCTGTGAGTTCGAGGCCACCCTGAGACTACAGAGTGAATTCCAGGTCAGTCTGGCCTAGAGTGAGACCCTATCTCTGAAAACAAAAAAACAAAACAACAACAACAAAAAAGAACTTCTAACTTGGATGCCCAGCAGTCTGGCTGGAGGTGTCCCTGGGGGTAGGACCTGGGGTCCATCCCTAAGGTATCACTGGGGGTGGATCTGATTCCCAAACAAAGGTGCTCAGAGAGGTCGGAGGGTTGGGCTGGGGGTCTTGGTTATTGCTGGTCCATGCTTGCTGCCTGTGCTGGCTCTATGAGTTCTCCAGGCTTGGATGTATGGAAGCAGCTTCTTTCACTACTGATGGAACTTCCCCCTGCATCTATAAGCTTGGAATAAACCCCTTTCTCTCATCAGCTGTGTCTGGCTGGGATGTTCATCATAGTGACATGGAGCTGACTGCAACATGAACTCTGTTCTCTTTTTAGGCCACAAGGACTTCTGGCTTGGGAGGGGATTCTAGTAAGCTGCCATCCTTTCAGGGCCAAGTATGTCCATAAGCCTTTGGTAGAAAAGACAGTACAGCTCTCTTATTTCTCATATTCCTCATACTTGTGATCCTCCTGCCTCATCCTGATGGAGACTGAGGTTATCAGGAATATGGACAATGTCATAAGTTGCTTTTCCATTGAATGAAAATAGAGGAAAAGTTGAATGACTCCTAAAATGGGAGTTGCCAAGCTTGGACGACTCCTAATTCTCAGAAGTTCAGATAATGGTGCTGTCTTGGCAATATTTGCCTCAGTAATGGAAATTGGGAAATCCTGTTGGTAGGATACAATGCTGGCAGGTCTTACAAAATCGCTATGCAACATGGCTTCTCTTCAACACTAGCTCATGCTCACCAAGGAGCATGCTGGGAATGAAAGGTGCTGTGGTGTAACTCTACAGAAACAGCAAAGGCCTTGAGTGTGGACTGAGGCAGAAGAAAGAGTGTATTCAGTCCAATGTAGGGGGTATTTCAGTTCACCATGAGACTGATTTAAGAGATGTGGAAGAGCCACAAGACTGCTGGGGTCACAGAGTCATGACCAGAAGTGGTGGAATGTATAAGATCTTGGGAGTTTCGATGTAACGTGACACAAGGTGACAAATGACAATTTTAAGTCCAAACAGCTGGGGACTTCTGCATAGCCTGAAGAAGGTGCACTAAACATTTTGTTCAGCCAGTGTTACTGAGTATGTCATGTGTGTTCAATAAGCTTTAATTATGGTAGACATCTATTAGTCTTTAAGCTGAAGCTATAACTGAGTACACGAGAGCTTCAATTAGTAAAGAGAAGTAAGAGAAGTACTTGCTTCCAATCTCTGGCTCTTCTAGTCTTTCTGCCATTTTTTTTTTCTGCAATATTCTCTGAGCCTTGGGTGTGATGGAGATCTCTCAAGTAGTGCTGAGCTCTGTGGACATGTAGTGGTCATTGTAATATTTTCAGCTAATACTGATACTACAAGACTAACTATTTTCCATTTTAACAATAACATAATGTCAGGCATCTGGGTCAAAAAGTAGCATCTCTAGAAATTAGTCATGCAATGAGCTCCTGTGTGCTTTAAAGCACCCTCCTAGGTGCATTTAGTACCCATTGTGAGAATCAATAAGCAATGTAACCTACTGTAGCAGACAGCTTCAGGCTCACTGAGATGAACTTCTAAATCAGGTGCAGATATGGAGGGAGGGATATTTATTGAAGCTTACAGACCCAGGGGAAGTTCCATCATGGCAGAAGAAGTTGGCCCCCTCTTAAAGGACCAAGCAGAGAGAGAGAAGCTCCAAGCCAAAAGCCACTCAGCACCACACCACACACTTCAGGAACTCCAGCTAGGCACATATCTTTAGACTGGAATTTTAAAACCACCACCACACCTTAGGGCTGGACCCTAAGATTGACCCAGTGACACCGTCTCCATCCAGGTGGCTACAGATACAAACTACAGTCTAATGAAACACTTAGTATATTGGGGTCCACCTATTCAAACTACTACACCTACCAAATGTGGAGTCAGTCTCTGGGTAATGCCATCAGACTGGAGGACTAAACAAACATTGGACATCCTGGATTTAGCATGTGGAATTGAGTTTGTGTTCTCTGTTTGTCCTGGGTTTTCTATGGACCTGTAACCACTCACTCTGTTTAACCACAGATTCTCTGCCCATGAAATATTCCCATGCATTTCGTTAAGTGTTGAGCTAGGTCTGAAAATACTTTGAAAATTTAAGTATTGAACATCTGTATGGTAGTGGTTTTACTTTAGTTGGAAACAAAATTGTTTCCAAATGTTAAAAATACATGACCTGCAACTATTGGATCATCTTCACATTGCTAAACATCAAAAATAAATGATCCAGATGTTTGGTTTGCTATCTGGAAATTTCAAATAATATGCCTTAACTGAAGATTTCAAATAATGTAGCTTAGCAATGATATTTATTTTAGAATAATTTTATGACCCTAGCAATAACTTTTTTCAGTATAATTTTGTAAATTCAATGGAAAAATATGTGTAATTTAAATTGGTTCTTTGGTGAAATGTCAGTTATACATAAAATCTTCATTGCCTATCTCTAAGTTATTTTCTGAAAAAATGGATCTTCATGACAAAAATGTCGCATTTCAAACAGGTAATTTATTTATTTCAAATTTCCTTTTTTTCTTAATTAAGTAGAAACTTTGTATGGGCAAATCATGTGTTGGTATCGTTCCCCTTCTTCCTGTCCCCATTCCGCTGAAGGTCCTCCCCAGGGGTGTTTACCATGGGGTTGTGGGTTATGAGCTGTGAGAGCAGCAGTCAGTCATGGGGAGAGGGGCCAATGCCTCTGGATACTCCTGCCCACCCTGCGACTCCTGCAATCTTTCCACCTTCCGTTCCACAAAACTCCCTGGGTCTTAGCAGATTTTTTTTTTTTAATTAGTTTTCTATTCTGCAAGTACAGGCAGTTTGGTACAGTACCATTGTTAGGCTCACCTGTGACCTACCCCTCCCCATTGGTCCCACCTTGTTGAGGTATATGGGTTGTGCATTGTGGAGTTAGCCCACAGTTACTGGTATGATACAAGTCTCTGCATGTCATGACCCAACATGTGGCTCTGACATTCTTTCCGCCCCCTCTTCCGCAAAACTTCCCTGAGCCATGTTGGGTTCATTTTTGGTCTTAGCAGATTTTTTTTTTTTTTAAACCTACTTTAGTGTTGAGATCTCCACAACTTCTGGGTTTTTGCTTTGGTATGTTTTGAGTGTCCTTAGTGTCTATCACCATCATCCTGGCATGGGTTGTTTAACAGGACATTTTAGTTAAGCAAGTGCTTAGCACATAGATTTTAAAACTACTTGGAGTTTAAGTACCACCCTTCCTCTAAATATAGCACTTTTAGTGGGTAGATGTTGTTAGGTAGTAAGAAAGGATTTTCCTATTCCACCCCTCCACTTGCCACCCACATCCATATACCTGTGAAATTATTCATTAAGGCATGTTTTTAAGTTGGGCATTAACCAGGATCTTGACTCCTACAGAGAAGCTCAAAAATATTCACACAGAAAGCACTGTATTTTCCTGGTAGTTTATTGAATCAAATGAAGAATGAAGCCTTCCTCTCCTGATCAATTAAAATGTAAGCATTGTAGACTACTCAAAACAAGCCTAGTATATGATGGTGAAAGAATGTGGGAAGAATTATACTTGATAAAATGAAAGTATTACAGATAATTAATATTCCCATGAAACAAAATATCAACTATACATACAGGAGCGAGGTAAGGCGCGGGCCAAAGCTGACATGAGACTAGAACGGCGCTCTCTTCCCTGCGCATGCCTCACTCACCAGCTTGTATTCAATCCCCCTAAGCCATCCTCATAAAATGGAATCAGGGTGTAATTTTGATTATAAAGCTTTGAATCAGTTCACTGATTCAACAATACATATTGAGTAACTTTGTTCAGAGCCTAATTTCATTTGCTCTCCTCAGATGAGAGACAAACTATGCCCTCCGTTTTCAAATACACATGGCCTATTAAGCCTTCATATATGTATATATACATGCTTTGAAATTAATTGTTATACAATATGGTTTAGGGGATGACAAAAATCCATGTTAACTACAGACATAATTGTGTTTATCCAGATGATTTTGTTCAGTGGTTGACTGAATCCATGAACACAGTATCCAGCATGCTGTCAGGGTATCTAAGTGCAAAGGTAAAAACATACAAAACTGCTGGCAGGGTCAGCATTCTTGATTGTTGTCCTGGCAAAGTATCCTCTCAATGCAGGAGACTCTTGTTAATTTCTGATTAAAGAAGAAAAGCAGAAGCAATGGTTATTATAAGTGATAAAATACTATGGAACTTTGGAAATAGAAATTCATAAAATTTAAATGATACAAGCTTCCTGAGAAACCATATCATTGGTTCTAATGAACAGGTGAGGAGAGAAATTCAGTAACTTGTCCCACTAAAAGTAAAAGTCCCACTATATATGTGATAAAATTTGGTTGAATTAAGACTAGAATTTGGGCTGGAGAGATGGCTTAGCAGTTAAGGCACTTGCCTGCAAAGCCTAAGGACCCAAGTCTAACTTCCCAGTACCCATGTAAGTCAGATGCACAAGGTGGCACATGCTTCTGGAATATGTCTACAGTGGCTAAACTGGCCCTGGGGTACCCATTTGCTCTGTCTGCCTCTTTCATTTTCCAAGAAAGAAAGAAAGAGAGAGAGAGAGAGAGGAGAGAGAGAGAAAGGAAGGAAGGAAGGAAGGAAGGAAGGAAGGAAGGAAGGAAGGAAGGAAGGAAGGAAGAAGGGAGGAAGAAGGAAAATATATTTTTTGAAAAGACTAAAATTTAATTGTCTATAGTCCAAGTTGAATTTCTGCCCATGATACAATATGCTTATCTTACACAGTAAAGAGAATAATTACCATTCTAACCCCCTATGGAGTGAAATGGACTTTTTTTAGTTGAGAGAGAGGGAGAGAGAGAGAGAGGGAGAATGGGCACGTCACAGCATCCAGCCACTGCAAATGAACACCAGATGCATGCACCACCTTGCACATCTGGCCTATGTGGGTCCTGGGGAATTGAACCTGGGACCTTTGGTTTTGTAGGCAAGTGCCTTACACTCTAAGCCATCTCTTCAGCCTTGAAATGGACTTTTGTTGATTTTTTTTTGTTCTTTTTGATATGCTATGTTATGGGCCTGGGCACAGTTCCCAGGATCTTGGCACAGATTTACATCATGGCTCACACAGGTGCTACTAAATAGAACTTGGTAAATAAATGAGGAATCCTTGTTATCTCTTAATCATATTGTTCCTTGTAAAGTGACTCTAATGTTGTTTGAGTCAATTATTTTCGGTATCCTATCAAAGTTTCCAGGAAACAGGACAAAAAAATAACTCATTTTATATAATGTATCGTGAATCCCATCTTTAAGATTTGTGTTATTGTTGCCCTTTTAATATTAAGACTCCTTTCAACTATACCAGTGCCAAATTCCAAGCAACTGGGTTCCCTAAAAAAAAAAAAAAAAATACATAGTACTGCAAGACACAAAAATTATTCCTGGATTATGTCCCATTGAAATACATTGAAAGAAATAAAATTGTCAAAATATGCATCATTTTCTTGAACACTATTGATTTTCTGACTAGCTTGACAATTGCAACTATCAGCTACTAACAACGAATGCAAAGTTCTCATCAATCTTTTTCAAAACCATGCTTTTCTTCATGTCACCCAAGCTAGTGTTAAATTTACCATCACCGGGTAGGAAGGGCCACATATTTCAGCACAGATTCCATAAGTCCCGAGCTCACAAATATCAAATTTGCCCCTTTTCTCAAACGTGTGCGTACTCACAACCTCCTTTACATGTGTCTATAATTCTCAGTACAACTGAGTTATTTAAGAAGTGTGAAATTGCCGGGCGTGGTGGTGCATTCCTTTAATCCCAACACTCAGGGGTGGAGGATAGGCAGAGGTAGAAGGATTGCTGTGAGTTTAAGGCCACCCTGAGACTATATAATGAATTCTAGATTCAGCCCAGGCTAAAGTGAGACCCTACCTCAAAAAAAAAACCCAAAATAATATTAATCATAAGTGTGAAATTATTTTGGTTTCAGTGTTTTACAGAACCCACTGGGACATCTTTCTCAAATCTTAAAGGAAAAGTGTGAAGACATTTTGAGGACAGAGTGGAGATGTCGGTCTCACATGATATGATTGGAAGTGTCTCCTCCTCTGCAGGCAGTCCTGGGTCTCAGCTTACAGGTCAAGGGCTCACAGCAAACATCGGTGCACACCTTCAAAATGTACACACAGTCACGGACAGTCTGTAGCCTCTTCCCACTTGGATATATAACAGCCACAAAATGAAATTTTACTTTTTAGATTAAATTACTCTGTACCAATTTCAGTGGCAATCACCAGGGGAATTTAATAAGTAAAAAACCTATTATGCACAATGAAAAATGCTTCTTCTCATATTGCAAATTCAATTACCTCAGAGTTATACAAGCAAATTTGTTTTCAGATATATGGTATGTAAATTAGTAGAAAAAATTCAGGAAAGAATTACTTCTACACTGTTGAAATAATGAAGAAAGGTAAAGGAAAAATTTGAACTCCCAAATCATCTTACCAAGCACACATAATTCTGGTATTGAGGCTGAGAATAGTCCCATGCATAAATGTCATGGATGAATATGCATGTAAAAATTTCAATATGATATCAGTAAACATTTCATTTATTCATATAATAAAATTATATTACAGCTATGTGAGTTGTCTCTGCCAAAAATGTAACAATAGTTTGATGATACAAGATTGATATAATCTATAAAATTAAGAGACTTGGGGAAGAAAACAATTCATATTGTTGTAAAGTTTTAAAACTGGTTGACAAATTTCAACAGCCATTATTGCATTATTTCCAAATACCAAGATGGAACTTAAAAAAATTTAAAAAGACCTAAATATATAAGAGGAATAATAACATTTCATGTAAGATATATGGAAAGATTTGGAAAATTATTTATGTTTTATTTATTTACTTACATTTTTTGTTGTTTTTTATAGTGCCAGAGAATAAGCCCAGTGTCTCCTGCATGCTACATAAATAATCTACCACATCTGTCACTGAGATATACTACCAGACATTATAACATCTTGGATATAGAAATAGCCATTTTTTTGAAAAAATCAGTTGTTTACAAGCCTGAACTTATTATTATTATTATTATTATTATTATTATTATTATTATTGGTTTTTCGAGGTAGGGTCTCACTGTAGCCCAGGCTGACCTGGAATTCACTATGGAGTCTCAGGGTGGCCTCAAACTCATGGCAATCCTCTTACTTCTGCCTCCCAAATGCTAGGATTAAAGGCGTGCGCCACCACACCCAGCTCATTAATTTTATTCAGTTACATAAAAAGAAAACCAAGTGGTCATAGAACAATATGGGAGTTGACCAATATATTTCATGAGTGCAGGGTCTTAGATAATCAGTTTTCTCCCTCCTTCCTCTCTCTCTCTCATTCCCCTCAACTCTCACCATTTCTCTTTATGGACATGCACTGAATATGGGCTACTTGCCTGTTGAAATGGCTATGACTGTGTTCCTCACTTGTCCTCAACTCAAGAAGTCATATAAGAATCCGAGCAAGTCAGAATGTAATAAAGCTAAATCAGATTGAACATTAAAGTCAATCCTTTGTAAAATTCCCTCTACAACTATAATCAACAAGATATTTGCAGTGTCCTTCACAAATGATCAGAGAGGTGAAATGATACAAGTTGCTGAGGTAGCAACTGTTCCAAACTCCTGAGTCAATTTGAGACAGAGAGATAGGATGCCTTTCCAGTATCACAGAGCTGCCGACAGTAATGGGCAAACCCTCAGTTACACTTAGATCCACCAATCATGAGCAGTCATCCTTGGACCAGGCTGTTTAGCTTTTCTTAGCTTTGCTTCCTCTTTGAATGAGGATGAATGCAGTTCCTGTAGATTTATTGGGGAGATGCTGTATCGAAAACGTCTTGTGGATGGTCACATATAAGTAACTTCCTTGATTGTCTTTTTTGTCTTAAAAATAAAAGAAGATCACAGAGAAAGCAGATTCTCTGAGACATCTGATACGAGCCAGGCATAGTGGTGCTCAGCTGTGATCTCAGAACCCAGGAGGCTGAGAAAGGACCCTCATGAATCTGAGGCTAACCTGGGATCTATAATGAGACACTGTTCCAAGAAGGAGGAGGAGCAAGTCAACATAATCCTGTGAGTGCACACGTCAGAGGCATCCGTTAAAGAGATGTCTTAACATTTTACAAACATTAGCAAAATTACAGCCGTTATCTTAGATGTTCTATGCTAATAAACTATTTTTACATGTTTGTGTAATTTTTCCTTTTTTCTCCTTTGCTTTATATGCTGTGTGATTTATACACTAATTTGGTGAAATAGAGCCAATCTTTGTGGAGACCTTACTTCTAGATCTGTAATTGTGACTGTTCAACAAACAATTGACTATGACATTAGATTTAGGAATTTCTGAAGAATATATGTAGAAAGAAAAAAATACATGTTATGATTTATTTCTTTACATTCAACTCCATACAGTCATGCTAATAATCAGAACCTGGCTCGTGAAATGCATTTGATAGGATGACTAAAATCAATAGAAAACCACAAAATGAAAAATATCTATTTCTTATTCTAATACCAAGTTAGAATTTAGCAGGAATTTTCCGAAAGTACACTTAAAAAGAGAAAATCAGCTTCATAATTCTTATACACCAGGAAGCTTTATATAAAACTTCAATAAGTAAAATTTTCAACCTCTTAAATTTTCATACCTCTGGAGAGCCACAATCACAGTCTTCTCCCACTTCCAGAAGTTTGTTCCCACACCGTGGTTTTGTTATTATATTTTCAGGATTCGGTGCTTGCAGAAGACACTTTGGTTTTTGAGATAAAAGGTATCTTTGGTAGTGTGAGAGGCTTTTTGTACTGAAATCCTTGGGGAATTTTGAACTGTAATAGACAAAGACTCGGAAATAGCATGATATGCAGTACCGTGGTTTTTGTATGATAAATGGACATGAGAATCTAACTTACTCTCTGTATAACACAGCTCAGTTTACATTCTAAATTTAGTCACTGTTCAGGACTGTCCTGTGTTATGTATAGTAGATGGTAAATTATGCATAATATTTTAGTTATTTTTCTCAGAAACTCAGAAGCAGAGGAAGAAGGATGTAGATTTCCAAAACAGACCCAGTACTATCCAAAGCATCACCGTTTGTCACACACCAAGGAATGATCACTGACAGGAGGTATCATTGACCCAGCGAGGAGACACGACAGCAAGCTTCTAGGATCAGTAGAGAGAATTATCTTATTCGTGAGTATTTCAAGAACAAGGTCTGCTTTCCATTGTTTCTACCTCACATCTTTTCAAGATGACAGATAATTATAAATACACTAAAATAAATTAGTCAGTTGATGATAAGGATATGTGAAAAGATGATTATTACCTTAATCAGGCCCATGTTCTTGCAGAAACTATGATATCACTTTAAGTGAATGCAAATTTAAGTGAAAGCAATGTGTGTGGTCAGCATGCTTATAATTCTATATTGTCATATTTTAAGACTTTATTTTTTTAAGTTAACTTATTAGTTTTCTTTTCAGCAAATACAGGCAGTTTGGTACCATTGTTTAGGCTCACCCATGATCTACCCCCTCCCATTGGACCCTCCTTGTTGATGTAAATGGGTCGTGCATTGTGGAGTTAGCCCACAGTTATTGGTACGATAAATGTCTCTGCATATCATGACCCAACATGTGATTCTGACATTCTATATTTTAAGACTTTAAAAACTAGTCATAAATTTGACATATCTACACAGACAAACTGGAGGTAGAATTAATGGGATTTAAAACCTTTGGGAAAAACACATGCATAGTGCATCTAAATCATATACAATTTGGGATTATTTTTACTGCCAGATGATACCATCTTACCTCAGATACTGATTCATCACACAGCTGCCAGAGGGACACTTGGTGAAATATGGGACGTCAGCCATACCAAGGACATGGCCTAATTCATGTGACATCACTCCTACTAGAGACACATTATTCTTTCTTTTAGCCTGGAAGTACATGCAAACACCCAATAGTCCTTATTTTATTTGGTTATTTCTGAATCCTTGTCAACATGTCCATAAGAATCATACTTTGCACAGTGAAGCACGAAGCTTCTCCACCTCCCATGTCTTGCTGCTCAATGTTGTGAGAACGTTTGGCATGATTGGCTGCTGCAAACACAACCCCTAACTTAGTGCTCAGTAAATGACTGCTGAGATAACAAGTACTAAGTTCTCTGCAAATAATGGTGAAATTAATTGGATTCTTCCTGGAAAGTACTAACGTGTGCCATAACACAGGCTTGGGCCTATTAAAACAGGTTATGATGTCCATGGCATTAGCAGCGAGTGGCCGCATGGTGGCTCCATACACCTTTCTTCACATGTGACCTTTTGATCATAGAAATAGTTACCTCAGGCCACGGGGGGCACTCAAAGTCTCTTTCTGTCACTATACACCTCTCTCATTCCTAACCCCCACTAAAGTAGGTATCCTCCCTCCGGCAGGGTTGACAGTTCACAACCTAAGGACTGACACATTTTTCATTTTTACTTCTTAATGACGCAACAAATGTTCCCCATGCTTATCTTAAGATAGGCCATGATACCGACTTCCCTAGGGATACAGATGTATAAGGAGCATTAGTAGAAATGGACTCACCCCGATAACGGACACGGAAGAGAGAGAACACAAGGAATTCGAAGCTGCCATTCCTACACGTCCATTGAGGAAGTCAATTCCGCTGTGTAGAAAGGTAAAGAGATCTTGTCATAGTCTGAAGCTAGCACCATTATTCTTGGTTCAAGATGTTAAAGGCTTGCCTTGCTTCCCTGCCCTTTTATTTTCATGAAACTGCAGAACAGTTGCAGCCATTTATCAGCATAATTATGGCCATGCATAGTTATCTCAAGTCCAAAAGCCCATTTCACTGATCCTATAGGGACCTTCTGATAACTCACAGATCAGTTGTTAATGGTAGAACATCGGCCTCCCCACAACTGACTAGGGAGATATCACAGAGCAGAAGTCCCTGCCAAGGAAGCTTGGGAACAGTCATGCACTCTGCCCGTACCTGCCCTGGGCTGCAAGCACTCACCTGAGAAGCTGAGCATGGTCATGGATCTTGTTTTTGCCTAGGTTAGACCGATGCCATTTCAAGAAGTTGCCATATGTGGTGGCAATGCTGGGTTCCACCTTTATCTTATCACCATCAGACCAAATTTCCATGCCTACCAAAGCCACTTGAATATCTATAGTATTATAAATCTGTGGAAAGAGCATTTTTCATGAAGGATCTCAGGATTCCTTTAAGGTTTTAGGGATCTTGATGAGCACAAGTGATGGATAAAGGAAGTGTGCTCTAAGTGATTGATTTCCTCTTTGAAAACAGAAACCTCAGAAGAGTTTGCTAATACATATGATTTTGGCTTGGTGCCAATCCTTGTTCTGTCAAAATTGTCCAGACCTGCTGTCTTTGGCACCATGGGGAAGCTCTGGGCTCATGTGTGGAAACATATGTGCACATGACAAATATCTTACCACATTGAGTAGATTGAGCACCTCAAACACAAAGCTTCTCATCAGAGTCACGTTTCCCTTGTATATCTTGTACTGCAAAATACAAGGTATGATTAAACTAGCAAATTGAGTGAAAAGACTAATGGGGTATGGGATTTCACATTTATAGAAATATACATGTGCTAATATAATAAACATCTAGTTCATCAGTGACTACCTTATGCAAGGCTCTGTTTCAACAAATTCTACTTTAAATGTAAGAGGTTTTTGGTGAGGAAAAATTAGAGATCATAAGTATGACAGTGCAACTCATCTTGTTTGTTTTATTTGAAACAAACACTATATCACAGGCTGGGTTTGAACTCATGATCTTCTTTCCTCAGCCTACTGGGAAGCTGGGATTATAAGGGTGTCTCATATACCTGTCTTTTGTTATTCATCTTAGAGTTTAACAAGTCAAATTAGTAAATACATACTTTAAAATCAACTCAGTATGAATTAGAAGTTGATTAGTAAGCAAAATAAGTTCTAGTATTTTTCTCTGTGTATATGTAAATATTTGTAAGTTATGCACAGACTTCTATTTACCATATATATGTGTGTGTGTGTGTGTGCATGCGTGCGTGCGTATTTAATATACGTGCATATTTGGTAGTTTAGCAATCTATTTTATTTATTTTATTTTGTGGTTTATTTTCCAAAGGTATATGATGTTAAATAACTTACTATATTGTGACACATGAATATTAGATGGGATGGGCTAGTAGAAGACAGCAGAAGGCAGAGAAGCCAAGAACAAGCGATGGACAACATGCACGGTTAGCTACAAATGTGTAGAGCTTGGTGCTGCTTTCTGAGTCAGCAAAGAGGCGTATATCATTCATACTCACAAAGGCATTATCCAGCACCACATAGAGATCAATGTATTTCTGTCCCTGGAGAAAGTCTTCTTGCTTTACAAATAACAGAATGATTAATATTGTTAATAATTATTTTGACCATTATGGATTTAGAAGTTTATATTTTTTTTCTCTGAAATAAAATCCATTAAAGAATAAGTAAGCAAGTGAATTACAGTCTCTGCACATACCAGTCATTCCTGAGCATATGCGTATGCCACATACTATGGATTGGACAAGTGACATATGGTGTCAAAAGCTATGCTCAGGGCTGGGGAGATGGCTCATGGTTAAAATGCTCACTATTCAAGCTCAAGTACCCAAGTTTGATCCTTAGACTCCATGTACAAAAAGCTGGAAGTTGTGGCAGGCTTCTACAATACCAGCAGTCTGGCTGAGATGGGAGGCAGAGACAGAATAATTTCTGGTCAGCCCCATGAATGCAGCAAAGAGAAACAAGGGCTGACAGCTCCAGAGAAGGCCTGCCTCAAACCACGTGGAAATGATGGCCTCTGCCCAAGTGCCATGGGCACTCACAATATGTCTGAACTCATAAACACCCAAAATTAAATGCATATGTAAGTTATACTCACTTTTAGGCTTTTGAGTGATCTAAAAGTTCGAATATGGCTTTGTTTACTGCTGACACATCGCTCAGCGCATTTGTGGTTAGCTGCATCTGCTTCCTTCTGGCTGCACCTGAGGACGGCATGCTCTCCCTCTCCCGTGCTTTGCACGGGCTTTATCAGGTATCCTTGGCCACGGTATGTGAAACACCCTCTGTGAGATACAAACCTTGCGTTTCAGGATGCCCTGACATGCTGAGTTACTTCCTGTTGAGAACTGTTTCAATCTCACCCTTCGTCCCAATTTTGCTTGTAGACATGTCACCCATAGACTTGTGACTAACATTTCTTCCTTAAAATCTGTAGTCAGAATTTGTCCAGTACTAAAAGGAGGCCTGTGCTACTTATCCGGGGAATTCTCAGGCATCGCTAAAATGAATCAGCCCCAAAGAATTTGCAATTTACACCATGAACTTGGTAAATAGTTTCCCATAGTTTAGCTATTCATTCAACAGATATTTCTTAGGTAATTATTAGGATATAAACAATCCTAGAGGGAAAAAGAAAAGGTTTGTAGGTTAGCCAGAGTAACAAATTGAGATTCATAGTAGCTTAAAGATTCCTTCTTCCTGGTAAATTTACTAGTGCAGACATAGAAAATAACTCCATGTGTGGCCATAATACAAAGCCAACACAAAAGCCACCAAAAGGTACATTTGTGAAGATGTTTTGTAGTATGGGGAAAGTGATGTCATGTTATTTATGAACAATGTTCGAATGACTATTACGTGCTTTATTTCATATTCCAACCATGTGGAAGACATGCTTATGTACACACAAAAATGGCTACAACCATGATGGCATGTTAGCATGAATGGTCAATCAGAGAAAAAACTTAATGGAATTCATTATTTCTTCAGCTATGTGTTTCTCCTCTGACTTTTCATTAATTGGGCAAGAATTGGTTGTGTGAACAAAAATATACAAGCGCATATCATAAAATGTAAGTTAAATTGGGAAATTGCGGGAAAGGACTTTTAAGAAAATAAGACACAATGTTTCTAAAAGTTCAGTAGTTGAACTTGACAGTGGGCCTAGATGTCACCAAGGTCCAGAGTGCAGCTTGGAGAGAGCTCGGGCTGATGTCTATGGTTGCAGTTAACCAAGTGATTATAAGGGTGATCATTTGTTTTTCATTTTAACCACATATGTTTAGAAATTCGTACTGAAGAAAAAATATCAAAATACCAAGAAGACATAAGACTCAGGGAGGCTCAATTCTATAGCATGTGATGCTACTTCTTATTTAATACTTTTGATAGTGGTTCTCACCTCAACCCATCACAAGTCCTGATGCTGGCAACAGAGTCCTGTTCGTTCAGGATGTGGCCTTCATAGTAACACTGTTTCTGGAGTGGAACATATATGCAATTTAGAAATACATACATGCATACACACACACACATATTCACATACTAACAACACAAACACTATGTAAGTGCATATGTCACAGTTGGGAAGACAAGTGCCATCTTGAATATGCAGAAAAGCTCAAGTGGTTAGTAGGCTTGACCAGCTCCTAGGGATCAATATAGTGAGAACCTTGCACATTGAAACAGCAAGGCAAAATCCTAGAAGCTATCCTAACATGGGCTTATGATGAAGATGGACATTTCCTCTGTGAAGCAGCCAGTCCTCCTGGGATTTAAGGCATGACTAGCATGGACTGACTTTCCAGAATCAGATGCTTTGTATGCTATGCTAGTAAAAGCAGGCATCTATTTTTCTTCCAGTAGAGTCCTTAGGACTTCCACTGTCATTCTGAAATCCTCAAGCTAGAGGTTTCGTCAACCATTTTCTTTCATCTTTTAGTCTAATCTCCTCACCATACTGAGAAACACAGAATATTTACATAAGGGTAGAAATGCATGTGTGATTTGGGGGTCTGTAACAGCAAAGTCAGGGGCCATTTATATGAAATGATTTAGAGGAAATGATGAGCACCTTCTTGCGATTGACTTGCCACAGGGTCTGAAATTGTGTGTGTGTGTGTGTGTGTGTGTGTGTGTGTGTGTGTGTGTGTTATTTCCTTTAGAAGAAACTTCATCATAAACATTTTTTTCATATACATTAACATATCATCAGCCATTAAAACTGAAGCATGGATGATTTTATTAGTTATTCTCCTCTGAGGAAAAAGATTATAAAAATAAAAATCTAGACAGCCATGAAGTGATAATTTGGATAAGAGAAATGAATAAAAAGTGATTTTACTGCAAGAGCCACTCCTATGCTTTCTCAGTGCCGCTGTCTTGCCAATTGGCTTCCAGATACCTGCATGCTTATGGACTTAGGAAGGCTGTAGAAAAAACTCTCCCCATTTGGAAATCCCTTTCAAATGAGCTTATGTTTTCCTCATGCTCTTCTGTAGTTCACTACTCCATAAGTCTCTGTGTTTTCCAGATAGGCTCTGCATTGGTTTGCCAGATGATGGTTTACCCCAAATATTAAATCCATGATCAATATTGCATATATCTCTTGAAATATTAAATAGTGGAAAGAGACTTCAAGAACCTACAGGAAGGTAAATTCCTAACCAATGGATACAATAGTGGGGAGGGAGGTGTAGATTTTGTTTCTTTCTATGAAAGGCAGCACTTAAAAGCTTACCATTGCTCCTGACTAAGAGAAGTTGGCTATAATGTTCCACCTGCTTTCTCAGCAGCCACATATATATGTACCTTGCTCTCAAGGCATTTGATTCTTTAAGAGCTACCCCTAGGCTTATGCATTTAACAAGGTTGCAGATTCCAGGAAGAGGCCCAGGAACGATCCATAACCTACCATGTCCCAAGGGTTTCTGGTGATGTCCTCTCCCCTGGGTGTTCCAGAGTCATCTAGCCTGAGGAGATGCCTGCAGAGAACAGAAAGCAGCATAATACACTGTGGGTAGCAATGAAAGCTGAGGCACCTGCCATGGCCTTTAGCACTAAAGGAACAACAATGTCTAGGGAGAGACTGGGCTGACATTCTGACCACGGGCCTTTCCCAACATTGAACTTCTGCTAGCAAAGTTAATCAAAGCATGGCGTATGAACCTGAAGGAAGAAGCTCACTCAACTCCTTTTAAGCTGCAGATTCTTCCCCCATAAATGGGAATGGGTGAGTGACAATAGAACTGTTTTATAACAAGGATATAACCTTTGAAGGGTACTGGGTCGCAGGTATGCATTAGGACCAGTATCTCCCAGAAGAGACTTACTGACTGCTATGGGAGTTGATGGAGCCCCTTCCCCTCATATCTAGCTCCATGTTGTACATCCCATTCAGCTTCAGAGATATGTTCCCATAAAAACATCACCAGAGATGCCAGAGTGGGAAAGATTTTCAGTGTAGTGAAAAAATAAAATCAAGAAAGACCTTTGTTTGTTTAGTTCTCAATGACTTACACTTTGCTTGTAATTTCCTAGGGAATCTCAACCTTCATACATACTATGAATGCAAATTACCATCACTGAAAATGAGATACAAATCGGGTCTTCTATTTTCAATTATACTCATTAAAGCTCCAAGAAGAAATTGCCCCATGTTCTATTAATTAAGTCCAGTGATTGCACTTTAAGGAAAATACTTACTTGACTTTTTGTAGGTGAAGGATAATTTTTTCTCCATTTAATATAATCTGATATTGAACTTCAGGTGCATATCTTGCCTGTAAATATTTAATGATACTTTTATTGCATATAATCTAGATTTCTCATTCTATCTAAAATGATTATAATAATTGAAATACATGACTACATAGCATATATTATAACCATTATAAATGCATACAAACTAAACCTGATATCTTATATCTTTATTTATTTTCTTTTTTGAAATATTTATTTTATTTTATTTTTTTGTTTGTTTCTTTGAG
The DNA here is from genome assembly GCF_020740685.1 of Jaculus jaculus. NCBI lineage: Eukaryota > Metazoa > Chordata > Mammalia > Rodentia > Dipodidae > Jaculus > Jaculus jaculus. Next base: position 14,948,392 of record NC_059113.1, on the reverse strand, counting down.
GTGGGGTTTCACTCTAGCTTAGGCTGACCTGAAATTCACTACATCATCTCAGGATGGCCTTGAACTCACTGCAATCCTCTAACCTTTACCTCCCGAGTGCAGGGATTAAAGGTATGTGCCACCATGCCCAGCAAATATCTATTTTATTTTGATTTATTTATTTGAGAAAGAGAAAGAGAGAGAGAATGATGCCAGGGCCTCTAGCCTCTGCACACAAACACAAGATGCATGTGCCACCATGTGCATTTGGCTTATGTGGGTACTGGGGAATCGAACCCGGGTCCTTGGGCTTCATAGGCAAGCACCTTAATGAGTAAGCTAGCTCTCTAGCCCATCTTATATCTTTATAATGTTTAAAACAAACATGTGCAATTACATAATAATAACAGAATAAACTAACTCTAATATGTGAACTAGGAATTTGCTTTAGTGTGCAACATTGTATCCTGTGTACCCTAATGCAGCAACAGCAGGATAACAAAATACACATTAATATATAAAACGAAATACAATATGAAAACCACCAAGAATTAAATAAGATGAATATTACAAAATGTAAGTTCATAACAAGGTTTTAAAAAATTGTTTGTTTTTATTTATTTATTTGAGAGCGACAGACAGGCATAGAACAAAAGAGGCAGATAGAAAGAGAATGTGCCAGGCCTCCAGCCACTGAGAACAAACTCCAGATGCATGTGCCACCTTGTGCATCTGGCTTACATGGGTCCAGGGAGTTGAGCCTTGAACCTGGGTCTTTGGGCTTCACAAGCAAGGGTTTAATGGCTAAGCCATCTCTCCAACCCATAACAAGGTTTTGTTTATTCTGTTCCTACACTTTTTCTCATCAAGTGAGCCAGGTTATTATCAAAGAGTGCTTACCTCTTCAGCGTACCTCTCTGTCTGGTTGTTCTCAGTGGGAAGCTTTTTAGGATGAACTATTTCTTGAAGCTCTAATTCACGAACTGGCTTTATAGATGTTGCTGGAGAAAAGAAGAACATTGTTATAGAAGATTGAAAGCATTTGTCTTGGTTTTGTTTGGCTGGTTGTTTTTTAGAAGGACATAAATATAGAGAGCAAGCAGCTTCTCCTCAGAAGTTTCTTCTCCTACTTTGGCTTTGGTTACAAAGAGTTTCTTGCTAACTTCCTCCTTTCTAGAAGGTCATGAGATGAGAAAGAAATCTTTGGTTTATGCATGCAAGCTCTGCATCACTGTGGTTGGTCTTGGATTAATTCTTAAGAACAGAGATCAGTGAGCCTTGATTCTTCCTGTTGCTGTTCTTTTTCCTAGTTTCTTCTTTCTCTGGAATCCTCTTCAAGACTGTGATTTCTGACTTCTAAGCTGTTCACATGGAAGTGATTCCTCACTCTTAGATAACGCTCTATTGTCTGTGACTTCCTTCCTCTGTGGGACATAAACCATGATGTTCCTTTGCTCCTTCATCCATTAGCATTTATTCCTCCAAAACTATAAATTTCACAATAAACAATGCTCTTGTTGAAATCTCCAAAATGAACTTTAAAGTAACAAAGAGCAAGTGGGAAAATCATTTGTAGACACAAGGCACATCTTGATGTGCTTGAAATTGCACCTTATAAATAGTTTCTATGTTTACAAATAGTAAGGAAAGAACTGATTTGGGAACCAGAAGAAGAGGATTGATGTCGCAGATAAATGGCACTCTGCATGTCAGTTTGGCTTTGAATCAGGTATTATCTAAGAAAGAGAAGAGTATAAAAGACAAGTGGATAAAATAATAAAGCTGTGTTTACTAACAGTGTAGGGCACTGGTAGCATACTTTCCTCTTCTTTGAAAATTTTCTATTAGGCAATCCTATTTTTAATGTTGGGTTCTCACCCTTGTGCTTTGAGACAGATTCCTATGCACTATGATCGTCAGAGTGCTGGAGAGGCAAGATTCTATCTACCTGGCTGATAAAAAGAGCCTGGGAGGAAACAGACTAGGAAAAATCCAGTCCTAGTGAGCACCCAAAGTTCCGCTGTGGTGCGTTGTCCTGAGAAAGATGCAGGATGTGTCCATTCATAGTCAAGAGCTGCACTACCAAATATGATTTTGAGAGGGAGTCAGGCAGTTAGGCAGTTAGGGTGACTGGGACATGGAAAGTAAGGGCAGAAATGTCTGTTCCCATAGTCTGTACTTGCTGGAGATCAAAGGATTATCTCCTTATCTCTTGACTGAAGGAGATCTGTTTTTCTTTTTCTTTTTCGTTTTTCTTTCTTCTTTTTTTTTTTTTTTTTTGAGGTAGGGTCTCACTCTAGCCCAGGCTGACCTGAAATTCACTATGTATGTAGTCTCAGGGTGGCCTTGAACTCACAGCAATCCTCCTACCTCCACCTCCTGAGTGCTGGGATTAAAGGTGTGCACCACCACACCTGCTTGTGATCTGTTTTTCCACAAACACCCTGAGCCTTCCTGGGATGAAGATCCCCTTTCCTCATCCTAATGTTGGGGTGGTCAAGTTCAGTCCCCAGAACTTTGTATCATGGCTAGCCTCTTCCTGAGACAGCCCTTATCCCAGATCAACTGGCTGTGTCTCTGATTAACCTGAGCCCAGAGGTATGGCCCACCACCATAAAATTATAAATATGTTCTAGGAGGGGAGGCCAATCTCTCTTGGCAGCCCATTCATCATTTGTGAACCTCCAGGTTCTGGAGAGGTTCCCCTCATCTTGGCCTACCTGAGCTGAGATGAAGGAAGAATCCCCTGGCTCCCACTTCCCATATGGGGATGGGCTCTTTACCCCTTCCTGCCCTCCAATGGCAGGAGCTCTTTGTACTTCCTTTTCTTTCCTCTCTTTTTATGCTTTTTCCAGGCCTACCACTTGGGCTCTCAGACTCATGTGGGTGTATTCATTTTCCTTCCCTTGGTTCTGTACTTAGCAGTTAAGGCTCTTGCATACAAAGGCTAAGGACCTAAGTTTGATTCCCCAGGACCCACATATGCCAGATGCACAAGATGATGCATATATGTGGAGTTAATTTTCAGAAGCTAAAACCCCTAGTATGCCCATTCTCTCTCTCTTAAATAAGTAATATAATATAAAGTATTAAAATAATAATTATCCTTCCCAGTTTTATTTGATCCAATTCTTTGGTTAGAAGTATATACAAACCTAGGGTTTGGGGTTCAAGGAGTTTCCTGAACTCTTAACATCCTACTTTAGTTTTATCAAAATGTAATGTGATATCATTAGTGAAAACAGTCATAGTCCTGAACTCATAGTGAGTTTTAAAATTAATCTAGTCCCAACTCCAGTGTTAACTGTAGGTTTGGGAAAGGTCTCATAGTATCTTATTTTCTATCTTGTTACTCGTCATATCTGTTCCAGTCAGATTTAGGGACATTAGATAATAGCTTTTAACTTTATTTAGCTAATTATTTATGCAATATTTATAAATTAAAAGGAAATCCAATAATGAAACTTTACTGAATACGAAGATCAATGTTAAACAATGTTTTTCCAGAAATGGATATATTATGTTATTCTTAAACTTTAAATTGTAATTACTATGCCTATCTTTTTATATTATCAAAATAAAAGTTAAGGTAAGTACAATAATTCTTCATTTCTAGACAGCACACAACTTACTACCTGTGATATTTCTTGGATATAAAATACAAATATTCATTCAACAGTTATGCATTAAGTGTTAGCATCATGCCATGCATAACTTAAGGCTATGAGGTGTCTATAAATAGAATACACAATGGTCACTCACTTTGTAAAGTTCACAATCTATTGGGAGAAGAGTACATATTATATACAGCCTACATAGGTTCCCTATGTTATAAGTAAACCACCTGTAAGCTGGAAGATAAGTATTATGGTGCTTAAATATATTGGAGCATAGCAGCGTGTGAACGCTGGGGTAAATTGTTACTCTTTCAACAATGACAGTTTAGCGTCATTTGAGTCAGGTGTTCAAGGAAATAAAATTATAATGCCAGAGGTGTAAGTCTATGGTAAAGCAATGTGGCATGAAATATGACTGAGATTCTGGATTAATTCTCCAACAATGGGGTGGGGGGAAGGAAGAAAGAAAGAAAGGAAAGAAGGAAGAAAGGCAGACAGGAAGGAAGGAAGGGAGGAAGGAAGGAAGGAAGAGAGAAAGGAAAAAATGAAATAAGAGATGAGAAAAAAGAAAGGGAAGGGAGGGGAGTACAAATGAAAGGAAGGGAAGGGGAATAAATGGAAGGGAAGAGAAAGGAAATAAGAGTAAAAGATCATAGAATTGGTAGGATTATTGAATGAGAGATAAAATTTGTAGTCATAATTGCTAAATTATATACATCACAAAGTAATGAGTAGGAGCACACAATTTATAATATGGACTAAATGCATTTGAAAACACTTCCCTTAACTGTATGCATAGTGGCATTATTAGTTTAAAACTTATCCTATGTTATCATTTCTTTGTATACCTTACTAGAGCTTAATGTAAGAAACATATCAGAAATACAAAGTATATAGTCAGCCCAAGATTTGGAACTTTTGCACAGTATTATTACACAACTGATAATTTTCTGATGATCTTAAGTATGTCATTAGCTATGTCCATTATCTGTTTTGATATACATATATGTTTATGTAGGGAAATATTCAGGTTCCCAACATTTAACTTTTAACGTGATTACTATGTAATCTCTAGACAATTAACTAATGATGATTTCAATGCACTTTATATGTGCTAGGATAAAGAAGCAGATAGTGTTTATTAATAATTAACCTTAAGGAGAAAATGAGTTATTTTTTCAGGGCTAGTCCCTTTGGACCATGTCACTCATTATACTTTTTAAAAATCTTTCTCAGGGAAATATCCTAAAATGCAGATCTATATAATAGCCTCTATCAATGATCACATCATAAAATAATTGTACTTACTAATAAAAATGTAAATACAGAAATAATCAACTTTGAGTTCATCTATTTTGAAAAAAAAATACTACGTTTTTTTAAAAACATGATTTTAAATTAAATATATAACATTTAAAAATATAAGTGCTAGAATACATGTTTGTTTTATTTTTATGAACATTTGATCATAACATTAAAAGTCACTCTCTAGTGAGTACATTCTTCAAATAGTCTAAATTTTAGATGAAGGGCCAATACATTCATGCTTACCTTGGGTTTGGATGGTAAACCAGAGTACTGAAAGCAGGACCCAAAACATGTTGGCTTCTGCAGATAGCTGAGATGTCCCAGGCAGTTTGAAGTTATAGTCTCCCCAGCTGTCACTTTTATCTTCCCCTAATTTTCTTTGGAAGTTGAAAAAGGAAATAAAGCCTCAAACTTTTCATGTGAGATTAGAAGATATTTCCTAATTGTGTTGAGAAATGGCCAAGAAACTGTAGTGTCAAGATCATGAGATGTTCCTTTCTTATGAGTACTATTTCCATCTGTGGTTATGCACATCAGGACTCACATCTGGACACTACTGCATACTGGTGGGAATGTGTAAAGAGACCAGGGTGTCTACATGTGCATTTACACACATGTTTGCATAGACACACATTTATAAAATACATAGTGCTGTATCCGTATTGTAAGAAACTGTCATAGAAGACACAGAATCTTAAAAAAAATACAAACAAAAACCTATAAGGGCGAATATTGTCTCGGTTTCTTATCAACTACTTTAATCTTCTGCCAAAACTGCACAGAAATGCACAAATATAAATGATCTGGACAGTATTAGCCTCAATACACCACACTTCATAGGAAACATATTTAAACTATCCATGAGTTCTGTTTCATCAAACTAGTATTATTGTTTGATTATCCAGATGTTAGATTTTTCAGTCTCATATATACAACAGAAACTTACTGCATGATAAAACATTGATCAGTATGACCAACATCAAGAAGGGAATTATATTAACATTCTGATAGTTCATTTTCACCTGTCTTTATGCAATAATAAAAAGAAAGAGGTACTAGAGATATTGTTTAGTGGTTAAGGCATTTGCCTGTGAAGCCTAAGGAACCAGGTTTGATACCCCAGTACCCAACATAAGCCAAGATGCACAGGGTGGCACATGTGTCTGGAGTTCATTTGTAGTTGCTAAAGGCTCTGACATGTCCATTCTCTCTCTCTCTCATATATATATATATATATACACACACACACATATATATATCTTCCTCTTTCTCTCCCTCAAAAAAAATTAAAATAAAATGTTTAAAAAAAACATAGAAGCAGTCATCCCAGCCACAGCCCAACCTGTCACCTTGCCCTGCACGGACAAGGTCCTCCTATACTTCCTGCAGGCTACTTGGACCCAGGCCAGCAGGCTAGCATTCCCCCTCCTCCACCTAGATGAGACCTAATAGAAAAGAACCAAGTAGGGTTCCAAACAGAGTTAAATGATCCAGAGGAGAGAAAAAAATAAAAGAACATCAATTATCTAAGCTGAATGAAGATATAAATAAATGCAAGGATGAATCAGAAAATAGCATGAAAAGGGAACTTGACAGAGGGTGGAAACTATACATCAAAAGGCAGCAGAAAATACAAACCAAATTGAACAAGTCCAAAACTTTATAGAAGCTCTCAAGAATAGAGTCAGCCATGTGGAGGATAGAAACTCAGAACTGGAAGACAAAACAGAAGAAACAGTTAATGGGCTCAAAAAGTTTTGTGAACAGAACATGAGGGAAGTGAGGATACCCTTAAATGTCCCAATATTCAAGTCATGGGACTTCCAGAAGGGGAAAAACTTCAGACCAAAGGCATGGAGAACTTATTCAATAAAATTATTGAAGAAAACTTTCCCATTCTCTCAGAAGAAATTCCCATCAAGGTACAAGAAGATAACAGAGCTCCAAATAGGCTGGACCAAAGGAGAAATTCTCCAAGATATATTATTAAGACTCTAAACATTGATAACAAAGAGAAAATAATAAAAGCAGCTAGGGAGAAACAACACATTACATACAAAGGTAACCCCATCAAAATTACTTCAGACTTCTCAATGGAAACCTTGAAAGCCAGAAGGACCTGAAATGGAACATGGCCAAGTCTAAGTACTTATGGCTTCCAACCTAAACTACTCAACTCAGCAAAAGTATCCCTCATAATAGATGGTAAAAGAAAACTTTTTAAAAGTCAGCTTTACAACTACATGAACAGAAAGCCAAACCTACAGAGAGTACTTCAGGGAATTCTCTACACAGAAGAGTCAAATAACCAACCTCATATGCCTACAAGAAGCAGATCAAAATAACAAAACTGAGATATGGAACAAAAAACTACAAAGTCCAAGAAAACTCCCAACCACATAAACTACCACAATACGGCAGGGACTAAATCAAACCTCACAGATATTACCTTAAACATTAATGGCCTTAATTCACCTATCAAGAGACATAAGCTAAGAGAGTGGATCAGAAAATTAGACCCCTCAATTTGCTGTCTTCAAGAAACCCACCTGACCACTAAATATAGACACCTCCTCAAGGTCAAAGGGTGGAAAATGATATCCAAGCAAATGGAAATAAGAAACAAGCAGGCATAGCTATACTAATAGCAGATAAAATAGACTTCAAACCAAAAGTAATCAATAAAGACAAAACAGTTACTTCTTACTTATCAAGGGAATGATCCAACAAGATGATATCACAATTATTAATCTTTATGCACCAAACACAAGTGAACCACAATTAATAAAACAAAACCTACTTGACAACAAAACAGAAATAGCCACCAATACCATCATAGTAGAGGACAATACTCCACTATCAGCAATACATAGATCATCCAAACAGAAAATTAACAGAGAAGTAAGAGACCTCAACAACATTATAGATCAATTAGACCTAACAAACATCTACAGAACATTCTATCCCAAATTCACAGATTATACATTCTTCTCAACAGCCCATGGAACCTTCTCTAAAATAAGTCATAGGGCCAGAAAAACTGCCTCCATATACTTAAGAAGATTGACATAATTTTTTGCACGATATCAGATCACAATGCTGTACTGCTACAAATTAACAACAAAAAAATGCACCAGGAATCCCACCAGCTCCTGGAAACTGAACAACACACTTTTAAAAAATAAATGGGTAGTGGATGAAATCAAAAATGAAATTGCAAAATTTCTAGAATTGAATGACAATGAGAACACATTGTACCAAAACTTATGGGGCACAATGGAGGCAGTCCTTAGGGAAAAATTCATAGTACTAAATGCCTTCATAACAAAGACAGAGAGACCCCAAATCTATAACCTAACCATCAACCTAAAGGCATTGGAAAAACAAGAAAAATAAAACCAAAAAAGATTCAGACAAAAGAAATAATTAAGATCAGAGCAGAATTTAATGAATTGGAGACTAAGAAAATAATTAACAAAATTGATGAAACAAAGAGCTGGTTCTTTGAGAAAATAAACAAGATTGATAAGCCCCTGTCCAACTTGATCAAATGAAAAAAGATAAGCTTCAAATTATAAAAATTAGAAATAAAAAAGGAGAGATCAAAACCGACATAAGTGAAATTGGAAGAATCATCAGGACTTATTTCAAACAACTTTATTCCACAAAACTATATTACATGGTGGAAATGGATGAATTCCAGGACATATACCAACTACCAAAGCTAAACTCAGAACAAATTAATTTTCTAAACAGACCTATCACACCCATTGAGATTGAAAAGGTAATCAAAAACCTCCCTAAAAAGAAGAGTCCAGGACCAGATGGCTTCTCAGCTGAACTCTATCAAGTCTTCATGGAAGAACTAAAACCAACTTTTCTCTAACTGTGCCACATAATTGGAGAACAGGGAAAGCTCCCAACTCCTTCTATAAAGTTAGCATCACCCTAATGCCAAAACCAGGCAGAGAAGCCCAAAGAAAAGAAAACTATAGTCTTATTTTTCTGAATAATTTAGACACAAAGATCCTGAACAAAATCATCACAAACTGAATTCAACAACACATCAAAAGCATTATCCAACTTGATCAAGTAGGCTTTATCCCAGAAACACAGAGTTGGTTCAACATATGAAAATCTGTTAATGTAATACACCACGTAAATAAGGTTATGCACAAAAACTACATGATAATTTCAATAGGTGCAGAAAAGGCCTTTGACAAAATCCAACACTTCATGATCAAAACATTGGAGAGAATAGACATGGTCAGTTTATATATCAACATAATAAAGGCTATATATAAAGCTCCTAAAGCCCAAATAATGCTTAATTGGCAGAGACTGAAAGAATTTCCACTCAGATAAGGAAGACAACAGGGGTTTCCACTCTCACCTCTGCTCTTCAATATAGTAATGGAAGTTCTAGATCAAGCAATAAGATAGGAGAAAGAAATAAAAGGGATACAAATTGGAAAGGAAGAAGTTAAGTTAGCCCTATTCACAAATGACATGATTCTGTACATAACTGAACCAAGAACCTCCTTCTCAAAACTCTTTCAGATGATTCCTTCAGCAAAGTAGCAAGATACAAAATCAACGCACAAAAATCAGTGGCCTTTCTATTCACAAAAGACAAAGATACAAAGAAAGAAATTTGCAACATTGTCCCATTTTCAATAGCAACAACAACAAAATACTTTCACATAACACTAACCAAGGATGTGAAAGACTTATATAATGAAAACATTAAAACACTCAAGAAAGAAATTGAGGAGGACTTGAGAAAATGGACAGACCTCCCGTGCTACTGGATAGGCAAAATTAAATTAAAATTAAATTGGCAATCATACCAAAAGCAATATACAGATTTAATGCAATACCAATAAAAATCCCAACATTTTCCTACACAGAGATACAAAAAAATGATCTCAAAATTCATATGGAATGGCAGAAGGCCTCAGATATCCAAGCATATCCACAGCAAAAGAAACATCTCTGGAGGCATCACTATACCTGATCTAAAGCTATATATATTGTGAAAATGGCAATCTTACTAAAGGAAATATACAGATTTAATGCAATGCCAATAAAAATCCCAACATGTTTCTTCGCAGACATAGAAAAATGATTTCAAAATTCATTTGGTATGGCAGAAGGCCTTGGATATCCTCAGCAAAAAAGACACCTCTGAAGGCTTCACCATACCTGGTCTAAAGCTATATTACAAAGCCATATAGTAATAAAAACAGCATAGTACTGGCATAAAACAGGATTATAGTCCAGTGGAACAGAATCAAGGACCCAGACTTTGGGTCAAGTAACTTTAGCTACTTGATATTTGACAAAGGCTCTAACATTGTAGGCTGGAAAAAAGACAGCATCTTCAACAAATGGTGCTGGACAAACTGGAGAACCACATGCAGGAAAACGAAACTCGATCCACACATCTCTCTATGCACAAAAATCAAGTCCATATGGATCAAAGACCTCAATATATGATCAGAAGCTCTGCTACCACTGGAATAAAAACTAACATATACAGAAGTTCCATGATATCAGAATGGGAAAAGTCTTCCTGAAAAAAATGCCGGGAGCTCAGGAACTTAAACAATCACTCAAACATTGGGATCTCATGAAGGTGAAAATTTCTTTACAGACAAATATACAATAATCAGAGTCGATAGATAACCCACAGAATGGGAGAAGATTTTTGCAGGCTATACAACTGACAGAGGTCTAATTTCTACAATCTACAAAACCTAAACAATAAGTCAAACAAAATGTGGCAAAGAACTTTACAGGGAGTTCTCAGAGGAAGAAATACAAATGGAAAACATACATGTAAGAAAATGTTCATCATACCTAATCATCAGGGAAATGCAAACTAAAACAACTATAAGATTCTACCTTACCCCAAGAAGGATAGCAAATATTAAAAAAATCAAATGAAAACAAATGCTGGTGAGGATGAGGAGAAATAGGAACCCTCATCCACTGTTGGTGGGAATAAAAGATGGTAGCACCACTATGGAAATCAATGAAATTTGAAGAAAAATTGTCAAACTTGAAACAAATCATTCTCAGCAAACTCACCCAATCACAGAAAGACAATCGTCACATGGTCTCACTCATCTGTGGCTCCTGAGCTGAATCTGCCTGAGATGCTGAGATACTGAATAGGCATCTAGAGGACCAGGCCATAGGGAGGGTGGGATGGGAGGGTAGGTTAAGGATGGGGGGCACAAACTTGACCCAAATGGAACTGGCATTATAAAATCCTATATCTTGAAAGACAGACCAAAAGGCTGAACCTTCATCAGGTCCTCATAGGGAACACTTGAATCAAAGGGCCCTGGGGCCCTGGAGGGTATGGTAAAGACTAACCTTAATATTCTCTCCCTCTCTCTCTCTCTCTCTCTCTCTCTCTCTCTCTCTCTCTCTCTCTCTCTCTCTCTCTCTCCTCTTTCTCTTTCTCTTTTATATTACCTATCTTTTTCTTCTTTCTTTTCCCTCAGCACTGGCCTGTAACTCCAAGTACCAGGATATGGTTAACATCCAAAATGAGCTGTTGATCAGAGAGAACTACAAGGTTTCCCAGAAGAAGATAGAGTACTTGATGACCCATCAAAGGTTAGTGGTAAGACCCTTCTTCCAAAGACAGCATATGCTGTTGGCGTAGAACATGGAAATACCTGGCTGGAATCTAGAAGACAGTCAGTCCCTACACAGTTAGGTGTCTAGTGCCAGAAGGTGCTACATGAGTGACTGGGGAAAGTGGCCACCATCTATCCAAACAACTATTGGTCTAAGCTACTCATCAGCAAACAACCTGACATAATGTTAACCCAAGTGCAACAGTGGCACACAGCCACGGTGGGTAACCAACTGCTCTTGAATTGGTTAACGGATCTGCTCAGTGAAACAGAACCTGTATCTGGAACTGGAAAACAAGTCAGAATCACATCTGAAAAATAAGTTCATTCTCCAATATTAATCTCCCACCAATCTTGGGCTACAAGAGGGCCTACACCTACTAAATTCTCGCTAAAATAATAATGGTTATTTCATTTATTCAGTGATAACTTCACTCTCCGTTGGAGAATCTGCTTCTCTTTTTCAGATGGACACAGAACCTGAGGGGAGAATCAGCCCATTACACTTCACCAGTGCCCCAGCTGAAACCACAGTGTAATTGAGGAAATGAGCAAGACTGCTGCTTTCTTGGTGAATCTGGTAGCAGCACAAGGGTGAAGGGGACAGATACAGCAAAGACTCAACGCCTACCAAACCTGATCTCCAGAGACACAGAGGCTCCTAAGACCTCATCACTGAAGTAGACCTAAAATGAACCCAACATGGCTCAGGGAAATTCATGAAAGAGGTGGGTGGAAAGATTGTTAGAGCCACAAATTGGGACATTATGCACAGAGACATTGCATCTTTCCCATAACTGATGGCTACTCCCACAATGCTTGACCCACAATCCCCAATGAGGATGGACCCTTTGCAAGGGTGAGGACAGGGAAGAGGGTAATGATAGTACCATCCTGGCTGTTTACACATTGAATATGTACATAACTAATAAAGAAAAAAATAAAGGATAAAATAAAATTAATCTTATTGCAGAAAGGGTGTGAAAACATGGTTTTTGCAGGGCATTATAAGATTGTTTGTGACATTGAATAGTAAGACATTCTTTTAAGGACCTTAGACTATTGCCTTGTATGCATATGATACATAGGGCCATATCTGTTTCTTTGATAATTTGGCTTAATTTCTAGAAGCAATAGTATGTAGCTTAAAAGGATAAATCAATATCAGTTGTTAATATACATTGACCAACTGATGTAAGGAATTAGTCTCAAATTAAACTTCTACTACAAGGTTTACTCAGTCTACAAACTGATGTTGTCAAACTTCTGGAGTTACTTTTCACTGAATAGTAGGGAATTTACCCCATCAGTATGTTCTTATTACTTTCTTTTGAATTCAGAATGCTCTGTAATCCTGCAATTTTTGGATGGTCCAGAAGACAGGCATTCCACCTATATCCTTTCTGACTGTCATTAAATTTTAAACAATGAATAATATTAAATAATACCTTGACTATGTAATGCTGCAAAGAAATCTTGGACTGACTGCACTAATTCCTCATCAGCTTACATGTTATTGTGCAATATGTTAGTTTTAATATGATTTTGACAGCTCTATTGCTCATTTTTACAATTGTGCATTTTATACCATTGGGCATTGTTTGAAATTACTTGCATATTTACCAAGTTTTTTGCTCAAAAGTCTTGTTGGTATCTATACTGCTTGCTAAAATTGAGCTTTCTTCTTTATGTTTTATTTTTTTAAATAAAACCTTTTGATCAGTTAAAATTTTTAGTAAATCAAGTTTTCTTGGAGTAGACACCAATATTTGTTTTATTTTTCTGAGTATGCATTTATTTTATCCTATTTTTATGCTGGCTTAGCTGAAAGTATAGTTTTACAATATAATGAGTGACTCTCAGATCTTTGGAGATATTATTTTACTTTCTATTGTCAGCTATTGCTGTTCATAATACTGCTATTAATGTATGTAGTTAAATTAACTTTGCTTATCAATTAATAATAAAACAAGTGCAATTTACTAAGTCAGTTTAAAAAGTCCTTAAAGCCATGTTAAATTTGTTTACCCTTAATTCTATGTATTCCCTAGAATGATCTGAAACTATCCTTACTATTGGATTATCCTGAGATAATTTAATAATGGAAAGAGATCCAAAATTATATGCAGTCTGTAGAAATAGGAATTATTGTGTCGAAGTCTGCGTGTTGTTCACAAACATATTTACTCAAGGTACCATCACTATGTGAAAAGGAAAAATAAAATAATACTAGCTGGAAAAGGAATAGCAGAAATTGGTATATAAACAAAAAAAAATGTAAGAAGAAGAAGGGGAAGAAGGAGGAGGAGGAAAGGAGAACTCCAAAGAAGTTGTCTCTACGTAAGTGATATGTGCATCAATATCACCCCTTGTAAAATCAGAATTGAGGAATTAGAAAAATCTTATTTCATTAATATAGTTGAAATCAATGACAACAAATTGTTATATATAAAAATATGGATATGCTGGAATTGAACGACTACATTCCCTATGACTTGAACATAACATAATATCATGTAATAGGGCCTGGAGAGATGGCTCAGTGATTAAATGCACTTCCTGAGCAAGCATGAGGGCCTGAGGGAACCTGAGATCACCTGAATTTGCATCTCCAAATCCCATGTACGTAGTTGGGAGTGTCCACATGTGACTGTAATTCCACTCCCATATTGAGGAGCAAAGGTTGGGGCAGAGGAGGGTATTGTCCTGGCTTCTGAAAAACAGCAAGCTCCAATACCAGTAAGAGACTCCAGCTCAAAGTAAGAGCAGGCGGAAGAGTGATAGAGCCCAATACCAGATATTCTGCTCTGGTCACTAAAAGTGAATACACGGGGCCACTGCCAGGGCATAGACACACACACACACACACAACTATATATATATATATATATATATATGTAAATACTGAGTTCTGGTTTTGGGGGAAAATGAATTCTATTTGAGAAATACTTTTCTCATAAAGTTGTCAGACTTGCCGATTAGTTGGAGGTGGCAACTGAGGGACACCGAGATCTGAATCGGCCTCAGCTTCAGCAACTATGCAGATTTTAAAGATGACAACTTCTAATTTGATAGAATATTGAGAATCCTTTGGCACCCCCTTGAGGAGTCAGCATTGGAAAATAATCAGTGTTTAATCATGTTCAATGAACATATATACCATAAAAGGAATTTGAAATCAACTTCTGGGAAACTGATACTATTTATTGGATGAATGAGTAACAGTCTATAAATTAAAACTGTGAAAATAACAGTGAAGGAACTGTTTACATAATGCATCTGGAGAGAACCAGAAATGGCACATAATACAAACTATCATTGCACACAGTATTCAAGAATTGACTAAACACAGGACTTAACTTATGACCATAAACCATGGAAATCCTAACCAGCATACTCATTACAGAGAATTTCATTCCCATAATAGCTTGCACTTAACATTTTGGAATATTTCATGATAGGGCATTTTGTTGTGGTTTGACGGAAATGTCTAAATATTATCCATCTAGAAATGGAGATATAATTCCAACATCTTCAAAAATTGTGATAATCCCCTGTACATTAAAATCTTATTTTAGTTAACCATTATAACAATAGCTATCAAGATTACATTCAAAGAGTATCAACTTTATTTTATAGGAGACACTAAGAATTTATAATTTATTACAATTTACTTTGAAGCTCTTTAATAAATATCTCCTAATTTACTAAAAGGATTTCAAATATTTAATGGTGGTCAGATTTCATGATAGTTTTAATTATCTCAAGGAAGAAGTCTATTCCAAGAACATGAGAGGTCAGGAGTTGGTGTAGTGAGTGGCAGGTTTGGAATGGGAAATAACATAATCCCCTCCTTGCTCTTAGGAAACTTTTTCTGCCTAAGAAATTGCTTTCTCATGACCAGCATTAGGACAAAGGTCAGGCCCTTGTCTTGATTGATATTTCAGTTGAATCATGTAGTGATTAAGCTGAACTTGTCACTGGTAATCCCTGGTACCATAAACTGTGTTAATGATAATAAGAAACATCAAGTATCTTCCTCATTCACTCCCCACTTTGTATTTTGAGACAGGGTTTCTCTCTGAACCTAGAGAACCTACCAATTCAGCTAGACTAGCCGGCAAGGAAGGCCTAAGGATCCTCTTGTCCCTGTCTCTTTACTAAAATAACAGGTGTGTGTTTCAACATGGGTCCTGGAGTACAGGTTCAGATCTTCATGCCTGCAAGGCAAACACGTAATCCACTAAACAATCTCTCTAGCCCCTCAACAAAACTGTTCTCAAGGGAGTTTTTCCAATTTCACCTAAGTTGCTGGGCTTAACTTGCCATTTTTGCATTACTGTGCAAGTAGCTTTTCAGTGTCCACAGATCCTTAATATCATCCATTCCAGGTGTTAGTTATTCTGATTTCTCTTCGTGGTTGATGTGTTTTGGTAAATGCTTGTAAATTTAACTTTTCTTTACTAATAATATACAACTTTTGTTAATTTCTTTTATTATTGTACTTTGAGGCAACTAGCTCTACTTTTTTTATTTACTTTTTTAAAATTTAGTTTACTTTTTTTTTTTTAATTTGAAAACGTGCACTTTAAACTCATGGAAATAAGAATTGGGAGTAATACAATTCCCAGAACTATCCAAGGGATTGCTATTTAAAAAAAATTTGGGTTTGTTTATTTTTATTTATTTGAGAGTGACAAAGAGAGAGAGAGGAAAAGGCAGAGAGCACGAGAGAGAATGGGCACGCCAAGGCCTACAGCCACCGCAAACGAACTCCAGACGCGTGCTTCCCCTTGTGCATCTGGCTAACGTGGGTCCTGGGGAATCGAGCCTCAAACTGGGGTCCTTAGGCTTCACAAGCAAGAGCTTAACCGCTAGGACATCTCTCCAGCCCAAGGGATTGCTATTTTTAATAATTATTATAAAATGTTTAAAAACACTTCCTTACTCTGATTAACACATTTCTAATGTATTTTTTATTTTCTGAGAAAATATTTCATAACAGTCCTATCTCTTAAAATATATAAGGCATGTTGTTCACCATGCTATCTATCTTTTGCAAATAATGTGCTTTCTGTGGTTACTTAATGCAGAACTTTAAAAAAAATATACTTTCAAGCAGAGAGAGATAGAAGAGAGACAGAGAAACTGGGTGCACCAGGGCTTCAAATGAGCACCAGATGCATGTGTCCCTTTGTGAATCTGGCTTTACATGAGTACTGGGGAATCAAACTCTGCTCATTAGGCCTTGCAGGAAAGTACCTTAATTGCTGAACTATCTCTCTAGTCTGAGAACTTTTAATTAAAAAATAAAATAAAATAAAAGTTACATAAGCCTCCAACTTCATGGTTTTGTCCAAATTATATATAACTGTAGCATTGATATTTTTCTTGCATATTTTCTCAACTCATAAGAGAGATATATAAAATTGACTATTGAGAATTAGTCTATTTTTCTTAATATTTGGTCAACATATATTTTAGGTATTTTAGGTATAATATCTAGTCATACAATGTTGAGATTGTGAATGTCTTCAAGGTGAATTGATTTGCAAGAAATGTCTCTCATCCAGGGATGCAACTCAGTTGGTTAAATGTTTGCCTTGAGAGTATGAGAACCTGAGTTTCATGTTTCATCATCAAACCCATGTATGTATGTATGTATGTATGTATGTATGTATGTATGTATGTATGTATGTATATATATATATATATATATATATATATATATATATATATATCCATCCATCTAGCTATATAGATACACATTATGTAGAAAACATATTTCTTATGAAGAGTATTTGTATGGTAGGCTTTTTAATATTCCCTTTTACACTGAACATTCTTAGGGTAGAGTCATTTTTTTGGCTCTGTAAGATATATGAACCACATGTGAGAATTGATTTACATATAGGGTTTAGTTGATTATTGATATAGAATGAAAAAACATGGTATTTCACCTTGCTGTGTCTTTTTGTGTGTGTTTCTGCTTTTCCTTCTCTTTTTCCTTTGGGGTATTCAAATTACATTCTGTTTCTTTTTTAAATTTCTTGTTATTTATTTGAGAGAAAGAAAGAGGGGCGAGGGAAAAGAATGGGCATGCCAGGGCCTCTAGCCACTGCAAACAAACTCCATGCATGTGTCACCTCATGCATCTGACTTAGGTGGGACCTGGTGAATTGAACCTGGATCCTTAGGCTTTGCAGGCAAGTGCCTTAATCTCTAAGCCATTTCTCCAGCCCAAATTCTGCTTCTTTTCTTATACTTTTCTACATAACCTTGAGACATTTTTTGCAGATTTTTTTTCTCATGTGTGAGTGTGTAGTGTGGTGTGTACACACTTCTGAACCTCACTACACCCCAGGCGTGAGCCTGTACAGGCTGGGCTAGCCCATGTTGGCCTGAGTAGAATGGGGTTGTCACTCCATGGCTCCTGTTCTTACTGTGCCTGTTCTTATTTCAGCCGGGGGTCTTTCTGATTCTGGAGCTTGTAACTGATTTTTGAAAGCTCCAGAAATTCTTGAGTCTTTGCTCCCCTATATGGCTGAGGTTACAGATGTATGTTGCTCCTTAGGGTGGTACTCTAGGGATCTCTCAGGCTTCCTCACAACTTCATGCTTTTACAGGAAGAGCTCTTAACAGCTGATCCATCTCTCTAGCCTACTTTTGTAGACTTTTGCTGTTGTTAAGTATAGAAAGCTAAGTAAAGTATACCAGGTCTAGCTTGATAATTTCATTATAAGGTCACTTAGGTATTCTTCATGATTTATTTATTTATTTATTTTGTCAAATTGAGCCGCTTGTTATTAAGAGAGAATGCCCTATACATTTTTAAGGCATAGCATGTAAAGCACTAATTTCCTTTGTGAAGAATACACCTTGAAATCACTCAGCAACATAATGCACACACTGTCCCTTAACTCCTCCAATCCTAATAACACAGGTAGCCATGGTGGAATATATTTCATAATTCTATTACTGTCTCTTCATTCTAAGTCTTGGTATGAGTTATTATTTCACACAAGTCACTGGTAAACAGTCTATACCTACATTTAGCTTCATTCATATTGATTGCATTTTTGAAATGTTTTCATATTGCTTAGTTGATATCTATACATTCTCCATAATGTGCATATTGATCATGCTTTCATACCCTTATTTTCCCCCAAGCCCACTATTGTATGGATATAAAAATGTAGGCCTATAGTGTTTCCAAAATAGCCAGTAGCCATATCTAGCCATTGATTAATTGATTAAAATTATGTATAATTTACATTTTTAGTTATCCAGCCATAGTAACTGCATTTTAAATGCTTGGTATCATGCAGATAGTAGCTTTCATGCAGCCCAGTAGAGACATAAAATAAATAGAATGTTTCTATCATCACAGGAAGTTCTGTTGTATGGAAATGATCTAGACTTTCAATCAAAGTAGTAGTGAATATACTTCCTACTTTTAGTTGATCATAAGGACTTTGTTTTAGGACACAAACTTTATCAAGGATCTTGGTTTTCTTTATTTGTTATGCCTTTTGCAACATAATATAGATTTTCTTACTCTTACTAAATTAACCAGAAGACTTTAAAATGAGTTTTTAATGTGGCTAGGTTTCTATAATCTTAAGTATAGGAATACTGATCAGTCAAACCCTTATGTTTGTATGGCATTTTGATTAGACACAAAATCTTAGATTTCAAACTGTTTTGTTTTAGTACTTTAAAGGAACATGGACATATGAATACATTTACTATAAATACATAAATTTACATAAGACATTCTGAAGTTTGTCTAAAGATACAAAGACTGAATATAAAGCTATGGTAATACCATGTTATTTTATTTTCCTTTTGATCTCTGTGAACAAGGCTGAGATTTTTATTGGTGTTGCATTGAATCTGTGTATGAATATACTGCTCTGGAAACTTTTTTTTGGAGGGGTGGTTTGAAGTAGGGTTTCACTCTAGTCCAGGCTGACCTGGAATTCACTATGTAGTCTCAGGGTGGCCTTGAACTCATGACGATCCTCTTACCTCTGCCTCCTGAGTGCTGGGATTAAAGGCGAGCGCCGCCATGACTAGCTTGCTGTGAAAACTTTAAGGTCAATGAGGGTCTTAAATTTGTCTCTGCAGTATACTGTAAGTTTTAGAATCAGAGTTTCTCTCTATTTTTTATGTTACCAAATTCACCTTAATGTTCTTAAAGGGAATTCTTTTGCTTTATTCTTTTTCTTTCTCTCTTCTTTTGTTTGTCCTATTGTTTTAATACTGAGGCTTTTTATTAAAGTGAAGTTAATTCCTCTCTACCAT
The DNA here is from genome assembly GCF_020740685.1 of Jaculus jaculus. NCBI lineage: Eukaryota > Metazoa > Chordata > Mammalia > Rodentia > Dipodidae > Jaculus > Jaculus jaculus. The sequence continues at coordinate 14,928,528 of NC_059113.1, read as the reverse complement.
CCAAGTCTTTTTTTTTCATATTTCTTGAAATGTTTATTTTTCTAGGACTCTTATTACTTGAGTTTTCCTATTTCTATTTCTATTTCTATTTCTATTTCCTATTTCTCTATAACTTTTAACTTTTTAAGAAAATATCTTTTTTAAAAAATTATTCATTTATTTATTTATTTGAGACCAACAGACAGACAGAGAAAGAGATAGAGAGAAAGAAAGAGAGAGAGGCACATCAAGACCTCCAACCACTGCAAAAAAATCCCAGATCCATATGCTATCTTGTGCATTTGGCTTACTTGGGAACTGGGTTATAGAGCCTTGAACTGGGATCTTTAGGGTTCACAGGCAAGTGCTTAACCACTAAGCCATCTCTTCAGCACTAAAAATACCTTTACAATATTTTATTTTGTGAAGATAATTTTTATGTATACATCCTTCCAATTTGCTGACTTGTTCTTCAATTTTATTTACACTACTATTATCCATCTATTGTTATTCTTCATTTCAATTATTCAATGGGCAACTTGAATTTGCAATGTTATATGCATTTGAAAATAATTTATAAACAGAACAGTGACTTCTTCATTTTTTTCAGTGATTTGAATAGCCAAGGTATCCTTTGGATTTGAAATTCCCAATATATACACATATTTACTAACATGCTGCTGAGGCCAGAACTGAAGTAAAGGCTGGAGGTTCATCAGTTAGAGACCAGCCTGAATTACATTGCAAAATGTAAGAAAAAAAAATAATAATGATGAAAAGAAAAGAAAGAAAGCAGAGAAGAGAAGAGAATGGAAGGGAAAGAAGGGGAAAGAGAAACCAATATATGTACTCCATTTCTGTTAGCAGTGAGAACTTACTGGTGAAAGGTTGTATAATGCTCTAATTTGAGACTCTGCCATGCTCGTGGCTGGGGTTCCTTTCTGAATGGCAGTGACCTCTGTGAGGTGGAGCAAGGAGCCAATTGTCTGCCTATGTGAAGGGCACCTAGGGGCTACTAGGGCTCTGGGTAAAAGGAACAGACAAGTCTCCTAGTTTGATCAACAGCAACACCATCTTGAAGCATTTCTGGTATTAGAAGCAGGAAGAGCTATGTTCCTGATGTTCCTCAGATTTAAGTTTTAATTTATTTCAGAGAGAGAGAGAGAGAGAGAGCGCACCAGGTCTCCAGATACATGTGCCACCTCATGCATACGGCTTATGTGGGTCCTGGAAAATTAAAGCTGGGTCCTTAGGCTTTGCCAGCAAATGGCTGAACCACTGAGCCATCTCTTCAGCCCTGATTTAAAGTTTTGGACTCTGATTTTACTTTGCTTCTGTGGTTTTTCTCTCTTTGATTGTGGTGTGTTTATTTTCGCTTTATGGACACTTTGAATCTAAGTTCTGTTTACTTCTCCGGTCTGTTTATCTCTGTTCTTGAATAGCTTGGCTAACACTTCGGCACTCAGTCTTCAACATGGAGTGCTGTATGTTTTGCATTTCAAGTGTCTCATCAGACTCCTGGCTTTATGATTTCTGTACCTTTCTGTTATTTTTTTTAAGTTTTCTTAACATTTTTTTGTTTACTTTTCTAAATTTCTTAAATTTACATATGGGTAAGTGCATATGTTTAATGAAGAGCAGTGTATATACATACATAATGGTACCCCAAAATAAATAAAACCTTTTGGTTCACTGTAGTCATGATGATCTGATTGAAATATTCTAAATATACCATACCTTTTTATGACTATTATTTAACCTTGTTTCTTATTAAAATGACCTCTCCTTGTTTTCCTTTTGAGGTGTAATAAACTATTATTCAAGATGCTACCAAGAACACCCTTGACAAGCTTCTCTTGCTTTCTTCTGATAAACGTTTCCTCTGTATTCCTATCCTATCAGTCACATTTAAGCAATTTCTCTTTATTTTAGCAATTAGTTTGTCTCTATGATTATTGATATCAGCCTTTATAACTGGGCTAGATAATAGGGAAACATAGATTGATCCTTCTTCCCTTAACATCATCATAGAACATGGAGAAATTGAAAACGTTTATATTATAGAACTAAATAAAACAGTGAAATAAGGACAAAGTGCACCACATGTTAAGCCCAGAATCTTTACAAAAAACATTTCCTTAGTGGGCTTTTGAATGTTTATTACATTCTCAGGCCTGGCACTACTTAATCATGGGTAACAAAGTGGTAATGAGGGATGAGAAATGAATTTCAAGGGTGCTGTCAAATTGAAATGAAGCTTGGTGCCACATCATAATTTTCACAATATGTACATAAAATTGTTGCTGGAGATATAATGATAGAATTTCCATCCTTAGCACTACAGTATGGCAAGTGCTTTTATATGCAAGATACTTTTTCAATGGGTAGTGTGTTAATATAAAAGGAGCTAAGAGCTTGAATTGAAAGATGCGGTTTGATGGTAGAGTTCTTACCTAATATGTAGGAAGTCCTGAGTTTGATAACCAGTATTGAAAATCATTTTATGCATTAAGAGTAATTAAGTGCAGGTCCCTGTTCCAACGCTTATTGATGAAGACGTAAACCACCTACTTTGCATCTCAGTTTTCTCACATGAAAAATTGTGATATATGTTTTCCCATAGGGCTGTCAGAAAGACTGAAAGTACTAGAGAAATGTCCTAATACACTCCTGTATATTTTTAACCACTTAGCAATCTCCACAGCCCAGCTCCTACATGTATTTTGTTATTACCTTATACTATTTAGAGATTTTTTTAATACCCAAAGTTATAATTGGTTGACTTGATTTCTCTAAAAGCTTTGTGAATTTAGTGCCTATTGACTACTGCAAAAGTTCAATGTCATTGCACCCCATTGGTCTAGCACTTGATATATTGGTGCTGATGGATGTGGATTTAAGTTGAAAGGAGGACCCTGACTCAGGGTGTGAGGGTTTGTATGTAAAGTGCCCTCAGGCTCCTGTGCTTGAATACTTCATCCCCTGGTGATGGCAGTATTGGGAAAGATGGTGGAACTTTCAGGACGTAGAGCCTTGCTGGAGAAAGTGTGTCAGTGGGGGCCAGCCTTGAGGTGGTAGAGCTAATCCCCATGCGTTCTTTTTCTCTCTGCTCCCTGTCTATAAGGGTGACTATGGTTTGTTCATAACTGCCATGCCCTCCTTGCCATGATGGACTCTTTCCTCTGCCACTGTGAACCAAATTAAACCTTTTTATCTTTTATAAGTTGCTTAAGGTCAAGTATTTGTTCCCAACAATGAGAAAGTTACTGACACACAATATATGTGGCGGGGGGAGTCTACCAGCATATTAAAGTGATAATACATGATAGTCAAATAAAACCTCGCCAATGAAATATCACAAAAAAAATAAGGATGTATTCCCCCAAGTCTTCCCCCTCTTTTAATATGTGGGATCTGTACAGAGAGACTTTATCTACTGACTCTTAACATATGTGATGTTCCTGAAAACATCACTGATAAATACATATCATCTACCTGTCTAGGCCAAACACTCTCTTTTCTTTCTTGCCTTATATTTTTATACTCCCTGTACACTTTTAAAAAATTCCTTGTTTATTTTTATTCATCTATTTGAGAGTGACAGACAGAAAGAGAAAGAGGCAGATAGATAGAGAGAGAATGGGCACACCAGGGCCTCCTGCCACTGCAAAAGAACTCCAGACACATGTGCGACCTTATGCATTTGGCTTATGTGGGTCCTGGGGAATCAAGCCTCAAACTGCTCCCACTACATTTTTTTGTTTGAAAATTTTCTGTGTTAACAAGAGGCAGCTATAACAGGAATTTGAGACAATCAACTAATGCAAAGCAAATTTCTCCTTAGGAGGGTTCAGTTTTATAGTCAGTTGGCCCCATTGTTTTGGGCCCTTAATGAGGCAATAATTTATAATGGATGAATCAAAGCTGCTCACTTCATGGGTTGGGAGGCACGAAGGGGGCCAGGGTCCTACACTTAGTACCATCAGAATTCTCAGTGACCTAGCGTTCTTCCATTAGGTTTTGACTCTTAAAGGTTCCACCACTTCCCAATAGTACCATGCTCAAGACTAATGTTTATAACAAAGATCCATTCAGCATCCAAATTATAGAATCCTCTTTGGAAACCAAAACAATTATCATTTTTAATCTGTTTTATAGATGAGTAAAGATAAAGATATCCAAAGAGTTTAAATTATTTTCATGAAGCTGAAAAGTTAGTTATTGGTAATACTGGGGCTGCCAATAGTTTCATCCTGCATGTGGTGTGATGTCTTAAGAGGGAAATTTGTTTTTCTATGCTTTCTTATGTTTTTGATTCATTATTTTTCCATTACATTTTCTCTGAAATTTCTTTCTTTATTTATGTTTTCTTATTTCTTTCTTTCTTTTTCCTTTCTTTCTTCTTCTTCTTCTTTTTTTTTTTTAGCAATATGAGACCATATTTTAGCAGATGTCAATAGTAGTATAAAAGCCTCTGTAATAGTATGAAAGACTAAGGGATCTTCCTTGAAATTGAATCTTGGAGGCCCTGTGTCAGGGATGAGCACAGAAGACATGTCTCAGCAGGTCCCATGACAATCGAACAGTTTAGAGGGTCATTGTGGACGTGCATTGCCTTAAAGGGATAAATGCTCTCTGCTGACTCGTAATACTTTGTCTGTGAATTGAGGCTTTCTCTAGAAGAAACACCATGGTTTTTGCTGGCCGGCAGCTGACCTCTTCTTTCCCAGGTATTATTAGGACAGCAAGAGGAAGCTGATAACCACAGTCATATTTTCATCACTTCATTTTTCCTCTCTGAACTTCCTGAAATTTACTTTCCCATAAGAGTTACACATCTAAGATGTCAACATGAAACTGACACAGATACTTGGTGAATTGCTCCCAAAGCAACCACAGATATGCTTCTTGTTAAGAAGGGGATCTCAATAACCAGGAATTTAAAGTTAGGATACACAACAGTAGGAACAGACTATGCAAAATCATCCACCTGAAAATTTTGTCACCAAAATGTACAAGGTACAATGAACAAGGACAGAAGCAATGTTAGTGTGTACCAGATTATGGAGCCACAGAACTTATCTCCAGACATCTCAAGCAGGAACTAAATACATGAAGAGTAATTTGATTATCCTGCTTAAATAATAATGAAATCCAGTAATGAAATCCTAACAAATGCACAACAGAGATAGAACCTGAAAACCCTGTGCTAGGGGAAATGAGGCAGGCACATCAAAGGGAAATGATTATCTAGCCATATTGATAGAGATGCTTAGAATAGAAAATTCATAGAGACAGGAATTGTAATAGAGGTGTCCAGGGGAGGTGGTGTGAAGTGATTGGGAGTTACCATTTAAGAGATGAAGCTATTCTGCTTGGAAAGATGAACAACTCCCCCAAATTGATGCTGGTTATGGATGTGCAGTACCATGGGTGTAATGTCACTGAATTACACACTGAAAACTAGCTAAAATTTTATCTCTTGTAATATGTACATTCTTACCACTTTAAAAATTGTAGGGGAAAGGGCAGGCATGGTGGCAGATGCCTTTAATCCCAGCACTCGGGAAGCAGAGGTAGGAGACTCTCTGTGAGTTTGAGGCCACCATGAGACTACATAGTGAATTCCAGGTCATCCTGGGTGGGCTAGAGTGAAACCCTACCTCAAAAAATGAGACAAAACAAAATAAAATAAAATTTAAGAGCATCTAGAGTATGGAGAACCAGGCTGATGGCAATCCTACCAGAAATTCTGGTTTATGTCTAGAGTAACTAACGCAGACCACTTGTCTCATTCCTGCCACTGTCATTCAGCTGATACTGCTAACGTTAAACCACAACTTGAGCCACCGTGTCACCCTATAGGCAGGACTTCGTAAGGAACTCAGACATATCACACCGACCTCTATCACCAAAGGGAACTGTTTGTCTTTTCAAGGTTATGCTACAGGATAACACTTACTTACACACCTAATTTAAATATCTGGAAGGGGCATCTGGACAGCAGACCCTTGGCTGTGGCTACAGCCACTACAATGAAGGCTGGGAAACAAGATATGGGGTATGTGAAGGAGCTCCGTCTTTACCAGATCTCTTGTGGGTCTCCTCCATGCCTGGGAGAGTGTTAACAGAAGCAGATGTTAAAAGAGAATGTCCGTTGTTGTGGCAGATGCTTGTCATTATCCTGATTCTTGTGAATCATGGTCTTTTAATTATAATTATGCTTTGGTGGTACTAACTCTAATCAGGGCTCTATCTTGTGCTATCAGTCCTAACTTAACCAAGTGGATGGTAGATAGACACTCTTGAAAGCTGTCTGTCCACGAGCCCGATCTCTAGAAACTGAGATAATATATCTCCTAGGACTCAACTGCTTGTGCCTTCAGCCTGCCGTTAGAGACTGATGCACTGGCGTCCCCACTCATTGCTAGTGTTTACTTTGAAAGCCATCTTCCCTGCCAAAGTGAATAGTCTTAGGACTTCACTATGGGTGGTGTGGAGGTGGTCTGGACTTACAAAAGGGCCTTCTCTCAAAGCATTCAGGATAACTTCCTCTGCAGATGCCCAGAGTTTGATTTGTTACTGACTAGCTTTCTTTAGCTCACCAGAATTTCACTTACCTATATCTTCCTATATTCCTTTGCTTATTCTGCCTTTGTGTGCATTGAAATAAACTGGGTCATTGGACACCCACTTGCCTCACTTCACTTGCCACTTTGCTGGCCACTGAGTGAAGCAGGCACCCTCAGAGTAAATTTGTACATAAATATACCTCAAAGTACCCTTTCCTTTTGCTCAGCTTTGGAGAAACTTTGGCATGACAAAAGGAATTCCTTTCTACCATCTTTGTAATGCAAACCCAGTGTGCTTCCCGGCTGCCATCCTTAATGATCCAAGATGAAAATGGTCAGACTGCCATTTTTATGGTCCCAACTGAGCATGCTCAGAGGCATTGCTGTTCATCAACTTTTGGTGCAAGCCCAGCACACCCAAAATTGTTCCTGTCTGCCATTTTAACCCTTTAAACATGTGCTCCATAACCCTGTACCAAGCATGTCTCAAAAATGTGTCCCTACCTTTTCTTAAACTATGACTTTAAATGGACCATGATCAGGAATGTGGCCAGCCCCAAAGTGAATTTCTGTATCAATATTTATAGGTGCCTTGAACAAAAACTCTACAGTCTCTTAATTTGAGGCAGGAATTGCTTTAGAAATAACTCTGTGTTCCTGTTTCCCACTGCAGGTAATAAATCTTTCTCTGCTGTTTTATATCTTGGCTGTACTTGCTGGTTGTGCTTGTTTTTGGCTTTGCACTCACCAGAATGCAAACACGTTGCATCCAGTCACAGTTTCATTAAAAGGATAAAAGGGCCTGACTCTCCTGGAGGAAGCATAATGGATAATGCTTGAGGTTAAAAGTATCAACACGTATTTGAGAGGTGGTCCATTGTGACTACAATGTAGGAAAATTTAATAGAAGTTTTAATTCAAACAAACTTTTTAGAGAAAAAAAAACTCAATTCATAGCAAAACCAGCAAATTTACAGAGCAAACATGCAGTGTGTAAAATATCAAAGGAAATAAACAGAATTAGTAGACCATGTGTCCACTCACCACGAATTGCATTCCCCAGTTGCTGTCCCCATGCCTACACATAAGCTTCACCCTTTCTTGGAAAACATTTCCACTAATGTCATCTTCCTGAAGCCACCTTCCTGCCGTGAGCAGCTTGTACCTGTGGCTAGCTGACATAAGAGAATGAAGTCTTTTTTTCTTTGCCCAAACGTTGCTACATTCTAAGACTCATTCCGCATTCAGGGATGGAGTGGCGCCGGCTAACTCCTTCACTGAGGCACATTAAAGGCCTCTTCTACCTCTACTCTATCCTGCTTCCTCCCATTCCATCACGCAAACAAGATGCATATATTCCTTAATCATTCCTCTTAACCTTTGAAAATCATACCAGCTACAGCACAAGAAACTCCTGGAAGATGAATGAAGATGATGATAGATAGATAGATGATAAAGATATGACAGAAAGATAGATATATTGGTGTGTCATTGTTCATCACTGCATTAGTTTTAACAATAAGTACTTTTTAAAGCCTTCATTGCTGGAGAGGTAACAGAGGGAAAAATGATTAAATATCTTCAAATTAAGAAAGATTGACAGTATAAAACAGTAATATTGAAGATAAGCTAAAAAAATTAACCAAAAATACCAAGTGTATAAAAACCGAGAAACAAGGGCTAGGGGAAAGGCTTAGCGTTAAAACATTTGCCTGCAAAGCTTTTGCACCCTGATTCAATACCCCAGGACCGACATAAGCCAGATGCACAAGGGAGCACACGTGTCTGGAGTTCTTTTGCAGTAGCTGGAGGCCCTGGCTTGCCTATTCCCTCTTTCTCTCTGCCTCTTCCCTGCCCCCTCTAAATAAATAAATTAATTAAATAATTAATTAATTAGATTGAAAGAAATTGATAAACAAAAGTAAGAGATTTACTTTAAAATGAAAAGCCAGGCTCATAGAGATCTCAAGTAGTCAATCAGTGCTCATGAATAAAGAAAAAAAAGTGAGAAAGAAAGAAAGAAAGAAAGAAAGAAAGAAAGAAAGAAAGAAAGAAAGAAAGGAAGGAAGGAAGGAAGGAAGGAAGGAAGGAAGGAAGGAAGGAAGGAAGGAAAGAAGGAAGAAACAAAAGGAAAACAAATGAAGTGAATGAAAGCTAGTGTGGGGAAAGTAAAAGAGACTTACAATGATTATAGCCTTTTGACAAAATTAAATAATATTACCTAAACCTATCAGTATTATGTGAGCCTTTCATTCTTGTACCAGTTACCTATATCTACATAAAGAATTATCCCCAAGCACAGTATCCCTAAAAGAGACAAAACTCATTTATCATCTCACAGTTTCTGTGGCTGTAGAATCTGGGCAAATTCTAGGTGAATCTTCTACTTCAGAGGCTCTTACAGGCCACAACCAAGATGTATTGGGAGAAGAATCCGCTTCCAAATCCACTCAGTTGTTGGCAAAATCTGCTCCCTCCAGGCTGTCACCTGTGAGGCTAAGTTCTTCACTAGCTGCTGGCCAGAGGCCAGGGTCATTTCTTCACCATATGGGAGCCATTCTGAACAATGTGAATTATCCCATATTAGTAAAAGCCTTTTCCAAATTCTCTGATTGCAATCAACTAAAATTTGCTCTTTTCATATATGCATTACTTTGGACAAGGTTAAAAGCATTCCTAAAATTCACTTCTACAACAACAAACAATAACAACAACACAGAAAATGAAAAGAAAAACAGTAATTTGGTGAGGTGCCAAGAAGTATTTGAAGAAACCTCATGGTGCCTCAGTCATGGTGGGTAAGAGCATGGTTTAATCGATCAAGAAAACCAAATTCAAAAATAACTAATGAGGGCAGGTTCACCAGAATACATGAGTTGGTTTAGTGGCAGATGAGTGGAATTCCTACATGCTTAGTTATTTGCAGAAGTAGGTGAATAAGGGATCAAAATCAAAGTCAGCTCTAAGCTATCTGAATTTCTCTGCAGTTGCAGCTGCAGCTTACCTCAAATGCTGGCATTGTGCAGGAAGCTTATCACCAGAAAATGGTGCTCCTGTCTTTTTACCCAGGTTTCCCATCTCCATAAAAGACCTAGGATGCCTCTGCATCAGGGTCAGAGTGACATCATTTAGGAAACTATAAACATGTCCAAACACCACTCCCTGTGATTATATGAATTAGTTCTAGTTCCGGGCATGACAGGTGGCTAGCTGAGGAGTCCTAGGTTTAAGATTTCCAGTTAGTCAATATCAAGAGGGGGGTAGTGGGCTGGGAAGATGGTTCAATGGTGAAAGGCACTTGCTTGCAAAATCTTCTGGCCTGGGTTCAATTCCCAAGGAACCTACAGCACCAGAAAGTGGTACAAGGCCTGGAGAGTTGACTTAGTGGTTAAAACTCTTTGCTGAGAAGCCTAAGGGCCAAGATTTGATTCCCAAAGACCCACATAAACCAGATGCAAAAGGTAGTACCTGCATCTATAGTTTGTAGTGGCTGCAGGCCCTGGTATGTCCATTTTTCCCTCCCCCTCCCAAATAAATAAAATATCTTTTTAAACAAAAAAGTGGAACAAACATCTGGTATTTGTTTGTGGTGGCAAGAAGCCCTGGAGTGCATGTGCGTGCACATACACACAAACACACACAGACACACCCACAAATACACACACATATGTGCAAATAAATAATTTTAAAACCCAGAAAGGATTCAAAGATTTCTGTCTCACACAATAAATCCTGAAGAAATAAGGATATATTTAAAGGCCAGCTAGGGTGTTCTGAGAAGTTCTGATGCTTCACATTGTGGATTTAACAATTACTAAAGATGTTCCATAGAAACTCCTGCATGCAAAGAGAGGCTCCACCCACGAGTGATCTCTAAACTCCACTATTGAGAGAGAGGAATTTGTTTGTGAGGAATTTGTCTATAACTTCATGGGAAGCATGGGAAACAGGCTTCTTGTGTGCAAAGTTTCTCATGAAATGAAAAGCCTATAGAGGAATCATGATGGCAATGTGTGAAACAAGTAAGTGTAAGAAAATGTCTCCATGATAAGGGGAAAGCCGGCCCCTTGACAATGAAAAATACTGCTCTCATCATTACGCTGACTGCAACTGCAAGTGGGAGAAAACCCAACTCAAAATGCTTTGAACAAGAAGGAAAATTTATTGGTTGTACAGCAAGAAGTCCCAACAAAATGTGGGCCAAGTTCCACAGTTATTAATCTACCAGTTTGATAGCAACATTAGGGAGAACAGTTTATTCTTTTTATACTTCTGCTCAATCATGTCCAACACATCATTCTTTTCTTCAGAACACATAACAGCTGCAGCAGCACCAGGTGCCAATATCCAGAAGAAAAAAAAAATGAAATGTTTATCAAAAATCTCCCAACATACCTTCTCCCTCATCCCATTGGGCATATAAAAGAAGGGTTACCCATTCACTGACATGGAAAATAGATCATTATAACTGACTTGGATTGACAGATAATTATACAAAATAGAATCATATTTTGTAGAAATGATCATCTGGATAAAATTAGGGTTCTGAAAACAGAGAATGGAAAAGGGACGTTTGGGAGCCAATCAACAACATCTATTCTACCATCTGTCAGCTCTGCTGAGGTTGCTATGAGCGCTGTGGTTCTGGTGTTGACAAACCATCTGATTACTTTTTTAAAGCAAGCACTTGGATATTTTTCAAGCAATCACAATATTTAAATGTTGCTAATAAATTCAAAACATTTAAAAACATTATTTGGCCACATATTCTATTTAGTCCAAATAAAACAATCTGAAGTCCAAACAGGGCTTGGAGGTCACCAGTTTGTAGCCTGTGGTTTATGCTACTTTAACTAAACATTCCTCTACTTAGAATGCAAAGTTCACTTGAACCATCCCAGTAGTTAGATAATATAAATATCTATGAAAAATGTTTTTCTCAATTGTAGAAAACCCTGAAATATCACATCTAATATGTATCTCATAAGATAATGTGGAAGAGAGATATAACATATAGGACAGAGAGCGTTTATGTCATTTTCTTTCTTGCAAAAGGTCTTAATTTGACAGTTAATGTTAAACTTATCATGTTACAGTTACTCATTTAGTAATAAATGTAGAGTTTTTCTCATTGCTCCCATTTCTTGTGATTTCTGCTGTGCTCTTCTCTTTATTGGGTGCATGAATTTCTTCCTAATCAACGTGTTCAATCTATTTGTCACTATCATAATAAAAAGAGGAGGCTGGGAAAATATCAACTACTTAGAACCAGAGCTTTACATTTTACATTCTTTAGCTGCTTGTTTCTATAAGTTTGTAACATTGAAAATTATTAATACCAAGATTCTCAAACATACAACTCTCTTGAAAAATTAAACTTAATCTCTTCAATGTATAGCACAAATCAGAAAATGGATCTCTGAGTCTTAAAAACAAACAGTAGTGAGAAAGTAAGCATATTTCTCTTCCATCTAAATTGTCCAGTCTTCCAATTTGATCATTTGCTCATCAACCCTTGCTTAGCTGCCGCTTCAGACTTTCTCATTTGAGACCCTGAAAAATAGACAACACTCTTAAGTGATGAAATTTCCCTAAAGAGTTAGATAGCTAAATGCTAGGTAGATAGGTAAGTAGATATACAGATAGATGACACAGATAGATGATAGTTAGGTAAATGGATAGAATTTGAAACTATTAAGAATTTTCCAACAATTTCCTGAAATCATAATGATGTACTTGATACATCAGCACTGAATAAATAGAAAAGCCTAAAAGACCAGAAGGGAAGGGAAGTTAAGAAAACTCCCAACTATGAATACAAATGTTGATTTAAGTAATTAGCATAGTAAGAGGATGGGCGGGGGGTCCACAAGGAGTTGGAGATGTGTGTCAGTTTTACTACAACTATTCCCACTGCTTCTATGGACTTTCCTGAAGGGTCATTATACCTTTCTAGCAGAGACCCTTCCATCTCCTTTTTCTCAGTTTCTCAGTAGAAGGAAGGCATCCATGCTATACGCTTCTCCACAACCAACCATATTGTTCTCAGTGAATATCTTCTGAAACTATGTGGCTGGGAATTTTCTCTTTGACACTGGGAGAAGTACCATACTATAATGGTTTGACGAGAGATCTCTACATTAGGTGTAGAAATTGGCTTGTTTTTAAAAGAAGAGTAGGTACTACATTTGTGTCTTTACAGTAAAATTGAAAAAATAATGATAGGTCATCAGAACTGCTATTCCTACTTTTAGAAAAACTAACTTTCTTCATAAAATTATTCTTTACCTCCTCATCATTCAGTGAAATGCTACCTAACTTTCATTCTAGATACTTGGTTGATAGTCTATCTCCTTCTTTAACCACTCTCAACCAGCTCATGTTATCTTTAAAACAGACATTGGACTTATACAACAAAATATTTATTACTTATCACTAAGCCAAAAGGAAAAGGACCATTTTTCATAATAAAACTCAGTATCCATATGAATTCATATTCAGGAAGGAGACCTTACTGTTTCAATTAGCTCAGGAGACATGTGTTAGGATGTCTGGTTCGCCTCAGGAACACTGAAAAATCCCACATATCTAGAAAGACTATGCCCATGGGATTCAATTTGTGGTGGTTTGCATGTAAAATGTCCCCTTAAAGTTCATGTGATTGTGATTAAGTCCCATCCTTTATCCCAATCTAGTGGAGCCTTTGGGAGGTGGAGTCCTGCTAGAGGAGCTGTGTCCACTGGGGGTGGGCCGTAGGATGTTATAGCCAAGCCCCACACGCCACACTAAGCACATTGTCTCCACTTCTACCTCCCACTGTGGAGACGTGACACCCACCTCCCTGCGCCTGCCATGCTTCCCCCCTCCATGATGAAATGTCTCCTGGAAACTGTAAGCAAACGTAAGTCCTTTCCTTCCATAAACTGTTCCTAGTTGGGTATTTATTCCCAGCAATGAGATGGTAATTGCTACTCAAATCCCACAGAAAATCACCAATTGTCATCTGATACTTACAAGGAGACAGGAATTGGTGGTGGTGGAAAATTTGGCTTTGTGATCAGCTAGTAAGAAGAATAAAAAAAAAAAAACAAACAGTTCAGATATGCACTTGTGGATTTCCAGGAGAATTGATAACCTGAACCCATGATAATATTCTAAACTCATGCATGAATTTGATACTTTAAGTATGTACATATAAGTCCAGTGCCAATCACTATGTGACAATAATTAATATCAGAGACTCAGTTTTGTGCCTCCCACAAATTCATATGTTGAAGGCCTAACCAACTATGTGATTGTTATATTTGGGGCATTTTGGTGACTTAACTCTTAAGAGTCATAAGAGTATAGTTTCAAGATAGAATTAAATCCCTTACCGACAAACAAACAGAAAGGAGATGATCTTTGTGTTCCTTTCCTCCCTTTTCCCGACTCCTTCCATTCTGCCTCTGCCTCGCTCTGTTCATCTACCTTTACCCCTTCCTGCCCTTCTTGTTGTTATTCTCTGGCATAATCTATAGACAGAAAACAGCCCTCACCTGACCTTGGGGGGGGAGGGGTGGCTTCTAGAACCTCCAGCTGGACTTTCAAGTCTCCAGAAGAGGAGGAAATCAATGTTTATTGTTTAAGTTACCAACCCCATTTCTCTATGTTTGCTGCAGCAGCCTAGACTGGCTAAGAATGAACTCATGGGCTCCACGAAGCAAGACATACTCTTCTAGCATTAAGTTATATTTAAGAATATTGTAGTGGAGAGGTTTACATCCTAAATTTTACATTTTCAAAATATTCTGCATATATAATAATAAATGAGTAAGTATCATAATTTTTCCCAATAGATAAGTGAGCACTGGGGGTTCTGTCTTTCAGTAAGTAGCATCTCCTTGGAGCTGTAAGAGAGAAGTCGCTAACTCACAACGTAAGCTGGATGGTCACTGCCTTCTTCTGACAGGTCGGACACGTGGAGCTGCTTTGCCTGGTTCATCTAAGAAATGAAAAAGGAAGAAATAGCATTTTCCATTGAAGACACCGGGCTCTTAATCACAGCTTCTAACTAAATAGTCCTTTCAAGCCTCGAGGACTTAGAATGAGATCGTGAGACCAGACAGATCACACCATATATGCCTGACTGGTGCATCGATGGAATTTCTCCACGGTTACAAGGGAAAGTTTCCATGAGAAACATTACCACCAATATTGCATCACTGATATATTTCACCTAAAGTCTCTACATTTGTGAGGTGTGACAAGGATATTAAATGTTATGCGTATTATATATATTGTCATGCTAACATATAGCACTTATATATTGGGAAAATAGCTAACACAGTAAGTGGTTAACATATAGTAGCAAAGGAAAGAGAGAGAAAGAAGTATTTCTCCATTATTCCCTTTATCCTCTTTGTACTTCAATGAACCCTAGAAAAAGAACACTTGCAATTTACAGTTTTTCTTTGCATTGGCAAAAACAATGGAGAATTTCCTGAATATATAGGCATGGAACTTAGAATTCTTGCTCTATATTAATTATGTTAGCAGCTTTCTGGAGAAGAAATGATAGGTGTATCATAAGCATTCAAGAGGGAAAAATTACAGACTGAAGCCATGGCAAAACAGCAGTCAAAACAATTCACCTCTTGAGGCTGAATGGTCTTCACCTTCCGGGATTTAAGCTTCTGTTTTTGTGTCTTTGCATTAGTGTTGGACAGTGGCCTGTAAGTAAAAAATACATCACATAAATTGAGCAGAGCTTTCAGCATGCTATAGAGAGAGACCCATCCGAAGATTGCAACTTTCTTTGCTCACTGTGCTATGCTGTGCTCTTGACTAGGTTTCTGTCTGCACTCATCCATAATGGGGAAGATGTAGCTAATTCATGAACTTCTTGTGATTTTTAAATGAGATAATGGATAGAAAATGCCTCCCCAAAATGTCAGACATATAGTTGATAATCAAAAATTCTATATCTTGTATTCTTATAAGAAATGTGAGCATATTAAATAATGACAGCAAATGCCACTCATGTCATTGATCATGAATATAAGGAATAAATTAACGTAGATATGTAATAAAGAGAAGGCATATTTCCTGCTACGGATAATTTCCCACTAAGAGGAACACTCAGGCTCTGGTCCAAGGAGAATGTACCTATATATAAATATATTCCTGAATATTTGAAATAAAATAACTACAACTTAAAAGATATAAATAAAGCGGGGATTAAAGAGTCCCCCAGCAAGATAAAAGCTTACCTCTGTACTTTCTTCTGCCTCCTTCTTACATTGTGGTGGCGGAGTACTATAGCAAGCACCACAAATATGACTGCCAGCGGGAAAAGCACTCCAACCACCATGGAGAAATCTACAAGAGGAACACAGGAGCTTGTCTGTGATCAGGGAATTTATATCATTCTTGCCCTTTTGTTCCCCCTCTCAGTCTCTTCCTTCTTTTAAATTTTTTTGGAGACAAAACTTTGCTGTACATCCTAGGCTAGCCTTAAACGTACTGTGCAGCCCAGGTTGGACTCAAATACTTGCTATCATCCTCTGGCCTCGGCCTCCTGAGTGCTGGTATTATAAACAAGTGAAACCTTGCCCAGTTTTATTTCTCTATGTGGCATAAAGCTCATCTACCTTTTTGCCCAGTGAAACTGTCTCCCCTGGAAAATCTCTCACAGCTATCTTGCCTGATGGTTAACTTGCTTTGCTAACCTGGCTGGATTTTAGAGTCACCCTAAGAGAAACAACTCTTGGTACGTCTATGATGGCATTGCCTGAGAGGAGGGAAGACTGGGCTAGATGTGGGTTGGATGCCCAGACTGAAGAGAAGGGAGGAGATGAGCATGACCAGCTGATGAACACTAGTATTGATGTCTCTCTGCTTCCTGACTCCAGGCACAGTAAGACCGGTCACCTCACACTCCCACCACCATGCCTCCCCATGTATCCTCTCAGACTGTGCATCAAAACAAACCCACCCTTAACTTCCTCAAGTTGATTTTGTCACAGCAACAAGAAAGTAATACAGCTATTAAGCTGAAAATGTATTTGATTGTGCTTATTGTGTAGAAACACAATTTATAAAGAAGAAATATAGGAGAAGTCACAGGAAGTGTTTTATATGAGATTTGTTAACATGTCAGTAATGAAATTTATTTTTGAAGGGTGGATGCCTACAGTGACATGAAAATAAATACCCAGAGTATTTCTCACTGTGGCAACTGGAGGCAAAGGTCTCACTCTCTCATGACCCATAGGGAGACCTATCCACCTACTAAGAGCCATATCCCTCACCTACAGGAGATCAAAAGGCACAAAACAAACAGCTCAAAATACACAGAAAACCTATGCAGGCTAATTTGAGATAAACTAAATCCATAGTTCAACAAGGATCACACATTCTGAAGAAAAAGGACACAATGATATGCTCATACATGTGAACAGGACAGCCAACTTCAAAAGAACTGGAGATAATTCTGAGAATAAAAGCAAAGCACATGAAAATAATCTTAGTTACAGTCTCGGAGAGCTTCATGAAGTTATTTTACCAAGACATAAAGTTGGGTACTGTGAAAATGAAAAAAATGCCATAAGTGGCCAAGATGGCGACCGCCTAGCTGCGCTACAAATACCTGGGAAAGAAAGGCAGACCAAACGGCTGAACCTTCACCAGACCCTTACAGGAAACACCTGAACCACAAGACACTGGAGAGGGTAGGATCAAGTCTAACCTAAATCTTCTACATCTTACTTCCCTCTCTCTCCCCCGCCTCCCTTCTCTAATTCTTGTATATTAGTTATCTTTTTCCTCATTTTCTTAGTGGGCACTGACCTGTAACCCCCAGTACCTGCATGGGGCTAACATCCACAATGAGCTTTTGATCAGAGAAACCTACAAGTTTTCCTAAAAGAATGACAGATTTCTGTCTGTCAGATCACTTGATGACCACCAAAGGTCAGTGGTAAGACCCTATTGCTGAAGACTCCATATGCAGCTGACACATAAAATGGAACAGCATGGCTGGAAGCCAGGAGAGAGTCAGTCCCCAGACAGTCAGCATGTTTAGTGCCAGAAGGTGCTACATGGGCAACTGGGGGAAATGACCAATATCTGTCCAAGCAACTCATGGTCTAACCTACTTAGCAACAAATAACCTCTTGTGATGCTCACACAAGTGCAATAGCGGCACACAGCCATGGTGGGGAACCAACTGCTCTTGATTTGGCTAAATGATCCCCTCAGTGGTATGGGACCCATAGCTGGAACTGGGAAACAAGTCAGAACCATATCCAAACATAAGCCCACACTCCAATATCAAGCTACTATCAATCATGGGGTACAAGAGGGCCTACAACTATTAAACTCTCTATTAAAAAAAAAAGTAAGGGCTATCTCATTTGTCCTGCTGCTAACCTACTCTCTGTTGGAGAATCTGCTTCTCTTTTTCAGATGGATGCAGATCCTAAGGAGAGAGTCACCCCATCATACCTCAAAAAGGCCCAGGCTCAAACTAAGGAAAATTGGTGAAACAAGCAAGGATGCTGTTTTCCTGATGAACTGGATACCAGCACAAGAGGGAAGGAGACCAACACAGAGAAAAATCAACTCCTACCAAATCAGCCTCAGAGGCCCTCAACACCTCATCACTGAAGCAGACCAAAAATGAACCCAACATGGCTCAGGGAAATTTTGCAGAAGAGGGGGTGGAAAGAATGTCAGAGTCACATGTTGGGTCATGATATGCAGAGATATTTATCGTACCAATACTGTGGGCTAACTCTACAATGCACGACCCATATACCTCAATAAGGAGGGGCCATTGGGACAGGGTAGGTCACGGATGAACCTAATAATGGCACCAAACTGCCTGTATTTGCTGAATAGAAAACTAATTTTTAAAAAAAGCCATGGGCTGGAGAGATGGCTTAGGGGTTAAGCACTTGCCTGTGAAGCCTAAGGACCCCGGTTCAAGGCTCGGTTCCCTAGGTCCCATGTTAGCCAGATGCACAAAGGGGCACACGCGTGTGGAGTTCATTTGCAGAGGCTGGAAGCCCTGGCGCGCCCATTCTCTCTCTCTCCCTCTATCTGTCTTTCTCTCTGTGTCTGTTGCTCTCAAATAAATAAATAAATAATTTAAAAAAATTATTTAAAAAAAAGCCATAAGGTAATACCATTTTGGAAATAAAATAATATTACCAATGTAAAATTTGAGAATATCTATTTGTATACAGATTGGAATGTCAGAATGTGAAAAATATGGTTTGAAAGTCACTAAGGAGGCTTTGGATATGGATATATTGTATTCAATAGCTATGAGCCAGGAATCACCAAGGATAGAAAAGAGCCAGTGAAATACTGTATAATACTGTGTTGGTTAATATTGTTACCTTGATGAGATCTAGAACCACGTCTGGGAATGTCTGTGAGTAACTTTCTATATTGGGTTACTGAAACACATGGACCGAATAAAAGGAAAACAATGAGCTGAGCAGCAGCGTTCATCTCTCTACTTCCTGACTGTGGGTTGGATGTGCCCAGCTACCTCATACTCCTGCTTTCGTGCCTTCCCTGACACAATGAACCGTGATCTCAAGCAGTTGGAGATATAATGACACACCTTTTAAGCATCCTGTTTTTGTCAGGCACTTTGTCACTGCAAGGTGGAAAGTGACTAATACAAAGAAAAAAAGTGGGCAGAGGAAAGGAGTCTTTTGAGCCTGGACGTGTAGTGTTACCTACGGAAGACTGTGGCGGAGTCCTCACAGTCAGGAGGGGCCCATCCTTCTTTACATTGGCACTGAAGCTTGTGGTCACACACCTGGGAGAGAAAGGGTCCAATGAGTGTCCCCACTAGACTGACCACACAATTCAAGGCCATGCCCATCTGCAGTAAAGTCCATTCCTAACACGAGTGGCCCTTGCTCTGTGGGCTTTCATTTTTATTCATATGGTATGAATGAATCATAGGAATTCCTGAGTTCGCATATTCTATGCTACTGAAGGTGAAATGAGTTTCAAAACTATCATCCCTGAATGCTAAAAGTATTGATTCAGCTTCATCACAACTGGATTGATTGTTAATGTTCCCCATGACCTTGTGTGTTTATAATCAAGCCTCATACTCTATTCCCAGCTAGTGGAGTCTTTGGGAGGCAGAGCCTTGTAGAAGGGGGTATGACACTGGGGATGGACCTTGAAAATCATTAGTCCAGCCCTACAGGCTCTTCCCTATGTCACCTCTACCTCCCAACCATTTTAACAAGATGTTACGGTAGGCCACGCTGCTGATGTAGCTTCCACTCAGAAGCGTAAGCCTGAGATAAAGCTTTTCCTGCCACAAGATGCTTCTGGTTGACTGTTCTGTCTCCATAATAACAAGGTACCTGCTACTGAAAATTATAGCAGAGTCAGCACATCAGGGATGCCCATTTTCAAAACTTACAGAATGTCCTTTGCACTTAGAGGAACAATTGGTTGATTTATATGCCTTCTCAATATCCACACATTCTGCATTAATGCACACCTGGAAGGGATGTGGGAGCATGAAGTTGGTGGAGATTTCCAAAGGGTTCAGCTCTGTAAACAGTTGCTGTCATTATGAAAATATTATAATGTTCTTGAAATCATGTCTCTCGCAATCATTTCCAATTACACCATACTTTTGAGAATTTTGGTCTCTGTCACTCTCATTTCTTAAATTTTGTAATAGTTTTCTAAATTCAAATTCCTAGCTATTTTATTAAGGTATGATAAACCACATGAATGAATACCTGTGCCCAGAAAAATCAAGACACAAGCAAAACAAACACTGTTTCCATGAAAATCACAATGTCAGCATACCTTGTTTTTTCCACACTTGGTTCCATTGGCCACCATGTCTATTCCTTGACTAGAGTCTTCAGGATCAAATATTTTGCATGTCATGAAAGATATTGTAAGACCTGTCCAGGGCAAATTTCTTGACCCACCTTCACAGAACAACTTCCCACACATTATATCTCTGAAAAAAAAAAAAAAAAAAAAATAAAAACATTTATTGCTATGGCAATACTCAATTGCAGTTTTACACAAATGAAATCAGCCTATGGCTATCAATGTTTGTTGAATAGTACGTTCACTTATATAAGAGAGTTCTAATCATACTTTCCATATAATTTTGTTTTCGGCATTAATAGGACCCCAGCAAAATAGAACCTACATTTTTAACCTCACAAAGGCATCTAAGAAAAGTTATAAATCTTTTTTAATTTTTTTTTGTTCATTTTTTATTTATTTATTTGAGAGCGACAGACATAGAGAGAAAGATAGATAGAGGGAGAGAGAGAGAATGGGCACGCCAGGGCTTCCAGCCACTGCAAATGAACTCCAGACACATGCGCCCCCTTGTGCATCTGGCTAATGTGGGACCTGGGGAACCGAGCCTCGAACCGGGGTCCTTAGGCTTCACAGGCAAGCGCTTAACCGCTAAGCCATCTCTCCAGCCCAGAAAAGTTACAAATCTGTTGCTGTGACTTGTGGCAGAAAAATTCTAAAAGATACCAACTTCTACTCTCTACTATAAATTTATCTATATAAAGCAAAGCTTCCTTCAAGACTACAAATCTCATGGAGTGTGATCTTAGGAAGTGTTTCTCTGCATCCACAGTGAAGCTTCTCAATGCTGAGGAAGGCATTTACTGACCACCAAAAAGTAAACCAAGCTAAAGCTAAAAGCATTGTGATTAATGGATTTATGCACAATTCCGAGGAAGGCTGTGAAAAGTATTCTGAAAGAAATAAGATTTTTTTTCTGAAGTCTGTAGTGGCTGTAGAAAATATGGATGAAGCTATATTAGCATTTGGGAGGCAGAGGTATGTGGACCTCTGTGAGTTCGAGGTCACCCTGAGAGTACATAGTGAATTCTAGGTCAGCCTGGAGTAGAGTGAAACCCTACCTCAAACCACCTCCCACCAATAAGAAAGAGAAAGTACTGATGAGAAGCTGAGGAAGGCACACAGCTCCTCTAAGCTCAAGAGAGTGTCTGTCATGACATTTAGGCAGCAACCCATAAGGGTAACCTGGGCACAGTAAATGTCAAGATAGGTCTCCACCATAGGCAGTGACTTGAAACAAGTTACTAGGAGGGGAATATTTTGGATAACGAGATCTTGAGAATCCTATCAGGAGAGCACCTTTAGTGGTGGATGAACAGACGATGGAGGTGAGATAACCTGTCTACTCTCTTCCCACTCATCACCTATGCATTCCTCTTCGGCTGAACCCTACACATTGCCTTCTACATCATTTATTTGCCTTTTTTTCTTTGCAGAGTCATTGAGTTCCAATAAAGGAAAGAGCGCACTACAATTTATCCTTTAGGCAAAAATATTACCCAATACTCCCTATAGCCAAATAGATTGTTAAGTATTATCATCTAGCCACGTTACTCTTCAGTTAAACAAATCTCTGGGAAATTCTTAAGTTGTTCAACCTTTTATTATAAATTACATGCATAACAGACTGGGGAAATGGTTTAGCAGTTAAAGGAACTCACTTGCAGCATTCCAATCTGGGTTTAATTCCTCAGTACCCATGTAAAGCTGGTTACACAAAGTGGTACATAGTTCTGGCATTTGTTTGCAATGACAAGAGGCTCTGGAACACCCATTCACTCTCTCTCTCTCTTTCTCTCTTACTCTCTCTCAAATAAATAAATAAATATATAAATTTTAATAAATTATATGTACAAAATTTGGAGCAGGTACAAAGAGTTAAATGTATTATAATTTGAATTTAAAGGTCATCTTAAAATCCCAGAATAAAATATATAAAATATTCTTCTCTGGGAGTGATGTTTTATGAATTTTTTCAAGATATCAAAAAGAAAAATACAATGAGCTCTTTGGGTGAATTGTCAATCATTTGTTTTACCTTCTCCATATTTCATGTAATTTCATGGCAAATATAAGTACAATTGTGCACATCCTGGGTTGATTATTCCTCTGGAAAGATGAATTGTTCTACTCTGAGATTTATAATGAAATTATTCGATTGAAAGGTGACTAGAATGTGCTGGAAAATCCTTGGACTGATGTCCAATAAGGCCCATTTACTATGGCACATTAACCTCTAGCATTAATTACTTAATGGCACTTGGTACAATCTGCAATATCTACTAGAAAGGTATTGAAGAAAGAGATAGTTTCTGATATGCATCTCAGAATCATCATCTAACCCAAAGCATGGCACAATGTCATCACCCAATGCATGTGTACCCAAACAGTAATGGCTGAATTCACTTTCCCTTTAAGTGCAAAGGACAAAATGCACAGCTAGAAACATCCCCCACTCTGGCCTGTTGGGCAAGAATGTTCAAACAACAAAGCCACTTACTTTGCTTTGCATGGGACATGTGTGCCATTCACAATGTGGCAGTACCCATACTTGGACCCACCTTCATTCTGCTGATAACATGACTGATTTGCAACCTTGGTTTCTACAACAAAAAAGGCATATTTAAAGAGACAAGAAAAAAGATAAAAGAAATTTAATGCTACAAAACATTAATAAAATAACAAGTTATCATAAGTACAAATAGGGTATTCCTTGTTTAAAATCCTTGAGATTAGAATTGGCTTATACAAGCATTTTTCATATCCTGGACTACTTGCATACATACATTAATATAGCTATGGGTGAGATCCAACCCTAAACATAAAATTTAATTCTGCTTTCATATGTAACATATACACATACTATAGGTGATTTTGCATGTTTAGAGTACCTGAATTTTGACTGTGACCTGACACAGGAGGTCACAGGTGGAATTTTGATTTGTTACATCATATTGATGCTCAACATAATTTTAGATTTGGAAAAATTGGATTTGATATTTTCAGATAAAGGGTACACAATTTGTTCTACTTGGATGTAATTCTATTGACCATTCTCAGAAATGTAAGCTGCAATAATTTGGTAACAGAGAAGCTAGCTAGAAGTTAAAATAATCTTTTAGTCATTCTGTTGTTGGGTAATAGCCAACAACATCTATTTACTGAATATGAAGATGTGGCCAGAAGAGCTGCCATTATTATTTTTGTAGCCTACAGGTATTGGTTTCCTGTATGACATACAGCCACAACAACCAGCAGTCATGTTCCAACAGATGCCTCCCAGGTACAGTGACAAGCATCACATATTTTACTCTTCATAGCATCTTCCTTATGTATCCTTCAGATAGGTGCCCAACACTATGGCTAAGAGCTCAGGCTTAAAGGGCGACTGACTAAAAGTCTGAATTTTGGAAAATGTCTTATCCTCCAAGTTTTCTCCTCTATAAAATGATGATGATGCCATAGTCCCTAAGTTGCAGGTTTGATGAGAGAATTAAATGGATTTATATGTCATCCACTCAAAGTGGTGGCTCAGTAAGAGGTTGGTAAATGCCAACCATGCTCATTATCAGCTCTTGCTGTCAATAAGAAAACAGAATAATTGTGTCCTAAAAGTGAAGAAACCAACTTTATAAACCATTCTACTTGAGTCTGAGATCTATGCACTATCTCTGTTCTGGGATGCTCTTCTTAAAGATCACTTAAACACTGGGAAATTTTGAATAAATCTTGGATGGATAGCAAGAAAAAATAAGCAAAAACCTCTATGATTATGTTTTCAAGGAAAATATACATTTATAAACTAAAATATTTTAAGTGAACTTCATGTTTTAACATTGAAGACAATAAAATTTTGTTATCATATTTCCTTAGTTGTTTGAATCTTATTTCTATTTATTAATTCATAATTATAATAAAATAGCTACATAATTTAAAAATAATAATTAGGCATGGAAAAGCTGGATATTCCTAATCCCAAACTTTTGAGTTACTGATACTAATATTACAGAAAGTATCATTCATCTACTTCATATCTTGCTGCTGCTTAACTTGCCTTATTAAAATTAATAATATGCCCATGCTTTCCTCAGACATCTGATATAATTCACATATAAGTAGGATCACTTTTGTAATCTAAACTTGATTGTCTAGGGACTGGTGAGATGGCTTAGTAGTTAAAGGTGTTGCTTGCAAGGCATGTCAGCCTGGGTTTGATTCTCCAGAACCCATGTAATAGCAGATGTACAAAGTGACACATATGTATGCAGTTAATATGCAACAGCAAGAGACCTTGGAGTGCCCATTCTCATTCTCTCTTCTCCCTCCCTCCATCAGTCACTCCCTCCCTGTCTTTTTAATCAGAATTTGCATTAAATTTAAATTGTGTCTTAAAAGTTTTCAACCTTCTTTGAGTAGTATTTATTTTTAAAGCTGTTATTATGGCTTAATCAGAATATGGTAACAAAAATTTCAGTGGACAAAAATGACTCTTTAACACATTTCATGTTTTCTCATTGCTTTTCTGTATTCCTTGGGCCAAGTTTTATTTTCTTTCTTTTTTTTTTTTTAACTCTTAGCCATTTGACCAACAGTGCTATTACCCCTTGCATGCTTCAACGTGCACACAAAGGGACTCCAGGCATTTACTTGCCCAAGAAGGACTTTAATTATGGTTGATTGATAAAATATAGACAGTTTGATTTGGCTTTTTAGATAAGGACTTAAAAAAAACATAACTAAATGGCTACAGGGACAATAGATACTAAAGTGAAAAGGTGTTTATCTGCAAGTAAAATTTAACTGCTGCATCCTTATCTTTATGTGCCATGTTTACTCTTTAGTCTTAAAATGAACTCACCCATGATTTTAAGTAGGGACAGTTTCTTATAAAAATGGGACAAGTTGTTCCTTTGGCCAGGATCAAACACCTTCACCAGAATGACTTTTCTTTGTATGTGGATTAGGAGAGGATTTTGCCACTGTGATAGTTAATATGTGCTGACAACTGGAGGGTGTTTAGAATCAGCATTGACACATACCTCTGGGTGTTTCTATGCTAGTATTTCCAGAAATCCTTAATGGAGGAGAGAAGACCCTTTCTGAACTTGGGTAATATTTTCCTATGGGCTAGGATCATAGACTGAATAGAAAGGAGACAGTGGAATGTCAGCTGAGTGCCAACATTTATTTCTCTCAGCTTTCTGATTGTGAATGTAAGGTGATTAGCTGCTTCATGCCCCTGCCACTGTAATTTTCCCACCATGACAGACTGTATCTCCTTACACTGTGAGCCAAAATAGACCCTCCCTCCTTTCCCCATGCCATGTTTGTTCGGGTGTTTTGTCACAGTAACAAGAAAAGTAATTGATACAGCCCCTACCTGGGCCCCACATCTCCATGCACTGCTGCTGCAAGGTAGGGCAGGTGCCCATCAAGCAGTAGCCCCGCCCATACTGGCAAGGGAAGCCATTGACTCTGAACCTGTCATCTGGGCAGAGGCCAGATTTACCATTACACATTTCAGGCAGGTCACACTCATTTTTTGCTGGTCTGCACACCATCCCGGCCTTTTTTAACTGCAGGGAAACAGAAAGAGAAAGAAGGCTGTACCCCTTCCCTAGCCCAAGCATAGAAAACAAACACAAAATTACCTCCATTTGGCATTTTTTTTCAGCAAGCAGTAGGTTAAATTTGGACCACAGACACTGAAGAAATATAAGCTTGAAAAAGAATTAAACCAGGCAGCATATCAGACACAGGGAAAAAACTTATTTTTCCCTTGTTGAATATATGTTTACTGAGATGCTCAGGATTTAAATCTGCAATTTTAAAGGTTTACTGGTGATGTGAATCTGCTGTGTGAATAAAGATAGTTTTACAAACAGCAGGTCAGCATACCTTACAACTTTCCCAGGAATCAAGTTTCCTTAATTCCTTTTATTGTAGATTCAGACATTTCTGTTCATATCTTATAGAATGGTTCATTATGAAAACAATAATCACTTGCTGTAATAACTCTTTGGCTATGTATTACTGCAAATGTAGCTCTTATTTCCGCAGAACAAAGCAAACAGTGACACTCAGGTGACATCTGAGGAGGCCCTTTTTTCCTGGGCTATGTGAGGGGGTATGGTCTTACTTATATCAAACAGCTTCCATTCTCTTCATACCAAACCCACACTGTAATTGATGCATAAGAAATCTCCAAGTTCGGGCTGGAGAGATGGCCCAGCTGTCAAGGCGCTTGCCTGCAATGCCTGACAACCCAGGTTTGATTCCCTAGTACCCACATAAAAGCCAGATGCATAAATTGGCACATGCATCTGGAGTTCATTTGCAGTGGGGGGAGGCCCTGACATGCCCTTTATCTCCGTATGTCTCTCTCTCTCCTCTTTGTATCTTTCTCTGCTTGCAAATAAGTAAAATATTTTTTTTAAATCTTCAAGTTCTCCTAACTACAGCCCAGCTAGCTGTGTGACCATCTGCCACACAAACCATGCATGTCCCTTCACTGCCCTTCCTCTGGCCTTATTTAATATTTTCTCTTTCTATCTGAATCTAAAGGTAAAGTCAATTCTTTTTTTTTTTTTTCACATAAGTTGAATGCCTTTCAGATAAAGCATCCTCTGACCTTTCCAGTAGGCACTGCTGCTCTCGACAATAGACCTGATGTTAGATTTATTTATTATCATTTCTTTCTCTCTCTCTCTCTCTCTCTCTCTCTCTTTCTCTGTGTGTGTGTGTGTGTGTGTGTGTGTGTGTGTACGTGCACGCGTGCATGTGTGTGTATTCATCAGGGCATCTAGCCTCTGCAAACAAATGCCAGACACTTGTACCACTTCTTTTTGTGTTCATTTATGTGGGTGGCTTGGGAATTAAACTCAGGCCAACAATCTTTGCAAGAAAGCATCTTTGCAAGCCCTGAATTTAGATTTAAATAATGTGATCTTGAGTCTTGGCTCTGTGTGTATCTAGGTGTTTAAAGTAAGAAAATGGATTTAATCCCACTTAAAATCTATTTCCTCATGTGGCATATATATTACAAGGTCATCATGAAAATTAGATGAAAATATAAGTAGAAAGCATTCTATGGCATCATATTGTTGATGTGGGTATCTCTTCTTACATTGTATTTTCATCTAGTTCATATGGGTATATGAATGTGCAAAGGCAATAAGTACCAAGTTCTTTCAGATGCGTGAATGTTTTCAGTGAGCCTAACAAATAATGCTTGATAAGCACTTATTGGATGTACTTTAAATTTTTGAATTTTCTCCCTTGTAACCTCTTTTTTTAACATTTATTTTTTATTTGACAGGGAGAAAGAGGGGAGAGAGAGAGAGAGAGAGAGAGAGAGAGAGAGAGAGAGAGAGAGAGAGAGAAAGAAAGGGAGAGAGAGAATGGGCACACCAAGGCCTCCAGCTCCTGTAAATGACCTCCAGATGCGTGCGCCCCCTTGTGTATCTGGCTAACATAGGTCCTGGGGAATCAAACATGGGTCCTTTGGCTATGCAGTCAAACACCTTAACTGCTAAGCCAACCCTCCGTCCCCCTCTCTTTTATTTCTTTTTTCTTTCTGACATTAATATATATATATAATGTCATCTACAAATTAGCTCTGTGAACATTGTGCTTTTAAAATATATGAAAATATGCACTATATTTCACTTTGTGTATGGATGTTTATACAGAGAACACCTGAGATCTATCCACTTAGCTAATTTCTATCATAACATTCAGAATCGTTACTCATAGGCACCAACCTGCACAGAGTATCTCCAGCTTTTTTCATCCTCTATAGTTGAAAATTTATACCTTTTGCCAGCTTCCCCTTATTTCTCCATTTGTGCATCACAAGTAACCACAATTGCACAGCTGTGTCTACACAGTCAACAGCCTCTACATTTATTTGAGGAAGGGCTCCTGTAGTCCAGATTGGCTTTGAGCTCATGATGTACCTGAGGGTGGTCTTGAACTTCTGATCCTCCTCCTCTACCTCCTAAGTGCTAGGATTACAGGAGTATAATACCACACCTAGTTTATGCAGGACTGGGGGCTGAATCCAGAGTTTTATGCAACTAAGTAAATACTTTCCCAACTGTATTGCATTCCCTGTCCTATAGTCAACATTTTTAGGTTCCACATACTCAAAAGATCATACAGCATTTGTCTTTCTTTATCTACTTTTCTGTTTTTTTTTTTTTTCCACTTGGCATAACAGGATGATCATCTAAGATCACCCTGGTTGTCACAAATACTAGATATATAAATTTCCCACCTTTTACTACTCTAAGCTGCTAGTCACTCAACAACAAAAGAACATAACACCTTCTTTCTTTAAATTATCACCGGGGGACTTCATAGTGATGTATATAAAGTGCTCAGTGAGTGCTTGATAATGCTGCCATTATTTTATATAAATGAAAATATGCTCTGCCTAATTCATTGAACACAGTCACTAAGATGTTAACATATGAAAATTATCATCATTATTAAAATGAAGCAAAGAAATCTCACATTGCATTTTTCACAGCATTCTCCCAGGGCACACTGGAAGCCAGCCCTGACTTTACAGGCTTTAGCATCACAGCAAGGGTTGGTACATTCCTAGAAATACCAGAAAAAAAAAGGCAAATAGATTTTTTTCTCTGTCCTTATTCAGCATAAACCATAATATAATTCATTTTTCAAATAAATAGACTTTGGTAAAAACCAAAAATGAGTTTTAGGAAAACAAAAGACTTTAAAAAATATTAGAGAGAGTCTGTTATCTTGCATCTATTTGATTTCTACTTACATGTTAGTTTAGTTTAAATATATTTTTCTATTTTCTCAACTTAAGTTAAATACCTTTTCCCTCCTCTGTCATATCATTACTATCAAGGTCTTGCCAGGCGTGGTGGTGCACATGTTTAATCCGAGCACTTGGGAGGCAGAGGTAGGAGGATAACCATGAGTTCAAGGCCACCCTAAGACTACATAGTAAATTCCAGGTCAGCCTGGACTAGAGTGAGAACCTACCTCAAGGAAAAAAAAAAAGAAGAAGAAGAAGTTCTAATTGTCTTGATAAAATATGAGGGAAAATGACAAAAAGATAGCTTTAAAAAATAAAATTTATTTAAATTGTTATAGAATTTAATGAGTTCAAATCATCAATTATATATCTCTCTCACCTTAAATTCAACCCTCAAAGTATGTACTAAAAAGTTAAAGCTATAGTTCTTTATTCCATTGACATGTGATACAATTTTATTTAGAGCTATGTCATTTCCCTGGGTGCCATTGCTGTGTTTCTAAAAGATCAAAAACTTAGCTTGACATGGAATTGGAGAGGTGTAGGCGGTTTCCATTGTGCCCATCTACATTTGTATTGAAGATGATGGAAGACTGATAATATTTTTAGAGTTGACTTGAAACTTTGCTCCTTAATATACATGTAAACATCACCCCAGAAAGAACACTGACTCACTTAATGACTAACTCTATACTTTTATTTTGAAGTCATTATGAAGCCAGCCCTCTTAGGGCATCACCCACACTCCTATTGAGTATTATTAATACAATAGGAGCAAAGGTGTATTCAGAGTCCTGGATGAGACTGGGGCAGGGCCTTTGGTGATTACAACTTCTGACAGCACTCGTGCAAGATATAGCAGTCCTTTGTGATGACTGGTCCTGGGACTTTAGAAGCAACACACTTGGACCTAACGCTGAGCTCTTACACTAGCCATCTCTGTGAGCCCAAGCAAGCAAGTGACTTGTACTCTCCAGGAACTGACACAGTGGTATACCTAACATAAGGCTCAATGAGTCATAGTCACTTGAGCGTATTGAAGTACTGCAGCCAGAGTGGTAGCCAGAGTGGTAGGGACAGAGACACAAAGTCAAGCTGGAGAGGGGCACCTCACAGTGGTTGACACTACTACAGAAGACCTGCATAATAGGAGGGAAAATGATGACAGCAAATAGAAGACAGACTCATTGGGAAGAAGAGGGGATTAAGTGGAGAGAGGATTTGGGAAGACTACATGGGAGTAGTGGGGAGCGGGGGGTTTATAGTCGCAGTGTATTGTCTATACCTATGGAAGTTAAAAATGCAAAATAGAAAAGAAGCGATGCTATGAACCCAGCATGATCAGCCCTCTAAAGGATACTGGTTTCCTCCAGGAATCCTCCAGGCCTGCAGTGCCAAACTGGAACTGATGAGGCATCCTGCCTTGTGGACTAAGCCAGCTATTTTGTTCTCTGACTCTCCAGCCTGAAGACAGCCATTGATGGACTGCCTGACCCATATCCTGTAAACTAATCCAATAAATCCCCTTTATAATTGAGGAAAAATAAAAGAGATACTATGAAATAATCAAGGTCTTTTAAGCTATGCACACTCTTCAGCCTTGCCTGATAAATACCTGCAAATGAATATATTCTAAACCCCAAGAAGCACTCAATTTTATGGCAGACTACATATTTTTGTATACTTCATCTCTTAAGAAATCGATAAATAAGCAAGGTCATTTTAGAAAGTGATTAAAAGCACCTCAGGGGTCCCACAATCACAGTCCTCTCCTATTTCCACCAACTGGTTCCCACAGGTTGGGATGGATATGATATCTGTAGGCGATGGAATGTTAAAGAGGCAATTGGATAATTTCTTTTCAAGGAACTTTTCGTAGTTGACACGGCTGCAGGAACTGAAGTCTGTAGGCATGTGATATCTGTGCAGATTAAAAACAACATTGAATAGAACCATTTTTGGTATGTGGAGAACAACAGCTGACCCTGAGCACAGTTATATATTTACAATTTGGCCCAAAAGCCAACCAATGCATTGAAGAGTTGTTAAATGGTAAACTCACTTTTATTCTTGAATTTAGCAACTTACTGGACATAAATGCCTTGATGTCAATGAGAAAATATGTGCATATCTCAAAGAGTAGTGTGCACACTTCTTTTATTAAAACAAAATGCGTTTTGTCTTTTTCAGATGATCTTCCTTAGCCTTAGATCATTTTGTAGAAGCAGAGTCATATTTATTCATGTGTATAAGAATTCACTTTTGCTTAGGTATATTTCATTTCAACTGACAATGATTTCATCCCATAAATAAAGGTGTGGCTGAAGAAAGAGGTAGTACCCGGGAGAAAGCAAGCAAACTATGTAACTTGCAGAAAGCCAATTCCTGTTTTGTGAAGAGGCATGTGAAAATGACCCTATCTTAAGTGAGGTGGGGGATAAGAATACAAAAGAGAGAATAACTTTCAAAACGAGATTGTGAGATTTTTAGGAAAAAGATTGTCAAGGCAAAGTAGGAACATGTAATCTCTTTTCACAGAGTACTTTCATCTTTCTTTAACATCCTTCTTAATTACATGTTTCTTCAAAAACCCTTTCTCCCTGACCACTTATCCTGAGATCATGGCAATTTGACAAAAGTCTACAAATGTTGTAACATCAGGGTCCTATGTAGATACATGAGGATATAATTATGACCAGCACCAATGGCAAAGGCAGAATGTATTTATATCAGTTAAAATATTACATGCAGATGTAAGGTGATATGCCTCAGATTCCAAAGGATATGCTTTAAAAAATCAATTAGCATGCATGCATAGGTTTCATTTTGATATTTTAAAATAAAACTTTTTGAGCCAGGCATGGTGTTGCATGCCTTTAATCCCAGCACTTGGAAGGCAGAGGTATGAGGATCACTGTTAGTTTCAGGCCACTCTGAGACTACATAGTAAATTCCAGGTCAGCCTGGACTAGAGTGAAACCCTACCTCAAAAAACCAAATAAATAAATAATTTTTTTGATTCTTCCCCCATTTCTCTTTCCCCTTGTCATCTTTGTATCATGCCCCCATCCCACTATAGAAAAAAAAAAAAAAAAAACTTGAGCTTTTTGCTGCCCATGACCTAGACAAAAGCAAACACCAGAGTGAAACAAACCAGGGATTCAGGGTGTGCTCAGAGAGCCTTACCTGAGCAATTGCTCCATCACGCAGACTTCGGAAGGGCATTTGCAATTAAAGTTGTCATGGACCATCCCAAGGTTGTGGCCCATTTCATGAGCCATTGTTCCTGCCACTCTAAGATGATAGTTACTGTGGTCCTAAACATAAGAATTTAGAAACAGCGTCTCAGCCTTGTCTAGAGTGATACCCTACCCCAAAAGAAAACTAGATAGAATATTATCATCTAAGAATATCAATTATATATAAATGATCAAAATATGCTGAATGAAAGATATTTTTATATTAGATCAAAAAGCAAACTCCAAGTAAATACCACTTACCAGAAACCTCTAGATATAAAGATATGCATAGATTAAAAAGTGCCAGGGAAGAAAGAGCTTTATTATGCAAACAGTAGCAATAAAATGTCAGAGTGACTATGTGTATATTAGACATGGTAGACTACAGAGTAAGTAGTATTTCAGTGATGTACATATCAGGTGATTAAGAGATGATAAGGGGCTAAATTTTTATGTAGACACCTATTATTTGAGTTTCAAAGCCAATAAAGCAACAGCTTATAGAAATGAAAGGAAAAATATACAAGTATATAATTATGCTTGGATATTTCAGAAATCTTCATTAAGATTCAATACTGTTAACTAAGACTGGGAAGACCTCAAATGAATCTAGATGCAAAGACCCTGAGGACACATTAGCATTCTGAATTTAAAATACTGCTTTTTGCATAAGTTTACCCTGTATTTATCCTGCATTGCAAGTTGAGTTCAACATTTGTAACTCAATCTATGCTATACAATATATTGAGAGAGAAGAAAAACGATAATGACATTCTCTGTAAATGAAATGAAGGAATCTGGCAAGTGTACATCAAAGAATGAATAATCGATCTTCAAACAGACCTGCACAACACCAACAGAATGATATGGAGAACACATTGAAGACATGAAAGCAAGACCCACTGTGGCTCCAGAAAACTCTGTTGAGCTATAAGAAAGGAATAAAATGATATGAGAATAATGATTCTGAGATGTGTCTATAGAGAATTCTACGGCAACCGGAGAAATTCATATTGTAAACTATTGAACTATCATTTAATTTTTTCCTTCAGGTTTTAAAATACCAACTTTCTTTTCTCTACAATATTTTCCATATCACTTGAAATCTAAGCATTTGGATATAGTAACATTTAATGATTTATATATGATTATCCATTATTATACTTTTCATTTTGTAATTATTGTTTGCCAATAAAAGAAGCATATTTGATTATTATTGTTTTGATCCTAACAAATGCTTCTCTTTAAATCTTGTTTTGTTATTAGTTATTGCATGTTTTAGTGATTTTTATCATATATTGTTATGTCCACTTTTTTTTTTTTTTTTTTTTTGCTTTCATTTATCCTTGTTTTAATTACAGCATGATTTGGGGTTTGGGCCCATTTTGAACCTATTTTTGTTATTGAATTTTCTTGTGATTGGAACATCAGTTGTGCTGAACCAAGGTTTAAGCCAATTGCATTTATTTACATAGGTGACATGTTTGATCCTTCAGAATTTTAACTTTGCTTTTTCAGTTTCTTTTTGTTAGCAATGATATGTTATCTCCTTGGTTTATGCTCTTTGCTATTTGTATAAGATTTCAGCCTTTGTCTATTTCAAGGTACTTGGTATTTATTATGTTTTTAATTCTTGTGATAAACACATGTACATGAAAATTTTAACTTATATTTTTCCACAGAACAGCATCAAAAGCATAGAGTATAGATTCTGCCATGAGAAAATCTTACAGCTTTCCCCTACTTTCTATTCTCCATATATGTGATTTTTAAAAATATTTTTAAAAATTATTTATTTGAGAGCGACAGACACAGAGAGAAAGACAGATAGAGGGAGAGAGAGAGAATGGGCGCTCCAGGGCTTCCAGCCACTGCAAACGAACTCCAGACGCGTGCACCCCCTTGTGCATCTGGCTAACGTGGGATCTGGGGAACCGAGCCTCGAACCAGGGTCCTTAGGCTTCACAGGCAAGCGCTTAACCGCTAAGCCATCTGTCCAGCCCCGTATATGTCATTTTTTTATTCAATCTGATTTCAAACGTTTATTAAGAAAATATATTTTTTACATTTTTGCATATTTAAGGATCTATGACATTATTATTCTACAAAAGGTTTTGTTCTTTATTATATATTACTATACTATCAATTCTTACTCCCAGTATTTATAAAAAAGAAAAAAGAAAACATCCCCCATTCTCAAGTTATCTATTTTGGCTTCTGTTTTAAGTGAGTAAAGTACCATTGGATTCTCATATTCTTAACCTGGATATATCCAAGTATTGGTATATTTTCTTAATTTTTCTTGTAAATGATAAGATTTGCAACTGATAAATGAATGGACAAGTATTTCGTTTATGATAATTAGTGCTTTTATCTTGTTTACTCTTATCCCTTCAAGAAATCTGTTCTCATCATCACATGACCATATTCCACGTACACATTTACCACCTCGCCTATGATTTTTCTCTCCCCACTACATCATTGTACAGTGTGAAAGTGAAAAACATTTTGACTGACCAGAGAGCCAGTCTGGTAACGGTTGAAATCCCTTTTGTTTGCTAGCGACAAAAGACATCACTTGTAAAATCACAAAACCTCTCCGGAGGCGTTTCTGGATATAAGACGCCTTCTCAACTAAGGAATTGCGCCACCTATCGTCCACAGCCTGCCCTCCAGCGCGCCAGACCCGCGGGGTTCACAGCCTCTTTCACACCTTCCCCTAAAATTGGGTTGGTCCTATGTGTCACGCCTGCTGTGGAAAAAGCTAGCCGCTTTGTAAGGACTCCTGAGACTTCCATCTTGGGAGGAAATCGATTTAGCCACACAAAAAGTCGGTGTATGACCCCAGCCAGATTGATGACAGATGTCAGACATATATGTAAAGCTTCCTTATATTACAATTCAAGAAGTTGGGGCTGATTTATTATACAAACTCAGGCAATCAGTACAAAATGTAATCAATTCTGACAGGATGTAAGCCATTTATTTTACACCATTTCCTCAGGAATCAGATACTCCAAACCACCTCATGGCAACTTCTGCAACGTCCTCCTCTCTGCTTCTTACTGAGAATTGTCCAGCTACCCAGCCACAGCTTGTTCATTTTCTTTGAAGGATATTTTCAAATCTTCTCCTATTTATAGAACTTTGATCTATTTGTCCCCTTGTTTTTAAAAATATTTTATTTTTATTTATTTATTTGAAAGAAAAGGAGGAGATAGAGAGAAGGAGGGAGAGAGAGAATGGGCACAGCAGGGCATCCACCCACTGCAAATGAACTCCAAACACATGCACCACCTTGTGTATCTGCCTTACGTGGGTCCTGGGAAATCAAACCTGGGTCCTTTGGCTTTGCAGGCAAGCTCTTTAACTGCTAATCCATCTCTCTAGCCCTGTCCCATTGTTTTTAATGATCATTTCAGAATAGTGCAAATGTAAAGTTCAAATGCAATACTCAATTTTACTTTGATTCTAGAAGTTTCTCCTGAGGACTAAAGTCATCCAGCTCTTTTAAATGTCAAGTCTAAGTCCCTCTTTTGATTGTCTAAACATGTCCTTCTTTAGTATATATCCAATGAAAACATTCATATGAAAGGTGGCCTTCTCTTAGAGACACTACTTAAATCCAAAGTGAAAACACATTTGACAAAGCCCCAAGTATTATTTTTATTTTATTTCATTTTGTAAATTTCCTCTTACCTATGCTCTTGAGATACTACTTTCACTGAGGAAGCTTTGAAACCACCCTATGCTTCCATCTACATGGAGTGCAAAGTGGGAAATCTATACATACGAGATTAGCTGAGCAATATCATGCTGCTTTCTTCTAAGTAGGTCGCTCCCTCTCCACTTAGAAAAGTTCTTCAAGGTGGTGTTGGCATTCCTAGTAATATTTATCTTATCCTTATCAGTCCAGATTTCCATTCCAACGAGGGCCACGTGAGCATCCAGCTTTCTGTAGAGCTGTCCAAAAAGAATGCACAGCAAAGCAATGACTCACACTGGTGAACTTATCTTTAATAATCTCCACATATTCTAACTTTCAAAACATAATAGCACTGTAAAAACGTTTCAAACATATCTGTCAACTAGACATTGAAATCTCCCTCTTCTTTTGAGCGTGCGCTCGTGCGCGTGTGTGTGTATTGCGGCTTGTGTTGTATGAACATGTATGTGCCCATGCAACACCCCATGTGCTCATCTGTGGTGGCCAGAAGGGAACATCAGATGACCACAATCTATTTGAGTCTCTTACTAATACCCGAGCTTGCCGGGTCCCCCCCCACCCCCGGGCTTGAGCGATTCTCAGGTCTCTGTTCCCCTAGTGGACTGAGGTTATAAATATGCTCAGCTACCATATGTGGGTCCTAGGGAATGAACCCCAGTAGTTTCTCGGGCTTCCACAGACCCTTGTGATTGCACAGAAAAATCTTTTTAGCTATGGAGCCATCTCTCCAGCCCTACCATCTCATTTTTAACACTGAAATTCCCATTCTAAAAGAAAGGCAAATACCCTTAGGTATTCTTGAGAATTCAAGAAAACCTTTAATTTTGTGTTAACAGCTCATTGCTATGGCTTCAAGTATACCGGCATATCTGTTGTTCAGTATTCAGAATCATAATATTTAAGAATTAGTAGCTGGACATAGTGGCTCACACAAATAATTCCAGTACTTGAAAGGCTGTGATAGGGGAATTGACATGAGACTGAGACCAACCAGGAATAAATAATGAGACCCAGTCTTAAAAAAAAAAAAAGAAAGAAAGAAAGAAAGAAAAGAAATGATGCTGGCTCTGTCATTTGGGGGTGAGAGCATCAACACGTTAGGAGACAATGTACTGCATCTGGGAATGTCACTATGGTAAGTAGTCGCTGTGGTCTGAATGTCATTTCCCTGTGTGAACTCACATGTTGAAGTACAATCCTCAAGAAGAATGAATGACGCTGGGAAGAGAAGCCTCTGGGATGTGATTAGGTGTGAAAGTGGATCCCCACAGGTTCAGAGCTGGATAAAAGAAGCCCCAGAAAGCTGCCATGGGAGAGATAGCAAGAAGACGTCCGCTGTGAACGAGAAAGTCTGTCCTCACTAGACTCCAAGTCAGCTGGCACCTTGATGATGGACTTGTCAGCTTCCAACGTGTGAAAAACGCTTGTGTTGTTTATGAGCTATTTTTTAATGGGGCTTTATAAAAGCAGCTTGAATAACAAAAACAGCGATCCTCTAGTAACTTACACTTGGACTCATTGAAAGTTTGTAGCCACTGACAGGTAAACTTCAGAAAGAAAAAAAAAAAAAAAACGGGCCATGTGTGATGGCGCACGCCTTTAATCCCAGCAGCACTCGGGAAACAGTAGGAGGATCACAATGAGTTCAAGGCCACCCTGAGACTCCATAGTGAATTCCAGGTCAGCCTGGGCTAGAGTGAGATCTACCTCCAAAAACCAAAAATAAAAAAACATAAAAAATACTCAGTTTATGAGACAATATGTCTTTGCTAAAGATAACGGCTTGAATTGATACTCCAAGTCCTAACAGTAAACGGACAAGTCTTCTCACGGGGAAAGTTCTGCCAAGAAACCTGAACAAAAGGTTTGGTTGTTGCCTCCCAAGTGTTGGGATTAAAGGTGTCACCACAACTGGCACCCTAGTTAAGGAAGTTTTTCTCACAGATTTTCTAACTTTCCTAAATGATGAACATTTAGGCATCCATGGAATTATTTCCATCTTAAAAAATAACTTTATTTAGACTACTAAACTTTGTTTAGGATGTATATATATATATATACACATACATACTTATATATATGACAAGTTTATTAAAATACCATGTTATATACTTTAAATATTCACAATAAAAAAGAAGAAAAGAGAAACTATAACTGACCCATCATGGAATGACCTTGCTGGTCTCCCTGACAAGAATGTAAGCTTGAAGCAAGACTTGTATGTCTATATTGTTTTTTAACCTGTGTTGTTAGCATAGAAAAGTATCTGTCATACAAAGGTGCTCAAAAATATGACGAGGGGCTTCCTAAGAGGACTCTATGTAATGTTTGTGGTGGCAAGATGCTCTATGACCTAGGTCACTGTATTCACACTCATTTCCTTTGTACCTTTGGAAGATT
Source organism: Jaculus jaculus (assembly GCF_020740685.1). NCBI lineage: Eukaryota > Metazoa > Chordata > Mammalia > Rodentia > Dipodidae > Jaculus > Jaculus jaculus. The sequence continues at coordinate 14,889,945 of NC_059113.1, read as the reverse complement.
TTCAGAGCATTATTAAGAAACGCATTCATATCAAGTAAGTATACCAATTCAGAGAGTTAAAAAAGAGAATTCAATTCAATCTAATGACATCAACAAATAGAACCCATAAATAGAATAGAGTAATAAATTAACAATGTTTAGTTAAATAAAATAAACTAAAATGTACCTATTTTATTTATTTAGTGAAAAGGGATGGATAGTTACTGTTTAATGTTGAGGCAATTAGATGGCACGCATCCAATAGTTGTGTGACTGAACTGAGCACTGAAGTCTAACAGGGTCTACCCTTAAATTTGCCATTATTATTTTCTACTAAAGTGTCATCTTAGGCACTGGTTTGTTTCTCATACATTAGGCTTTAGTAATACTTGTGATTGTATTGAGGCTGGAATTAGAAGAATGTGATAAGTAGGTGGGGAGACAGTCGTGTGATATTAATTCAGTATAGCAGCAAGAGTCATGGGCATCCCTCAGGAACCAGTCAGCCACCTCCATCTCAGCGGAACTAGCTGGATCCTTTTGCATCCATAGAAAAACCCTAGAACAACACCTATAAAAAATGTTTAAAAATACATTTGATAAAATATATCCTACCATGTTTACGTGATTGGCCATCTCAAGTACTCTCTTCCTTATTTCAGCTAAATTTTCATTGTATTTCTTAAACTTAAAAAGGGACGAAATAGAAAATATAATTGGAAGGTTAGAAAGACAATGTAACTTACTTTACTTATCAATAATGTTAAGAATCTGACAATAATGATAACACTTAAGTTATAAGCAAATTGACTCTAGCTAAATGAAAGCATTTTGGGACTCAATGCTGTTTTCTTCCTTTAAGTTGTAGGTCAATGTAAAGCTCTTAGGAATTTCAGCCAAGCGTGGTGGCACACCTGAAAGCCCTAATCCAAGCTCTTGGAAGCTGCAGGAAGAAGATCTTGGGAAATTTCCTGTCTCAAAATTCAAAGAGGAATTATTTCAAATATTTTCATTTAAACTTTATGGTTTCCTAAGCTATGCAGAATCAGTACAGGGAATCACTATTTCTAAATGTATGACTATGAAATGAATTCAATACAATAAGTGAGGCCCAATATTTGGAGCCTGAACTAATTAACTTACTCACATTTTAGAGTCCAAGTGTTTTCTATTTGGTATTAAATACATGGACCATGTGCCCAGAAACTCGCTATATGAAAATTCACCCTTAGTAAAGGTCCTATCATCAAAGATTTGCTTTTCTCCAAAAAGTCCATTCACCAAGCATTTAATGTGTTGTTCACAAGGAGCACAAACCCTAATTGACAAATATTTAATGACTTCACAGAAGACAATATGATGAAAGAATTTACTTGGATACTAAATTTGGAGCTCTTAAGACAATTAGAAAAGAGAGTTAAGGGATCAACAACTCTATTTATTTGTAAACCTAGCAGTCACCTGCTTGTGAAAGGAGAAATCATATCAGCCTAATTCACAGGTTTAGAATTTGTCACTACAGACAGTATTGATGTTTCCAAACTGATCCAAACTTGTACTATCTCAGATAATAAATTAAGTTACACAGAGTAGGTTTTAAAAGGATACATTTAGCTGATATACTTACTTCACCATTATCCAGGACCACATAATATTCTATGTATTTCTTGGGTTTGTGAACTTCACCACCATCCAACTTCTGAAATATAAGGACAAGTATTAAGACAATATATTTCTCTGTTAATATTTCTTCTGTTTGACTTATGTGATTTTAAAAGAGGTTGGATGATGTCTGGGAATAAAATATTACCATTTTAACCTATCAAAATAGCTAGGCTTATGTACATTCAAGGCTCAGAATGATACAAGAAAGGACATTAGTAATATGCTAGTACAACCCTTTTAGTTTTCAAATAAATTACTTCATAGGTAATTAACAGATGATATGAAATCAGTCTTCAGATTTTTCTGGATAGTAGAATTTTCACTCTATCTTGCCATGAAATAAACTTTGACTTCAACATGTTTCCAGTATTTCTCAGTCTTTTAATTCTTATTCTGGTTGATACTTTCTCCTTAACAAGAGCCCAATGCTCAAAGCTATCATTAATTTATTCTGCCTTCCTCTCCTTAGGCATAGTTGCAAAAAAGAATCCTGTGCCTATTTTGCCAACTACTATCTGGAAGCCCTTAACATCCTTAAAATGTGTTGAATACATTCATGAAGACAGCTCACATTCAATCTCAAAAGAAAAACCAGGGTTCACATTTGTGTGCATTGTTTTAAACTGCAGAAAACATTTTAGTGTTGCTTGCTCCTAGAGGGCATATGTTATGTTTCAGGCTGCTCTTTAACCCTTCCTGATGATAGTTGATTGGTAAATTTTTGAGTGAATCATCAGTACACATCAATGCTTCATTACTGTCTATAATCTAATTTCAACAATGATGAACAAATGTTAAGTCACATTCACTGCTTAAGTTTAGAACCCAGGGCAGGATACACAACAGAATCACAAGTAACAGATTGAACTTATACATACGACCAGTCTGGTGGCAGGTGGGACCATATTCTGATGTGGCCCATGTGACCACAGCGTGTCATTCACCCCACAGCTGCTGTTAGCCTGATCTTCGCTGGGGTCATCCTTGAAGACAGCATGTTCCTGCTCATCCTGACTTGTGGCACTCAGAGGTTCAATGAAGTACTTTTCTTCTCCTTGACTAAAGTAGCCCCTGAGGAACAAGAGAATTTAGGCTTCATCACCAATTGCTCTTCAGGGTTGTGTAGACATGGTCCCTAAAGAGACCTCATGGACTTTCTAGCCAATGCCAAAACAGAGTAATTTTACGGGTATAGAATAAGGGACCAAATTATGTTTTCTTGTTCTCATTTTAGGGGTAAGAGAAAGAGAGAGGGAGAGAGAGAAAGGGAGAGAGAGAGAGAGAATTGACATGCCAGGGCCTCCAGCCCCTGTAATGGAACTCCAAATGTGTATGCCACCTTGTGTGCATGTGCAAACTTGAACATGGATTGCCTGTGTGTCTGGCTTACATGGGATCTGGGGAGTCAAATATGGGTCCTTAAGCTTTGCAGGTAAGTGCCTTAACCACTAAGCTATCTATCAAGTCCAACCACATTATTTTTGATTCTAGAAGAAAGATTTCTTGACTAAACCCAGTGTTCTTCTTATTTTCATACTTTTTTCACTCTCCACATACCATGAAAATGACAGACACTTTAAAGTTAAAGGATAAAAATCCAACATCTATCTCTGATTATTCGTGAAGCCATAGAAATATTATTTAAATGAGTTTATCCTCAGTTTCTCACTCCATAAATTAGAACTAATAATAATAAGGACTAAAAATAAAATATGTGAAGCATCTTATCATTAGATATTATGAACTTCTCAATTGTGTTAAGTAAAGATTCATGGGACACCTTACATCTAGTCTTCCCAATTAATGACTGATTGTTAATTTTTTTTCCTGGAGTTTACTACCTTGCTTGCAATTGATAAGTCCTGAAAGTTATTTTGACTTTTTATTTATCTATACCTCCATCAAATTAAGATTACTTCACATCATAATTATTAATTTGGAACTATTTATTAATTAATCAAATATTCAGCCAATAATGAATAAGAAATCAATGATTTATTAATTAACTTAATGGCTAATTAAGCATTAGTTATTATTAATTAAGCTTGGGCTAAAAGCAGGCTATAAACGAGTGATATTCTTTTCTTTCATAGATTTTGCATTCAAGTGTGAAAAATGAATGTCAAAAAATCAAAGAATATATATATATGTATGTATGTATGTATGTATGTATGTATGTAGTAAATACACAGTGTATATAATTGAAATAGATAATTAGTCTAAAGAAAAAATGCAAGAGTGTATAATAGAGACAATAAATTATTATTTGTAGAATTAAAAGACATCTATGGTGAATGGTTTACTTCAAATATATTTTTAAAAGAACATAGGTTTTGGAATATAATGTTGCAGTAGAGACAGAGAGCAGAAAACAAACTCAGGAAATAATTAGAATCTATACTCAATGGGGTTTGAGAAGAAACTAAAACTGATGGTTGAGGCAAGAAGACCACCAAGAATGAAGAATTTATCACATTGACTATGCTGAAGATCACTGAAAAATATGAGATTTGTGAGACAATAATTATCTTGGTTTATAGCAAATTGAGAATGAGATTCTTTAAGGTTTCCAACTGAAAATAAAGCAAAGGAAATTACTTAATAAATTGTGGACATTGCATGAGATACAGAACTCCAGAAAGACACATGAGGAGTCATTAATAGACAGAAGGAAGTAGTTGCCATGTTCATAAAGAAAAGAAGCTATGTAGAATTCAGAGGGGAGAGAGGATGTAAAGAGTCCCCATTTCCTAAAGATTCTGAATCTAAAATCTAAAACTAAGTCTCAAACAAATTCATTTTTAAAACAAACAAAAGAAATTCAGATATGTAACTTATATGCCCTAAATATGAATAGCATTTATTTAAAATTTTAAGTTGTGGCCCTTGACTATAGTATAGCTAATTATAATGAAGGATCTTCAGATCTGTGAAACACACACACACAATACAATCATCAGTACATCTAAACATCCACAAAAGCTTACCGCAGACCTCTACACGTGCTGATGCTAGCATCAGAAACTCTCTCATTGATGATGTGTCCTTGGTAATAGCAGTCATCCTAAATGAAAGGGAATGGCGGTTGTAAAGACGATTAGTCACACTACTTATAATTCTTAATAAATCTGAATTTGAATTTCTAAAAGGGGATATATAATGCTTTCAAAATATTTCCTGTGGGGCCATACTTAGACATGTTTAAAAATTCATCAGCTGGGTGTGGTGGCGCATGCCTTTAATCCCAGCACTCGGAGGCCGAGGTAGGAGTATCATCATGAGTTCGAGGCCACCCTGAGACTACATAGTGAATTCCAGGTCAGCCTGAGCTACAGTGAGACCTTACCTCAAAAAAACAAAAAAAACAAACAACAAAAAATATAAATCAAATAAAAGCTTTCTAATTATTACAACTGTGAATGTTAACAATCTAAAATGTTTATAAAGTACTAACTCCATTTTAGTGCTGTAGAAACAGCAAGAAAGAGTTGCATACCATTTACAAGATATATATTTAGTTATGCAAGTTTAAAACCTGATCAAAAACATTTGACTTTCCTTCTTTCCCATTAATGACTGATTTCTCATTAGTGTTGTTTTTCCAAATCAGAATTACCAGACTTTTTAACAACAATGTTTTTTTTTTTTGTTTTTAACAGTCTGTTTTGCCTATTTTCCAAAGTGTTGCGCAAGATGAAAAAAATGAGCCTGTGTGCCATGGAGCAAGGTGCAAAGCCAGCATTCTCCCATGTGGATGTTCCATGACACCACTCTCTATGTGGGACCTACATAGAGTCGGCACATGTAACGAGGCTTGAAGTCAGTGGAGAAAGAATCTCCAAAGAGCAGGCCCTGCTGCATACTGTTAAAGACCCCATCAGCATCTGAGATTAAGAGTAGAATTACTTAATGAAACACAGAATCATACAACTGGTATTGAGGATGTAGTTTGGAGTCACAGATCATGCTTTTCAGGAAAGTGATCTGAATTGACTAAGAATGCTAAGCATTTTAAGTCCTCACACGAATGATCTACTCGGCAAAAAACAAGTCCAAATAAAACGCATGGTCCTTCTGCTCACTTCCCACAAAGGCTAGAGAAGTGGTAAGAAGCCCTGGCATCACGCCTATTTCTCTTCCTCCTCCTCACCTTTTCTTCATCCTCATTTTCTCTCCTTCTCTCCTCTCCCTCTCTCTCTTTCTCCTAACAAATAAATAAGATTTTTTTTTTAAGTTTAAGGCACTTGTTAGCGAATGCCTTTATTTTAGCAAAATTTAATAATGCTCAGAGGTCAATTAAGCAATTGCTGCTGTTGGAAATAAAAGGACCAAGGCTATCATGCAGTTTCACTCCTATTTGCCTGAATCTATATTATGTCCACAGGACACACCCCATTACCAAGGAATCTAGAAGAATCTGTATACCATGATTTGTGGGCTTGTAGTGATTTCCTTTCCAGAGGAATTATAATATGTTTCTGTATAGCCTGGTGAAAGGAGATTGCTAAAGAAAGAAAAAGAAAGGATGTGGTTACTCATGTAAATTATACAGTCCAGCAAACAAAGTAAGATATTTCCCTGGGTGTGCAGACAACTTTTCACTCATCAGTTGATTTCCTGCTTCTTCTTACTCTAAGACATGTCGAAGCATGAGGTGGTTGTTTAAAATGGTGAGGCTGAGTGGGGCAGGGACATTCCTTAGAAGTGTGAGACAATGTTATCAAGCAATGACTGTATGGTTCTGAAGGTTGTGGAGAGAGAGAGAGAGATGAGATGATTAAGGCTTCCTATTTTATGTATTGAACATATATATGTGTGTGTGTGTGTGTGTGTGTGTGTGTGTATACAATTTGAAATTATTAGCATATGTAAATAAAATTAACATACCCCTCACCTTTTTTGCATATGTGGGTGTATGTATGGTGAGAATGCATATGATCTGTTCTGTTACCAAAGTTCAAATTTAAAATATATTATTTCCTATAATCATTATTCTGTACTGAAGGAATTAAGAATTTGTTTCTGCTCTTACTGAAACTTTGCCTGCTATGACTCACATTTCCCAGTTCTTTTTTTTTTCTATGAGTTTGATTCTTTTAAATCCCATACATAAGTGGGATTATCTGGTGCATGTTTATTTTTCTGTGACTGGTTCATTTCACTAAGAATGATGTCATCCAGGACAATGCATGCTAAATGATAGGCTTTTCATTAAGTGTAAATAGTATGCCACCTTATATGTGGGTACAAAGATCCCACAATCTATCCATTCACTCATTGACAGACACCTCGGTTTACTCCATATCTTGGCTGTGGTCAATAATAATGAGTCTAGTGTTTTATTTTAGAGAGGAAGTGTAAGAATAAAAGAAGAAATGTGTGCATGGAAATGTGTGTGTGTGCATATATGCATGCATGCATGAATGTGCATGCAATGCCCTCTCTAGGAGGCACTGTGTTTGCAATGTAATATGCATCATGTTATTAGTTTCCAATCCAATGAGCCTGCGAAATATATATGTTTGGGCTGGAGATATGGCTTATCAGTTAAGGCACATGCCTGCAAAGCCTATGGACCCTGGTTCTGTTCTCTAGGTACCACATTAGCCAGATGCACAAGGGGGCACATGTGTCTGGAGTTTGTTTGCAGTGGCTAGAGGCCCTGACATGCCCACTTTCTCTCTCTCTCTCTCTCTCTCTCTCTCTCTCCCTCTCTCTAATTAATCAACAAATAAAAGTAAAATCTTTTAAAAAAAGAAATATATATGTTTGTCCTATTGTCAGGTGAGAATAGATATAGGAAATGTGAAAAGTCCTATCTAGATTGGTCCAAATCCAATGTCTATACTGTTTTTGTTATACCACACTGTTTCCAGACTTCTGTTCATTGTGATTTCTTTGTGGATGTGCTAAATATGACAATATGTATTGGAAAGAAATAAAACCTCACTGACTTGTAGAGAATAGTAAAATACAGATGTGGGAAACATTACTTTTATGTAGTGTAATTACAGTTTGAGCAAGATCTGGGTGAGAAATATGGGAAGGAACATGTTCAGCTTGAGCAATGAAAAAGTGATGGAACCAAGGGACAACATTGTGTATGACAGAGATGGACAGGGCAGTGAAGAGCTTTGTGGGAACACTCACGCTGGGAAAGGAAAGAGCTTGTCCTGATGTCAGCGCTGGATTTTCATTTTGCCCGATAATTTTACCTGACATACATACTTGTATAGATATAAGAATAAGTGTAGGTGTAGGTAGGTATGCGCACACACACAAATATAGTCTTGTTTCTTATGTTGCAAAATGTTTTAATATATTGTCTTTCAATCTTTGAATAAACATTTGTAGTAAGATAAAGGAAATTTTAAAAATTACATAGGGAATATTGCTCACATTTGTAATCATAGCATTCAATAATGCTGAGACAGGAGGACTACCACAAATTCAAGGCCACTGTGGAATACACCATAAATTCTAGGCCAGCCATGGCTATGCTCTGACTCAAGCAAAAAAGAGTTATAACAAAATGCCCTAGAACTACTCCTCCCATCATTATATGGAATAAATGAAATATGTGAATGTATACTAACTGTGCTTATTTGTAAGGTCTTGGATGCTCATAAACTCATTTTTGCTTAATGCATTCTACTACTTTAGGAGAACAAAATAGTCAATGTTTCCTTGGATCATACAAGAACAAAAATCAATGAGCCAAATTTTCCAAGATCTATAAGCAATAACAGCATCATTTATCACACTTTCCACACTTATCTAAGATCAAAATACTTACTTGTTCTTTTTCAAGTAAAGTATTGCAACTTTTCCATTAATTGTCATTTTATACTTTAGTTCAGTTTCAAATGGTCCCTGCAAAAATGCACAAATATTTACTGATAATTAAAAAGAATTAATTTATTCTTAATCCTTATTGAGTAACATTTTCTTTCTTTAATAATAGACTACATGATACCAAAAGTTTACCCTTCATTGCAGATCAAATAGTTTGCCAATATAATAGACAAATTTGATGAGAGGTTTTTGTTTGTTTACTTGTTTTGTGCTGTGGTTTGAACCCAAAGAATTACATATGTAAAACAAGGAGTGCACTGCTGTGAAACATTTCCAGACTCTTATCTGATATACACCCTTATAAACACAGAATTGATCAATCTGCTGAGATAGCTGGTGAGTTCCAGGTCAGTGAGAGGCTGTCTCAAAAAACAAGTGGGTGGAACCTAAGGAATGACATCTAAAGTTGTCTTCTGGCTTCTATAGGTATGTGCACATGCACACACATACACAAACACATAAAAATAAATAAAATAAAATATAAAATTGATATTGCTGTTTAAAGTTTAGTTTGAATCAACAGGTATTTCTGGAAATAAATATTTGTATCCCAGGACAGAATTATATCCAGGATAGGGTTAGGAGATGAGGGCAAGAAGTGGTAGGTTCAGGTCAAGAATATAAAAAATACCTTTTTAAGCTGGACCTAGACAGCTTTAAACCAGAAAGGAAGACTGCATTCACACTCACAGACACATACATGTATGCATTTAAATGTGTGGTCACCATTCCTACATATATGAAGTTGATATCTTTAAATCAGGAACAAAATTGTATAATACTGACCATAAGTGCAGTATGACTTCAGGAATGAGATTTGTTAGCATACACATGAAGATACCACATTGGGTTCACCAAGAAAAGTATGAGCTGTTCTTCAAGTCTAAACATTTTAAGTATCAAGAAATATCTGTCCAAGCAACTCGTGGTTTAGTATACACAGCAGCAAACAACCTGACGTGATGCTCACACAATTGCAATAGTGGTGCACAACCATGGTGGGAAACTAATTGCTCTTGATTTGGCTAACTGATCTGCTCAGTAAAACAGAAACCATACCTAGAACTGGGAAACAAGTCAGAATCATATCCAAAAATGAGCCCACTCTCCATTATCAAGCTCCCACCAATTGTGGGCTACAAGAGGGCCTGTAACTATTAAATTCTCTCTCTCTCTCTCTAAAAAAAAAAAAAAAAAAGCAATGGTTACCCCATTTATCTGATGCTAACTTTACTCTTTGTTGGAGAATTTGCTTCTCTTTTTCAGATAGATGAAGTTCCTAAGGAGAGAACCAGCCCATCACACCTCAAAAAGGGCCCAACTGAAACTAAGAGTAATTGGGGAAATAAGCAAGAGTGCTGCTTTCTTGGTGAACCTGGTACCAGCACAACAGTGAAGGAGATAGACACAGAGAATAATAAATTCCTACTTAACCATATATCCAGAGACACAGAGGCTCCCAAGACTTCATTACTGAAGCAGACGTAAAATGAACCCAACATGGCTCATGGAAATTTGTGGAAGATGGGGTGGAAAGAATGTCAGAGCCTCACGTTGGGTCATAATACATAGATACATTGCCTTCAACCCATAACTGATGGCTAACTCCACAATGCACAACCCATATTTCCCAACCAGGAGGGTCTCTGTGGAGGGGGGAGGATAGGGAGGAGGCTAAAATTGGTATCACCCTGACTGTATTCACTGAGTACAAAACTAATAAAAAAAGATAGAAAAAGCATGGAAGCAGAAACAGACCTTATTAAGAAAATAAAAAAGAATACCAAGGTAGACTAACATTTTATGTTAAGATGCAGAAGTGCAAAAAAAAAAAAAAGGCATGCCACAGAAGCCACAGGAACCTTTGAAAATTAACCATAAGGAAGTTTAACACAATTCATTCCATAGGGGCCACTAAGAATAACCTTGAACATGGAGTTAATGTTTGCTTCTGACTTCACTTTTCAAACATTAAATCTATCTCCAAGTATCCATGTAATATAAGTACTACCATTTTGCCTCCATTTTAATGTCAAAAGTTATTTCTAATTTCTGTATTAATGTACACAAGCAAAATTGTCAGTGCTAGAATGTAAACACAAATTCGTTTTGTAAATCCAGATCCCATACACAGTTTAACTGTAGATCATGAAGAGAGATGTCATCTGAAGCTACTCAGCCTTGTGGTGAACTGGACAAGGAATACACCCCCTCAAACACCAACCACGCCCCTCTACACAATCATTCCAAAAATTAATATTTACCATCACCATAGACAGTCTATGATTTTATATCAAAGGATGTTTTCCAATGAAAGCTTGAATTTGTTTTTATATGTCTGAGGAAATCACTTTATAGCTGATAAATCACTTTAACTTGGTGTAAGTTTTTCTCAGTTCAGTGAATAAAGCAATTATCTGACAGTCTTTTGAGACTTCAAGAAAATATTTGAGGAAAGATACATTGAGGAAGAGTCCAGTACATTTGGATTATATCCAAGTAAGTGGAATATATTTTTTGATAAGGCTGTTTTGAGAAATTGGCTCTATTTAGCCTTCTGCCATCATATTTGCCCTGGAAGAAATGCAACGAGACCCTCTAGCCAGTAGAGGAGGACACTTCTGCTGAGTTACATTTTACAATGTCTCTCTCACCAGTTCTGTCTCATTTATCTGTATTTTGCTCTACCCCAGTGAAAGGCTTCAGTGCACAACATTGCTGCGAATGGACATTATTTCTTGTTCTGTAATAGTGTCTCACTTTGTGTCCCAGGTTGACCTGGAACTCCCTAAGTACTTCAAGTTGGCCTGAAAATCTCAATCCTCTAGCCCAGTTCCCTGAAATTACATGTGTGCACCATTAATCCCAACTTTTAACTTCCCTTTTGCAACCACTTAAAAGTTTGTTGTATGACTGTTGACTGAGGATGTGTTATTCATTAAGTTGTAAGAATTATATAGAATTTAATTTAATATAAATTTCAGGTTAAATGCAAGTATAGGGGCTGAGGAGACGATTCAGTGGTCATAGGCGTCTGTTTGCACAACCTTCCAACCTGGGTTCAATTCCAAGCCACTCATGTAAAGCCAGATGGGCATTTATTTGCAGCAGCATGAGAAACTGGTGCATGTGCATGCACATGTCCACACAAACACACACATAAATAATGTTTTTAGAATGCAAATGTAATTCCCTTGCAACATGTTATTATTTTCTTCTATTTTAATAACTATAGCTCTATGATCATGAATAGATGATAATGCAGAGATAATAGAGACACAAATGATAAATAATACAAAAAAATAAATTTATCTAATCTTTGGAAGTATATAGCACAAATTATCAAAAAATATTAAATTTCATACTATTTTACAAGGGATTTCATTTTACTTCTCAAAACTATGATTTTGTAAAATGAAACTAATAGTAGAACGTTAAATTATAGTGAAGAATAAAATGTTAAAAAAAAAAACAGACACATATTATCATTCTTTTTTCATCTAACTCCAAAGCATGGTAGCTGGACTTTCATCAAGTCCACCCAACACTTCATTTATACCTGACATATGAATGTGCACACACACAGCAAATCAGGATTGGCTGAAGGCTCATATACTGTACCTGCTGTTCTGGCTCTTCGGCCTCTCTTTTATGTAATGGATGAAGTCTTATGGGATAAACCACTTGATAATTCTTTACTGTGGGGCATTCTTTCATAGTGCTTACTGAAGAAGAAAAGGAAAAAAAAAAAAAAAGAACAGACTTAGCCACAGAAAGGAAATCAGCACTGGTGGCCATCACATTGCCTCCCAGTGGGTAATGCTACATGAAGGCTTGAAGTGGTTTATGTCTGAGCTTCCAGTCCTGACGCCAGGTGAGACAGTTGGCATTAGAAACTTGCTCTTCCTTTCAAATCTTTAACCTGCCCCTTCAAATGTTTCTCAATGACATGTTTCCCAGTGTTCCTCTGCTTGCTGAAAATCTTTCTTTTTTAGTTTTTCCATTTGTCCTTGCTGTCTTGGATCTGTGCAATGGCTTACTAAGAACAAAAGAAATGAAAGGTAAGCAGAAACTAACCTAACCCTCCCAGAAACTCATCAGTCCTCTAAGAACAGAGTAGAATCACTGTTATAAAAAAGAAATAATCAATACACACCATTTCTGATTTGAGTTTATATGTTTACTTGGGTTTCTTGTTAATAATATTTGAAACTAAGTCACAGTAAAAAAAAAAAATCCAATACTAGGATCACAAAAGGACCTGGGATGAGCATTATTAATACACTTTCACTTTCATATACACAATTATGAATGAAATGAAAATTAGAAGCAGAGAATAAAGAGAATCACAGAGCAGGGCAAGGACTGATTTGAGCTTGCAGTTATTGTGAGGCAGAAATGGCACATTGAGACAATAAGACAGATTTCCTTTTAGTTGCTTAGAATTTTCTCTCAAAAGTTCAAACACCTGCAAAGCCATGTTACTTATATTAGAATATGTTAATTTTGGATTTGAGAATTTTTTTAAGTTTTTATTTTTATTTATTTGAGACAGAGTGAGGAAGGGATGGAGAGAGAGAGAGAGAGAGAGAGAGAGAGAGAGATAATGGGCATTCCAGGGCATCTATCCACTGCAAACAAACTCTAAATGCATGTGCCACCTTGTGCATCTGGCTTACATGGGACCTGGAGAATTGAACCTGGTTCTTTAGGCTTTGCAGCCAAACGCCTTAATAGCTAAGCCATCACTCCAGCCCTGAGTTTTGGATTTTCAATAGTTAGAAAAGAGAGGGCAGGTTAAATGCTCTCTAAGACGAATTCAAGTAGTCCACAATTTTGTGCAAATAAACAAGGAACCCTCTAAAAGCCTTTAAGGATGCCATGATCATTTGGACACATTCTAATCAGTAATGAAAAATATACCACATCTTATTGTGATGCTTTAAGAACAACATTATAAAGTCTTTTTTAAAAAGCTATTATTAAACAGGTTACCACTTGGCACCCCAGGCTGACCTCAGACAGGGTATCCTCTGACCTTCACCACCTGAGTGCTGGACTTAAAAATAAGTGCCACTATGCCTGTGTAACAAAGTTCCCCCCTTATCCTCTTCTCACTGGCATGCAGGTGTTATTCTGCACCTTTTGTCTTTATTGAGTTTAATAGAAACTATTTATTTAATCTATATTGAATTTAAATTTTGGAGAAGATAATGTAAATTATATATAATATAATATAATTATATATAATATACAAAATATATTATATATAATATAATTATATATAACATAAATTATATAAATATAATATAAATTATAAATATTTTAGGCCAAACAAATGTTTAAAACAAACATCATTATTTCCTCCCAGTCAAGTTTTCATTATGACCAGAACTAAGAAAAGCACTCTTGCTATAAGTTAACTGATGGTGTTGACACAATTCCCTACTGCCTCCTTTAATTTTGTGATAGAAAACAAGCTTGCCATAAAGTGCCAACATGCCACCCAGTGCATTACGGGGTCTAATAAGCACAATTAGTACCATTGACATTGAGTCATGAAGCCATATTTCACTGATGATTATGAGGATGCAATCTTAGCAACTTATTTTAAAATGCCAAATTGATGGTTTCCAAACATAACACATGTGATTGAACAGGAAATGTCAGGCTGAGTTTTCTTTCAGTTATAAAATAATAACAATCACCCGCCCAAGTGACCCTTTATATCAACACAGAAAGTTATACTACACACTCCTCATTCAGATCAGATGACGTCAATGTACCCAGCACCAGTTTCCATGGTTGTTTATGCTCATTTCCACCCTACCAGTTAGTCTTTGAATCCAAATGTTTCATCAAACCAGAAGTTTTCCACTTATATATGGATTCAGAATATTGAATTTCTCTTAAAAGGCTCTTATTTTCCGGCCCCTGAAATAATGAGATCTGAGATATAACCACTTACATAAGTCACATAGGGATGGAAGATACCTAACTATTATTTAGCTCACTCAGCCTTGGGTTTGAGAGAGGCAGGCCAGCCTCCTCCCAGGTGAACAATTTCAAGTTAATTATTTGGAAGCCTGTGGAACAAACAGAGCTAACTGCCATCCAGGGATTATACAAATCCATGGTGTAACACAATATGTTTCCACTGATTTATTTTAATGCTTGCTTTCTGTCTCCCACAGAACTCATTGTAGGATTAGTCTTGAATACCAAAACTGGATCAAGACAAAGAAAATTGTATTTTGGTTTCATTTGAAAATATCTTTATATAATATATCATACATACTGCCCATTCATTTTAGATATCAAAGCTCATGAACAGAACTTATATAACAGACCCTCATCTGGTTTTCTGTTCGATATTTTTTCCATTCGTTTTTCAAGGCTCTAGCCCAGACTGATGTGGAATTCATTCTGTAGTCTCAGAATGACCTTGAATTCACAATGATCAGGCTAGCTCTGCCTCCTGAGTGCTAGGATTAAAGGCATGCACCACTAGGCCTGATTCTATTCCATTTTTACTATATTTGTATCCATTTTGGAAGTTAGAATATTTGTACTTAATATTGACATATTCATTTTGTTTCAGATCTGTTAAAAGTTGTTTACATTATTGCCCTTCCAAATGTGGCATTAAGCCTTGAGTTAAAGTTTGCAGTATCCCCTCCAAGTCTCTTGAGCTTCTAAGCTTTTTGTAGTAAAAATAAGTGCAAATGGGCTGAAGAGATGGCTTAGCGGTTAAGCGCTGGCCTGTGTAGCCTAAGGACCCCGGTTCGAGGCTTGTTTCCCTAGGACCCACATTAGCCAGATGCACAAGGGGGCGCACGCGTCTGAAGTTTGTTTGCAGTGGCTGGAAGCCCTGGCGCGCCCATTCCCTCTCTATCTGTCTCTTTCTCTCCCTCTTTCTCTGTCACTTTCAAATAAATAAATAAAAATGAACAAAAATAAAAAATTAAAAAAATAAGTGCAAACTTTAAGCAGGGAAAGTTCACATACAAATTAAGTTTATTATTCTGGTCATTGAGTGTGAATTATGCATTATAATTTGATTGTTTTCACAGTTACTTTAGAAATGCAAAACTAACTAGTTATTTTATTTTTTTAATCACTATATCACCTGAATACACACCTTAAAAAATACCATAAATGTTTCTCCTTTTTGGGCACACAGATTTATTTCCTCCCTACAAAACACTTGTCATATCCTTTTGAATATTTTTTTTTCCTATACTGAAATCCTGTGTCATTTTCCTCAAGAGATCATGAGGCTCATTATAAGCATCAGACCTTATTTTATAAATTTTCTGTAGTGATGGGTCAAACGCTACTGATGGAGAGGTACATATCTATGGTATTGCTAATGGGGGCAGAGAAACAAGAAAAGAATTGAGAAAAGAAAAACTGCTTTCCTTACATTATGATTGGAAAACAAACCCTTGTGGGAATAATAGCAGGGGTACTTCAGTGACCAAAGAGATACCATTGAAAATATATGCTGGAGGGAAAAAGGGAGGGCAACTGCCCATTCAAGATAAGAGGCTTTTTCTCACAAGAGCAACTTCAGAGCCTCTGCTCCTACTACTGCACACTTGGAATGATGTCACACTTTTAGGCATGACTTTCAGGGCACTATACCCCATAGATATATGCTGTAAATACAGTGTTTGGGGAGCAAAAGCCGTTTGGGTGCCCAATTTCCCTAAAGACTAGAGTGTGCATGGGACCCAGTGTTATGCATGAGACTGCCATTGGATCCAACCTGACCTTCATGATCTTGGAAAAAGCTAGAATGCAGACCATTCTTATACTCCCCATGAGTTCTAGAATACAATGTTTTTAGAAAAGTTGTTGGGGGGAGATTCTGGTCAACTTTGACTCAAAAATAAAAATGTTAAGTCATTTTTATGAAATAAATTGAGGGACTAGCATCAATTCTATAATAATATTAAATAAAATATTTACAAGTCTGAAAAGTAAATGATGAACTGTCATCAGTGACATAACTGAGTGGGTGATCAGACTAGAAGACTATCCCAGTTTCACCCCCATAACTCTTTCACTAATTTGTTCATTCCCAGATCCCAGCAAACATTCTAAGACCCAAGAAAATATTTATCATCCAATGTGTGGGATCAAGACCTGGAAATAGAAATGAGTTCAAGAATTATGTTACCACATCTCATTCATCCAAAATATCTTTAAGAATGTATGAAATGGACAAACAAGCTTGATGTAGCATGTTACCAGGAAGTAGTTTTCCTCTATTTCTAAATTCTTAAATGATTGATTATCACCAGCAAAAGGAATTGAATTATTAACCTACATTGACCTGAAACATTTCTCTATCAAGTTATATCACAATGGTCTATATGGTTGGCCACTGTTTGTTACTAACTAGTTATATTCCTTACTACCAATATGGTTTCCAAAATGCTAGCAGATATTTTCCATAGCCACAACCAGTCAAATCTGCTACTTTTTCGGCATATGACAAGAAGAATTTTGATAAATTCTGCTTTTTGACCCAAGATCATATTCATTCTTTATGTTATACTGTATGAAATCATCTCTTTTATTTCTAAATCTGTCAAATCTGACATGTAAATGTTGGTTCAAGAAAACCTGTGGCTGTTCCCTTGGACATGGACCCTGCACATCAATCAGAGCCTCAAAATAAATAAAAATGGACTAAAACCAGCACAACTTGGCAAATTTGGTTAGGAAGGGGGATATCTGGTCAAAACATTTGATGCAATAAAAATACCTGGAGCTAATTAACTGCATCTGGTCCTGGGATGAATTAATTGAACAGAGCCCAATAAGGAGTTAACACCTACCTGGAACTGGAGATAAGAGGAAAGACACTACCAGAAGACTCCCTTGTAACATGCTGTGACTCCAGGAGCAGGACCAGAGCCTGCCTCGCTCACACCCAGACACCTGCCTCTGCTCCTGCCTCCTCTGAAGTGAGGCAGAAAGAAACTCCCTGCTTCATTGTGTACGCTTCAGCAAGTGTTTACCGAAGGTGTTGCACAACTTGGGCACTGTGGTCCTACCACAATGGCAGCGGAAGCGGAAGTCCCAGCTGCCCCTGGGCTGGCTGTAAGTTTTCTTGTGTCATAAGCTATTGTGTCCTCCTCTTTCTTCTTTAGGATCCCTATTCGAAAGTAGCGTGTGGATTGTTATAACTCAACAGGTCACAAGGAGGTGATTGCCTTGAGGTAACTTGATACATGTTCCACTTGTCTGTCTATCACATATAGGCACATAATCTACAATGTATGTGTATATGTTGCATATGTATGAGTTGTATATGATGTGCAAATTTAAAATTGTATTTGCACATTAAAATTTTAGCTATGTCAATGCAAAGTTACTGAGAATGTCACTCTTTTCTCATATTCACACGTTGTTCAGTCGAGAAATTTTTAACCGTACTGTCATGTAAAATAGTCAGTCTCCACTCCTCGTATAATGATGCCCCCAGGGAGCTTGAGCTATCCTGAAATAAGAATCTGTGACAACGCAGATGAAAGGATTTCCATATCCCCAGTGCTCATGTCCTAACTGATGACCAGGAGGAGGTAGGGGCAGAAGACTTAATGATGCAAACTGGCCATTCTCTGAAATCACACTACATAACAAAATAACTAGTATTAGTTGATCCGATAATTTAATTTCAGATGATCTCCCAAATCCACTATGCTTGCTAACTTAGTCCTAAATAAACATCTATGTTTTAGAAATATCACTTGCTCTCATTTGGCATATGAAAAAAAAAAAAAAACTGAGTTTAGAAACATAAAAGGTTTCAAAAGATTAAGATTCCACTTTCTTAACTGTACCCAGTAGGAAGACTAAGCTACCTGCTCTAGTTACTCATGCAGAAAGTAGCAGAGGTGAAATTTGATCTAGCTATAGTCTGAATGCTTAGTCACACAGTTTAATATCTCTCAACTGCAGAGCTGGCTTGTCCAAACAGTCTTATTTCTACTGATAAGATTCCTATGGGACAGAGATCACTCTGAGGATAATTTGTTACTACAAACTCCATAGCCAGTCCACTAAAATCATCCATCACTGTATGGATTACAGAGCACACCTTCATGGGATTCAGTTAAAAGCAACTAGAGAAAGAAAATATGGGTATGGACTACGTATTCCAAAATCCTGGCCTGAAATGCTACATTAGCGTTGCTTTGAGCATCCTGTACAGAGCAGAGTATCTGCAGTAAGGTCTGATATTATTTCGCCCCCTTTCCCCCTTTCTGGAGTCCGTCTCAAAAGAGAAATTCCTGGAGCTGGGTGTGGTAGCACACACCTTTAATCCCAGCATTTGGGAGGCAGAGGTAGGAGAATCGTCATGAGTTCAAGGCCACCCTGAGACTACATAGTTAATTCCAGGTCAGCTTGGGCCAGAGTGAGATGCTACCTTGAAAAACCCCCAAAATAATAATAATAAATAAAGAGAAATTCCAAGAGAGAGACATAAAAGACTGGTGAGGAGGGTGTTCACAGTATATTAGTTACTTCTCTTGTTGCTGTGACAAAGTTCCTAACAGAGCAACTCCAGGGAGTAGTTCAGAGTATGCACAGCCCATCACGGAGGGAAATGCATGATGCCTAGAAGAGGCAGCAAAAGCTTATGGCATGGTTCACATCAAGGTAAAACAGGAAACAGAAAGCCCAGGCACGGAAGTGGGGCTGGGTTATAACCCTCAAAAGGCCACCCCTAGAGTTCCATGTCCTGAACGTTCTACAACCTCCCAAAGCAAGGCCACAAGTCAGGGACTGTGTGCAAACATGAGCTATGGGGCGATATTTCACATTCAAGCCACAGCAACGTCTAAGCACCTTATACTTGTAGTATCTGGCCCCTCCCTCCTCAGAGTGAAGGAGAAGGAAGGCTGAGAGCAGGAGGATGAAGGGGAAAGAAATGACTCAATTATGGCCATTTCCCCAAGACTCAAAGATTGGCTATCATTGAATAAACATGATCGCGCTGTGATCTCTGAATATTTGTCTTGTTTAGAGCTTTAAACTATTTAAAAAAAAATTACTTGGAGTAATCACTTTAGATGAATAAGAGACCTTTTCTGAAACTCTGACCAAAATTGGGTTAGGAGTGAAGCATCAGGAGGCCTCACCATAACTCTTTCATGTCTTGTAGCCATTCACAAGGGTCAGAAGAATCGCACAAGCGTTCTCTGTACCTTGCCTTCTTATTTGTGTCGTTTATCCAGTTAGTGAGGAAAGGGCTGCGGGGGTGGGCTAAAACATGGCTCTGCACACTGAACAGGGGAAGCTGATCATTGCTGTCGTCGCATAGACTCACAGCCAGTGGAGATGCCACCACCCATTGCACTGGGAACCGTGAACAACCAGGGTGGTGGCAACAGAACTCTGCATCAAAGAGGGCGGTAGTCCTGGTTCCTGTGGGAATATGTGATCGAGATGAGCAATTCTGTACATGGCCTAAAACTGAATTTGGACACTCAGGAGTGAACAGGAGCTGGTGAGGATAGTTGTATGACCAGAGCATGACTTCTACGGGAGAAGAGTGGGCAGGGTAACTTGTGCGTAAGCTAACCCGGTCTCTTGGTACCACTTACCAACAGCATCGAGACACGGGCCTCGGCTGTATTCTTCCTGCCACAAAACTGGGGAAGGGAGGGCCCAAGAAAAAGTGGAAGTACCACAGCTCTGTGGATGGACAGTGTCTACTCTCACTCTAGGTACCTATGTTTGCCAAGCCTGGTCCACTTGACAAAACCTCAGCTGGTGCAAATCCACGTGCTCACACCCAGAGCATTTCTGATGAGGGCTGCTATTTAACTGAGATGTTATAGGTTAGAGGAGAATCTGTTCCCAGCTTCAAGGACCAAACGCAACAGAGCCCAGTTATTAGCTTTGTAACCCAAGGCCTGAGGAGTTACGAACGGATCACAAAGTGAAAAATTGCACAGCAAATAAAGCCTTGTGCAAATACAGTACTTGGAAGGTGATAGCAAAATCACTTGGCTTTCTTTTTAAAAAACATATTTACTAAGCTGAAAAACAAATAGCTTACTTTCTTCAGTCGCACTGCCTGCTTACCACAGATAGACCATGTTAGAACTTTGAGAAAGAGATGTGGGGGAAGAGGACAGGAAAGAAAGGAAGGAAGGGAGGGAGTAAGGAAGGAATGGAGGGAAAACAGGATACAGAGGAGAAAGAACAAAGGAAAGAAGGAAGTGAGGGAGGGAGGAAGAGAGGGAGAGAGAAAGACAGGGAGAGAGGGGGGAGGAAGAAGTGTTGGTTGGGTGGTTGGCTGACTGATTTCAGAATTCCAGAGTGGAAGATTAGAGGATTTAGAAGAGCTGGGGGTAAAGATTGTTTCATAAACAGTGTATCTTTCTCTTTTCCACTGAGAAAATTAAGCATCCTTGTTTCATGAAATAGTTCTTTAATAAATAATATATGCACATGGAATGAAATACTGTATATTTAAAAATAAGTCTCCCTCTAACCCTTGCCTAGCTTGTTCAGTTATCTTTGCAATATCACCATTTCCTACCTTATTAAAATTTATTTCAGAAATAATATATATGGGAATAACAATTAAAATATATTTTAGTAAAGTCTTTTTAAACAATTACTCTTTAAAAGTTTAGTATAGCTTCTTCCAGTTTATATTTTATATAATAATATACTATTACTTAATCCACATTAAATATTTTAAGCCTGTCAAGATATTCCTAACTTTTTGTCACCATGATTTTCAAATATATACAAATGGCTAGCAGAAGTTTCCATGCCCATGTTGGAGATTCTATTGACATTTCTCTAGAAGTGCTGTACCACTTATCTCTCAAGCCCTCTATCATCAAGATTATTTTAAGGCAAACTTATTTACCCAACGGGTCAGACATCTGCCATCAATCTTGTATTACACATAATTTAATGTACTTTAAATGATTGATAAATCTTTTGCTCCAGGTAGACTTTCCTAACAAGGAGACATTGACCCCATAATGAGAAGTGCAAGAATATATCTCCATGAGCAGGGTGCCCTCCTTACTGGAGGTGACTCCACTGTTTTATCATGCACTGTCTCTATGAACAGGGTGCCCTCCTTGCTGGAGGCTCCACTTCTGTACAGGCAGCATCTTTCTCTGTTGCCCATTGGAGTGACTCTTTTACCTGATACTAGAATGCTTGAGCTACAACAGCCATCAACCTACCCCAAGTCAGGCCACCACTCAGCTACTGAGGGCAGTATGGCAAACACATTCTTGGCAACTAATGTTTGCACAGAAAACAATTCCATGCTGTGTAAATACAAAAAGATGACTGTTTTCACTTGGAATGTAAAAATTTGGTTTAAAGAAAAGGAACTCCCCAGGGAGATCGTTTAGTGGTTAAAGGTTCTTATTTGAAAAGCCTGCTGGCAGTACTGTCTTAAAACCAGATGCACAAAGTGCCACATGTGTCTGGAGTTCCTTTGCAGTGGCAAGAGGCCTTGACACATCCATACACACTCTCGCTCTCTTCTCCTTGCAAATACGATAGGAAAATAGCCAAGGCCTGTTAAGGATGTCTTATCATTACCAATTCAGGAAGCAATTCATCTGCATCCAAACCTCTAGCTCAACTCTGGAAAACAGATACATGGATGCCTTGGATGCTTCAGGAAGTTCAAGGTTTTGAGCAGAAAGAAAAAAAAAATCCACCAGAACAATAAGAATCTGAAATGAGAGGGTGTTTTGGAAATAGGGTATCCTTAGTGAAGAAAAAGATCTTACAAATAATACAAACATATCGAAGATGACAGTATCAGCTTGAGTTTTATAATAGGATTCACTGTAACTATAAAGCCTGGCTTGGTGATATTGAACTCTTGTTGGTTCATAAAAAACCCTTAAAAAAAAATCAGAGGAAAGTTGTGGGCTTTGTCCCACACCCATGAAAAGTGAGTACTTTGTGTACAAAGTCATGCATTTGTAGATCATTTCCAGCTCAGTTTTCTGGAACACACACGGATAGCTGGTACCAGAGGTATGTTCTGACAGCATGAAAGCACAAGGCTGCTTCAGCTGTGCTGCAATTGCCACCATCACCCCCTCAAACCAACCAGCCAGGACAGAGTGCAGGCTCACCTCCAGCAAGCCTCCCACTTCCACTTCCTGTGCCAGGGATACCTAGCAGGCCAGGGCACTGGTCCTGGGTCATTCCACCCATTTTCTAGAACATTACCTTCCTAAGCAGGACTCAGTAATGTTCATGGCTTGAGAAATTCACTACAGTGAGAATTCATGAAGGTGGGAATCAATTTTTACCTAAAGTTTTGATTTGAGCGCAGAGCTGCTGTATGACCTGGAACAGTTCACCCAACCTCCCTTTGTTTTGGACTTCTCTTTTGTAAATAAATACAGCCTAGATAATGTGACTTTAAATTTACCTTTCTGCACATGAGTGTCTGCAGAAGAGTTGCTGAGGCTGGGTCTCAAGAGACTGGTAGTACTAAGCAGCAGCGGGTGAGATCAAGTTGACTTTTTGATGAACCTTTGTTAAGTTGCCAGAGTAAACAAGGAGCTGCAGTTAAGATTTTCTTTAAAAAAGACACTCAATTCTCACTATCAAGGTGATGACAAACTTGTGTTAGCATTACTTTTTTCTGCTTCTTTCTAAAAATCTGTATCTCCATATGTTTGTATGTGTGTGCATTTATGTGCGTGCAAGCGTTACCTTCCTGAAATGCTACGAAGATAAAACAAAACATCTCTCCTGGCCCTAAGATGTCTGAGAAAGAATTAATGTATTTCATGAACTGATCAAAATTGTATAATATTTCTATAGATGATTTTACATTATATGAACCCTAAGGTTTATACAGCCATATGCAATTAAAAAGTTTTATTGCTGGCAGATCTTTATTTAATTTGATCTATGTTTATGGGGTACATGATTGATAATGAATTCTAAACTCACTCTCTTTGAATAGCCTAGAAGGGATCATGAAAATCATAGACAAGTCCAATCACTTATCACTTCATTTCTTTAGTTTTTTTATAAATTTCTTTCCCCCTTTATATCATTTCTGGTAAGAGAAGGTATCATGTATAAATCTAAGAAGGCGAATATTAGACATTCCATTGTTAATGCTACGAGACATATTAAAATTAAGATTAAAACATCTGCACGGGCCTGGAAGATGGCTCAGCAAATAAAGATGCTTGCAAAGCCTGTCTACCTGGGTTCTAATCTCTAGCGGCCCATATATGCCTGATGCAAATAGTATGATAAGCTACTGGCATTTATGTGCAGAGGTAAGGGTCCTTGTCATGTGTACACATACATACATGCAATGTTATTTAAAAAATAAAACCCTTCACTGTCTAAGGTTGCTTATAACATGCTTTCAATTTCATACTCTCCTGATATAAGGAGAAACTCCTGGCAGCTCATTCATGTTCAGCAAGTGTATTGAATACTCCAATGTGAATCCAATTTCCCCAGTGAACACAGGCTACCTGCTTCTTGACTGGGCATTCCCTGAGCATACCATATGTTGACACTAAAGGCAAGAAACTGGATTTTCAAGTCAGGCCCATACCTTGAATGAAGTCACTATAGCCAGCATCAAATAAGCTGACGAAAAGGCAATTTGAAACCAACCATCAAACCACAAAATTCTAAAATAATCCAGTTGCAAGACAGTATTGAAGGCAAGAATTTCATAAAGATATTTCACAGTAGTAATTTGGAAACTGCATGCAGAAGTTCACAAAGTTGGAAGTTAGTTTTCCTAAGTCTTGTAGCATGTCCAGGGTCCTTGGGTCAGACAGATCTCTAAGGTCTACACCTCATTTAGGAACTCTCTTGACAGCTCTCTTGTCATATTTCTGGCAGGAAGTGAGTCCCTGGAGCTACGCTTGCTCTGAATCAGTGTCTGCATTTGTTAATTCATTGCTGCTATTAGTAGTTATGAGCACAGAGTAAAATCACTAATGTTCCCCAAGTGAACTAATTGCAGGATATTTCTGAAAGAACTGCCAGAATGCACAAAGAAACAAATGTAGCAGAGCTGTGGAGATGGCTCAGGAGGCAAGAGTACCTACTATGTAAGCATGAGGGCCTGAGAGGGCCCAAGTTTGATCCCTGGCACCCATGTAAGCAGCTGGGTTTGGCCATGCCCATCTGTAACCTGAGTCCTTTGGGAGGCAGAGACGGGAGCATCACTGGGGCTCTGAGGAGCCAGTCTGAACAGAATTGAAAGCTCCTGGTAAAGTAAGAGCCTCTGTCTCAAAGAATCAATGCTAATGCGTCATTGAAGAGGACATGCAGCATTCTCTTCTGGTCTCTTCACATGTGTATGGGGGAGCGTACTCATTTGCACACACATGTGCATAGACTATATACATCTAGACACACCACATCACCTGAACTGCACACACCACACAAGCCACACCATACACACTGGACATACCCACATATGCCAATAAGTAAATAAATCAAATTTAAGGCTTGCCAACCACAAAGGAAAAAGAAGGCATAAAGGAAATACATGGTGGTAACATAGAGTAAAACTATGCCTTCTTGTACCTGGTCCCTTGCTGAAGATGCCATTGCTATGTTTGAGTGTAGAAATAATGTATAAGTATACAATAACTGATTTCTGCAATCTCTGTGCTCTGGTAGCAGTTGTTCCTCCTACAGTTCAATTGGATGAGGAGTTTTCCCCACTCTACCTCAAACACTGAATAATGCTTCTGTGAATTTGGTGAATGTTCCCTGGTTATCTACTACCCATGGGGAATGTGCTAGAGACTTTTGATGAAATAAAATGAATAGGTCATACTCCTTACTAAGCAATAACATTAAGAAAATCAAAATTTATTGGGATGGAGAGATGGTTCAGCAGTTAAGGTGCTTGCCTGCAAAGCCTAAGGACCAGGTTTGGTTGCCCAGTGCCAACATAAAGCCAGATGCACAAAGTGGTGCATGCATCTGGAGTTTATTTGCAGTGGCTAGAAGCCCTGACATGCCCATGTTTTCTGTCTCTCTCTCCCTCTCCCTATCTTTCCTTGCAACTAAATAAATATTTCAAAAGAAAATCAAAAATGACACTTAACAAATCCTAAAAATACATTAAATTAAATGATATAATCTTACTAGCAAATGTGAGTAATAAAGTTATTAAAAGAAATGCTTGACATTTTGAGGCATAAGACCTCAACTCTTTCCTCATCATGCTACATATACAGAAACAATCCTACCTACCAGTGTCTCTCAACTGCGTAGCTAATAGCTGACATGCTGACTCCCCAGGGTCTTCACCCACACCTGGCCCAAGGACTATGAATGACATTCTCCCTGGGGAAGGCTAGCTGGAGCTGCATCTAACTCCACACCAGCCTGTTTCAATTCCCACGTGTTACCACGCAGGCCTTCAAGAGGAAATGGATGATGGGGCAGTGGGTAATAGATTTGTATCTGTTCTGCCGTTGAAAGTTTTGGCTCATGGCTAATTTTAGAAGAACAAACTGTGCAATCCTATTTTTATTAAAGACCAGTGATTATTACTGAAACCAGTATCCCAACATGGAGAATTTGAGCAATAGCATGTTACCAAACCCCCTGAATTGACCTAAAGACCCGAGTCAGCTTAGAGTTTTACTGTGTTTGTGTATTTAACAACATCTAACCACATCATTTACTGGAACTGAATGATCAATTAAGCTGCACTTTCACGGGGAAAAAGAAAACACAAATAAAGGGTAGTCTGATTACTTTATCTATTTATTTCACATGAACAGTTGAGACAGTTGAGGCCAGTATTTCTCACTCCTGACCTCATATTTGATTTGTCTGGAGAGCTACTAAAAAATTCCAATGGCCAGATGTCACAGCACATCAACTAAATCAGACAGTCCAGGCTGGGGGTGAAGGGAAGCCCAGTCTTCCATATGTGTTTAAAGCTCCCCAAGTGAGTTAAAAGCTCAGCCAGGGTTGGGAGGCCTCGATTTCACTCAAACTTTTGGTCTATAAGTCCAATTTGGCTAAAGTGCCTTGCTTTGGAAGTGTTTTCCATTAGAATGATTTTCTCGCTTTGCCAATTCTTCACGTCACTTTGTGAACCCCCCCCCCCTTTCTCCTTGACTCAGTGGTTCTCATTTTCCTGCATCATTGCAGCTCCTTGTCTGGGTAGTGCTACAGAACTCTGTAAAAGGACACGACTCGTAAGAGCTGGAATAAAGCAAAAGCCTGACCTTTAAGCCTTCCCGAGAAAGCCGCCAGTTGGAAATTAAAAACCAAATGTAAGGCCATCTGGCCTCTGGAGGATAAAGAAAGACCAAGCAGCGTTACAGGAAGTTGACTAACACTTTGAGAATCATCTGGCAAGGTCCAAGGATCGCCTTCTGTGACTTCTGGGACTGCTCAGGTCAAAAACGTCGTGGCTTCAGCATCCACGGCAAAGATGAGCACTGAACCAGCTGGACGAGGACTGTTCATTTGAATTTGCACTGCGCCTCCCACGCTGGTCGGTCTTCATCACTTTAAGGAGACGTGTCAGCTCATATCAAGGAAGGGGGGTGGGGGAGCTATCTGAGATTTATGTAAAGCCTTACGGAAAATGGAGGAAGCGAATCTAATTTGATTCTTAAAAGCCATTTTCTCATATTTGACTCCAGTCCACCGTGCTTCCTGTTTAATGTTTTGTGTTTTCTTTGAAATCAGCGAATCCACGAGACAGAAGGTTATCTTTGAGAAAGTGGAATAGATAGGAAGCTCAAGCTCTGACCAAGAGTTCCGGTTCTTCGTCTCCACCGACGCCCCCGCCCTCACCGTCCTGCAATGGAAGGCGCCCTGTGGAAGAGCGGTCAGGAAGAAAAAAGGAGGAACTTGACATTGTCTCACTCAATACTGCTTTTATGAGTTCATGTTGCACTTAAAAGACACTGTTGTGCCTGTCACGATACCAGACACATTCTCTGGTGATTCAAGCCCACCCTGGCTGTCCCTGCTTTAAGGATCTCTACACTAGTTCCTATCTCCAATACTCATAGAGTGTTTGGCAAATTGTGTTCGACATCAGGGACCTTTGCATGGATATCTCTAACTGTGGCTACATTGTATAGGAGATACAGTTGTATCCCTTGGCTCTGCCTCAGCTTCCTCATGGTGCTTAAAAGTGATATGTATCTCATTAATCTACTGAGGAAGCTCCATGAGTGATTCAGCTGATTCGGGCTCTTAGAACAGCCTGTGGTCTACGTTGCCCAGCATAAGCTGTAGCAATACTATAGAATGGTGGCACTATGTTGGCACAGCGTACTAAAGTCCTGTGGCATCGTAATGGATCACAACGAACATATTTCACGACCTTTCACTACCCCGTAGTGCTTACCACTGCATGGTTCATTGGTACATATTTGTTCATTTACACGGCGCATATTTCAATCTATCCTCTTGGCATCTAGAGAACTCAGAAGAATTAATGCACGTGTAGGATTTTCAACCTATTTCTCACTGTGAATGAAGCACTGCCTAGAGAGAAGTAACCTTTGATGTTGTATCCCGTCAAAGTGAACAAAAATGTAACAGTTATTACCCCTATATCTGTAAACATTTAAACTTGCATGCATTGGTCTGTGGCTGGCATCCCTGGGCCATAGTAAAAGGGGAACGCAATACCACAGCAGATGACAAGTTACCACGGAGAAGAAAAAGAATGGAGCTCAGCTATGGATCTGTGCTGCAACAGCCACTGCCCTGTATCCTGAAAACAGGTTAGGGAAAAAATAAAAAAAAACTAAACTAAACTTCCAGCAGCAATCGAATATTTATATTTTCAAAAACCTTTTTATTATGACTTATACCTAACATACAAATACCAGTCCTGCCCTGCCTGCCTGTGCTAGTACCCATTCTTTCTAAATTTAGAGATTAAATAAAGGGGAAAAAATTATATTAGGAAGATCATAGAGTTAAGAAAGCATCAAGAAGAGTCACGCATCAGGAGAAATTCTTAAGCGTGTGGTAAAGACAGTATTTGTATGTTAGGCAAGTAGCAATCAAAATCCCAAGGTGCATGGGCTAAAGTGATGGCTCCCTGGTTAAAGGTACTTACTTGCAAAGCCACCCAGCACAAGTTTGATTCTCCATTATCCACATAAAGCCAGTTATACAAAATAAAGCATGTGTCTTGCAGTGGCAAGAAGACCAGAAGTGCCCATAAGCTCTCTCTTGTAAATAAACCGTGTGTGTGTGTGTGTGTGTGTGTGTGTGTGTATTTCAAGAATTCCAAAGTGTCTTGTTAAATTGTACTGGGAGAAATTAAATGAGCAGAATGCTCAAAGCCAATGAAGACATGAGAAGCAAAGGAAAAGAGACTGTGCACATTGCAGAGGTGGGTGGAGAAGGAGGATATCAGGTAAGAAGTCAATTATTAATTGTGTGATAACTAACTGGTGGCCTACGGCTTGCCTGCCACTGATTTAAGGGAGATTTAGAGAAGCCTTTTCTGATCTCTGATTTCCTTCCTTCCTTATGAAATAAGACTGATACATTATTTACGTATGTGCTGTGTAGTAGAGAATAAGGGAGTTTTGAGGCTCAATGGGGAGTTACAGACACCCTGGAACTGAGCACTCCACCAGCCTGCTGTGTAAGCTGACATTTTCATTCAAATCACAGATGACTGAGACTTGGAGAAGGAATGAACAGCATTTTCAAACAATTTGGTGAATGTTTTCCAAATTCTAATTTTTAAACTATTGTCAGACCCATAATTCCACAAAATGCCCTTGGTGAAGCATCCTAATCCTTTAATTTTTTTTTTTTTAATGGCCAAGTTTTTCTGAGGACTTCATCCTGTCAGCAATCTAGCATTTCCTATAAAGTTCAGTAAGTGACTCATCACACTAGAAAAGAGTGAATATCAGTGAGAAGTAGCAAATATGGCCCTTGGTTTGTGTTTCAGCCACGGGAGTTGCTTTCCTAATAATTGAAAAATATTTGTTTATGCCTTATTTCAGTAGTGAAAATGTAAATAGTGTGAATTTATTTCTCAGTTGAACTTTAATAAAACTGGAAGAGATTTTTGTTGACACTGATAAGACCTATAAGCTATAGGAACTGCTCAGTGCCTCAGCCTCTTAGGGCTCTTGGAGAGCACCAAGTCTGCTTTCCTACGTGGCTGTGAGCTCAACCACTGTGTCTTAGAATTGCTGGTTAGCCACTTAATCATTTCATCTACCAGGCTACCATAAAAACATGTCTCTTGGGCTGGAGAGATGGTTTAGTGGTTATATGCTTGCCTGTGAAGCCAAAGGACGCTGGTTTGAGGCTTGATTCCCCAGGTCCCATGTAGGCCAGATGCACAAGTTGGCAGCATGCATTTGGAGTTTGTTTGCAGTGGCTGAAGGCCCTAGTGCACCCCTTCTCTCTCTCTCTTTCTCTCTCCCTCTTCTTCCCTCCCTTTTTCTCTCTCTGTCTGTCTGTTGCTCTCAAATAAATAAACAAAAAAATTTTTAAAAACATGTTTCCATTAGTTTTCTTCACGAGCATATCTCTCCTTCTTCCTCTGTTCTCCCAACCAGAGCCTCCTACAATTATGAGAGAGCACACACACTCACAAAACACATCTCTGACCCCTTTTTCCTCAAAGCAAAAGGAGAAGTCTCACTGTACTAGTGAGAAATTATCCGTTATAGTTTAAAAATTTTTATCTGAAGTTCTAATTTTTGTAGGAAAGAAAAGGTGCTTCAGGAAGATGGCTCAGTGAGTAAAGTGCTTGCCATCTAATCATGAGGACCTGTGTTTGGACCCCTCAGAACACACATAAAAAGATACTACATTTGGCGATGTGTGCTTGTAATGCTAGAACTGAGGACGCAGATACAGAAGGATCCCTGGGGTTTGCTAGCTAGATGGTCTAGCTAAATTGATGAGCTCTATGTTCAGCAAAAGACCCTGTCTTAAAGAAGATGGTTTAGAGTAATTGAAGAAAATTCCCAACATCAATTTCTGGCCTCCACATGCACGAGCGCACGTACACACACACACACACACACAATACATATACACCTGTGTACCTATGTGTGCCACACAGAAAATGATGCATATGTGTGTGTGCATATATATATTCATTCATATACATACAAAGTAATGAGATATTTTGAAATCAAAGTAAGACTGAGTTGAATATGAAAAGAAAGTTCTAAACAAAGTGAAATCAATTTCTTGTTTTCTCCTACAAAAAGTTTCTGGCTCTGGAACTCATGTCTGATATTGTGTTTATAAATTGTATTTAGTGGAAAATATCACAAAAAGATGCTGAGACATGTAGAAACCCTGTGTAATGAGTATTCTACCTTTTATTAACCTCAGTGATCTCATCAAGAAATGAAACGTACATGAAAAGACAAGTTGTTCAGATGGTGAAGTTGAGCTGAGGCTTCCAAAAATAGAACCTTTGAAAAGTTATACTGAACTATGTGCAAGAAAATATCAGTAGGTATTTAGTTTATGTTAATTGTGTTTTCTGAGAAAATAATACAGTCATGTCTTTCTGAAAGAGGGAAAACCTCAAAGAAGGAAGGCTCTAAAGATAAAACTATAATATCTACTAAATTAGATAGGAGGCACATATAATAAATTGTATGTTGGAAGAAATTTTTAAAGACCTCTAAGAAATGTTGGAATTCAGACAAAAAGTATTAGAATAAAATATGCATACAGGGACATGAGATTTATGGATGCAACATGGATAAAATGAGAATATATCATTACTGTAGCCAAAACTATGTAGCTATGACAGAAGTTGAAATGAAAGCACAATTACCCATTGTTAAAAGATTAATTAAAATGAAAGGCCGTGACGTATTGTAATATTACACAAACATTTTAGTAGATTGTAGAACATAAGAAGTGACATGATATTATATGAACAATACATTGCTTAATTATAAAGCAAATTATGAAACGGTACTTTTTGATCCCACTTCTATATAGAAATTTGTTATAAAATTTTTCAAGAAAAGCTGGAAATACACTTAATAGTGATTCGTTACAGATGAATGGAACTAAGACAGAGGCATCAGGTAGCTTTTATTTTGTTTTGTTTTGTTTTCTCAAGGGTCTAGATCAGGACTTCACTACAACTAGGCAAGCTGTCTTGCGGTGAGGTGAGATCTCATCACCAAGTGCTTTCTTAGAGTTCATTCTTTGTTTGCTTCTAAGTGATCTTTCATGGGTTTGCATTAATTTTTTAGTAAAAATTTGTGAGTCTTTTATCCTCTTGTTAGGATAGAAAAGAAAAATTTGTGAGTCTTTTTTCCTCTTGTTAGGATAGAAATGTGAGAGTGCAGTGACTTATATAAATGCCAAATTACTCCTTGACAACCTCAAGCAGGGAAGCCAAGTGCCCATATTTCTGTCTTGTTACTGTTCTCGGGATAGTCAAGAAAATTACTAACGTTGGAAAATAGCACCTCAGTAATTAAGAGAGAGATGTACGGCATAGCTTTGCGGCCATAGCTGAGTGAACAGTCAGTGTCTGCTAGGGTGAATGGCTCTAATACCCCATCCTGGACATGTACTCCCACTTGCTCTCCAGCTGGGTAATGGAATATTAGAGAGAAGGCATCTGTCTATCGGTAATGGAGGAAGCGAACACAGTAATGCTATGTGTAGAGAAACATGGAACAAGAGAGCTCAGCCATAGACTCTGCTCATTCCTCATCCCCCGAAACCACCCACATGTGCCTGGAAACTTAGGAGTTCTGGAACACTCAGCACAGATTTATCCTGTGGACACTGAGACCCTTTTTCTGACATCCAGCCCACTTAAGCATATGTTACTTTGGCTCTCGGGAAACAAATTTGACTGGACTATACTTCTTCACAATTCTGGAGTTATTTATTCATTTGAACAAGAAACTCTAAGGAATATTATGTGTTTTTTTTCCCCTTTAAAAATTCAGTATGTAAGTTGATGCAGTCAATGACCTCAATTTTTATTAAAAGATTGCCATTTAAAATGTTTTGAAAATGGTGGTTAAAAAAAAAAAACCTCCATTGTGTATGTGAACCACATCTTCTTCATGCATTCACATATTCATGGGCATATAGCTTGAAAAAGAGTTTACCAATTCATCTATATTAGCTAGCCAGTGAGTCCCAGGGATTCCCTCCCTCTGCCTCTCTGGCACTAGGATTACAAGGCATGCCACAATGCCAGGCATTTTACATGGGTGCCTTGAAGCTGAACTCAGATCCCCACAATGAACACTTTACCCCTGGGCCATCTCTGAGCCCACTGGACCTCTCCTAGTCTCTATCTAGATGTTTTTCAGATCTTCAATGAGGCAATGGTACCTGAACAATAATCTCTGAATGAGCTAATGATCAGACAGGTATTAATACACTGCCCAAAACCAATCCTAACAGATTCATTATTTGGACTGAAATTATAATGTGTTTCTTCTAATGCTCCTTGGACTGCCATAAGCATACATGTTTTCTGGGAAAGTTCATCAACTCTATTTCTCAGATCTTGGACTAATCCAGAAAGGAATTTGTTATTTTCTCTCCGGTAACTCTTTCATGAGGCCAGAAAAAGTCCTGCTCTTACTTTTTCTATGTTCTAAGAGGAAAAATGGGAAGTAAACAGATGATAACTTAGCAAGTTAGGCGATGGAACAAAATGGAAGTGATAGCTATATGAAGAACAGACAAAATGCCAGGTAGGAAAGCAAAAACTAAGACATCACATCTCCCCAGTGGAAGAGCGGTAACACTCAAAGCCCTGTAAATCACAAATGGGAATTTCACAGGCACAGAAGACACTAAATAATTAACATATTAACAGTACCAAGCAGCACACAGAAAATGAGCAAGCATAAGAAACAAAGAAAATTTTGGTAACTGAAAAAACTAGGTCTGCTTTTCAAACTCCTGACAAAAAGAAGTTAATTCAGAGAGATCAATGAGTCCAGTTAGGCCAGGCAGCTTCTTTCTACTGAAATGTTTTCCAGCTTTGCCTCTGACCACCTCACTTGTCCCTAAACTCTGCAAGCAGCTGCCAGTTGTCATCAAGGGGACTGGCGAAAGGCTGGTCTGCTCCTTACCTTTGAAATGTTTGAATATATCGGATTTTATTGAAGGATTAGGAAAGTTTTAAAAGCTAGCAACAAAAGGAAAGATACTTAAAACTGCACTTTAGTCTACGGCTAAAGAATTCAAGGTATGTAATTCTACCTTGAAGGACTACAGTCACATGAGGGTGTCAGGCTGCTGTGGGGTTAGGATGAGAGGAAACAGCGCCAGCTAACCTGACAACAGCTATTGGTTCACACTCTTCTGAGTTCCCAGGAACTGACACTACCAAAAGTTGGGACATTAGTGTTTATGCATAACATTGATTATTGTTTCAGAATTCTGTTGCATGACATTTCCTAATCTTTATGGATCACTGACTTGCCCACAAAGTACGTTTCCATCAGTCTCAAGTATATTTGGAAATCTCCAAGTGGCAAGTCAACAAAAAAAGGATTGGTGTATACCACTTTCCCTGAAAGCATTTAGGGAAAACAGTGACGTTTCAAGTCTAACACAGTGCAAAATGCTCTCCCCCTAATGTTTCATGGGCATATTGCTTTGTTCTGTTATTCAACAGGTGGAAAGTTGAGAAACACCACCTCAAACATCTTATTCCTTTTTTTTTTTTTTCACTGTAGTTCAGGCTGACCTGGAATTCACTATGTAGTCTCAGGGTAGCTTTGAACCCATGGTAATCCTCATACCTCTGCCTCCCAAGTGCTGGGATTAAAGGCGTGTGCCACCACACCCAGCTGTAAACATCCTATTCTTAAGCATAAAGAGAACTCCTTTGTAGTAGGTGAGTTTCTCCTGCTAATTCAGTTTGCAAAACTGTAAGTATTTGGGGATGCATTATTTTTGATGGTAAAAACCTTTGAATCAGGGGCTATGTGATGTCTCAATCACATGGTTAATAAATGTTTCATCAAGGAGCCACATCAGATATGAATTCTCATTAAAGGTCCTGATACTGGGCTGGAGAGATAGCTTAGCAGTTAAGGTGCTTGCCAGCAAAGACTAAGGGCTCAGGTTTGATTCCCCACTTCCCACGTACATAAGAAAGATATAAGAGGTAGCACATATATCTGGAGTCCTTTGCAGTAGCCAAAGTCCCTGACATCCAACTTTGCTGGCATCACACTCCTGGACTTCCAACTCCCAGAATCAACTATGGAAAACAAGTCACTTTTCATTCTAATAACCTATCATACGCTGTTTCTTTCACAGCCCAAGCTGAGTAAAAGTCTCCTGTACTTAACTCATTGCAGGAAAAATATTTTCTTGTGCCATTATTATGAAATTTAAGTGTTTGTGGAATGGTGAGAGTATACCAGGTTACAGACAGTCCTACTACCCAAAGAGAACATGAGAATTCATTTCAATAGTTTCTGAACTTTTCTATAAATATGAATTTATTCCAAAAACATTTTTTTAAGTCCTACCTGGTTCTGTACTATGTTCTTTTTAGTTAAAGCAAATATCTTCCATGTCAATTATGACTAAATTAGGGGAGGGTGATAACACAGGAACAACAACAACAAAAAGCTGATAGTTCAAAGGGAAATATCCTCACCACTGGCTCATGATATAACTACAAAAAGCAGAGAAACAAAGCAGTAGCTTATTCTCAGCGAAATAAGGTGGTCCCAAGCTCAAGGAGACTTCATTACATTCTTACATTAGCTCACATTCTTCCTCAGTCATGTTTCTTTAAAATTCCCAGGGGCTGGCACTCCTCCATGGGGTGTGTAAGAGGAGAACCGTGGAATTTCTTCCTGAGCGTCAACTATAAAGGGTGTTTTTCCTGACAGGAAGTAATGAAGTTGACCACCTTAACAGCCAGCCTTGACTGTGTCACATCTTTGGCATGTTGCTGCCACCTAGTGCTCAAACATTTCTGTGACAAGCCAAGAGAATCCAAGCACCTTTAAATCATCTTTTAATTGTATACTTATGTGAACATCGCCAAGTGTGTGGTGAGAATGTGTGTTAAGTAATCATCACATACCTTGGTTCTTTTTAACATGAATAAACTTTAAAAAGCTTGAAATTTACTGACTCACAAAAATGAAAACAAAAAAATGAGTAGGCCAAGAATTCTTAACGTTTTACTGTTTCTTAACAGTTTAGATACCACTGCATATAGAAACAGCCTCCATTTGTGTATGTCCCCACTGTGTATGGCAGTGGGATTTGTACCGTAAATTGCATTTTCACTCTTCCAATCTCACTTAAAAAAATATATCTTTACTTTATTATTTGAGACAGGGAGAGAGAGAAAGAGGGTGAGAGCATGGGCATGCCAGGGCCTCCTGCCCCTGCAAAAGAACTCCAGATGTATGCACTACTTTTGCATGTGGCTTTACATGGGCACTGAAGAACTGAACCTAGGCCATCGACTTTGCAAGCAAGAGTCTTTAACCATCTCCCCAGAAAAAAAAATCACACTTCTGAGAAAGATAATATTAATTGTTTGAGTCTTGATGAAGTTCTGAGACTTTCTCAAGATGGAGTGACTATAAGTGATTGATGCAGAAGACCATCTCAAGGAGCTGAGCTCAAATCAGGGAAATTTTGGACAAGACTATGTTCAAAAATGAGGATTTAAAGACACAGAATTTGCAAAGTCCAAGTACTATGATTTCAAAATAACCAGCATAAGAAGAAATTCTCATCCTTAATTTTTCTAAGGAGCACTGATATTACCTAAGCAACTGGCTTCAGAATTAATGAGAGGGGGGAGGAAATCTTACTATTTTAGTAATCTCTGAGTGTATATTTTAGGTTCACACATTTTATTTTCTGAATAAATCTGAGTAAGAATGAGTGGGATCCTGAAATTAATGCCAAACTATGCCTGGTAATAATATAGACATCCTCAGTGAATTTCACAGTTTCAACAATAATTTGTTCCAGTTTCTTCTACAGGGTAGCTGGAAAAACATTTTTATAAGTGTGGTAGTTTGAGTGTCCCACAATAAACTCAGAAGTTTTAATTAAAATCCTGTCTCCTGCTTCCAGGCTTGAGGAAGTGTCACTGGGGAGGATCCTGGGGTCCATCCCTAAGGTATTATTAGAAGAGATTGTGAATTCCAGCCTAAAGTATTAATTTTGTACCTAGAAGGGGGACCAATGTTGATAGAAACCTATGAGGCTTTTAGCCTTTTGGAACTGATTTGGAAAGTGGAAGGACCTAAAACCTTAGCCTGAGAGATACCTTGCAATACTGTAAGTACAGCTTGATAGGCCATTCTAGTCAGAATTGAAAGACCTGAATACAGTAAGAACTATGGAGTGTGAGGTTTGACTTATGAGGGTGAGAAAGAGTGTTGCCTGGACTGGTCTAGAAGTAGTTTGTGTGAGAGGGTCCCAGTTCCCCAGCTCCAGGTTTCCTGAGTGATGGTGTAAGGTGGCTTGGATCCTGTGCACATGAGGTGTGAGCAGGCTTGAGCCTCAGGCACTACAATCCAACTCCAGACACTTCCGCCACCTAGTGGGCATGTCCGACCTTGCGCTTGCCTCACTTTTGTGCATCTGTCTAATGTGGGATCTGGAGAGTTGAACATTAGTCCTTAGTCTTCACAGGCAAGTGCCTCAACCACTAAACCATCTCTCCAGCACTAGTGTGTGTGTGTTGTGTTTGCTTTTGGTGGTGCTGTTGGTGGATTTTTCTCTCTGGGTGGATTTGTAAAAGGGGACTAGCTTCTTCCACCATTATGGAAATGCCCCTGGATCTGTAAGCCTGAAATAAATTACATTTCTTCCTGTAATCTGTGTCTGGTTTGGAGGTTCATCATGGAGCAAACTACAACAATCTTGTTCCCTGGTTCCTCACTAATCAGTTCCCCTGGTCCAGGTTCCCCTGTTGTTTGTGTGGGTGGCTGGGATCCTACACACGTCTGCAGCAACGGTAGGCTCTGGCTTCCTGTTCCAGGGTAGGGAAGGTAGGGAGCCACCAGATCCCCACATGTGTTTTTGATGCAGAATTCACTGTTGTTGGGAGCACAAAGTGCTACAACCTCTATGCAAGTCAAGAAAAAGAGCGTAGAGCTACCGTTTGGCTCAGCTATGCCACTTCTGGGGCATATGCTCTAAGAACTCCACTCTACCACAGAGATACCTGCTCAACCATGTCTGTTGCAGTTCTATTCACAATAACTAAGAACTGGAACCAGCCCAGATGCCCATCAACTAATGAATGGATATCGAAGATGTAGCACATATACACAATGGAATACCACCCAGCTGTAAGGAATAATGAGACAAGGAAATTTGCAGGAAAATGGATGGTGTTGGAAAAATTCATTCTAAGTGAGGTTATGCAGACACAGAGAGACAAACTCTGCATGTCCTCTCTCATATGGGGGGTTTGGGGAGATGGCTTAGTGGTTAAGGTACTTGCTGCCCAGCTTATGGACCCAGGTGGATTCCTCAGTACCTACATAAGCCAGACGCGCTTGGCGGTGCTTGTGTCTGAAGTTCATGTGCAGTGGCTAGAGGTCGAGCTGTGCCCATTCTCTGTCTCTCATCAGTAAGTAAACAGTATGCAGAGGAGATTGATGGTAGTGTCAGTCATATGTATCACAGTCCGAGGGAGAGGACACCGAACTATACAGGGCCACCTAGGGCATGAACTCAGGAAGAGTGGCAAGCCATGGACTGTAAGAAACAGACTTTGGCATTGGGGAGAAGGCTCAGCAGTTAAAGGTGCTTGCTTGCAAAGCCTACTGGCTAGTTTTAATTTCCTCAGTACCCTCATAAAATGGATGCACAAAGTGGCCTATGTGTTTGGAGTTTGTTTGCAATGGCAAGACGCCCTCACTCACCCATATTTTTTTTTCTCTCTATCTCTGTCTGTCTTTCTCTCTCTGTCTCTCTCTCTTTCCCCATGAATAAATAATTCTCTCTAAGAAATAAATGAAAAACTTAGAAAAGCATGAAAAGAAACAGAGTGTGCAGTGCAGGGTGTACATGAGGAGTCCCAAAAGAAAACCAGAAATAACTGGGCAAGAAGAAAAGTAGAATGTGCAAAGCTTGAAATAAATCATCAGTGTGAATATCCAAGAAGCTCAGTCACTTCTGAAAGATACACTTTGGATGCTCAACCTCTAGAAATGTCCTAAACTTCAAAACCCAAGATGAAAAGATCATTGACGAGTCAGTTACTTTTGGCTCATCATGTACGAAAGACATCACCATGAAATTAGCAGCTCATCTTCATCAGAAATGACAAGGCCCGAAGACAACAGGAGAGGACATTAAGTGTTGAAAGAAACCCGCCACATCTGACAAAACTGTCCAAAATGTTTGAGAAACTAAGACATTTCAAGACAAGGGGAAAAAAAGAAAAAAAAAAACCATGATATTCCATTTTACTAACAAAAGTGATCTACAAAAATACTAAAGACTCTCAAGTCGAAATTCCAGAAAACCAGCTAATTGTGCACTTGCAAATCAATAAATACATGGCACATACAAAACAGAGCTGGGCCACTCTCACTCCTAGCTTGGTTTTTACCTATAGAAAGCCTAAATATAGAAAGAGACCGTAACTGTTAGAACAGATTATATTGCAGCTATCCTCTAACAGTTCTTGTGTACAGCATGGACTCTTTCAGCCTTTTGCTTGCAGTCATGTTTTGTTAGACACTTCATGTTTTAAATTGAACTTTAAAGATTACAAGTGCTTAACTGCTAAGCCATCTCTCCAGCCCTTTTGTGGCTATAAACTCAAGTACTCTTTAAGACCTTAGGGGCTAGGGGCTAACATTTTATCTACTGAGCCATCTCCCCAGAGAAATGTGTTTTAAAAGTCACTATCAGCACCAAAAAGAGCACATAATAAATCTTAAATGTTACCAACTTCTTCAGTGGGAAAGTTGTTGACTGCAATCCTCTCCAGGGCTAACTTGCATTTGCTTCCTGTGTGCTGAACTACAGGTGGGAGCTGCATGTGTGCTCAAAGTAATTTTTTGAGTTTCCTGGTAGGGACACTATCTACAGATAAAAATTCTGTCTCCTGCTTTTAAATATTTAAGTCCTTTCCCATATAAAACAACCTCCTACTTATTAGAATATGTTTGTAATTTCAAGTCTATGAAAATACTTTTTATATATGGATATTGAGATTTTTTTCTTTCAAATATCATTCTAGTATCTAGGTGTCACTCCTTGTCTTTCCTTTGACCTGATCATGATGATATGTTAACTGACTTTCTATCTGGGTTTTTTTTTTTTTTTCTTTCTTTTTTTAGATTAGGCCACACTGTCTTGTCAACAGCAAATCTCTTCCTCAGGGGACAAACTTAACTAATGTGTGCAGATATCAGGAACTGACTTGAATACACACCTCTACATCCTCAGCATTTCCTAGAGCTGAGCTGGCAGGAAACAGGGTAAGCAAAACAATGCTTCCTGTTCTCACTTCACTCCCTTCTGGAGCCAGAAGGCACGTGAGCTCAGACATGAAATAAAAAAAAAAAAATAGAAGTACCTATGGCAACTTGAAAGGAGAAAAACTATTTAAGTCAGCATTGTTATGAGAAGGGTTTGATTTTACGGTCCCTTCACCAAATAAGATATCTGATTATTTTGTAGGGATCAAACCATATCTAGCTGAACTTGGTCCTTGATGGTGGCTCTAAAATAATGATATAAGGAGACCCTTCATCTGAGCAGTTTCACCTACCATCTCTGGAAGTCTGGTCTTTGATGATCTTAGCTGTTTTTGCAGAGCAGCTCTAAACTCACATGTAGAGGCATAGAGAGCTGACAGGGAGAAACTTTTCATATAATATATGCACTTATGTTTGAATATTATCACTTATCTACATGTTAAAAATGAGTATCTACCACCTCGAAAATTTTGTGGTCATTGAATGGGAAAAAAAAAAAAAACTCTATGCTCAGAGCAAAGGTTAAAATGTAAATGCTTCTAAATATATGTTATACACTGATAATAATTAGTGCTTGTTCATATTGTCCTTTAAGAAAAGAGAAAGAAACACATGGGTCTTGAAGCCTGATTCTGTGTTCATTAGATTCTTCCATTCACTCACAGGCTAGTACCTTGATCCATCCTCACAGGTCCTAATTCTGATGCCCAAGGGCTTCAGTTTCCAAACAGCCTCAGAAGGCAAGGCTGAGAATGGCTTCCTCACCCTCTGATCCATGCCAGCTCTCCAAAGCTGCTACTCATTCTTCTTCTGGTCTTCATTTTCACTTTTATTTTATGTCTTTTTAGTGAAATTTTTGCTAGTTCAAAATGTATTAGGTTAAATTATGGTGTTTTTATTTCCCTTCCCCTTCTTTCCCACTTCCCTGTTTTCGCTCCTTGTTTCCCTTCTGCTTCCATACTGCATTTCATCCCTTCTTATCACTGCTATGGCCCAGCTACACCACTCTTGGCCGTATACCCAGAGGACTCTGTACACTACCACATAGAGACTTGTGCACCATGTCCATTGCTGTCCTATACACAACAGCTAGGAAATGGAATAAACCCAAATTTCCATCTACTGAAAATTAGTAATAATGAAAATGTGGCACATATTTACTACAGAGTTTTACTGACCTGTGAATAAAATTAAGTTGAGCCCCAGGACCCATGTAAGCCAGATGCACAAGGTGGCACATGCATCTGGAGTTCATTTGCAGTGGCTGGAGGCCCTGGTGCACCCATTCTCTCTCTTTCCCCCTCTCTCATAAAATAACTAAATAAATAAAACTTAAAGAAAAAGAAAATGAAGCTATGAAATTGGGAAAATTTGACTGAGGCCCAGAAAGGAAAAAGTAGTATGTTTACTCTTGTATGTGGATCCTCACTTTTAATGTTGTGTGTAAAGAAGGGGGCATAAGAATTAGTTTGGGATATGATTCTACATAGGAGACCTCAAGGGAAACAAAATCACTTATTCCTCAAGGTGAGGATTATCTCATTTTTCCTTTCCCTGTTTCACACCAAATCTTCTACTAACTTTTACCTCTAAAAAGCTATAAAATTGAATGGCTTGTCCAGTTTCAACACTCACATACACTTCAGTGTCTCCCAGGCATACTTTGAAATAGTCCTATGCAGCTTTGAAAAGTTTCATCAACTGGGTTGTATTTCAGGCAAGGCATTTGACCTGCCAACACATAGCATCAAGTTCAGTATCTGGTTCTCAGCAGTATGTGTGCTTAAACAGAACAATTTGTAAATTCATCAAATCTCAAAAGCATGAAGAAAGACAGGCAATTTGAGAGTTCATCTTTTCTACCTCACTGAAGTTCACAACTCAAACAATTTCACTTGAAAATGATAGAAAATTAAATTTAAAATATCATGAGGGTTGGAGAGATGGTTTAGTGATTAAGACACTTGATTGCAAAATCGAAGGACTCAGGTTTGATTCTCCAGTACCACCATAAGCCAGATGTACATGATGGTACATAGATCTAGACTTATTTTGCAGTGGCTATAGGCCCTGGTGTGATCTCTCTCTCTCTCTGTCTCTCTCTCTCTCTCTGTCTCTCTCTCTCTCTCTCTCTGTTTCTCTCACATAAATAAATAAAAATAAAGTATCTTGAGCAAGTTAATAAATACTCAGGCATTTTAATTGAATCTTTAATAAACAGTAAAGATAGTTAATACAATGATTTTCAAATAATTTATTATCAACCCTCACACATATACACAGTGGCCTCTGATCATAATCCAATCCCCAAACCAAAGGAGGAGAGGAGAAAGCTAACTTGTTAATGGCACTTTCAGTTACAGATTGAAGCCCAAAAAGAACAGGAGATGCCACCCCACATACCATCTTGCCCTGGCACAAGGACGGAAATGAAACTCGTGTATGATAGAGACTGATCTACCAATACAAGACCTAAATAAACAGCCCAGGTGGGCTAGCCCAGGGATCTGCCCTCCAAATCTACAAAGCAACCGGGTCTTCCTGTTGCATACCTGCATCTGACGCCAGAAAGGCTGGGGCTTGCCTGTGCCTCTCTCTAGGTGTGACCCTCGGTGAGAGTGTCTCCCTGGCTTTTACCCTGTGCT
The DNA here is from genome assembly GCF_020740685.1 of Jaculus jaculus. NCBI lineage: Eukaryota > Metazoa > Chordata > Mammalia > Rodentia > Dipodidae > Jaculus > Jaculus jaculus. Next base: position 14,847,308 of record NC_059113.1, on the reverse strand, counting down.
GATTGGACACAAGTGATTCTGTTCTCAACCTTCACTCCGCCTGGGTGGGAGCATAGTACTGTTTCCTGATCTGAACTTTTCTGCTTGCCTCTGTTTTATAGTTTGGAGTAATTTCTCCCTTTGATCGCTTGTATGATTTTCCTCTGGTCTCTGAATCTACCACATGTGCATTTCCCTTGCACTCCAGATCTACCACGTGGGTGCTCTCACCAACTCTAGGCTTGCTACCTATGTAATTTCTTTAAACTCATGGTGACAGTGAGTGTAACTCTCTTCATTATTCATTTCCCCTCTGAATCACCTGGTCTCTGCATTGATACCTGCTCTCTTGTTTCTCCGTGGGCCTCACCTTTTGCCCTCTTAACTTTCCTCCACGGGAAAGCACATGGCTGATGCCACGTGGGTCCCTACACAAGTTTCTAGATTCAACTTTTCTCTCAGTTGAGGCTCTGCTCTAATCCCTCTTTAAAAGCCTCAGTTTCTCCCAAATGAGCTTATGAACTGCCCTTCACATGCTTGCAACTCTGCTCCAGTCTTTCTCTCAATCCTCACATTTCTTGAATCTTATAAACTATGCAGTGTTTCCACATTATGTTTCTTACTTCCCACCTGTTTATGACTGTGTTCTAGCCTTCCTTCCAAGATCCCAACCTCCCTTAAATAAACTCCATAAGTTGTGATTTCCCCCTAAAGAAACTTATCCTTTTGGAGTCAGTCTGTCTTTATTATTTAGTTTATTAAAGGTAGGGCAGAACCCAAAACTTGGGGTTTGTGGCTTCTGGGCAACCCCTTCTGGACCCCAATCTCCAAAAAATACCTTCCTCTGAAATACAGTGATTTTGTAAAAAGATGGCATGCAGAGACTTAGGTATCATTCATTATGACATTTTCAAACACAATTTATGCCTGTTGATTCTCAGACTCCCTCCTATCTCTACTCCCCTCTCCTCACGTGGCCATCTGCCGCCAATGTCCTCAGCCCTCGGCTCACAAGTCCCATGTGTCCTTTCACCCCCATGCCTTTTCCAGATACCCTCTTTTCACAGCAATTTCTAAGCTGTGCTCCCTCATGCTATAGGTTCTGCATGATGCACCTGGGCTGTTGAGGAAAGTTCACAGCAGACCAAGTCTCTAAGCTCCACCTCCTAAGCCCGGCTCCAGCCACAATGGCTCCCCTGTCATTTGTGTTAAATTTGTGGTTGTTGGGGAATATTTATTCCACAAAAGAGACTCAGCCAATTGAACTAATTGATAAGATTAAAAGGCATTTATAGGACTGGAGAGATGGCTCAGAGGTTAAGGCACTTCCCTGCAAAGCCTAAGGACCCAAGTTCGATTCCTCAGAACCCACATAAGCCAGCTGCTCAAGATGGAGCATGTGTCTGGCATTCCTTTGCAGTGGCTGGAGGTCCTGACACACTCATTCTCTTTCCCTCCTCCCTCCCTTCTCCCTCCATCTCTCATAAATAAATAAAAATTAAAAAGGCACTTATTAGTTCAATGTTTTCCTTTTGATAATGAAGAGATGTTGTGTCAGTAGACACAAATATCTTATCAGACCTCACTCAGCTGGTTGATAGTGGATTTGACACAAGATCCAGATTCATGAGAAAGTTAGAAAGTGATTATTTGCTGAGAAGTATTTCCACATACCCTTAAGTATCTTTTCCAGACCACCTCTAGTTTAGGGATAAAAAGATTTTCCTTAATAATTTGAGAAATTAAGGAATATATATCTATATCTATCTATCTATCTATCTATCTATCTATCTATCTATATCTATATCTATCCTCTATACCTCACAGAAGAGATGCTGTTATACTTGAATAATAATGAATATTTCGCAGTATTTTCCACATGGAAGTAACTTTGTTTAATAATTTTACCCTAAAGGTATTTATGTTTGTGGTATAACGTGTGGTACGTACATCACAAGAGTGAGACTCCACTATCCAAATGATTTTATAGAGGTAGCCTCTAGAGGGCAGCAAAGAATTTCTCTCATGTATTTGAAGGAGGCGGCTGGCCATGTCTTTGTCAATTTAGAGGAAGTGGGTGGGAAGCTCAAGGTCTGGGAAAATGACCATAATAACAGTACCTAGTGTTTATATAGCACCTTTCTTCAATTAGCTCAGCATGTTTGGATATGATTATTCAGCTGGGACCTTCCAGTTGTGGGAAATGAGGCATAAGGCAAACACGTGGCCTCGGTGAGAGAGTGTAAGACGAATTCTTATTTCTTTCAAACGCCCATTCATTATTCTTACTCAGAAAAGCTGATGCATGATCTTTCCTGGTCATTTAGGAACAGTAAGCTGAGATGTCTTGAGTCCTAGACTAAATTCTACTAAATAAAAAGACTCATGAGTTCTACAAGGGATCACAGAGGGAAGAGGTCACACTCCTCAGCACCAAGAAAGAAGTAAAAGAATTTTTAAAGCAATGGAAGTCCACTTATAAGATGTCAAATGGAATGTACCATTTTCGAACCTGGCTGTATTTGACTTTTATTTCTGAAGCAAGTATACTCATTAGTAACGTAAAATACTCATCTTTCATCCATACACAGCTAAAAACTGACCAAAAAAAAAGGTGTACAAAATTGGACTTATATCTAAAATGCTAAACCCTTATTGCACAAAGAAAATACACTATGCCAACATGACTAAGAGTCATTATGACTATGTGTTTGATTAATAGCTCTGTGGCTCAGTCATCAAATGAGAATATTGTCCAAGGCATGTTTCCAGTGGGATCATTTACAACTGATGTGTGGCCCATGGTTGAAATACTTCCCCCCTCACCCAAATAGTTTAGGCTCTCACCTGCTGATAAAAAGTCTTGATTTGCTGTTTTTTATTGTTTATTTTTAAGTACTAAATATGTGTATTTCTACTTTAAAATTAGAATGTACACACATATCATTGAGGATGACTCTGCCTTTATAGCTTTAACTTAACAGGTTATCTGTTTTGCCAAATCTGTATTTTCTTTCATCTTCAGAATTGAGTATGACTTTTTTAATAGTTCAATTAACTTAATTAGATGTGTCATATAAAGTGTTTGTACCAAAGTGTAGAAGATCAGTTTCTATGATGAGCTGATCTTCACTTTATGGACACATGCAGTTCAGAGATTCCATTCCTGAAATGTAACCATGTTTATTTTTCTCTTATTTTTATTTTATCCCTAACATTTTACTTAACTTCAAGTGTAAAAGATTTAGTGGGTTTTATGGAGAAATTCTTCATTTATCTAGCACTTACCACAGATATTTGGTTTTCTGAGAATGGTGAAGACTGATCCCTATAAAAATTATGCTTTCTTCCTTTTTAAACTTTAAAATATTTTACTTATTTATTTGAGAGAGAGGAGGGGGAAAGAGAGAGAGAGAGAGAGAAGGAGGGGGAAAGAGAGAGAGAGAGAGAGAACATGCCAGGGTCTCTAGCCACTGCAAGCAAACTCCATATGCATGTGCCACTTTGTGCATCTGGCTTCTGTGGGTACTGGGGAATCAAACCTGGGTCCTTAGGCTTTCCAGGAAAGTGCCTTAACTACTAAGCCATCTCTTCAGCCCTATTCTTCCTCTTTCCATATCTATCTATATATCATCTATATCTATCCATCTCTACATATATTTACATACATGTAGGATTTTGCTTAGAAGGGTTATGATATTTATAGAGGCTAGACCCTGAACAACTCAAACACTTATAAATATATAGCTACAGAAAAACTCACAAAGTGTTACTTTAAATTCTTTTTATTACTATTAATTTAGGTATTGTCAACAATAATCTCATAAATTTTAATGCTAGAAGAGCAAGCCACAGTAATACAGTCATGTCCTCATACAAAGCCAGTTGAAGATCCAGATATCTTACCAAGGTCTATTAAAATAACCTTTTATTTGTTAGTTTTTGTCATATTTGTATTCCATATGGACTTTTTTCTTTTTTTTTTGCTTTTGAGACACAGTCTTACTGCATAGCTATGACTGACCAAGTACTTGTTACATAGGTCAAGCTAACCTTGAACTCATGACAGTCTTTCTGCTTCTGTACTATCATGCCTATTTCTATGGGGATTTTTCTTAATTAGATTTGTTTTATCTGATACGTAAAAATAAAAAATTGCATATATTTATAGGATACTAGGAGAGGTGTTTTTAATTATTTTTATTTATCTATCTGCTAGCAGACAGAGAGAAGGGAGACAGACAGAGAGAATGGGCATGCCAGGGCCTCCTGCCACTGCAAACAAACCCCAGATGTATGTGCCATTTTGTGCATCTGGCTTTATGTGGGTACTGAGGAATGGAACCCAGGTTATTAGGCTTTGCAGGCAAGCACCTTACCCACTGAGAAATCTCTCCAGCCCCACAGGATAGGTTTTGATACATGTGTATGTCATGGGAGGTTTCAGTCTGGTTAAACCCCTTTACTTCTTCAAACATTTTTCACTTTTGTGTGGTAGAAATACTCAGAATCTTCTCTTCTTTCTGGCATATGGCTTGCATTACTATTTCCTATGGTCACTGTACTCTGCAAAAACACATTATGACTTCTTTCTCTATTAAAATATAACTTTAATTACCAATGATTAGTCTCCGTTTGCCTGTCCCCCTTTATTTTCCCCAGCCTTTGAAAACACATGTTCTTATTCTTCTTAATTTCCTGTCACCGAGGACAATGAGCAAGCTGATGCTCTTAAGGCAGCAGGTATATCAAATTCACTTTATTTCACAGCTATGTTGAGGCACTCCCTTGATGTATTCTAATTAATGTTCTAACAGAAATGAATTGAGAGAGTGTTCAACATCCAACAACCTAGAACAAGTTGATATATTGTTTAATCAACCAAGATATAATTCAAACAAAACTAAAACTTGGCACCTGCCATTTCAAATTTCCCAATGAAAAAGGTTTTCTCAGAAAGGAAATGATGACATGCAGTTTTAAAACAAATCATAACAAATGTCTGGGACTTCCTCATTAAGATGTTTGTCCCCCCAGAGTTCTTACATGTGAACATTTGAAAAGTAAATCTTTAAGAGATCTCACTCAAGTTTTGAGAACTATTTTTCTTTCTTTTTTCATTTTAGGTATAATTTTATGGGAACAACCTAAATATTGACAGGTTACAAATTCCTTGGTTATTATTTTCATTGAAATTGCAAGTTTATTTGATATTTGTTGCTTAAGAAAAGATTTTAGCCTGGAGAGATGGTTTAGTGGCTAAGGCACTTGTTTGCCAAAGCCAAAGAACCTAGGTTTAATTCCCCAGGACCCACATAAGCTAAATGCACAAGGTGGCACATGTGTCTGGAGTTTGCAGTGGCTGGAGGCCTTGGGGCACTCTATCTATTTCTCTCCTTTCCTCGAATAAATAAAAATAAAATATAAAAACATATATTAAAAAGATTTCACTTAGACCATGCTGGTTCTAGCTCATATTAATCCTCCTGCATGAGCTTCCAGATGTTGTAATGTTTTACATAATATATACCACACATCTTTAAAACACACAGCTCATTTTAGTGAAACTCTTCAGCCTTCATATTTCTAACTAATTTCATGAGATTTCCATGAATGTGGATTCATATTATTCATATATCCCATAGATCAAGTAAGACAGAAACTGTGCAGTAAATGACTAAAGACTGAGTGGATATGTGGATATATGAGTCCAAGACGAGGGTCAAGCGAGGAGAGAGAAAAGACAAAGTGGAAAATGAGCAAGAATAGGAATTTAAGAATCAATTGCACTTAGGTCATAGCAAAGAAATAAACAGAGTTTAGACAAAAATATGATAAACAGTCATTGAACTAGAAAGAGAATCCATTGGTACTTTCTGTTGTGGGAAATAAAGGGAATTTTTAGAAGTTTGGGTTGGCATTACTGCAAAGGTTAAAAATGGTAGGAAATGTGGTAGCTATTAGAATTGTCCATAAATATTCCCTCTCTCTCTCTTCTGAGGTACATTAAAGACTGTGTCTCCCTGATTTGTTTAGCCTAATGAAATGTGTGCCATTTTGCATTGAAAGCTTTGAGGGTCACTGAAAATGTCCTCTTTTCATCCCTGCTCCATGATGACTAAAGGTTTAGATAATCCTCCATATTTTGGGATTAAGCATGAGGACACTGTGTGGCAGAGTCTCTCGAGCCAAACCACACAAGAGCAATCACCATGAATGAAAAATACATTGCAGCTGTTTATAGCCACTGACTGTGGCATTGTTGACTACAGCATATGCTGGCGCATTCTAATGGAAAGTAAGAAGTAATGGCTTTGTAATTAAACAGGCACTGATGAAAATATGTAAAAATTCAAGTTAAAAAACTATATGATGAAATATAAAATGCAGGGTAAGAGCATAGCAATCCATTTTAAATATTCAATATAAAGTGTAAACAATGATTTATTTATCAAAATCCTTTGGGGAGAAAAACCATTACAAGCAATATAAAAGTAGAAAATGCATATTGACCCTGTAAAAACAGAATACTTTAATCCTCATTGTAGCACTTTTAGTTATATTGAAGAAGACTATTAGAAATATGCCCATGGTTGAGTTAGAATTGATGGAATTATTGAATAACCTACTATTTATCACACAAGTAACAAGAAGTTGCTACCTAAAAACTACAATAACATCTTCCAGTGTATAAAACACTGGAACTAAAGATGGTGCCAGGGCAACTGTTAAAATTCTCTTTTCCATCTTTGTTTCTTACGTGAAGTGAAGGGTATTCTTTGGAAGTAACTCCTTTGAGTTTTCCAATAAAATGTGGTTACTTTTCAAGCAAGCTACTGATGATGTTAGTTAAACAGGAAATTTCTGGCTTAGTCATATAAAGGCTGCCATTATACTATATAAAAGAAATGGCCTATAAAAATACTGTTTTTCCAGGCATGATGGTGCACGCCTTTAATCCCAGCACTTGGGAGGCAGAGGTAAGAGGATCACTGTGAGTTTGAGGCTCACCTGAGTCTACATTGTAAAGTCCAGGTCAGCCTGGGATAGAATGAGATCTTACCTTAAAAAAAAATAGCTTTTCCCTGTAGTAAGCATCAGGAATAAGGGCATGAAACCAGAATGAGACCAGGAGAGAGAAGAAACAGGGAGAGAGGAGAGGAGGAGTTACTTGACAGGTTAGGGAAGGGACAGAATATAGGGGGAGAGGGAATTGGATGGGTAGGGGATAGGGCGGTAAAGGAATTACACAAAAGGTAAGAGAATATGAACAAGTTCCATAGAAACCTTCCGTCTGGCTAGCCTTCTACAAGATATAACCACCGACACAGGAGGAGGTGGGAAAGTCTGGACAGAAGGTAGAAAAGCTTAACCTTAAAAGCATGGATGCTAGCTGGTAAATCCCAGGCCCCAAATTAGGTTTCCCCAACAGTGAGCTGTTGGTCAGGAAGACCCATGAAGTACTCCAAACAATGTAGGTCATTGCCTAAACACTTGATTACCTGCCAAAGCTAAAATGTAAGACCCTATTGCTGAAAACACCACATGCTGTCATCACTAGACATTGGAATACCATGCTAGAAACAAAGAGCTGCCCTCCCCCAACCCCTGCTAGCCCACATAGTGCTGGAAAGCACTATGGGAGTTGCTGAGGGGCAATAGTCACCAACAGCATTGTAACCAGGAGACCAATCAGATTACAAAATCAACCCGCCAGTCAAGAAATACACACTTGTGCAATAATGGCACACTGCCTCTGCCATTAACCAAATATCCTCTGATGGGATATGAGGTCCACTCAGTGGGAGAGAACTCATTTCTGGTGCTGGGAACAAGTCAGAATTCCATGGTCAGAATACTCAGAGACTTCGGAGAGAAGCTCCCACTGCTCTCTGTAGAACAAGAATGAGTTTGCACCCCAAAATGTCTTTCAGATAACTTTGTGTATACCCTTCAAGCAAGGCTATCCTCACTCTTGGATGGATAATCTGTTCTGTTTTACCAAGGGTAGAGAAAATGGCAGAGAGCCAAGACCCATCAATAAGATTAAAAAGACAGCTGAATGGCCACCGTTAGACGTGTCACCTCTCCCACATCTGCCAGGGCCCAGGAGAAACTGCAGAGGAAGTGGCGACATGCCCTCACTGCTCACCAGACAGTGAGCTCCAGGTCAGTGGTGACATAGTGATCAACCACTACCCATCAGAGCAGAAATCCAGAAACTACAGAGAACTCAACACTACACAAGGCCTGATATGCTCAGGGAAATTGGTGGAACAGGGGCAGAAAGATTGTAAGAGCGACAGTCTTAGGAAAACCTCAGTCATGGTCCCCCCAATATCCCACAGGGGACTGACTGAGGCCTGCATGATACCATAGTGAATATCATAACCCCACTGAGGAGGCCTCCAGGGTAATAGGAACAGGGGCAAGGGGGTAAAAGGTATTATAAAAATATAAATATATAGAGATATATTTAAAGTAATAACCAAAAAAGAATACTGTTTGCCTTGCATCATTTTTCTGATGTCAGAGTAATTTCCCCTTCATTTACCATACTAAAAAGTGCAAAGGCTATTTTTAAGTATTTATATTTCAAATAAATGTTAATCCAGCTTATCAAAGTTAATTTAAAAATCTCTTTGAAATAACATTAGAATTATAATGACAGGCCTGGTATCCTTACAAACCTTAGTTCCTACCTCTAAAAAATAGAATAATTTAACTCTAATCTAACTATTATTCTGTTTATTTATTATACTCCTCAATTAAATTTATTGATATATCAATGTATATGTATGCATATATACATATCAATACATATATGTATGTATATATACATATCAATGTGTGGGGGGTAGGTATACACACACACACATATACACACACACACATATATCCTTTTACATATTAAAGGCTTTTTAGTTTGTATTGAAACATGAGTTTTTCTCCTGTTATAGTGATGGATTACACTTTTAATTTATAGGATATAATTAGAAGCTAATTATATATTTATTTTGCATCCATATGAACTCTCACTAAACTCTTTTTTAAATATTTTTTTTGTTCATTTTTTATTTATTTATTTGAGAGCAACAGACACAGGGAGAAAGACAGATAGAGGGAGAGAGAGATAGAATGGTCGCGCCAGGGCTTCCAGCCTCTGCAAACGAACTCCAGACGCGTGTGCCCCCTTGTGCATCTGGCTAACGTGGGACCTGGGGAACCGAGCCTTGAACCGGGGTCCTTAGGCTTCACAGGCAAGCGCTTAACCGCTAAGCCATCTCTCCAGCCCTCACTAAACTCTTATTAGTTGCAATAAATAATAGTACACTATCATAGAACTTGGAAAGATTTATTACTCTTTGATGAAATTAATTTTGTGTATAATAATTGAGTTTCATGAAACTTAAATTTAAACCAGCTTTATCAGTGTTGAGGTAGAGGCAACTTAATAGACAGATAGATAGGTAAAAGATAATTTTTTTCTACTTTCTGATATTCTCTAATTGTCAACATGGTGATGTGTTTCTAAGTTTCTTATAATTGTTTTGTCATCTTTTTTCTTATCTACATGAAAGCTTTATTACTAAAAAAAAATACTTACATCTCAGTAAATTGTTCTTACTATGATTGAATTGGTACTTTCCCATGTGTTTCCATTTTAAAAATACTTGTCCTACTAGTGCTATAACTTTGCTAGAATTCTGTTGTGTACTTGTCTAGTGTAACTGTAAATATCTATTTTCTCATTGTGTGTGTGTGTGTGTGTGTGTGTGCACGCATGTGTGTGTGCATGGTATGCCTGTGTAGCTCTGGGGACAACCTCTGGATTTTGTCCTTTCCTTCCATCTTCATATCTTCATTGAGACAAGGTCACTCATTGTTTTGCTGCTGCTTGTGCTAGGCTAGCTGGCCCTTGGACTTTGAACTCTCCTGGCTCTGACACTCATTATTGTAGCTGCATTAGGCTCACAGACAAATGTGATTTGCATCCATCTGGCTCTACGTGAACACGGATGAAAAAATTCAGTACTTCAACCTCTGAGCCAGCTTCCCAGCCCTTCTGGTTTTAATTCTTTTGTCTCAATGTACTTTTTTGTTGTTGTTGTTGTTGTTTTATGAGGTAGGGTCTCACTTTTTAGCCCAGGCTGACCTAGAATTCACTACGCAGTCTCAGGGTAGCCTCGATCTCTCAGCAATCCCCTGGATTCCTGCTGGAATTAAAGGCATGCCCCACCATGCCCGTCAGCAATGTGCTTTTATAACTGTAGTTCTTTCTTCTTTTTGTTAACTTTAGCATCATTTTAGCTTTATTGTTAACATTTGTGTTTCTGGTTAATATATTTCTCTAAGGAGTTTGTGTTTATTATTTCTTCTAAGTAATTAAATTTTACATTTATATATTATATTTGTCCCAAATTTGTAGCATACATATTTTAAACAATGGCTAAAAGCAATAATGATCTCAACTGCTCTCCGAAAATATCTAAGAGGCTTCAATTGCTTTTCTTCCAATTGTCTACCCTTACATGATACTATTGGCTATTATGCTTATACACCCTATAATAAATTGTAATTATTGCTTTGTACAGTTAGTGCTGGTTCATATTTCCCTGTGTTTACATGTTCAATCCTCTATAAGACTGTCTTACAATATCCTGTCTCCATTTTGGGTTCTATTACGTTTCTCAAAGAAGTACAAACTTCACTAAGTGTGCACATGTATGTTCCTTGTAGGACATTTTTTTTTTCTATATGGGAATTTAAAGAATCTCTTTTACCTTTAGTGTCTTCAATTCCCTGGAATATACTTACCCATGTCAAGTTTTATTTATCCTTTACTAAGTGGCTAAGGATGAATCTGAGCTGTTCATATCTTCTTTTATTTCTCATGTAAACTATCGTCTTTGATACTGCTTTCCTTCATTCTCTTAATTCAATCCTTCCATAACTCCAATCATCAGCATTAGTAGAAAATTGGGCAGGAGGAGATTCAGGTTTGGATTCTGTATGTTAGACCTCATGACTATCATCATCAATAATCACACATTCATTCAACACTCATTGTCAATACAATGTAACCAATAACTAAATATCTGGTCTTACAAAATGCCATTTAAGCCTCAAGAAATCTGTTATAGATCCTAGATAAAACACTTAATTTGAAACTGCATGAATACCTGTGGGCTGGGTCACAGCCATCATCAACAGTGTATAGTGCTTGATGGTACAAAAGGATGTGAACTCTTAAAGACCTAGGTAACAAAAGAACTTTACATGACTTCTCCAAATCTTGTCCTAAACCGATGAATACAAAAGATTGTTGCACAATACAACACATTTCCAAGGAAGTCTTTGAGTCTTCTTTCTTCGTTCCCTTATTCTAGGCATGGTTTCTGGGTGCGTAGCTATTCTTGAGCAACAGAATTTGCACATCGCAATGGAGAAACACTTCATCAAATACTTCACATATTAATTTTATGTAACAACTTGATTGAAATAAGGATGCTCAGATCATTGACAAAGCATTATTTCTCTGTGACCCTATGAGAGAATTTCTAGAAAGCATTAGCAATAAAATCAACAGACTGAACTAAGATCCTCTATATGAGTGGCTACCAAAAGCTGGAGGAAGGACAAAGTCATTCTCAACTTCCCGAGCTGGAGCTGCAACGCCCATCTTCTCCTATCTTCAGATGTTAGAGATCTGGTTTTGGAAATTATACCAGTTCTCCTCTGCCCCAGGTCAAGGTTGCTAAATTTCTCAGTACTGTGGCCTTGAACTGGTTCCTTGTTCTCCAACTAGGAACTTCTTGGCTCTAGAAATCACTTTAAGAGATAAAACTCATGTGAGAATATTTTGATTTTATTAAAACATTTTTATATTATCTACAACAACTATATATAATTTCTTAGAAAGTTTAAATGTAATATAGGGTTCTTAAATCATTTCTAAATCTACTAAGTTTCCAAAGTGGAGAGTGAGTGATCTAAGAGTTCATTGTCAGTGGAACAAAATCTTCTTAGTCTTATTTCCATTAATAAGCTAGTAGGTAACTTACTCTCCGTTGGAGAATCTGCTTCTCTTTTTCAGATAGATGCAGACCCTAAGGAGAGAGCCACCCCATCATACCTCAAAAGAGCCCTGGCTGAAACTAAGGAAAATTGGTGAAACAAGCAATGGTGCTGTTTTCCTGATGAACCGGATACCAGCACAAGGGGGAAGGAGACCAACACAGAGAAAAATCAACGCCTACCAAATCAGAGAGCCAGAGCCCCAGAGGCCCCCAACACCTCATCACTGAAGCAGACCAAAAATGAACCCAACATGGCTCAGGGAAATTTGGTGGAAGAGGGGCGGAAAGAATGTCAGAGCCACATGTTGGGTCATGATATGCAGAGACATTTATTGTACCAATAACTGTGGGCTAACTCCACAATTCATGACCCATATACCTCAACAAGGAGGGGATAATGGGGAGGGGGTAGGTCACAGATGAGCCTAATAATGGTACCAAACTGCCTGTACTTGCAGATAGAAAACTAATAAAAATAAATAAATAAATAATAAAAATATAAATAAGCTAGTAGGATTTTATAAAAGATTTACTTATTTATTTGTTTATTTATTTGAGAGACAGAGAGAGAAAAAGAGGAAGAGGCAGAGAGAAAGAGAGAATGAGTGCACCAGGGCCTGCAGCCATTGAAAATGAACTCCAGATGCATGTGCCCCTTGTGCAGCTGGTTTATGTGGGTCCTGAAGAATCAAGGGTCCTTAGACATCACAGACAAATGCCTTAACCACTAAGCAATTTCCCCAGCCAAGCTAGTAGTTTTTTGAAATTGCAAGAGAGAAGGAATTTTATAAATTTATTGTGTAATTTATGAAGTGTATACTTTTGTGTATCATACATCAAAAATATTTAGCCATGTTTGATAATCTGCCAACTTTTAATCATATGACTATCATTACTAGAAATGTTTTTATACTGCTGTAAAGATTGTATCCAACAAGAAAAGAAGATTTAAATTATTTAAGAATTTTCTAGAATGCTAACAATTTTAAGTACTTATTCATTGATTATATTGGTGTGTTTTTATTCTATTTATCAAGTCACACACATGCCCACTAGATAGAATAATTATTTTATATTCTTCCAAAACAGTGTTCTAAAACTTCTTTAGTTGAAGAAAAATTATCTTTGTAAGTGATGGTAAATATATTTGTGATTTCTTATGAGTTTTGACATCAATCTCCTCACATATTATTAATTCCATTGGCCACTTTGAGTGTAGAAGTTATAGTTGGTAGCATTTAAATTTGGTATCTTTTAAAACTAAATAGTTTATTTCATTATATTAGATTTTGCTTCACTGTGGCTGAAATAACTGACAAAAACAACAAAAAAGGAAGGAGGACTTATTTTGGCTTACGGTTCTAGAGGGATTCAATTTGTCATGGTGGCAAAAGCAGTTCATTTTGTGAGGGTGGGAACTTGTGAGGGAGATTATTCCCATTAAGTCAGATTAGAAAATAAGATCAAGACAGAAACCAGGGGCTGATACACCTTCAAAAACCATCACTAGTGGTTATATTCCCCATGTAGACTTCACTTCCTGAAATTTCCAGAACTTCCCAAAATAGTGCCACGACCTGGGGAATAAGGAATCAAGACAAGACTGGGGGACATTTTAAATTTAAAGCATGAACACCATCTTTTGGACTTGATTACTTCACAAATGTGCCCTTCCTGTTTATTCGCTGTTTTATATGACATCCTTGAAGACCTAATATCCTTGTGTCACAACCATGGTTCTTTGTCCTCTGGTATGCTTTGGTCTCTTTTAGGTTGTGTTCTCATTCTTCTGGGGCAGATATTGCTGGGGGTTTGAGTTGGTTACACAAATGATATGTAGTGATAAGACAGATTTCACCAGATGCCATTATTTATCACTGAATATTACCACTCCAAACTTCCTTCTATATTAACTTCTTAACACAGGGATAATTCTACCCATAAAATCAGAATACAAATAGAAATGAATTTGTAAGGAAAACTTTAATTCTTATTTCAAGATCAGAGTGAGTGAGAGCGATGCCATGAACACTTTCTCCAGTTCCATCCATTTTCCTGCAAATGACTTAGTTTCATTCATTTTTTTAACTTTTACAGCTGAAGAAAACTCCATTGTCATATATGCTATATTTTCTTTACCCATCCATATGTTGATGGACGTCCAGGGTAGTTTCATGCGTTGGCTATTGTGAAGAGCATTGTAATAAAACACGGATATTCAAGTATCTCTGCAGCATGTGAAGTTAGATTCCCTTGGGTACAGTGAAGCTACGTGGTAGCGGTGTCTTCAGTTTTGGAGAGGAACTACCATATAATAGATAGCCATGATTATTGCACTAACTTACATTCCCAACAGTACCGCGTAGTCCTAAGGCTGATGGAGTTTCAGTTTATACATCAAATTTCTTTCCCTTCTTTCTGTCTTCCTTCTCTTTCCCTGTGTCTCTACTCTCAGAGCTTCTCTTTCTCTTCCTTCCTGTACTATATAACTGATGTAGCAAGGCAGAAATTTTTCAAACAAAAATGGGGTCCTCTGAAAAATAAGTTACCCCCACCCCCAAATTTATGTTGTATTTGGAACTCCCCAAGCTATGTGCCTATCACCAATTTCTTGTGTATTCTTCTAGAAATATTCTATGCTCACTCATGTATTCCTTCTCCATTTATAAAGAGATATCAATTTTCTTTTTACTGGGAGGTACTATGTCATTGCAAATGTTGTCTGATATTTACCAAAAAAGGCTTTGATCTTTTGCTGTTACAAACAATATACTGTAATGACAACCTTGTGAATAACCTGTTTACAAATATGAGAGTTTACTGGAGACTATTTCCTAGAAGTGGAATTATACTTCAAAGAACATGTAGATTTGTATTTTTCTCTGTGCATATTTTACAAACTTAAAACTTTACCACTAATGCCACAAGGTTGCTATTTTCATACTCTCAAAGTAACAGTGGTCATAGATTTGGATCTTTGCCATCAGGTGGAACTAATGACTTATAAGAATTTTAATTTTTATAAAGTTTAATAAATGAAATTGGATTTTAATAAATAAATGGGAAATTCATTTCTGTTTCTTTTTATGTAAACACTTTTCATATGCTATTTTGCAAGGACTGGTAGACCTCTCCATAATGACAGCATGTGTGCCCCTCTTGCATGTGTAATTCTGACAACCTACCCTAGATCCACCCTGTACCCTGAATGTGTGGCCACTCATGTAAGCAGCAAATCTGTTCATGCTACTGATCTGTGTGAGGTCCATTAGCAGTTCCCTAGTAGCAACAATGAGCAACAACATCCAGACACCATTACATGACATATGATGCCCTCCATCATAAAACCCCCATCATGAATCTGAATCTTTAATAAAAATAAAATAGTTTATTGATTTTCAGAGAGAGAGAGAGAGAGATGGTGTATCAGGGCCTCCAGTCACTTCAAATAAACTCCTGATGTCTGCCCCACTTTGTGTATCTGGCTTTATCTGGGTACTAGAGAATCAAACCTGAGTCATTGGGCATTGCAGGCAAGCACCTTAACTCCTGAGCAATCTCTCCAGTCCTCTTTTTAAAATTTATCTATTTGCAATTAGGGAAGAGTAGAAAGAAAAGAGATGGATAGAGAGATAGAGATTGGGCACAATAGGAACTCCAGATGCATGTGCCACTTTGTGCATCTGGCTTTACATGAATACTGGGGAATCAAACCCAAGTTATTATGTTTGCAGACAATGCCTTAACCACTGAGCTATCTCTCCAGCCCATAAATCTGTATATTAACCCCTTGCTTTAGTCACCCACTATCTTATACTTACCACATATGCAACACTGAATCGTTTGATATTCACTTTCTGTACTGTATTATTTATGTCTGAACTCTAAGATACATGCCCTGCCTCATCTTGCTGCCAGCTACCACCGGCTGTCTCCTGATCCTTCCATAGTCACAGTCTTTTCAGATTCTATTGAGACTCTCCCCTGATATCACCAAGTCCTCATCTCCTCTGGAGAAGACACACTGCTTAAAGCATTGTAAGGTATCCTATGCACTCAAACCATCGACTGTAACTGTTGATATTCTATAATAAGTAGCAGCCTTCACACTGGCCTAATACAAAACAGGTAACTTGTAGTACTGATTAAATGAATTTACTACCAAAGAAATTAAGATAAACCATCCCAAGAACAGAAAATTGGAAGAATAAATGAAAGAAATAATGTTCTTTCCCCTTAACCACTCCCTCCAACCTCCACCGAACACATGAGTTCTATCTGGTTTGAGTGTCATTCCAGGAAGACATATGAAGACCGTAGTGGAAATGGGGACAGAATTACACACAAGGTAAACATCAGCAATTTAAAAGTGACATCAGTGACTTGTTACAGCATGTAAGAAACATCTTAAAACCTTGGAGAGTAAATTTAAAGAAATGACAACAATTCTTAACCAACATTAACTAATCTAATAAGTGTTGATTAGAAACTTACTACCATCCTCACTACAAAGTAAGTGTTATTTTGAGCAATAATTAAAAAAAAAATGTTTCCAGGATGGAGATGACTCAGCTGTTAAGAAACAGAAAAGTGCAAATGAGTGAGTGTACCCTGAAAGCCCTTGGCAGATGATGAGAGCTGGGAGGTCTTAGTAGTTGCACAATTACATGTGCCCTCCATATATTAGACGATTTGCATAATTGTACCTGTCCCTCATACTGGGTATGCTCTGCCAAGTCAGTAAACATGATATTGGAGATTTCTCTGGTCTCTTTACTTGGTCTGAGAGCCCCCAGAGAATGAGACAAATTCTGGGCATCTGCAGGTTTCCTTGTCAGGAAATGGCTCGCATCATGGTTACAGCAAGTCAAGGTACAATAATCCACGACCCAGCCCTGAGCCTCTTCTTCAGGTCTTCTGCTGTCAGTGAACTCACGCAACAGTGGTTAGCTTGCTTACACGGGGCACAAAACAGCCTTCTCTCTCCTAGCCCAAGAAACCTCTCAAACTTGAGAAAAATGTTTTATGATCACTTGCTCCTAATGTGGTCTATGTTTATGACCATGAGGCAGAGATACAATCAAACTGTGTTTAAGGAAAATAGTTCTGAAGAAGGACAGGTTTGCTTGACTTCAGGACTATTTGGATCTCAGTAATCAGAGTTAAACAGTGAACCTGGGTAAACAGGATTTGGAGCTGTTCGGGTCCTCAGGCTGTGAGAACCAGGGGCCAGTGTGTTCAGCACACTCCCTCTCCTTCCTCTCTTATCTCTGTTGCTCTTGGCCTATGGGTTTTATTCTTCCTTATGATACTCCAGTGTCTTCACACAGAAGAAGACTGCCACAGCCGTTTCCTAACCCCATTCAAGAACCCTCAGTTCCTCGCGGCTTCAGCTATCCACTCACCTCTTGGGCACATCACCATGGCTGAAGGGAAACTATCATGACTGCCCCAACCTGAACTGAATCCACTCCTCCACCCAGTCACTGAACTTTGGTGCAGCAGCCGAGGTCAGGGTGTATGGAAACAGTCTATGGGAAACACAGGATGGGAGGCAGAAAAGTGGGCACGGTCAGCGACAGAAAACGGGAGGGGTTGAGGCAGAAGAAAAAGTCATCAACCACTAGCACAGCACTGATTTCACGGGACATTATGTTCTGAGTTCTGAGTTCTTGATAAATGAACTTCGTGAACTTGCAAGTTGGGGACCGCCTATATCTGCATAATTGCACAAGGGGGAAAACAGACAATGGGTATGGGAGAGAGTCCATCATGTCATTCATCATCTGTTTTCCCCTTGAAGAACAGGCGTGCCTTTCCTCTGGGTTTCTGCTTGTCCCAACTGAGGTTGCTTCCTTAGTTGATAGGCCAGAGCCACTGCCCTTTAGGTCAAAGCCCAAAGTCCATGTGATTGGCAGTAGTATGAAGAGTATTAAGGGTAACAATTTCTCCTGAGCTATAAGGTCCAAATGAGGATATTCTTTACTTTTAATAGCATATAAAATGTATAGGTTGTTATCTCAGTCATAGTGCATAATATCATGGTTTAAACTAACACAAATATACACACAGACATCTATGCTTGCTACATCTATTTTTATTCTATTCTAAAACACCTGCCCAAGGTTTACTTAAGAACATTCCATATGATGATATTTTTTGTGTTTAATTGTCCTTATATTATATAGACATGTTTTGTTGGGAAATTACTTTATAAAAACAATCCGGTATAGTGTATATTTATTTTTAGGCCAATGCCAAAACCATAGTAAATGCATGCATCTCAAAAGCTATTGTGTGTTTACATTGTTTGAACCATAGGACAGTTGGAAAATTGATTAGCTCTGAAGAAAGGCCTTCAGAAAACAGCAGTGGGAAAAGTTTCTTGGGGATTTTTGGAGAAAGAAATCCAAAGTGTTTTTTTTTTTAAGTCATTTTATGCAATTATTTTACAACTGTTTAAAAAAATAAGGAATCAAAACAAGGATAGTTTTGTTAAACTTTTAATTGACAAGTTCCATATAGACAGGCAATATTCTACGATCATAATCTCCTCCTACCTTGTTTCACTTTATCCCTGCCAAGCCCCCACCCACCAAATTCCTTCTTCCTAACTGTTTTTTAAATGCAAAAGCCAAAACCAAATAGCCACAATTTCAATGCAGTTTATAATAGCTAAAGATTTCCTGAAAGTCCCTAAGAAAAAAATTTACAGAAAAAGGTAATCTTTTGTTGTTTATAAAATGAAAATGTCCTTCCCCTTTACTTTATTTTCCTTTGTGTCTCTCACTGTGGAAGAATGCTAAGATTTCATAACAACAGACAACCAGCCTGGTTTTGATTGAGTCACTTTATGCAAATATTTCATGATGTGAAAAAAAAAAAACAGAAAGAGAGAGAGAAAGAGAAATGGGAAAGAAAAGTACTCTTCTTATCCTTGGCATCTGCTCACTGGATCATCTGAGGTAACTGTGTGGTCAAGGGCGGCTGGCATGTTCTGGGATTTAGACATAACCATATATTGTCAGTGCCATGGAGCTAAAAGTTTTGCTTGGGAACACTTTTTTTTTTTTAACTCAGTGTGAAACAGGTCAGATTTCTTCAAGTAACTTTCAGCATTTACTGGAAGTGAGCTCAGGCTCCTAACTCAGAGGAAGCAGGTTACAAACCTTGCCCTGTCTTCAACCTTTTAAAATGCTTCTGCGGGACACAGATGTTTTGTTATTTTCTTAGCTGATGGTGAGAACCCCACTGAGATGTGCATCTGCTTTGTTGCAGAGCTAAATATAGCCTCATTTTGACAGTTTACTTTGGCCCAAAGTCATTTCCGTTAGTCAGATACCTTTAACTGTCCAACTCATCTCATTGGCATGGACTGGCACATTAAATGGAATTAAAAAGATTCACAATTTCATGTAAATGAAACCTCATGGGAAATTTGACCTCTGGGAACTGCAAATGGGCTGAGTTAGTGGTAATTCTTGGGGTTTCAATAATTGTCTAATGTCTGTACATAGCATCCCTTTTAAATGATATCTTTTAAAATTTACAATTTTCAAAATGGTATTTAGGTGAAACAATATCAAATATCTAAAGGAGTTAGTGACTCTCCATTCAAAAATTGCATTTTTTTTAAAGCAAAGAAGCAGTCAGTGAGTGTAACTGCTAATAATGCAATGTTTGCAATGTTTGTTCTTACATTTAGAGTCTAGTGCTTACTCACGACTGGGTGAGATTGAACAAGAAGAGTAAGGATAAAGCAACATTTATAAAGGGGCCAGACATGTGTAGGTCAATTGCAGGCATGAAGTCAATATCATTTCTAACAGATCAGATTATTTCACCTCTGAGACTTTTTTCTCTATCAGTATATTATTTACTTATAGCTACAGAAACAAGCAACTACAAATCTAGAGAATTTACTTACCTGCATATATTTCTTGATTCACACAATGTGATGAGGATTTTCCTTATCAAAATACTCAATGGGCCATCTACTAAGAAATAATTTAGAGGCAAGCCTCCTTTTGCACTGTGGCAATGGCTTATTGGAGTCCTTGAGCTTTGGTCTCACAGTCAAGGAGAGTGAGAACATGGGAGACCTTATCAGATATTATAGCAGCTAGATCTGAGAGATCTTACAAGATGTTATAGGAGCTAGATGAGGAAATGATTCCTTTTTCTTTTTTTATGAGGAAGGGTGTCATAGAGCCCAGGGTGGCCTTTAGCTCCCCACGTAGCCAAAACTGATCTTGAACTCCAGATCTTCCTGCCACCACCTGCCAATGGTGGTAGGAAATGATCTATCATTTTGTTCACATCATTCTATTAACTAGAACTCTGTCATTTTCATTGGTATACAACTTCCTGTATTAGTCAAATTATTCATCACTGTGAAAAAATACCTAAGAAAAACAAAGGGTAAGCTGGGCATGACGGCACATGCCTTACTCCCAGCACTCAGGAGGCAGAGGTCACTCTGTGACTGCATGATGAATTCTACAGCGAGAAGACCCTACCTTGGAACAATAACAAAGGAACAAAATTTTTGACTCACAAGTTTAGCGGCTTGTCTATGGTTGGCTGCCTCCTTTCCTCTAGACCTAAAGCAAAATAGAACATTATAACAGGCTGAGTGTGAAGGAGGAGCTCTCATGGCATTCAGGAAACCAAGATATACTTTACCAAAAACTGCCCATTGCAACTCACTTCCACCAACTGGGTCCCACTGTCTACACTTTCTCCAACCCCCATAGTCTACAGAAAGTTGGAACACATCAATACCTTGAACCACTGGTGAGGCCAGGGCCCTCACGATCTCGTCTCTAGAAAAGTGCTGACAGACACACTCCAAGCATTGCTTCAGGAATCTCCTACAGAAAGGGTCTTAATTCACTCTGGCAGGAGAATAAAACCACTGTATCTCCATTCACTTAGAACACTAATGCATAAAAAGTTATAGTCCCTAAATGTAATATCAACTTCACACACTTTTCCATTCATTTTATGAGTACTTAAGAATTTTTATCAATGATGATGCTAAAACTTATAAAGACCAGGTAAAACCAATGAAAAGAGCATGGTAGAAGGTCAGGTACTATGAGGATAAACTTTTTTTTAAAATTAAATTTATTAGTTTTCTTTTCAGCAAATACAGGCAGCTTGGTACCATTGTTTAGGCTCATCCATGATCTACCCCTTCCCATTGGCCCCTCCTTGTTGATGTATATGGGTCGTGCATTGTGGAGTTAGCCCACAGTTATTGGTACGATAAATGTCTCTGCAAATCATGACCCAACATGTGACTCTGACATTCTTTCCGCCCCTTCTTCCGCAAAATTTCCCTGAGCCATGTTGGGTTCATTTTTGGTCTGCTTCAGTGATGAGGTGTTGGGGGCCTCTGAGGCTCTGGCTCTCTGGTTTGGTAGGAGTTGACTTTTCTCTGTGTTGGTCTCCTTCCCCTTTGTGCTGGTATTCGGTTCATCAGGAAAACATCACCCTTGCTTGTTTCGCCAATTGTCCTTAGTTTCAGTCAGGCCCCTTTTGAGGTATGTTGGGGCAGCTCTCTCCTTAGGATCTGCAACTATCTGGAAAAGAGAAGCAGGTTCTCCAACGGAGTGTAAGTTAGCACCCGGAAAATTGAGATAACACTTACTTTTTTGATAGAGAGTTTGATAGGTGTAGGCACTCTTGTAGCCCATGATTGTTGGTAGCTTGATATTGGAGAGTGGACTTATGTTTGGGTATGGTTCTGACTTGTTTCCCAGCTCCAGCTATGGGTCTCATGCCACTGAGGGGATCAGTTAGCCAAATCAAGAGCAGTTGGTTCCCCACCATGGCTGTGTGCCACTATTGCACTTGTGTGGGCATCACATCAGGTTATTTTTTGCTAATTAGGTTAGACAATAACTTTTTTTTTTAACCTCACACTTTATTTTAGGTGGTCTCGTGATAAACAACAACAACAAAAAGTTAATATAGAATCAAGCAGTCAGCTCCCAATAGAATTTTCCAACCCTTCTTTATATGACAACCCCATTGCTGCAGGGAGATCTGGGTCATGTTCTTAGCCATAGTAATACTGTTGTGTTTATCTGAACACTGAATGTTTTCTAGTGAGAAGGATGGGTGCTCAAGGTTCCTCAATTTTTATTTTATTTTTTTTTTTTACTTTGGAGTTGTGTATTGGGTATTTTTATGTTAGTGATGGTGATTCTTTTGTTTTGTTTTGTTTTTAAAAAAACAAAACAAACACTTGTGGATCAAAGACTCTTGTTTTATGGGGAGTTTTCCAGAATCTATAAACTATCCATGAAGAGAATTCTTCAAACACACAATAATTTCAACAAAATAAAACAAAGCTGTTGGAGTTTTGCCCTATGCTGACAGGGACAAAGGCGTGCCTCTCAATTAGAAAACCCTTTTCTATAGCCTGGCCTCATGACTTAAAAATTGCCTGGAGATTTAGATCAATACTTCTGTCAATTAGCGTGATCTCTAAACTCTAAAGAGGTGGTGAGAATTCTTAAACACATGGGGCTGGGGAGATAGGCCAGCTGATGCAGTGCAGGTCACACAACCATGAGGACCTGAGTTCAGATCTTCAGATTCCATACAAATAGTACGGGAGTGAACACTTGTCATCCCAATGTTCGGGAGGCAGAGACAAGAGGGTCCCTACGGCTCACTGGCTAGTGAGTCTTGTTGAGCCAAATTGCCGAATTCTAGATTCAGCAAGAAACCCTGTCTCAAAGAATAAGGTAGAGAGTAACGAAAGAAGGCATATTGAAATCAGGCCTTACAGGGACATATATACACATGCTCATGCACTCCCCCACACAAATATGCATTCAAATACATGCAAACAAGCTTACACACATGCATTCACACCACACACTTAAACATGCATAAAATAATTACATACTACGTAGAGCATACTAATGTTCTCATGCCAAGACAGAGACAGTAAAAGCTTCTAGGAAACATTTTAGGGCACAATACTTATTAAGTACTTTCTTTTTGTCAACAATGTTTTAAGATGTTTGTATATAGTAACACAACTAATCCTTCCCTTGAGGAAAAAAAAAAAACTACTGATAAACCTTTGTGCTACAGATAGAAAAACCAAGGAACAGCCAAGTAAAATGTTTTGCTCAAAGAAATTTGAAGAAGTAGACTGAGTATTTAATTACCCATACATTGATTTTAGAATAAAATTATTTTTTAATATTTTTATTTAATTAGTTAATTAATTTGAAAATGGGGGGAGGGTCATGCAGGGCCTGTAGCTACTGCAAACAAACTCCAGATGCATGCATCATTTTGGGTATTGGACTTTACATGGGTACTGGGGAATCAAACCTGGGTCTTTAGGCTTAATCACAAGGGATTTAACCACTGAACCATCTCTCCAACTCTTAGGATCAATTTTTTTGTTCATTTTTATTTATTTATTTGAGAGTGACCGAGAGAGAGAGAGAATGGGCACACCAGGGCCTCCAGCCTCTGCAAAAGAACTCCAGATGTGTGGGCCCCCTTGTGCATCTGGCTAACATGGGTCCTGGGCAATCAAGCTTTGAACCAGGGTCCTTAGGCTTCACAGGCAAGCGCTTAACCACTAAGCCATTTCTCCAGCCTGAGGATCAAATTTTTAACTGAAGCCCATATGCCTGCGGTAGTCAGAAATATCACCATCAGTCATTTGCAAACGAAAGAAATCAACACTGAGAAGGAGAAAGGAGAGCCGTTTCCTAGTAGCACTCCTGTCAAGGTTGTGACTTCCACCATCTCTGACAGGAAGTGTCTGAAAGCCATCTTCCCATCTTTACAATAAGAAAAAGTTTAACTAAAAATGGGGTGTTTTTCTTGGAGCCATAGCTGGAAGAAGTCTAGATGTCATTTGCCTGGTTGTGAAATTAGTGGAGGAGGCTTTAAAAGGATCCGGTCTTGCCTTCTTCTCGAGCTTTGCTTCCACCCTCATGAGACCTGTGGTTTGCTTCCCTTCATCTCCCCCGATGCACACTCGTCATGGCGTAGCCTAGAAGTCCAATCAGTGGAGCCCCTTGGTCGTAGATTGAACTTCTAGGACTTGAGCTAAAATAAACGTTTTTTTTTTTTTTTCTGTTTTTAAGTTAATTACTTCAGGTATTTCACTATAGCGATTGAAAGCTGACAGACACACTGAAGTTGTAGAGAAAATTGTGGCTCATAAATCTCATGAGATAGGTGACTCTGGAGAGGAACATCTGAGCTCTGTTTCCCTGCAAAGTAGCAGGACTACATCTAAGTACTGTAGCACTTTTGGTAAATTTGTGGTGACTGATTTGAACACACTATAGAAGAGAGACTTTTGTGATAATCATCTCACAGCCTTCCCCTTACACTTTCCTGGCCTTCAACTTCCAAATAATACACCAGGCTCTGTGGTGAGGTATTGAGAAAGACCCCCTCCAGGCTCTTGTAAAGAAAAGACGAATAATGGTCAACTATACTTAAAGCTTTGCGGGAAACTGAACCTTTACAAAAGCCTTGACACAACAAAATGAGAGTCTCATCACCCCCTGCCATCTCATTTAAGAGGGCAGGGTAGCTAATCAACACTCAAGAGTATCACACTTCACAAACATGGACCACTGAACATTGTCTTAATCACGTGACTAAAAATACCAACCCAGCATGACTCCAGAAACGTAGCAATGAACTAGAACTGAGCTGCAAGACACAAACTCCTCCTAAAGAACAGTCCTTAGGAAAGGCTTAAGTCAATAAGCAAGGCAGAAAAACACTAGAGAAATCTGAACACTGGCATTTAAAGCTACAGTAAACAAGAAACACGATTTTCCTTCTACCCAGATTAACACAGACTACACTAAAACCTATTTACCTTGGTTTCTATTTTCCAGTACATGAAGTCAGACTTTTATGAGAAGAAAAAGAAAACACTGAAAATATGCTAAAAGGCCATAAAAATAACAGTCTGAAGAGACACGGTAACCACCAGAACTAGATTCAGATACGGCAGAGAGATTTTGAAATTATCAGACTAGGATTTAAAAATAACTATGATTAATATGCTAAGGGCTCTAATGGAAAAAAATAAAGGTGGACAGGCTGCAAGAACAAATGAGTAATGTAATCAGAGGGATGGAAACTCTAAGGAGAAAAAAAGGAGAAAATGCTCAAAATCTCAAACACTGTGACATAAAGGAAGAATGCCTCTGGTGGGCTCACTCTCAGATGGGCATGAAACAGGGAGATTGCACACAGGTCAATTAAAAAAAAAACAAAAAACTTTCCAGACTGATTTACATAAATAATGGGGGTGGTGCAAGAACAGAATGTCCAAAAGATGTGAATCAATTTCAAAATGTATAACATAGACTTTTGGGTTGACTCTATAAAGAAGAGCTCAGTAAACTCATTTCTCAGACCTACCCTACCTCCACAGGAAGTCAATCTAGAGAAAACTATTTTTAAAATATACATTTAAAAAATCTCTGGATTTGTTTAACATCAGTCAGTATTTATTCATATTATATCTGGATCTTTAAAAAAAAAGAAATACAGAAAACATTATTGGAGGGAAAGTCAGCTAAGCTTTGATAAGAACGAGAGTCTAACATTTGAGTCCAAGACTGTCTTCTCTTGCCTTCCCTCTTTCAGCTTAATGGGTGCTTCATTCAAGGTGTCATGACCAACCTGCTCTACATTTTCCCATCCAGATTTACTCTAGGTCCCCGGGACATGCCCATAACCAACTTGTCCTCTCCTTCTCCAAGTTCAAGGGCATACAACTTTGAGGAGTTGTAGGGTTTCTTGCTTCTGCCTACATTCACTCACAAGACCTCAGGCAGCGCAGGTGAAGACACAATAATTTCCACCCTCTGTTTAGCTTCAATGTAGGGCAAGATTTTCATTATAGGAGAAGAAAATCAAAAGGGCCAGATGTTACCACCCTGGACACCCAGTGTAGACTGAACAGGAAGCAACACAACTCGTGTTTTTAAAAACATTTTTTATGAGACATAGCAAGAGAATGAGAGAGAAAGAGAGGAAGAGAATTGGCATGCCAGGGCCTCCAACCACTGTAATCAAACTCCAGACTTGTGCACCACCTTGTGTGCACGTGCAACTTTTCATGTTTGTGTAGCCCTGTGCGGCTGGCTTAGGTGGAACCTGGAGAGTTGAACATGGGTCCGTAGGCTTCACAGACAAGTGCCTTAACCACTAAGCAATCTCTCCAGCCTGACACAACTCATTTCAAAAGTCATTCTGAAACTCTTTCCAGAGGAACTGGCTTTATCTGAATGTGAAGGAAGTTAAAAAGTTTAAGCACAAGGTAGTATTGAAACTACCATGAAAGTCCAAGTCATCCCAATTCACCATATACAAGTGTGGAGAAAACCCTAGCTAAGAGTGCTTTCCTTGGGTATGCCACAAACCTCAATGTCCAGCCTCTAAACCTACCCTGGCCTAATATATTCACTCCATATTTCTGAACAACTTTTGCCCAGGGGATTACTTTTTCTTGGGGAACTTGGTACCAGCACAAGGATGTGGTATTCTTGGAGACTAACAGGTAATATCAAATAAAGTCAATTAAACAGAAAGTATAGAAGAGAGATGGTAGCTAAAATCAAAACCTCACAGGGCAACTGCATGAAGCCATGACTCTGTTTTTCCAAGAGTGCTATCAAAGCTGTCTCATTGTGGGAGTACATGAAGCTCACTAATATGGCCTAAAAATGTCTCAAAGTAAGAAAGAAAACACAAAAATATGGCCCAAGGAATGAGAAGTTATGTCAGTACCCATACTTACTATATTACCTAAAGTGTTCACGATTCAATAAAATAATAAGAGACAACAAAGAAACAAAAGTACATGAACACATATAGTAATGGAGGCAGGGAGCAGAAACAGACTTGAGACCAGAGAGGAACCAGATATCAGATATATCAGACAAAAACTTCCAGACAATCAATATTGGTAATGGCCCCTCCAAAATGCCTGTTGAACTTGAATTTTAAAAGTCACATGTTAACGATGTTTGCAGGTGGAATGAGTAGGACATAATTAGGATTAGGTTGAGACATGATGTGTGACCCTTATGCTTGCAATAGTGACGTTTTAAGGAGACAAAGAGAGAATGCTAGCAAGCTTACTCTCCCACTGCCACGTGGTGCATGGCCAATCAGGAAGAGCATCAACAAGGTTGCCCTGGACATCCACAGCAATAAACTGAATACATTCCTCCCTTTATAACTTATCTAGTTTCCATTGCTAACTTATAGCAACAGAAATTGTGCTTACATAGATAATACCAATGAAAGCAGAAATTTGTAAGAAAGAACCAAATGAAACTATTGAAGTTTTCAAGCAATAACCCAAATAAGAACATTGATCAGAAAGTCTCAAAAGTAGAGTGAAAATGGCAGCAAAATTAATCAGCGAACTGGAAGAAAAATAAAACATGCACGTACTATGAAGAGCAAAAATTTTAAAAAAAATGAAGAAAAATGATCAGAATGTCAGAGAAATACAGACACTACAACAACAAATATGTAATAATAATAGAGAAGAGAAAAGAAAAGAAAAATGTTTGAAGAGCCAGGTGTGGTGGTGCATGCCTTTAATCCTAGCACTCAGGAGGCAGAGGTAGGAGGATCGCCATGAGTTCTAGGCCATCCTAAGACTGCAGAGTAAATTCCAGCTCAGCCTGATCTAGACCTAGAGCAAGACCCTACCTCAAAAAAAGAAGTTTTGAACAAATGATAGCTTAAAATGTGTAACATACTTAGAAAACTTAAATCTGGATGTGGTGGTTTGATTCAGGTGTCCCCCATAAACTTAGGTGTTCTAAATGCTAGGTTCCCAGCTGATGGATATTTGGGAAGTAATGCCTCCTGGAGGGAGTGTATTGTTGGGGGCGGGCTTATGGGCTTTATAGCCAGTTTCCCCATGCCAATGTTTGGCACACCCTCCTGTTGCTGTGTCCCACCTTATGTTAGCCAGGAGGTGATGTCCACCCTCTGCTCATGCCATCGTTTCCCCTTGCCATCGTGGAGCTTCCCCTCAAGCCTGTAAGCCAAAATAAACCTCTTTTTCCCAGAAGCTGCTCTTGGTTGGGTGATTTCTACCAGCAATGCTACCCGGACTGCAACACTGGATATCCAAGATGTTCAGTGAGCTTCAAGTAGGGGCAAATTCAGAGACTGTGTCCAAACAAATGCTGAAATAGAAGGAGAAAGTACTCAAATGACAAGAAAGAGAAGATTCATCCGTAAAACAAAGGCCTGTAAAGACTGACTTCCCTCCCATCAGAAACAATGGAGCGGAAAGGTACATGGGAACTCATTTTTGTCAGTGGTGTGGACACTGGTAACATGCCTATGCTTTGGTAAATAACCCCTGCCTCATGCTTGTGCAAGCCACCCTAACCGAATTCAGTAGGGTAAAAAAGAAAAACTCATGAAAGTATCAGGGGGACTAGAAGGGGAAGAATAGATTCAGGGGGAGTAGGAGGAAGATAAGAAAAGGTAATTAGGTAAATATGAGAAAAACTATGAAAAGATAAAAGATCTCTTATCATGGTTATGTAATGAATATCAAGGTAATCCTCATATACCATTTTCATAAATGGTAAGTTTTATCTCCTATATGCTATTTAAAATAATAAAAATGTGAGGGGATATGATGGAGAATGGAATTTCAAAGGGGAAAGAGCAGGGATGGAGGGTATTACCATGGGCTATTTTTTATAATCATGGAAAATGTTAATAAAAATTGAGAGAAAAAGAAAGTGCTATAAACCACTGAAAAAAATAATAATAAATATGTTAAGTTCCAGTATGTTGTTACAGAAAATGTACATTCACCCATTGTGTCATTACACCCTACGATGTTACACCCTTTAAAATGAGGCATCTCTACTAGTGAATGCATGTTGGAATAAAAGATATCCATTTTTTTTAAAAAAAAGTAGTAAAAGAAAAAAATCTGTCAATAAAATAATCTTTTTATTTTAAGTGAACTATTGAAAGCATACTCTAGTTTTTTCCTTATTCTTGGTAGTGATATACATGAAGGACCTGATAACCTGATTTTGAAGACTTGGAAATTCCTAGTCTATCCATACAGTGAAAAATGAGTTGACCTCCACATGTGGTCTATGTATAAGCACACTGAAGACTGAGAAATAATGATCTCCACAGTGGTTAGCACAGACTATAAGAATCTCTGGCAGAATACTAACTTTCTTCAAGAGGCTAATGGTCAGAGAAGAAAAGAGTGGCAGGCCATTTAGAACTGTCTTTAAAGAATCTGAACAGCAGGCAGTGCAACAAACAGAAAACTCGTGCGGCTTCATATCCAGCATTCACTTCAAAACCTCCCTGAGGAGGTCAGTGTGATGTAGAGAAGAAAGCTGATTTACTTCTAATTTGCAGAAAGAGGAAACCAAATGGGTTAAATACCCTCTGGAATCACCCTCTAGCTGAATTTGTGACCGACACCCCACTTCGATGGTATCAATTGCTGTATGAATGGGGTACACTGCTTCCCAAGCAGCAGCTTCATTAGTTGTCCATTTTAGGTTCTGTCCTGATCCAGGATGAAAAGGAGCTAACATTAACAGTTTCTTTGAGATCCGTGTATCTTGGAGAGGGAGTGGCAGAGAGGGTACAGACAGCTCACTTCATCATAGTCTTGACTTTATGGCATCTTACCCTCATTGGTCTGCAAAAAACTGTTCTCTTGGCTGGTTAATTCTGAGTCATTCTTCATCCTTTTTATCCTTACTCAATTTGCCCTATAGCTTTCTTTATACCTTATTGTATAAGCAACTATTCTAACATAATATGTAGGAGTTTATTTGCATTTGTTATAAATTTTTTATTGCTGAGACATGCATTTTTAATTTAAATCTTGTATAAATGGTATTCCACTTTTATATATGTGATCAAGCTTTCTGGTTTTATATCTCATTGTTGCTTTTAAAAATCTCTTTTCTTGTCTGTTCATGTATTATGTTATTGTCAATCTTACCTCAGATTCCATGGCATTTACCTACCACATCTTACTAACTACTATCTCAGTGTGGACCATCAGCATTATTTTTAATACATGCAAATATTGTTGCAATAAATATCAAAGAGTATGTTAATGAGTTTTCCTGGGAGTGTATTCCTTGGAGAAGAATTCCTGTTTTATAGGAAATAGATGAATTTAATTAGACTGAGTATTGCTGGATGGTCCTATTAAACAAACAAACAAACAAAAAAACCCTCTCAAGGACAGAATGGAATATATCTAGAATTATATGATAGAGTATGTGCATAGAAGCTTTTATTTGCATTTTTCTTTTAATAAAATTGAGCATCTCATAGAGCCTTCGTATCCTGTGAATCCTCTTTTTATCTTTTTTGCCGATTTTCACTTACAGTCCATGTCTTTGCTGTTATTTTCAAGTGTTTCTTATAGTTTGCTTACAGCCGCACTCTTAGGCATTGCAAACACTCTTGGTGTATATATTTTCCTACAATAACAAATAATAACTGGATAATAGCACCCTTGCTTATTTCGCCAATTTCCCTTAGTTTCAGCCTGGGCCCTTTTGAGGTATGATGGGGTGGCTCTCTCCTTAGGATCTGTATCTATCTGAAAAAAAAGAAGCAGATTCTCCAATGGGGAGTAAGTTAGCACCAGGACAAATGAGATAGCCCTTACTTTTTTTAAAAGAGAGTTTAATAGGTGTAGGCCCTCTTGTAGCCCATGACTGATGGTAGCTTGATATTGGAGTGTGGGCTTATGTTTGGATATGGTTCTGACTTGTTTCCCAGCTCCCAGCTATGGGTCCCGTACCACTGAGGGGATCAATTAGCCAAATCAAGAGCAGTTGTTTCCCCACCATGGTTATGTGCCACTATTGCACTTGTGTGGGCATCACAACAGGTTATTTGTTGCTAAGTAGGTTGGACCATGAGTTGCTTGGACAGATATTGGTCGTTTCCCCCAGTCGCCCATGTAGCACCTTCTGCACTAGACACGCTGACTATCTGGGGACTGACTCTCTCCTGGCTTCCAGCCATGCCGTTCCATTTTACGTGTCAGCTGCATATGGAGTCTTCAGCAATAGGGTCTAACCACTAACCTTTGGTGGGTCATCAAGTACTCTGACAAAGACCTGTCATTCTTTTAGAAAATCTTGTAGGTTTCTCTGGTCAAAAGCTCATTGTGGATGATAGCCCCATGCTGGTACTGGGAGTTACAGGTCAGTGCCCACTAAGAAAATGTGGAAAAAAGGTAACTAATATATAGGAGTTAGAGAGGAGAGAGAGGGAGAAGGTGAGAGACAGAGGGAAGATGCAGAGGATTTAGGTTAGACTTGATCCTACCTTCTACAGTGTCTTGTGGTTCAGGTGTTTCCTGTCCTCAGTGTGGTTTTGAGGAACCTCCACACTGATTTACAAATTGGCTATACCAGTTTACATTCCCACCCACAATATATGAATTTGATTTTTATTTTCCCAATCTAGTGCTCTCTTTTGTAAGGTGTCACATTACTGGCTTACCAAGCCTGGTGCTGAAGTTTAAAAGAAAATGTAGCTTTGGGGTTTAGTGGGAATGTTACATAGTCCTTGACTTGATCTCAGCTGAAGTTCAAAAGCAACTAGACCTACAAACACCTTCTGAGGTAGAAGCATCCCCGCCCCTCGGCCCTGCCCCTCGGCCCCGCCCGCCCTCCAGTTCTTGAGCAAAGCCCATCAGCTTTAAATTGCTCATGAGAGCTCCTTCCCTTCTCCTTTCACATTCTTGCAGAATAAGGTAAAGTGTAATTCCTTGAGTTCTTGTTATCTTTATCACCAAATAGATGTGGTAGAAATGTAAAGAAGCGTTCAGTTTGCCAGTGACTCCAGGAGATTCCATTGCAAACATGTTCACAACGAGACACAAGCTTAGCAATCATGTTATCTCCTTCTGCCACTCACATATGAACTCTGTGAAGAATGTCAATAGATTGATTCAATAAAACAATTAATTCGCTGTTAACTAAATGGGGCACCTCCTCTGCCTAAGCAGCTTCCCTCAGAAGAACAGTTTAAGAAGTCAATCTCCCAGTGCATTTGATCAATACCATCTTAGGCTCAGTGACAATCATTATCAATTATACAAGCATTGAACCAAATAGCTGTCTGTTGAAGTTGCTTGTAAACTGTGCCAAGACATCTACCCAGTATCATCGACCGAGATCTTGTCACATTTTGTCCTTGTCCACAAGGAAAATCCAGTTTAATAGTCCAACACAGGCCAGTATCTTTATTTCTTTAGTATGTTATTCTGCATTATAGTACAAGCAAGCTCTCTGTGTCTTATGAATGCTAGCCCTTTGCCAGTTTCACTTGGGAATCTTTCAGAGTGCTTTGCCAATGTTAGCTTATCTACTAAATGTGCTAGTGACAAAAAGTACCCAGTGAACACAATTTGGGGACATATTTTGGGCAAAAAATGGTGTGTTTTTAAGGATAATAGCATGTGGTCAATTTTAATTCTCAAATTTAATTTATTCTGTGTATGCCAAATGTTTCCTAAAGCTCCCTTGTAAACATCAAGGCTGTCGGTATTAAGTATATGGTCTCACCAAAAGTTATCGCTTACCTCACATTGGTATCTGTTTGCATAATTTTCTCTATGTTGATTTTCTCTTTATCTTGATTCATTGGGGCACATATTACCATGACAAACTGGATAGGTAACAAATACATTCATCGTGTCTATTTATGTTACTAAACAGGTGATCACTTAATGAGATAGTTATAGTGACGTGATACTTTTCTGACATATTACTGCCCAAAATGGGCCCTTCACAGAATGGTGTTAATATCATTGATACACTTCATCCAGATTAACCCACTGTGTTACTTCTCTAACTCCCTGGAGCCCATCTTAAACCATCAGATTGAAGGACTCTTATGGGTATTTGTATCTCTGAAGCATCATTCTCTGTTCCAGATTGTTCTTCTGAGTATTGTTCATTAAGTCCCCTTAAGTAACCAGGAAATTGCCCCTGGTTAAATTAATTATTGGTTATCACTCAAATCTTCCTTCACTCTCTATACCCCAATTATTAAGGTTCATCAGAAGACCAGTCCACCGAGGTGTTGAGATTATGGGTCTTGACAATCAATGGCTTTTCCTTCATCCCTTCCAGTCAATTGGTTGGAAAAGCACAAACTGACAAGACTGTCTTTTTCACTGGGTAAGCTCCATCTTACACAAGTGGGGAGAAGGCACTGATCATTCCTTTGTAAAGCTGTGTGTCCTTCCGTGATATTTAGGGGTGTGTCTATGGTGCCATGTGCCTTCTTCTGGGACTCTGAGTACAATTTAAAAGACCCCTGGTATTACAGGGTCAGTCAGAGAAAAGGCATATTATAGAAAGGAAAAACAATTGTATACATTCCTATACTTCTCTATCTTCTTCATGTCTCAACAATCTTTACCCTTTACTCCACACAGTACATTTTACCATATATTTTTCCAGCCATGAGAAGTGTCATTCTAGTCTGTTATTACCTGCCAGTTAGTGTTTGAGTTGTTCATTCGATGACTTTGTAGATAGAAAAATTCCTTAGATCTTTTGATTAAATAACGTAAATATATAAGCAGAGAATTCAAGTTGAAATGTTATTTTCTTCTCAAGGCTTCTATGATGTTAGAGTAAGTTGCTTCAAGTTACTACATATGCAAAGACAAAAATCCATATGGAATATCTAACCTGGCAGACACACCAGTTGCAAATCCACCTGCTGCCTATAGATGGGCCTAGATCACCTCAGTTAGGCCTTCAGCCGTATTTACTCTGATATTCCTGCTGGCAGTTGACAAACAGGATGACGTTTAGTCACAGTTCCAGCGACAGTGAGACAAAGGGGGCGGGGGAGACACACCCAGAGAGAGAGGCATTCATCTTTATGATCCCCAAGGTGCATTGTGTATATGTGTGTGTATGGGGGGGCTCATTTCATGTACCCTAAAATCCACTATAGATCTAGGGCTCAAGTTCCTTTAGAATAAAGAAATTGTAATGGACATTAAAATGTTCTGCTTTAATCTTCTTTGAGTCCTAAGACGTTTCGTACTAGCACTGGGCCCAGGGTTTCTTCCATCTTTCTGTCATGTTTCCAAATCACCCATTTTGCTAGTTCCCTAAGCTCCTATCCCAAAGTGCTTGCTGTTGCCGCTGGGTGGCAGTAACAGACTGTTACCAGACACTCAAGAACTAATATCTTCCCAAATCAGACACAGCTGATTCTAGTCCCAGTCATCTACATCCGGGGATCTTTCAGCTTTGCTTCGAGGCCACACGGAGCTAAGACACTAGTCCTTGTGGGCACTAGAGTTTCTGCACATTAGATCTGGAATGAAAGCCAAATTATCTATATGCTTTCATTTTGTTTAAATTAGCCACTTGACCAGGCTCCTAAAAAAGATAAAGGTTTCCTATGCAGCATATTTTAATTAAAATAAGAGGTCCCCATTCTCCACGATTTGGATAAAAGACTCACCATCTAGATATCACAGCCTTGTGATAATAAATGTAAAGAGGCAACCAGCAACCAGGCTTAACATGCATTTAAAAATTCTCACTTTGAGTCATACTTCATTTGCATTTTTCATCACCATATCCTTCTAACTTAATTACACTGCCCATTAACAGTTAGTTTGCAGGTTTAGGCAAGAATGTGTTGCACTCCTAATAAAGTTTCTTTAGTATCCACAGGCCACAGGCAAATGACCCCCCCCCCCCCCACACACACACACACTGATGGCTGAGGAATGTGAGGGAAGTTTCCAATTGGCTCTCCAACCCCTCAGGATCATAATTCTGTTTCTGTACTTTTCATGTTAGCATAGGCTCTAAAGAGATCTTGGACTCCTTTTTTGTGCATAGCATATTCATGTATTTAAACCATCAATTCTAAGATTGAATGAGTGAATCCACCTTGGTCATCGTATATGCTGAGAAGTTGTTGTTGGAGTTTTAATAATCTCTTATAACTACTCATCAGCATTACAGCATCCTCTCCATGTATCTCATCTATTGCTTCATTTTCTCCAACAATCCTACCTTTCCCTATCGTAATTCCCACTTTGGGGAAGCTGGGCAAAGAGATCCGTCATGTTGTCTTCCCGACAACATCGTTGGCCAAGGAAACCACAGTTGTTCGCTAAATGAGCCTCCAGTTGAACGCAAAGCTCGAGAGAGAAGTCATGGGGAGAAATTCCACTAAAGTTATCCCCCAACAGAGACAAAGCCTCCAGACAAACCATTATCCTATTACCTAGGTCAAGCCAGCAACACCCCTCAGCATTTCAGTGGCCCTGGAGTAGTCTGTTTAATAGCAAAGCAGGGAGTTGAGCAAGTTCCCCTTTTCAGGCCTGAACCAAGTAACTATGCTTTTACACATCTGATCACAGTTCTGGAAAAGCAGTAAGCCAATTTAGGACTGAGTTACACCAACATGAACTCGTACCTGATTCCCACAACACAATTTTCATTCCAAAAAGAATTGCACATAAAACTGCAAATGGATCTAAATAGTAGCTTAACTTTTTCTGTTACTTTATTGAGTACACTTACAAGAGGGCAGTGAGCTAGGGAGTAACTAGAGTGCCACCTGCAGCCAAAAAGTAGCTTTTAACTCTTTAACCACTCATCTGATTTGAACCCAGTTTCACTTGCTGGAGATCTGTGGCCTCCATTTGTTTTCATGGACACCGTGGCATTAGCTGCTCCCCTCTATGATCTTCACTTTAGCTATAGCAGATGGGAGCAGCCAACATGCCTATGCTTGGCTGCCTTCCCTTGTGTTTAAATTTCTTTTATTACCCTTTCATTTATCTCCCTGCCCCTGGTCTGCAAATGTTTTCTACCCATCAGTGGACAGAATAAATTTCGTGACTACAGCCTAGAAGTGAGAGGTCAGAAGCCAACTGCACACAATGTACTTATTTCCTAGCCTTACCTCATCTTTCTCCTAAACACTGCCTTAGCTGCTATTATCTAAATTGCATGGGAAGATCATTTCAAACTGACCAACTGAGTCACAAACATCCATGTGTGTTATAATTCAATGGTTTTCCTCAGTTTGGATACCTTGAAAAGCATTCACCAAACTCCATAGATTTCCCTCCCGTGATGTTTTATGGAAAGGCAAAGGATGAAGGATTGGAGATGATGGGAGGAAAAATCCCAACAAGCATTCAGGTTGGAAAGACAGTCCGCCTGCCAACTCTCAACTCCTTGTCTCTGTATACCAGATTGAACCTCCAGGATGAACTGAAATATCTGTGCAAGGAATCATGGGAGCAAACCCCTTGAAAGCTCTCAGTGGTTCATTAAGTAGTCAAGACAGAGTTTTAAGCTGGGAAGGCCGTTTTTAAAGCATTCAGGGAAGAAACTGACCCTGAAGGTCACCAGGGGAGTTGGATATATTAAGTAACACACCATAAATACTACTGCTGTTATCTTGACAAAAGTTAAACCAGACATCCAGAGATTCCCTGAGATAAAGAGAGAGCATTTCCAGTCCAGCCATAAACTAGCCTTCTGCATACCACCTCACCAGAAAACTCCAAGCACTTTCTTAATTTAGCATGACTTGATTACTATTCTATTGATTTAAATTTATATGTGTTTATGTTTTATATCTCTAGTTCTATTTTTAGCTTTGTCATGACTGAATCCATTGATTACATGTTAACATAATAGTTACTGAATGAAAGAATAAATATGCTATAGTCAATATAGGAAAAGCACTGGTACAAGAGGTGAGTTAGAACAGGCACTACTAATCCAGAGTAGCAACAGGATTCTATAATCACCACAGGAGAAATGTATCAAGCCAGCTCCTGCTTCAGGAAATCTAGTTTCTAATAATTTCTTCTTAAGCTTCACACCACTGAACTATGGTCGAACACCAAGAAGCCCAAATCACTGGTCAATTCTAAAATCCAGGCTCTATGAAACTCAATAAAATTATAATTACAAGTAATATGAAAGGAAAATGATTTTCTTTGTTATGAGCAATTTAAATTCTGCATAGAAAACCCCAAGGAAAACTTCTATGAAGATATTCTGAAATACAATGCTTTGTCCTTTCTGTTATCTTTCTAAATGTAAGTGCTGGATATATAGGAAATTATTTTAGTCATTTGTGATACTGGACATTGGTTTTTGTCTACATTTTGAATGTGTGTTATAATTCAAAAATTTGTAAAACAATTTTTAAAAATCTATAAGAATGTCAAAACTATCATTAACAAAATAATTATAGAAGTCAATAATGTTACTATCTGAAGCAATAACAAATCAAAAGACATAATTAAAGGAGATAAAATGAATCTTCATTTGTAATAAAATATTCTAGGGGTTAGGAGGACAAAATTGGGAAGTCGGGGATAGATGATGCTCTACATATCAAGAGAATGAACTGGAAACCTATTGTCCTCTAGATTCAATAGAAATAAACCAGATATTATCCTGATAGGTACAAGGCAAATCTAGCATATTTGAACTATGAATACTGAAAATAATATGAAATAATTTTTCTCCACTAAGATTTCTCATTTTCTCATAGTATAGTTAGACTCCCTCTCAAAAATATTGCTGACAAGAATGAAATCACATTTCTTCAAATTATCTAGTGTCATTGTACAAATGGTTCAAATTTATCAAAGATGCCATTATTCTGTACACATATATGTTCACAAAGTAGGCATGTTGAAACTTACCATCCCTTCCCATCCTATGAACATCATTACTAAGAGATACATGAAGCTATCTTCTTCATCTCTGTCTTTATTCTTTTTGATCAAATATCAAACATTGGCTGGAATGCCTTACCTGAAGTTTAACCATGATATTTCCATTTCAGTAGATGAGGTAGTAAAAGCAAAAGCCATATAGAAATAATCTTGGGGGCACATGCCTTTAATCCCAACACTTGAGAGGCAGAAGTAGGAGGATCATCTTGACTTCAAGGCCACCCTGAGACTACTTAGTGAACTCCAAGTCAGCCTGGACTAGAGCAAAAACCTGTCTCAAAAAAACCAAGAAAACAAAAACATGATCTTGGTGAAGAAAGAGTCTCTCAAAACTAGAGTTTTCTGTAGGTATTGAAATTTGATTTTGAGGGTAAATTATAAGGCATCTCTACATGTGCTATGTTCTGCTCTCCTACTAGGCCTTCTGGCTTTTGAAGACAGATTCCACTGAATTCTGCTTTGGGAGTCTTACCACTCCAATCACATATTCCAGTCATCCTAAGCATCCAATAGACATGTGCTAACTTTCAGTTATAGTGTTAACATCGGGTTATCCATTTAATTATGGGAAACACATAGAACATGAAATAAACACAATGGGAAATTTTGGGGATTTTTTTTCTCTTCATGTCTTAAAAATGGTTAAGTAAGTAAGATTTATAATATGTTTCATTGCTGTCACTGTAGGGAGCAGAGGCAATCCTTGATTTTGTTTAGACTTTATACCTTGTAAGTCATCATTATAAAGTAGAAAGCAAATAGTTCTTTAGCAGAACATAATGGAGGCAGTTCAAATGTGAATTTCATAATAGTCATTGTCAAATAATCATTCGTATTCATGACACCATTGCACATTTGTCAAGCATGTGAAGTTCCCAAAGTTCTTTCATACTTTAGTCCCCTAGCAACCCATCAAGACAGGTGGTCATAGCAAATGTTACCCTCCTTTTCCAGATCAGGGAGCAGTTTTTGCAAGGCTACAGGATCTGTGCAAATCACCTGGCAAAGGCAGCAAGTGCAGAGGCTTGCCACCCTCTGGATGCACGTAATACTCTATGATACCAGTGCTCTCACACACAGATTTGGGCAGTCTCAGGAAAAAAAAATCACCAAAAGATAGGCATTTTGTTTTAAAATGTAAAACAGCTTATTTTTAAATAATTAACCATAAATCAAATGTCTAATTATACATTTAAGGAGAAAGCAAGTTTGATAGAAATTTTTAGACTTTATCTCACATGTGGCTTATTAATTTCTAAACGAGTCAAAGGAATATTTACAATTAATATTTTAAAACCCTTTGCTAATTTAAAATATAATGAGACTAAAAATTTGTAGGTTTTTTTAAAAAAATTTCCATTTGTTCAGTGCTGGACATTGTGCTAAATATTCTACAAAGGTGGCTTAATCCTCACAATGAATGAAGTTGTGCAAGGTAAATATTACCTCTCTATCTCAGACAAAAAAGAAATCTGAGGCTCAAATAGTTTTAAATCATGTTAACAGCCACTTAAGTTACAAATGTCAGAGCTAATACTTGAACCTGGGTTATTCCAGATTGCCATCCAGGCATCCTCTTTGTAAGGGGAGAGGAGAACTGCAAGGAACTTTAGAAGTTTTAATTCCTATGTCAATAAGGGTTCTCTTACAGAAGCAAGCTCAGTGGGGTATGTGCTAGTCTGAGTTTACTAAGAGGATTCAATGTGACACAATGGTGGGTCCAGGTTAGGAGTCTCCATCAGAGTGCTGTCTTCTGGTCTGATGCTGGAATCAAAAATTCTCAAGTGAAACTTGAGATTGGGAAGAATGGATGTTAGTTGAGGATATTAGCTTCCTGTTACTGTGACAAAGTGCCTGAGACAACAGAGGATGAAAGAAGCTTCATTTGGATTTGTGGTTTCAGAGGGCTCTGTGCCCCATTGGTTGCTTCATTGCTCTGGGCTGGAGGTGAAAAAGAACATCACAACAGGAGCTTGTGATGGAAGAAGCTGCTCAGATCATGGCAAACAAGAATCATACAGAACAAGGAGCCAGGGATGAAAAAAATACCATTCAAAGGCACAGCCTTCACTGACCTATTTCCTATGTCTTCCTGCTCCTGACAGTTTCATCATCTCCCAATAACACCAGAAGCTTGTGACCAAACCTTCAACCAATGAGTCTTTGGAGGACAAAACATAAGAGTAAGAATAAATTTCAAATGGTAATTCTCAAGCCCAAACTGAAGTACAGTGTCAAACCTATACCAATTTTATTTGTAGCTGAAGATGGTAAAAGATCTCCTACAGGAGCTATGTTACTTGACACATAAACATGAACACACCTGTCCCAGGATTTTGGAAAGCAGAGAGAGGATCCATGACAACATGGAACAATTGCAGACCCACCAGCTGCCTCCTACCAGCAAAGTGATTCACCAAATCAGTGGTGATTAGCCATGCCTGGATCTAAAAGATGGCCCCTGCCTCACTTCTGCCCTTTTAATCTCCCAAAAGAATCCATCTTCTGCCCATTGCTAGCTAGAAACATACAGGAAATGTAATGTAAGGCAGGCTCATCAAGTTGAAGTGTCATAAGGCAGCCACAATTCTATTATTTTACACATAGGCAAAGTAAATCTTGAGCAGGTTGTATGAAAACTTTAAGACCTTTGAGAGTTGAGAATAAAGTAACTCTATTAATTTCCTTTGCTCTTTCTGTTCCCTATAAATAGGTCCATTTGTCTTGAGCAATGATATGATAGGCTGTGAAGGATTCTGAACTAAAGAAGTTCTTTATTGACTAATCATGTCTGATGTGGTACAATAAAGAAAGTTGTGCCACAAGTGGGTAGACCTATTCTGTATTATTCTGCTTTCTTAAAGAAAGTTATTTTAAATGGACATGATAAATTTATCTTAAAGCCATAAATATTTGAAGACTTAAAGTTCAGAGAATGGAACTCTATAGTGTAGGCATCAAGGAAAGAATCTCAAATTCTCACTACGTAATACTATTGGAAACAGAGTGTTAATATTCATTGGACATAAAGGGTTGAATGGACTTTGAAAACATTCACATTCTTATTAAGACTCTGCTTATAAATGCATAATAATTTGTACTTATAAACATTCTTTTTGATCCCAAAATTATGAACATAGAACAATAAATATTCCACAACTATTTATATAAGTGAATTAATTATGTTTTAATTGGCCTTGATCTGAAAATTGAGTTCACATTGACAACTATCTAGAGCAGTGTGGAGTTGAAATGTTGTCTGATGTAGACACTGGTGCAATCTGAGAAACATACATGGGGTGTCCTGATTTGTAGCCAATTGACAAACATTTACCTATTTACACATATGTACTGTCTCTCTTACTCCTTCCAATAACACCATGAAGCAGCTATGCTTCCTGTTTTAACAGATTCAGTTTCATAAATGCAGAATTGCTGATGGCTGCACAGTAGGTCAGAGACAATGTAATAATTCCAACTCCAGCTTATGGACTGTAAAGTATAAGTGTACTTTCATGCTCAGCCTAGCCAGGTGGGGGAGGACATGCTTTGGAAGCACACACAGGAATTCTGGTCTTTCTTTCTCTCCCAATCCTCCACTCACTACCATTTTGGAAGAATTCATTAGAAAAGCTACCTAATACTTCTCTGATTTGAAAAGTTACCATTTATCAGTTAAATTGCACATATATATGCATATATATATATATATATATAGTTAAATGTTATTTTTCTTGTTATACAGATTTTGTGATATTTTTTAAATAATTGATAATTTCATATGGCTAAGAAATTTGTGGGCATATAATTGTTTATAATGTTCCTTGTTTATGTTTTTAATAACTGTGAGATCTGTAGTGATGCTACTTCTTTCACTTTTGGCAGTATTGTATCCTCTCTATTTCTTCTTTAGTTTAATGACTAGAGGTTTGCAAACTCTGATTTTTTTAAAGAGCCATGGCTTTTGGTTTCATTGATTTTTCTCTATTGATTTCTTACTTCCAATTTCAAGGGTTTCTGCTGTAACATTTATTATTTATTTTTATATGCTTATCTTGGGTTCAGTTTTCCACTTCTCTAGTTTTCTATGGCAGAAGATTAGGTTATTGATTTTAGGTCTTTCTTATATATGTACTACATTTTATAATTTTACAAGAGCTGTTTTTGGTATAACCTACTATTGGTAAATGACATTTTCATTTTCAATTAATTCTAAATATGTTTAAAGTTGAGAGCTCTCCATTGACCCATGTTACTTAAAGATGCATTGAATCTCAATGTAGTCTGGGGATTTTCTGAGCTTTCTGTTATTCATTTCTATTTACATTCTCATGTGGTTTGAGCATATATTGTTTGATTTGTATTCTCTTAAATTGGTTAAGGAGTGTTTTATGGTCCAGAATGTGTTCTGATCTATCTCAGTGATCTCAAGAAAATTGTGTTTTCTACTGTTGTTGAACAAAGTCATTTATACAAGTCAATTACATTTAGTTGATTGATGACATAGTAAAAGTACAGTTCAGCTCTTCCTTTACTGATTTTTCTATCTGCTCAATATGTTTATTTCATACACATTATTGAATTCACAAACTCTAATAATGGATTTATCTATGTTTTCCTTGCCATTATATGAATTTTTGGGTGACACATTTTGATGTTTTGTTGTTAGTCACATATACATTAAGAATCCATGTCTTCCTGGGGAATTGACAGGTTTGTAATTTCTTTTTCAGAGCTACTTTATGTCCTTTAATTAAATGAGTCCAGTTTTTTTTTTATTAGTTTTGTACTCAGTGAATACAGTCAAGTTGGTACCATTGTTAAACTCCTCCTTGACTGTCCCCCACACACACAAGGGACCCTCCTTGTTGTGGAATATGAGCCCTGCTTTTTGGGGTTAGCCATCAGTTATGAGTAGGAGACAATGTCTCTGTGTAAAGCAGAGCCAATATATTACCCACAGAATGGGAGAAAATATTTGCTGAATATCCAACTGACCGAGGTCTAAT
This sequence comes from Jaculus jaculus, assembly GCF_020740685.1. Classification (NCBI taxonomy): domain Eukaryota; kingdom Metazoa; phylum Chordata; class Mammalia; order Rodentia; family Dipodidae; genus Jaculus; species Jaculus jaculus. Next base: position 14,804,415 of record NC_059113.1, on the reverse strand, counting down.
CTCTAGAATCTACAAAGAACTCAAAAACCTAGACAATAAAAGTCAAACAACCCACTCACAAAATGGGGCAAATACCTGAATAGGAAGTTCTCAGAGGAAGAAATACAAATGGCAAACACACACTTAAGAAAATGTTCATCATCTCTAATCATCAAGGAGGTGCATATTAAAACAACTATGAGATTCCACCTTACCCCATTAAGAATAGCAAACATTAAAAAATCACATGAAAATAAATGCTGGCAAGGATGTGGAACAATAGGAAACCTCATCCATTGTTGGTGGGAATTAAGATGGTACAACCACTATGGAAAGCAATATGGAGACTCCTAAAAATGTTGACTATAGAGTTACCCACAGACCCAGTTATTCCCTTACTGGACATATATCCTAAAAGCTCCATGCCTCAGCTCAGAGAGATTTGCTCAACCATCTTTATAGCTGCTCAATTTGTAATAGATAAGACCTGGAATCAACCCAGATATCCATCATTAGACAAATGGACAACTAAGATGTGGTATATCCACATGATGGAATTCTATACAACAGTAAGGAAAAATGATACAATGCAATTTGAAAAAAAAAGTGGTCAAACGTGGAACAGATAATTCTCGGTGAACTCACCCAATCACAGAAAGATAATCACCACATAGTCTCTCTCATCTACAGCTCCTAACCTGGATCTACCCCAGATGCCGACAAACCTAGCAAGCATCTAGAGGACTGGACAACAGGGTGGGTGGGAAGGGACAGAAGGGTAAGGGAGAGGGAAGGGGACACAAAACTGGACTTAAATGGCAATGGTACCATAAAATTCTACATCCTAATTGACAGACCAAATGGTTGAACCTTCACCATATGAAGAGAACACCTGAATCACAAGGCCCTGGAGAGGGTATGATGACGACTGACCTTAATCTACTTCTGTTTCAGTTTTTTTTTTCTCTCTCTCTCCCTCTCCCTTTTCTCTCTCTTCTCTCTATCTCTTTTATATTACTTCTCTTTTGCTTCTTTCATTCCTTGGGCGCTGACCTGTAACTCCCTGTACCACCAAGTAGCTATCATCCTCAATGAGCTCTTAATCAGAGAGACCTACAAGGTTTCCCAAAAGAGGACAGAATTGTCAGAGCACTTGATGACTCACCAAAGGTTAGTGGTAAGACCCTACTGCTGAAGACACCATATGCTGTTGGCACGCAACATGGAGTGTAATGGCTGGAAGCTGGAAGAGAGTCAATCCCCAGACAGTTATCATGTCTAGTGCCAGAAAGTGTTACATGAGTGACTGCAGGAACATGACCACTTTCTGTCCAGGCAACTCATGGTCTAAGCTACTCTTCAGCGAACAACCTGACGTGATGCTTTTGTCATTTTTTTAATGCCTCTATTTACTCTTAATTTTTTCCCCTTGCTCTGAAGTATATTCTGTCAAAATTTTCTCTATTTTAGTGGTTTGAATCAAATATTTCCTATAAAGCTCTTGTATTTTGAATGGATTCTAGTTGGCAGCAATTCAATAGGTGGAGCCCTGCTGGTAGAGGTGTGTTGCTGGGGCAAGTTTTGGGGTGTTATAGCCCAGCTTCCCCCTTGCCAGAGCTCAGCTCAGTCTATCACTACTGTTTTCCACCTGCTGTGACAAACTGATGCCCAGCTTCAGCTCTACCATCTTTTTCCTGCTTGCTGGAACTTCCCCTTGGGACAGAAAGCCAAGATACTCCTTCTTCTCATCATCTGCTACTTGTAGGGTTTGCTTTTTTGTCCCAACCATATGAAGGTAACCACAACATGTATACATTTCTTTTTGAGCAGTGATCTGTACAATTTTAAGTCTTTGCATCTTATTTAAGGTGGATATATTTATTTTTTATTTATCTAGCAGCACTTAGGATTAAACCTAGGACATCACAGATGCTAGGTAAAAAATTCTGCAGCTGAGATATAGCCTCATCTCTCATTTTAAAAACATTTAAAAATATTTATTTATTTGCAAGTAGAGATAGAGAAAGGGGTGGTGAGACAGAGAATGAGAATGGGCACACCAGAGCTTCTTGCCACTGCAAACAAACTCCAAACAAATGTGCCACTTTGTGCTCCTGGCATTACCTGGGTACTAGACAAGTCAAACACAGGCTGTCAGACTTTTCAAGCAATCTGATTAAACACTGATCTATCTCTCTAGCCCCTCATCTCTCCTTTTACTTTTTAATTTGAAATAGGGTCTTACCAGCTTTGTGCATGAACTAACTTTGTAGCTTACACTTGCCCTAAAGTTGTGATCCTCCTGCTCCAGCCTCCCATGCACTGGGTTTCCAGTCGTGTTCCACTGGTTTTAAAGTGGTTTTCTTGTAGATAACATATGACTGGGTCTTGCTGGTCTTGCTTTTTGTCATTCTGATAATCTGTCTAATATTGATGAGTAAAGACCATTGATATTCAAATCAAACATTGAGCCCTTTGTCGGGACCTACCTTCTTCCTGAAAGCCCCAAAAGGATGAACATAGTAGAAAAAAGAGAGGCATTCTAGAGATGTTCTCCAGGTCTTTTAGAAAACATGAAATGGTTTTGCTTTTTTAACCACATACACGCAAATCTACAAGAAGAGTGATACTGTAGACATTAAGGGAATGAGTACTGTTAAGAAACGAATGCCCTGTAAATGTTACCATGGCAAAACTGGAAGCATCTAGTGTTACCCAGCATGCTGTTGGCATTGCTATGAACAAACAAGTTAAGGACAAGATTCTTGCCAAGAGAATTAATGTGCACATTGAGCGCAGTAAGCACTCTAAGAGCCGAAATAGCTTCTGGAAATGGGTAAAGAAAGCAGATCAGAAAAAGAAGCCAGAGTGAAAGACAACCGGGCTTAACGAAAGCACAAGCCTGCTCTACCCAAAGCAGCTCGCTTTGCAAGAAGCAGTGTGAATGAGCTTCAACTCAGTCCTAGTGCATTCATGCATTAATAGAAGTGAAGAAGAAAAGGCTTCTTGACTGTGAGGAAGGTGTTAGCTAATTTAAGTGCAGTTTTCTCCTTCCCAAATTTGATAAATTTCTTGCTGAAAGAAGCAGTGTAGCTTTGTGTGCAGCAAATTTATTCTGTTGATTAGAAAACTGTCTCTGCACATACTGGCTTCTCTGCCTGGGAAATTCTTTTTCTAGGTATTAACTAATTTTATGGCTTCGTTTTCTTTAGGTTTCCCTCCTCCCAAACCAAACTCTCCAGTACAGAGACCACAGGAGCTTTCTGTTTCCATAAATTATGCTATTTGTTGCCATAGAAACTGACCATGCAGTGGAAAACATCAATAGTTTAAGTACATATTTTCTGCCCCCCCTCATTAAAATAGGGTGCCCACTTATTCTGTCTAGGGCTGAAAGCCCATTGCCAGCAGCACGTGCCCAATGCATGTTTGGCACTCAGGGAGGCTCAGCACAATGAGCAGATGCTGCCTTCTTCCAGAGCCTCCTCTTCCAAAGTGTATGCTGAGATAATATTAGGTCATCTGACTATTCTGTGAATTCTTAGCACAAGAAAATTAGACATGTTTGCTCACTCTTAGTTTGATACCTGACTGATGGGGGTGTACCAGATTCCAGATACAGCTATGGAAGCCGGCCCAAATCTGCTGTGCGTACAGGACTTCCTCCTTGGCAGGCTGAAAGAATACTTACTGTAGAGTTAGTTATCTCTGAGTTTAGACCTAACCATGACACATTATTGTCATTACCTCTAATCACTGCAACAGCTTCAGTATTATGAAGAGGTAGAACACCCACATCTAATACCGCTATCGAAATATTCATGATGAAATGAAGATGAACATTCTAGAAGTAACAGGGTAGAATGCTCATGTCTCACGTACATTTATAATTATATGCACATACTACATACACACAGATAGACCCTTTTTTTCAGTGCTGGGGATTGACATCTGGGCTGCCTAATGCTCTGAGTACTGTATCACTGAGGTGATTGAAATCAGGGCCTCGTGGTCTAGGTGCCCTGACACTAAGTGGCATTGTCAGTCCTATGCTTGATTGTTACAATGTTAATTAGCTGAATGAAACATCAATAGGAATATATTGTGACAGAAGAAAATGTCTTTCATAATTAGTAATTATGAAAGGTGTTAACTTTACATATAAATACAACTACTAGAACATTTTAAGCTATTGAATAAATAGAATAATATATTTATAGTAGTTAACTAGATAATACCATTTAGACTATGCAGACATACTTACCTTTATGGAAGAAATTATAGTCCAAATAGAAGGGAACAGTGTTTATTTAAAATGGTAATGAAAATAACTGACTTAAAGACAAAGACAAATTGTTATTATAATTCCAATTATTTGATGTAAAAATGACCTTTAGCTATATTTTTACTTAATTCCACTTAGACTCTAAATATCATTTAAAAATATCCTATTTCTGAATTTTCATATCTACGATAGTGGATTAAACGACAAAGTTTCAAATTCAATTAGAAAACTTCCACAATAATTAATGTTGATCCACAACAGTAAACATTCAAGGAGGATAAAGCCATTCCAAACCATCAGTTTTCATTAGTCAAATTTCAAAACAACAAATACTGCAGAAAGTATTTTTGTAAGATTTATCTATAACCCTGATTCTGGAAAGGAAAAGGGAAACTTAACAAAAGAAGTCATCAAAAGAACTAATAATACAGCTACAAAACCAGCCTCAAACTTTAAAGGCTTGATAGCTCAATAGAGTAATGACTGTGATCACTATGCCTCTGTTGGCTTGCTGATGAGTGATTTTTGGATGCCACATATCCCACAACACAGTAAATTTCATTTGAGACATATTTGTGAAATAGAAAATGAGCTTTAAGCCACTGTCATGCAATTGACATTGACAATGAGATAAATCTTGTGTAAGAATTAAATGAATAAAAAGTCAGGGGCTGGGGAAATAGCTCAGTGGTTAAAGACATATGCTTACAAAGCCTATCAGCCCATGTTCAACTCCCTAGAACCCATGTAAAGCTAGATGCAAAGGGGTGCACACAGCTGTTTCCCCAGCATGCCCATGACAGTGAGAAGTGAAGCCAGAAGAATTCATTGCTCCTAAGCTAGCTAGACCGAAGTTTGTTGCTTGGCAGTCCATCACTTGCAGCGGTCTAAGATCCTGACTCAAAAAATTCCCAGCACAGAAAACTCAAATATGCCCTCTGCCCTCCACACATGCACACCCATACAAATAAACTAATAAATATTTTTTAAAAAAGGATTCAGAAGTCACCAGTGTGTACATTCCTAGAGCAGAGATAGCACAAAGAACACAAAAACACCCACTGGCTTAGCACATGGGAGAGATTTCAGCCAATGGCAAACAATGTGACATATGAGATTTGGAAGCTGTTTTATTATGTATTTGTGTAAGTTGTATTTGTGAAATCCTGTTCAAAGGTTAAGAAAGTATCTTAAGTCAAATCGAAGCTTAAGAATGTGTCATAGAAAACTATACCTAGTGGGAACAAGTATATTGATTTTTTCTTATAGAAGTTGCAATGACTTTCATGCACATTATTGAAGATATACCCAAACAAATGTCTTGAAAATTCATGAATTTCTTACATTCTCTCAGCTGTAAAGTTCCTCCTATTATTCTATTCAATCAGAATGCTAAAATTAATATTCATTAAATGAAAGCTGAGCTGCAGATAAAAAAAAATCAAAGACAAATTTGTTATCTTGAAAACCAATTATAATGCTTTCATTTCTGCAGTTTTGGATATATAGTTTAAGGGCATTTTCCTTCAGTGATTATGTAAAGCAGTAAATGGATGTGAAAATTTTAATAATAAATTGGTGAAGACAATAATCTTAAGCCAAAAATCTGAAAATATTCCTAAAATATTTCTTCAAGTATTACATAAAGTTTTAGTTCATGAGATTTCTTCAGTAATTGTGCTACATAATATAAATCAGACTCAGTATTTAAGGTGGAAGGTAAAGGATGAAAAACTTAACTTATTGACTGGAAACTCTGTTAGTTGTTTGATTCTATTAGAGTAAAGTAATGTGATCTTGGTAATTCACAAATTTCAACTGCAAAAAGGTGTTAAGGGATTTGAGTTCTAGAAGGGATTGGATGTTCATGAAAATATGGAAGACTGACTGAGTGCTCAGTGAGTTTAGAATCCACTATCTAGTGGATCTCAAGTCTCAAGTCCTCCATCCAAGTTTAGTGAAGAGCTGAAAGACAATACCGAGAAAAATAAATTATAAAATACAATTATAAAAATTATTAAAAGTTAAAAGGAGAAGAAAGGCAGAAAAACTCTCAAGCCCAGGGGAAAAGAAAAGAAACAAATCTCTCTAACAAGAAAGCCCAGCTCAGATCCATTTATATTAATTAGGCATTTAATCAGAATAGGCCTTATTGCCAAGTCTCAAAGTATAAGTATTCTTCATAAGAATCCTGATTGGTGGTTGGGCCCACTGACTCAGAAAGGGGCTAAATGGTGGAAAAGATCAAGAAGAAATGCCAGGAGGAGCAAGGAAGTTCTTACTGCTTCCCCATCTTGGATGAGAGTGGATCAAACTGAAGTTCTAGTTGTGTCAGAGCAAGCAGGAGGGTAACATTCATTTGAGCCTGTGTCTGACCTATTAAAAAATTACCTTGGGGCTAAAGAGATGGCTTAGAGGATGAGGCTTGCTAGCAAACCCAAAGGACCCAGGATTGATTTTACAGGACCTATGTAAGCCAGATCCACAAAGAGGCACATGCATCCAGGGATTGTTTGCAGTGGTTAGAGGCCCTGGCATGCCTATTAGCTCTCTCTCTGCCTCTTTCTCTGTCTCTCCCCCCCCCCCACTCTCTATTTTTCAACTAAATAAATAAATTTAATTTTTCTTAAGTGACCTTGCTTTAAGGCTGGAGAGATGCTTAGTGGTTAAGGAGCTTGCCTGCAAAGCCTAAGGACTCAAGTTCAACCTCTCTATCCCATGTAAACCAGACACACAAGGTGTTGCATGCATAAGGTTGCACATTCGCACAAGGTGGCACATGCATGTGGAGGTCTATTAATTCTCTCTCTCTTGCTTTATCTCTCCCTTGTTCTCTCTCTCTCATAAAAAAGTTTCTAATAGAACCACAACTGTTAGCTTAGTTCATCAAACATTTGTAGAGCAAAGAGCCATCTTGCACTTGAACATACTGGGATTATATTTGGTTATTTGATTTTCATAATAAGCTAATAATAATGATGATAAAAAATTTGCTTATGGTCCATATATCTTCAGGATCCTTCTGTAAAACCAATGTCAAATTCTGCTTCTTAGTACTGGATCCATTTACCCTAACAATACACCACAGCTCCAGATGAATATCAGGCTTCCAGACACAGTGGAGAGTACCAAGATCTCCCCATGTTTACACTCTAGTAAGAGTCAGGAAAGACACAAAGACATGCTGTCTGTGTAATGTGCTAATGAAGCAGGCTGCGGAATGGTGGTAAGAGAGTTACTATAGACAGGGTGCTGGGGAAGACCACGGAAATAACTAGGAGAGAGTGTTCCTGGCAGAGTGCACAGCAATGCAAAGGGCTTAGAGCAAGAATATGACTGATGCATACAAGAAAAGCAAGAAGGAATGTAATGTCAGAAGAGAGGGCAAAGGAGAAAGTGATAGCAGACAAAGTGGGAGAAAAAATAGTATATACTTTCAGACTTTTACAAAGTGTGGCAAGAAACTTTTGGAGGGATTTAACAGTGAGGTAAACCTAGTTGACTTACATTCTTCAGCAAAACCACCCTGACTGTCATGTGAAGAGTTGATATAATGGGAGTGGAGCATATAAGATGCAGAGGGAACAGTAGGAAACTACTGGGATTGTCCCATGAAAAGATCATGACACTTAATTCTAGATAAGAGGAAGTGACAAGAAATAGTCAAACCAAATGCCTTTTGTGAGCATAATCTAGCCATCAAACTTAAATAAGACCAATCACTGGTATGTAACAAAAAGCAACTTTATTCCCTACCACCCATTTAAAACAGATGAAAACTTAGCACGACCAAGGTTTTCCGTAACCGACTCTATCATTTGCCTTAGTGAGTTCTTCCACTTTAGGGTCTTAACACAGACATGTAGGAAAGGACAGGTGATGAGTGGGTGACTATGAAGCCCTTTTTGTTCCCCTGGACCTTTCTCTATCACTATGAGTTTAGGGATTTGAAGGCTCATTTAAGAAGAAAAAGATGCACACAGTGTGGCAGTATCTTATGACTAGCTTTATTTGGACCTAACTCTGATGCATTTGAATAAGGACAATTCCCTTAGAAACCCTCCATGGAATGTATAGGGTTGAGTAAAAGTCACATCAGGTGGAAAGGCTAAGAGAAGGGAGACTTGAGTGTGGTGATAGCATTATATGTGAGCAAGGACATAGCCCTTCTTTCTCTAGCCAATCGGGCATGCAATTTTGCCGTGAGTCACAGTCCCTGAGCCATTTGCTTAAGGCTTGTGGATAATGCCTGGTACATGCTGTTTAAGCTTCTTTGCAATCCAGGGCATTTTATAGCCTCTTTTAGAATTAGCAATCATTGCCAGCAAAAAGAACTTGTATTTTTCAGGAGTCCCCCACCCCCACCCCACAAGAACAACTGGGTGGACTCAAGACATGAGCATCTCAGCCATTTCTGCGCTTGCCAACACATCACACTTCACACCATCTGCTGCCTGATAAGCTCACTCCAACATCCCCAAGTGGTGGTGGACATCTTTGGCCTCAGCTAACATTTTCCATTGACATTGTGCCCAGGCTGTTATAAGGCTAATGTAAGATGAACAGCCTTCCAAGACTTAAAAAATCCACTCTAGCAAGATACTGTGGACCAAGTTCCAAGGTTTCCTCTGCACTGACTTGAGCAGTGTCCTTCAGTAGGAACACCATTTTTTGTTTGTTTGTTTGTTTTTCTCCAGGTAGGGTCTTGTTCCAGCCCAGGCTGACCTAGAATTCACTATGCAGTCTTAGGGTGGCCTTGGACTCACGGCGATCCTCCTACCTCTGCCTCCCGAGTGCTGGGATTAAAAGTGGGCACCACCATGCCTGGCATAGAAACACCATTTTTATATCTGAGACCATGGCAGCCAATGTTTACATTTATCATGTGCTAGATAGCAATGTCTAGGAAAATGAATATTATCTCAGAGCACCCTACCTTATCTGGCTGGTTGCAGGGATTTCTTGCCACTTCTGCTGTTTATGTAGTCACAGGTGACCCATGTATGGTCCCATAGCATGCAGTTCCTTCCTTTTCCTGTTGAGGACCATAGATCTCCTTCCACCCAGTAGCATTCAGGGGGAGGATTCATGCATGGACACTACTCTCACTGGGCAGCTTAGTGCCCCCAACCCCAAACTAAGTTCCAATGGTGATGTTTCACTCAAATACTAGAGACCATCACTTGACTGGGCTCGTAAATTATAGAAGTAGACCATGAAAAAACAGATTTCAATCTAGCAGAAAAATGTCGTGCTAAACAATGCACATATTCCTAAGTGTGAGCTGCGACCACCTAAGGCTATCCAGGATCAGTTGACACATGATTGTTTTATTGACTGGGTAGATTTGCATATAAATTCCTTGACCATTATCAAGATTTATCTTGTCCTCATGCTATTTGTAGTGAGATGAGGAACTTCAGAGTTGATCTGGCAAAAAATATATGATCACAAGTTGATCAAGGAAAAATGACCTTTATCTGTCACTGTCACTATGACAAGTCTGTGTTTGTTTTTGTATGGGGGCAGGTATGCAGGAGGTACCCATCACAGCAAGAGACTGTCCAGACAGCAGCCAAACCGTTACTCACATGGAGAAGACAGGACCAAGACAGGGATGTTGGAGAGAGTTCTGAGGATTATATGATACCAGAAAGCAACACAATGTGATCTCTGGGGCAAGGAATTCCAAAGAGCAACTGGTATTTTATCACCCTACATCTGGTAGATGTTGGCTACAATGTTGTAAAGTGTCCAAAACATATAGGTGTGGAGTGCCTACAGATTTGCTTTCTTCAACTACATTTTTTTTTTTTTTTGGCCAATTGAATATGGCTCTGAGCTAATAATACCATTTATGTTGCTCTGAGGGAAAAACAAATTAGCAACATGAAGTCAACATATGGAAGACTTCATTGAATTATACAACACCAACACCAGAAGCATGTCAGTGGGTTGCTGGAGGAAGGCAATGACATGAAAATGTAGTATATGTACCTGTATTATCAATGGCTAAGAATTATTTTGATGGGTTTTTGCCTTGACAACATAAACACGAAAGTTGGAATTATACAGAGAAGATGATCATGGTCCCTGGGCAGGGATAACACACAAATTTTTGTAGCCTTTCATGTTTTCTAAACATATTTTTTTTCAAATACAACCAGGATTGGCAAAAGGATTTATTCTCTCTCCCCTTTTTTAACCCTTCCTGTCTTCTGCTTTCCTCTCCTCTCCTCCCTGCTGAAAGCATATTGCAAAATATTCTTTCACTGTAAAAGTAGCAATTAATTCTAAATTTGGGACACTGCCTTATGATTAACTTGAATCTGTCAAGTTTATACTATATTCTCATAATACTAACAAATTTCAAATAACTAAGTAAAAAATTTAATGATAAACCTATATCATTATAAACAAAACCATAACTTATATTCCTCCCCAAGTGCTTTTATTTTGACTGTCGAAAAATTTGGTCAATCAAAACACATACACAAAGAAAAAAAGGCCAGAGCAGCTTCTGCCTCAGAGTTCGCAGGTCTGCACCACAAGCCACTGAACATCTTCCCATCTCTGGGCAGACATCAGCCTGGAAAATAAAACATCTGCAGGAATGAACCCGTGCGTCACTGGCAACAACACAACTCAGCCTTCCATGCAGGGTGTGCTCCAGCAGAGTGGAGATGGAGTCCCCAGTCCCATTCCTATAGGGGCAGAGAAGTGCTTGCGGGGCACCCAGGGACCTCGGGAGTGAAGGGGAAGGAGGACTGTGCAGGAACGTGTGGCACACACCAGATGAAATCGACGGTGGTGATGAAGGATGGCCTGGCATCCAGATCTGAAAAAGGAACTCCGTGTGCCTCGAGCTCTTCTGAGGATCCACCTCTGACAGGAAGTGAGCCTCGTGGTTCTGATCTGGAGACTGATGTGGACCCTGAGTTTTACCCAGGGGAGGATGACTCATATGTATGGAGCAAGTCGGAACTGACAAATTCTGAAGGGCCCCTTGGATCATGTGAATGGTGCCCCGTGCCCCCTGAAGAGTTGACTAAGGCATTTGATTTCTGAAGAAACAACTCATTAAGCCAAGAAGCAAAGGAAGAGCTGCACAAGAGGTGGGCACAATGGCCTGCTTCCAGGACGACTGAGGTGGAAGTGTCACTTGCCTCCAGGAGTTTGAGTCAAACCTGTCTTGAAGAACTAACCCTGTTTTATAAAGGAAAACAGCAATTAATTCTCACATGTAAAAGTTCTTTTATGTAACTCATTTTACATAGAGACTTTGAAAAGGAGCCCAATGCCATACATAATAAAACAGAAATGGACGGGCTGGAGAGATGGCTTAGCGGTTAAGCGATTGCCTGTGAAGCCTAAGGACCCCGGTTGGAGCTCGGTTCCCCAGGTCCCACGTTAGCCAGATGCACAAGGGGGCGCACGCGTCTGGAGTTCGTTTGCAGAGGCTGGAAGCCCTGGCGCGCCCATTCTCTCTCTCTCCCTCTATCTGTCTTTCTCTCTGTGTCTGTCGCTCTCAAATAAATAAATAAATAATTTAAAAAAAAAAACAGAAATGGATATTCTTAAAGAAACAAGAAAAACAACTGGCAGGAGATAACATTTGTAGCATATAGGGTATGAGAATTAATATCAATGCACCTAAAATATTATTCACAAATAAGAGAAAAATATCCCAGTAGAAGTATGGAAAATGTCTAAGCAATTAAAAGAAATAAATGTATTTGAGCAGCTAGTTTACAAATGTCATGGCCTTTCAAAAGCCAAGAACACATTACCCTTCTGAGAACTATTTTGTGTCTTCAAATAAAGTGCAAGCTATCATATTGTCCAGTCTTCTTTCCTTTGTAAGATTTATTTATAATTGAACAATTCTTGAGTGGTAAGGAAATTATTTGATTGTTGTAGATAGTATAAACTATTATCTTTGTATCTAACATGAATATTATGTCAGCTACAATTTTCTTTCTAGTGTTCGTATCTATATGCCCAGCATCCAGAAATAGTAGGGGCTTCATACAGTCTCACAGAAGGTATGACTACATAAGTTACTGATGATGACTGTGAGAAAAGTATGGCTAAGTCTTGAGAAGTGAGAAGGAAAATGAGCTACTATTTCATGTCATGAGACATTTATATCTACTTAAAGATCCTCCCAATGTATCAAGTCTCAAAGAAACTATAGGCTCTTATTTAGCTTTAACCATCGGAGAGCTAAATTTATCATACTTAATTTCATCCACAACTCTTCTTATTCATGGGGCAAGGTTAATATCAGGTCAATATAGCTTAAATGGTTTGTACTGGGATTCTTCACCAAGAGAGTTGATAACACTCAGCAATCAGTGGAGTAGTTCCAATTACAATTATAAGGAGGATTTATTAATAAAATGTAGGTGTATTTAGATTGACTTCTCATAACCTGTTTCATTTTCAACTTGTACAGAGAAATATTTTTAGAAGCGATGGTTCAAGAGTAACTTATGTGCCAGTGGTTCACAGAAGCATAATTCACCAAGAGTGAAAGCAGAGGCAGACCAAGTGCCCGCTGTCACCAACGTCAGGCTGGGGACACAGAAGCACAAGTCCAAGGCTACGCTGGGCTGTGAGGGGAGTTCAAGGCCAACCTGGGCAGTATAATGAGACCGTACCTCAAAATAAAAAGTAAAACAAGTACTGGAAAGATGGCTTAGAGATTAAGGCATTTCCCTTCAAAGTTTAAGGACCCATGTTCTACTCTCCAGGTCCCACATAAGCCAGATGCACAAGGTGACATATGTGCACAAGGCTGCACACACGCACAAGATGGTGCATCTGTCTGGAGTTTGATTGCAGTGGACGGTGGCCCTAGCATGCCAATTCTCTCCCTCCCTCTCTCTCTCTCTCTCTCTCTCTCTCTCTCCCTTTCTCTCTCTCTCGCACACGCTCTTGCTCTCTTTCTCTCATAAAAAAAAATACAAAAAAAGAGGGTAAACCGATAGCTGGGAATATAACGTACCTCAAATCATAGAGCATTTGCCTAGCATTCATGAAGCCCTAGTTTAATCCCCAGTGGCACCAGCAAATATATATGTGTGTGCAATATACAGATAGAGGGTAGATAATGATAGATAATAGTATATCATTCAGCCTTTAAAAGGAATGTCATTCTGACACATTACAACATAGATGAATCTTGAAGACATTACTGTAAGTAAAAGGAACTCTTCACAAAGATGTGTGTGTGTTATATGATTCATGTATGTAAGATGCTTGAAGTTTTCAGAGTCATAGAAACAGCAAGGAAGGGTGGTTGCTTACCTGTGAGAAGGAATTGACAGAGACTGGTTGTGTATTAGGCTCAAAGGTTCAGCTTTGCAAGAGGAAAAGCATTCTGGAGATTTACTGTGTAAAACGTAAATACTCTATTGTGTACTCACAAGTCACTAATGAGGTCCATTTTGTTGCATACTTCTTGTCAAAAATAAAATTAACAAATAAAGTATACTTTAACTTCAAAGAAATATAAATTCGTCCAACAAGTTAAACAAATGGGTGGCACTCCATCTCTGCAGAGAATCCCTTGAACTCTCTCCAAAATCTTCTTAAGGTGTTGCTCTTGTAAAGTACAGTAGAGAATGCTATCGGGAGCCAATCAGAAAGCCTGCAATTTTTCCATTTCTGAGGTTAGTGACATCAATTCAAAGGCTTGGAAAAGGACATCTGGGGCTAGGGAGAGAGTTTAGCACTTTTAAAGGCACTGGCTTGCAAAGCCTCTGGTCTGAGTTCTATTTACTTATCCATATAAAGTCAGATGCAGAGTGGCACATGCATCCAGAGTTCATCTGATTAAAGCAGCAAGAGGCCATTATTTCTCTCTTTCTCTTTCTATCTTTCTCAAATATTTTTATAAAAAGAAAAGTAAGGGCTGGAGAGATGTGTTAGCGGTTAAGCACTTGCCTGGGAAGCCTAAGGACACCAGTTTGAGGCTTGATTCCCCAGGACCCACGTTAGCCAGATGCACAAGGGGGCGCAAGAGTCTGGAGTTCCTTTGCAGTGGCTGGAGGCCCTGGCATGCCCATTCTCTCTCTCTATCTCTGCCTCTTTCTCTGTTTGTCACTCTAAAATAAATAAAATAACAACAAATTTTTTTTAAAAAAATTTAAAAAAAGAAAAGTAAGCCTGGGCTGAAGAGATTGCTTAGTAGTTAAGCACTTACCTGTGAGCCTAAGGACCTGGTTCCAGGCTGGATTACCAAGGACCCACATAAGCCAGATACACATGCATCTGGAGTTCATTGGCAGTGGCTAGAGGCCCCTGGAGCACCCATTCTCTCCCTCTCTCTCTCTCTCCCCCCCCATCTTTATTTCTGTGTCTGTCTGCCACTCTCAAATAAATAAATAAAAATAAACAAAAAGTTTTTTTGAAAAAGAAAAGTAAGCCTGATATCATGAACCCCCATAAAAACACAAACCAATTTTATATTATATCTTGTATGGGTCAGAAGCAATCCTGGTGGTCTGTTCTGAGAAAACGTAGCTCATCCATGTGAATTTATGATATTTGAGGTTTTCTCTGAATCTATCAGGAACTGAAAGAAGGATTAAGTTTACAACATGCTAAGTAGCTTCTTGTGTTGTTTTCTTCTGGTGACACTTGGCATCTACTATGATTGGCTTTTGCTAATATCTTTGGTTTTGAGTTTTTGTTACAAGGCCATCTTCATAAAACATAAGAGCAGTAGTTAAAACTGAGCACTTCTGACCACATTAAAAGAGAAGACATAATAGTTGGAAAGAAGAAGGTACTCAGTAGAGAGGAGGGTGCAGGGATTATGATCATGGTATATCGTCTGCATGCATGGAGGTTGTAAAAATGTCTTATATAAGAGGATGCAAATAAATCATATGGAATCCTCCAGTTTCAGACAGTGAAACACTCAGGAGCCATAGATCGTTGTTAGAAAATTTTCAGTGCCAGGGATGGGATACCTTCCAGTGAGTTGTTGGCCAGAGAGGTCCCTGATGCCCCCAAAACATTATAGGCCATTGCCGAGGCCCTTGGTTTCCCACCAGGAATACATGGTAAGACCCTATTGCTGAAGACTCCACATACTTGGGCTACAAGGCCATTGAGAAATCCTGCTGGAACTGAGCTGATAACCTCCTCCATGTAGACCAGCTGACAGAAAGCTGGAAGAAGCCATTCCACATACAGTTCAATGGGCAAAAGAGATACCATCAGTGAAAATACTCAACAGTGGACACGGCAAGCCTTATAATTGGCCAGCCAGGCCAAATGAGCCAACAGGTGCAATAGTGGCATGTCTGTCATGGTGGAAACCAACTGCCCTCCAATTGGACTGTAGGCCTGCTCCATTGGGGAAACATATCCCTGATACTGAAAACAGGGGTAGTCATGAGCCCTAGGGGGTGTAACATCTGCTGATATCTGGAAAAATGTATATACTATGCTTATCAAACTGCCCAGTAAGCACTTCTCTTAATATTTATACCCTTATATTAACGCTATTCTCACTTTGAGTAGAGAATCTTCTCTTTTCAGATGGCAGTGACTTTGGGATGACTCAGAAGGTATCATAGTGCTGGAATGAAGTGACTGGAGTACTGAGTAACATCTCGATCACACCTTCCAAGGCTCAGGGTCTAATGTGGAAGAGGTGGCGGAACGAATGTAAGAGCCAAAGGAAGGATAGGACTCCTTACAATGTGCTCCCTCCAGACATAAAATGGCCTGGATATCCTTGACCTCACAGTGCCTGACACTACCTACACAAGACCATCAAAGGAGGAGGAAAAGATCATGACATCAAAATAAAAGAGAGACTGATTGAGATGGGGAGGGGATATGATGGAGAATGGAATTTCAAAGGGGAAAGGGGGGGCATTATCATGGGATATTTTTTATAATCATGGAAAATGTTAATAAAAATTGAGAAAAAAATAAAATAAATATTATAAATGAAGATTTTAGTGCTGGGGAGATGGCTTAGTGGTTAAGGTGTTTGCCTGTGAAGCCTCAGGGCTGAGGTTATACTCCCCAGAACCCATATAAACCAGATGCACATGGTGGTGCATGCATCTGGAGATCATTTGCAGTGTCCAGAGGCCCTGATACATCCATTCTCTCTCTCTCTCAACAAATAAATAAAATATAAAATATGAAAAATTTATAAGTATATAAAGTCAAGGTTTTATGCATTACATTTAATTAAATAAACCATAAGTACAACTCATTTTAAAATATTATAAATGCTACTATCACACAAAAAGAAATCAGTGGCTCCAGGATTTATATAACATAGGTACAACTGTTCCAGTCAAATGAAATGACAACTCACGACAAACTCAAGGTAAAAACATCTTGACAGGGGCTGGAGAGATAGCTTAGCAGTTAAGTGCTTGCCAATGAAGCCTAAAGACCCCAGTTCTAGGCTTAACTACCCAGGACCCACATAAACCAGATGCACAAGGTGGTGCATGCATCTGGAGTTCGTTGGCAGTGGCTGGAGGCTCTGTCATGCCCATTCTCTCTCTCCAAATTAAATAAATAAATAAATAAATAAATAAATAAATAAATAAATAAAAATATTTAAAAATATAAGAAGAAGGAATGGAAGGAAGGAAGGGAAAGAAGAAAGGAAAGAGGGAGGGAAAAGGGGAGGGAATAGGGGAAGAGGGGGGGAAAAGAGGTGCGGGACAGGGAGAGAGAGAGGGAGAGAGGAGGAGAGCAAGAAAGCTCATATTAAATGTGGGTTTGATTATTTGGTGTGTTAATGTAGTCTAGAATATTTTATAATCATGGCTATATTGGTGAAAGAAAAAGAAAGTCTCACATACAGATCCACCTCATGGCTCATACTTTCCAGCTGTCTGGGTCATTTGTTTGATCACTGGGCTATCTGAATAAAGGTTCCAAGTATCTTCAAGGATGTAACTCTATAAAAGTCTGTAGATGTTCAATTCCCTTTAATAATTTGCATAGAACTTATGTGCATGACCTTGTGTGCTTTGAATCACGTCAGGATTAATGTAATACCTAACAGAACGTAAAAGCTACGTAAGTAGGTACTGTGCCATATTGTTTAGGGAATGATGACAAGAAAAAAAAAGTGGAAGTTCATTACAGATGGAATTTTTTCTGAATATTTTCTATCTGTTGTTTATTGAATCCATGGAGGCAGAACCCACAGACACGGAAGGCTAACTGTATTACTTTCATAAAAACTATTTGTCCTCTCTCTTTATAAAGACTTCTGCTTTCCTTCTAGCAAAATACCAAGGTTGACTAAAAATAATACTGTCCACCAGTTTTAGATTAAGACCATCAAAAGCAACTTTGCAGAGAATTACTGTAAATGTGTGTATAATGATTGTTCCAGTGTACCAGTAAATTACCATGGACAGAATTTGAAATATTACAGCTAAATGAAAAAAAATAAGCTTCTTTTAAATACAAAAGCAACAGTCCCAACTTCCAAAAAGAAAATTAAAAAACATACAGCAAATTAAGAAAATTATGTGGGTGATTTACAAGTAAATTTTCAAATCTCCAAGGCTTGCGTTGATCAAATAATTCTATTTTCTTCCCCATGTTCCTAACGCATGTATGGACCCAGCCAGAATAGTTTTCAAAGTTCATGTGTTTCCTGAGTCCTGGCAATTCTCGAGTGAGAAGGCACAATGAGGGTCCTTCCGGCCCCAGTGGCAAAGAATGTTGAACAGAAGCTTAATGACATCCATAAAAGTCTCTCTTCAGACACAATGTACTCCTTATGAATGACGTCTATGGCTGCCTGATGTTTGTTTCAGGTGGTGACTTCGTAAATGAAAATGACTAATATACAAGCCCAAAATAAGTTTATCTCTTCCATCCCTATTACCCACAAGCTCCTTCCCACACATGCTTGTTTTTAAGTGAATGGAAATAAAACCAGAGCAATCAAGACAGCCAAATTCCATTGTGTAGATAGTGGCCATTTCCAGCTTGAAGTGACATCCTCACAACCGCCCTGATATTACACTCATGCCCCTATCCTGTTAACTATATGCAGAATTCTTCTTTGACTCCTGCTTCCAAGGAGCTCAGAAGTATATTTGGTGGTCTTTCATGCCCACCACTTTCTTGCTAGAGATTATTGAATAGAGATTATCCAAGATAACACTACAACAAAAGGCATCTCCATGCATTCAAGGGTTTGAACAGAAAGAAGAAAGGAATATGACATAGAACATAGAATATCCTAGCAGGTTATCTAGGCCATTCTTCATTTTTATTTTATTTTATTTTATTTTGCTTTATTTTATTTTATTTCTTTGACAGCAAGAAAGAGAGAAAGAAACAGACATAAAGAGAGTGAGAATGGGTGCATCAGGGCCTCCTGCCACTGCAAAAAATAAATAAATAGATAAAAACTCCAGACACATGTGCCACTTTGTGCATCTGGCTTTATGTGAGTACTGGGGAATCGAACACTGGTCATGATGCTTTCAGGCTTGGCAGACGAGAAAGTACCTTTAACTGCTAGGCCATCGCTCCAACCACAGGTCACTGTTTTTGTATTAGAAGGATCATAGCTCAGCCTCACACCAAAAGTGCCCACCACCCCTCTTAGCCTTCCGTCATTTCCACCCAGCCATCTAATAAGCTACTGACCAGTACAGCCTCAGGAAGATACAATTCCCAAGATACTTAGTTATTGAGGTTTACGCTAACTCAGGCAGTCAGGAGTCAGGCAAACAAACTTGAGAAAAAGCCTGGAATTTTCTTTCCCTTCATGTTACTGCTATTTTCCTTCCAGGAGATCATAGTGGAACATGGAGGATTTAAAGAGTACAAGGAGTAAATGGAGAATCAAGATCAAGTTAACTCTCAAAAGTTGGATACTACATAGACTGTATCTCTTCCTGTATCTTCACTCAAATGTGGTAAACCAGAGACCCCTCAGCAGCTTTGTAATGAGTGCTTTTGATGAAATAATATCAAGAAGAAAGGAAAGATAAAATCAAATCAAATGAAGGTCTCTGGTTTACCTCTTATATGTAGCTTTCTTATTAGATAGAGAAAAATCCACTTCTTCAATTTTTAAACAATTTTTGTTGTAACCAAAGGACTCTTATAATTCCCAAGGACTCTTATAAGCATATAACAAATAACAGCATAAGAAGCATCTTGCACAGTAACTCACAGGTTCAGCTCTACAATGTCCTAGTAAACTAGCGGGACATCTGGGAAGCTGATCACGTGTGTTTTCCTCCTTGCTTCAATGGTCAGGAAGTCCACAGCCAAACTTGTGACCTTTCTTCAGCAACAATATAGAGCCTATGGAATACATTTTAGATTAACTCACCCTAGTATCAAATTATTGTTTTTCCTTTCCATGTTCCTTTATTTATAACTTCAAATTGTTTTGGAATGAAATATGGTATCAATCGTTCATATAATCCAGAAACAAGATTTGCATTTGGCTATTTTTCTTGAATAAATATGGAATGTTTTTGGAGATAGGATGAGATGAAAGGCCAGGAAGAAAGATATTCTATGTAAATCCTGAAAATGCCATTAATGAACCTCAATCAAATGATACTACTTGCTTTATCTCTACATGTAGGTGATTTCACTAAGATTTAAATAAGATGCATGATATTGTGTAGAAATAAATAGGATTAGTCTCCACTGAATATAACTTGAGATAACAAAGTATGCCCCCTCCTGTAAGCACAAACTTAATTTCCAAGTGATGGCTCTTTAAAATAAACAGCAAGCCCAGCCTTTGAAGCCAGGGGAATGTGCTGGGAATTATTGCCAAACTTGTAACATGCAAGTTGTTTATCTATTTACCTGAAAATACACATTTGATTGGCCTGTATTTTTTGGCTATTGTAAGTAATAAGTCATAAACATGAGTATACTAATATCTTTTCATGTCCCTGTTTTCAAATGGAATTATTGGAGCCTGTGATGCTATTTTCCACAGTGGTTACATCATTTTACATTCCCACTAAGAATGCACAGGCATTCCCATTCTCCATATCCTCTCCAATACTTGATATTTTTTTTCTGCTTTGTCATGTTTTGATAAACATGTGTGAAATTGTGACTTTTTAAGATTCCATTAGTTAGTAAAATAAAGTTTCCAGAAAGCTCTTCTGTTTTTCAGAATACTTTTAAGAGGCCAAAGGAGTATTCAATAAAAGGTGAGCAGATTTATGAGTATTTTCAGAGACAACACTTCTCATGCAATCTGACTCGAACTCTGTTATATCATGAAAACAAGATCTATCCTCTTCATAATCCCTTGAAGCTTGCCCAGGATCTCAGGTCATTAAGATTCATTACATAATAGAATGATATAAATTATAAAGCCTGGCTGGTTGTAAGCCACTGTGGTAGTTTTATTCAGATGTCCTCCATAAATTTAGGTGTTCTGAATGCTAGATTCCAAGCTGATAGAGAGTTGGGAAATAATGCCTCCTGGAGGCAATGGATTTTTTGGGGCAGGCTTTAGGGTATTTTATCCAGTTTTCCCATTCCAGTGTTTGGCACACTCTCCTGTTGCTATTGTCCACCTTATGTTGGTCAGATAATGATGTCCACCCTCTGAACATGCTATCATTTTCCCCTGCCATCATGGAGCTTCCCCTGGAGTTGGTAAGCCAAAATTAATCCTTTTTTCCCAAAAGTTGCTCTTGCTCAGGTGATTTCTGCCAGCAATGTGAACCTGACTACAACAGTAAAGTTGGTAACAAGGAATAGAATTGCTGCTAGACACTCGACTATGTGGCTTTGGCCTTTTGGAGCTGATTTTCAAGAGGAATGTGGAAGGATTTGAAACCTTGGCCTAAGAGATTCCTTTTAGTGCTATAAGTACAGCTTAATGGACTACTCTGGTCAGAGTTGAAAGACCTTAATGCAGGAAGAATTATGGACTGTGAGGTTTGCCCTATGAGGGTGAGAAATTGCTTTGCCTGGACCTTTGCCTGGACTGGGCTAGAAGCAGTTTGTGTGAGAGGCTTGCTGTTATGCCCATATCCTTAGAAGCTGTGCAGGGTTGCATTGCATGGAAATTTGATGTGAGCTGATGTGAGCAGGGGGAAATGGCACAGAAATGGAACCTTTGGACTGAAACTTCTGTCTGTTCAGCTGCAATTATATGAGAGATTACAGCCATTAAGATTGGGTCACCTGACCTGCACCAGAGCAACAGGAAGAATGTAGATGCTTTTGAAGGGACCTAAGTGCTCAAGGAATGACCTGTTCTTCAAAGCCTGCTTTATGCCCCCTTGTATTAACTAATTTGGTACTGTACCTGGTATTGTGGTGTGCAAAAAAACGTAGGAAAGAGAGGATCATTGAATTTGTAACATGGTCTTGTGTTCTGGAAATGGCCATGGGCAGTGTGAGCAGGTTTGCTTGATGCCTGCCTGCATAGAAACCCGATGGAGCCATGAGAATGAACCATGGCTTGCAGTGGAGACCCAGTGGAGATGTTGGGACCTCAAGATGGCTGCCAAGGAGAGCTGCAGGCCCCAAGTGAAGTTTTCCAGGACTGTGAGTAGCCTAGCTGGAGGAGTGGAATTCGACTTCCAGACATATTTTGCTGGTTAGGATGATCAGACCTGGAGGCTTTTCACTGCATAGAGTTGTTGGACTTGGAGCTATAGAGTTTAATGTTTGCCCTAATTGCTTTAAATCTCGTATTGGTTGAATATTTCTTTGCTATGCCCAATGCCATATATTTTAGTGAGTGTTTATCGTGTGCCAATATGGGTTGGGGAGGGATTTTTTTTTTTTTTTTTTTTTTTTTTGGTATTACGGCTCATTTAAAAAGACTTTGGACTATGGGGATGTTTGAACATTATTGGGAATGATGAAAATAGGAGGATTTTTAAAGTTGGACTGAATGCATTGCATTTTATATCATGGATAGTTATCAGTTTATGGGGACCAATGGCAGAATGTGGTGGTTTGATTCAACTATGCCCCATAAATTTAGGTGTTCTGAATGCTAGATTCCCAACTGATGGAGATTTGGGAATTAATGCCTCCTGAAGGCAGTGTACTGTCGGGGATGGGGCTTATGGGTATTATAGCCAGTGTCCCCTTGCCAGTGTTTGGTACAATCTCCTGTTGCAATTGTCCACTTTATGTTTGTCATGGGGTCATGTCCACCCTCTGGTCATGCTGTCATTTTCCCCTGCCATCATGGAGCTTCCCCTTGAGTCTGCAAGCGAAAATAAATCATTTTATTTTTCTTCCCAAAAGCTGTTCTTAGTTGGGTGATTTCTGCCAGCAATGTGAACCTGACTGCAACAGTTGCCATCACTCCTGAATTTCTTCTCAAACAATAGGTGGCAGCAAGTAAGACTCTAAATGTCCTTGTCTATTTAGAGAAGGCAGAAGTTCCAACTCACCCTTTACATTCTTTTGCCTCTCAGCAGTCTGCAGTTGATAAAACTTAAAACACATTTAGCCCTGAGCAACACCCCCTTCATTTTTTAAACATGTGTGCGTCTCAAGAGAATGAATCCATATGTTTCTGATTCATTTACAATTAATTCATCAAAATGTTATTTTGATGTCCAAGAAGCTTTATTAAAGCTCTCTCATGAGTCTTTTTTCTTAGAAACAGGAAATCATGCCTTGCCAAAAGCCAAACTCAAAACACACTAAAGGGTTTTGAACTGAGTTTGAAACATTGGAACTTCAACATCTGAGCAATTGCCAAGCTTGGACAAGAACATCGCTTCATCTCTCCATGCAAGCCAAGCTCTGATTTACTAGGCGACTAGCCTGTCTCTCGCTCTTGAGACGCCCCGCATGACATGAGGCTTTCTTGTCTGAGAACCACAGGCTTCTAGGTGAACTGCAAAGCTACGTGAGGATGAAAAGGATGAGTAAAAGTTTCCTTTCTTTGTTTTGTTTTGTTTTTCAAAGTAGGGTCTCATTCTAGCCCAGTCTGATTTGACATTCACTCTGTAGCCCTTGCTGGCCTCAAACTCACAGTGATCCTCCTATCTCTGCCTCCAATTTTAGGTAGTGGCATTAAAGGTATGTGCCACCACTCCCAGCCAGATTCTCTCTCTCTCTCTCTCTCTCTCTCTCTCTCTCTCTCTCTCTCTCTCTCTCTCTTAATTTACAGTGGCAAGACAGTGAGTTTAAAAAATACCTGCAGGCCTTCCATCCACAGATAACCCCTGAATAATCTTTCAGCCCATCTTCCTTGTCTTTTCTTCGCTATTCCAAATGAGAAGATTTTGTATCAGTTGATTCTCAACACCAGAGTCCAAGTTTGTTTGTCTTTTTTTCCTCACGTACCCTCTAATACCAACCTTCTCTTTCACAGAGGTAATGTCACCCAGCCATCAGTGCTTTGAGCATCTGTGCCTCAGCCATCTCCAGCACTCTGTTCCTCTTCCACCTGATCTCTTTTAAGTTCATATCGCTAGTCAGTCCTCCTCAGATACTCCAGTTTAGCCAAACAGGTCACCTGTCTCCAATGCTTCCTTGCATCCATCATCCACCTCAACACTTGACTACCTAGAGAAATTATTTCAGTGTCTGTCATCATTATTCACATTATGCTCTTAACTCCTCATTTACTGTGATCTTATTTCTACCAAAAAGTGAATTAAGGGCTGGAGAGATGGCTCAGCAGTTAAGAGTGTTTATCACTTAAGAATAAGGACCTACACTACATAGTGAATTCCAGGTCAGCCTGGACTAGAGCAAGACCCTACCTCAAAAAACCACATTAAAAAAAAAAAAGAAGAAGGGCCTATTGGACCAGAGACTACCAAGTTCAACTTCCCAGAACCTATATAAAAAGATGGGGGTGATCACACACCTCTGTAACCCAAGTGGATGGGGGCAGAGACCAGCAAAAACATTCATTGATGGACTGAAGGTCCATGTACAGGGAGAGACCCTGTCTCAAGATGCAAATGAACCATCAGAGGACATGTTGTTCTGCTCTGCCCTTCACACACATGTCCATAGGCTATGGGCATCCATGCACACATGTGCATACACTACACCACACACATATGCAAAGGTAAAAATAAAAATTAACACTTAAAAGGTGATTTCATCAACATTATGTTATCCTTCAAAACACTGAATTGCAGGAGCTGGAGTATTATCTCAGCTGGCAGTGGGCATGCCACACAGGCAAAGGGCCTTGTGTTCCATCCTCAGAACTTTAAACATGTGTATAAACATGTGTACAAGACATATCATTCATATATATATATATATATATATATATATATATATATACATATATATATATATACATATATATACATACATACATACATACACACACATACATCATTGATTCCCATAACTAGCTTCAAATAGTTGGCAGGCTATGGAGAAAAATAACTGGTGAATATTTTTAAAAACTTTTTTGTTCATTTTTTATTTATTTAAGAGTGACAGAGAGAGAGAAAGAGGCAGAGAGAGAGAGAGACAGAATGAGTGCGCCAGGGCTTCCAGCCACTGCAAATGAACTCCGGATGCGTGCGCCCCCTTGTGCATCTGGCTAACGTGGGACCTGGGGAACTGAGCCTTGAACCGGGGTCCTTAGGCTTCACAGGCAAGCACTTAACCGCTAAGTCATCTCTCCAGCCCTGGTGAATATTTTTTTTTAAGATGAGAAAACTAATTTTGTTTGAGGATCCCCCATATGTTAAGAGATATTGAAAGACCCTACCTCAAAAAAAAAAAAAAAAGAAAAGAAAAGAAAACAAAAGAAAAAGAAAACATCATGGAAGCTCTTGGGGGCGGGGGTGTTGCTTTATCGTAAATGGAGTTATCTCAAAGACACAGAGGAAGATATGAAAGAGATGGGAGAGGTTTTCCTTCCTGTCTAAACCTGGAAGATGAAGCAGTCTACCTGCCACTGGGGAGCAGATGGCAAGTTTTTCTGAGAATTTTTCATGGCAGAAAGATGATTGCTCCCCTTGAAATTGTTAAAAACATTGAAACCATTTTGCCAGCCTCAGAGGAAAGAGATAAGAGTACCTTTTACCCTCAGTATGTATCCAGTTATAAGAAAAAAAAAAATCAAACCCCATGAGAGTCCTTCCTCTGCTGACTATAGAAAAGAGAAGCCTGAGAGCGTGTCATCAGAAGAGCTGTCTTTGCTGAGCAAGGCAGTGTAAAATACCACTAAGAAAATCCAAGCCGTGCATTCCAGAAAAACATTTCCAACCACCAGGAAGCAGCACATTTTATTACGACCAATTGACTCCAGTTTGCAACTGGTTCATGAGTAGCAAGGTCTAGTTTAGGTAGGGGAGAGCAAGACATCAAAAAAAAAAAAAAAATCTGCTATCAAATTCTGAAAGAGGCTGTATATATTCACTTTTTCACGTACTAATTGTTATAATTGTGATTTTTTGGGTTCCTAAAATTAGGTATTTGATATTTAGATACAATATAAAAATAATTTGGTTGATCCCACATTAATATTTCCAAACTTGCAATGTTTTAATTGAGTAATAGGTTGAAAGTTTTAAAGTCCTATAAAGCTAATATAAAAAGTTTTGGGTGATGTTTAGAGAAAGTCTAATTTATTGGTTATAAAATCTTCTCAAACATTTGAGAGTACTTGTTAGAGAACTAAGGTATGTGATAAATGTAGTTTAAAATATTTTTAAAACTTTAACTAGGCTTGGCACCCACAACTATTGAAACACTTCCTTAAAAGTCGTTTCTAGAAGCTGGAGAAATGTCTAAGCAATTACAGGCACTTGGTCTGCAAGCGAGTAGGCACACAAGTTTGATCCCTAGCACCCACATAAACCAGACTCAAACTGGCACATGTATCTGTGATCCCAAGGAACCGATGGCAATAAAAGGCAAAGCCAGGAAAACTCTGAAGCTCAAAAGCCAGCTAGCCTTCCCAGTGGAAAACAGCGAGACACTGTCTCAAAGAAGGAGAAAGTAGAGGACCCACACCCCAGGGTTGTCCTCCGACCTCCACATGCACTCCATGGCATGGCACATGTGCACCCACATACACAATAAATACATAAACGAACAAACAAACAAATAAACTAGTTCCTAAAGTTTACTAATATAGTGAAGAGTGTCACACCCAAACTCATTCTCTCTCTCTCTCTCTCTCTCTCTCTCTCTCTCTCTCTCTCTGTCTCTCGCTCTCTGTCGTTTATAAATAAAATAGTTTTTAAAGCATGACATCATCAAGATGGTTCAAAAAGAAGCCCTGAGACTGGTCCCTTCTTCCTTCTACAGAGACACTGGCTGGACAATAGAAACCAAATTCCATTTGGGAGACTCATTCACTACACACATATGCAGCCCGCTGCACTAATACTAGTAGGAAAATTCATAGCACTCACTCATGATATTCCCTAACCCTGCCAGAGGACCGCAGCACTGGAAGCTCCCAGCTCCTTGCTTCTTCCTCAAGAGGGAGAAGGAGTTCCATTTCCTCTCAGAGAGACAGCCCTCAGTACTGACAGGAAAGAGGTTCGGGTTGTACAAGTCACCAACAAAGGAAATAGCTCAGATTAGCTCACGCATGATTTCCATAGTTTCTCTCCCCAGCTTAGCATAAAACAGGAGACCTGTACAAGGTCCCTGCTTCTTGTTGGAGGGAAGATTTGAAGCCTAACTTTTTAGCAGGGATAGACAAGCCACTACTTCTATCAGGCCTATCTCGAAAGGCTAATGCAATCTAGTATACTCTACATGCCTGAAGGTCATTAAGAATTAAAAAAATCATGAGGGCTGGGAGATGTCTCCAAGATTAGAGGAGCTTTCTTGAGAAGCCTGCAGCCTTGGTTCAGTTCTCCCAGTACCCATGTTAAGCCAAATGGCACATGTGTCTGGAGGTTGTTTTCAGTGTCAAGAGAGGCTCCTGTGTACCGATACTTACACTCTATCTATCTGTCTATCTGTCTATCTATCTATCTATCTATCTATCTATCTATCTATCACCTGTCTAAACTATCAATATATCATATATCTTTCTCTCTCCTTGCAAACTGCCTTTCTCCTCGCAAATAAATAAATAAATAAATATATATATATATATATATATATATATATATATATATATAATTATTTATTTATTTATTTGAGAGTGACAGACACAGAGAGAAAGACAGATAGAGGGAGAGAGAGAGAATGGGCGCGCCAGAGCTTCCAGCCTCTGCAAACGAACTCCAGATGTGTGCGCCCCCTTGTGCATCTGGCTAACGTGGGACCTGGGGAACGGAGCCTCGAACCGGGGTCCTTAGGCTTCACAGGCAAGCGCTTAACCGCTAAGCCATCTCTCCAGCCCTAAATACATATATTTTAAAGAGTTAAAGAAATATTAAAGGACATATGATACACCAAATAGAAGCTGAGAGAAGATGACATTATTCTAATATTTCAGCTTTTATCAAGGCTCTTCAAGGAACTTATTTCTGTGTAATGTAGCTTATAGAACAGATGAGACTCAATATGTTCTAGAAGCCTGTGAGTTACTGCAGCCAAAGAGAGATGGACAAACTCCAGAAATTCCAAATAACTTGCCTTACCCCAGTCTGGCACCAAAGAAATAGAGAATCATGAACTCCCACAAGAAGGACCGAGCAAACCTTTCACGTCGGGTACTTACTTGGACAGGTCCAGAGAAGATGCATTCACAGAAAAGGTGTGAGAAGCCACAGCTCTCAAGCCAGGCTGACTGGTGAATGTACTTCCCCAAATGAAGCCAGTGAGTAAAGACTATTAGAGAAAATTGCACTTTGAATTGTACATATTCCAACACAAAGTTTCAAGGTATGTGAAGATAAATGGAAAAAAAAAATTCAAAGGAACATATTAAACCTCCAAATTCAACCTTAAAGAAATGGACATATATGAGTTACTTGTCACAAGACATCAAATGATCCACCTTACAATTGCTTAAAAAATTCAGGAAAATAATTCATGAAGAAAATGAGAATATGAAAAAGTGTTCTGAAATTAAGAAAAAAAAAAAGCATTTTTTTTTTCAGCCTAAGAAGACAATGCCTGACATGAACAACTCACAAGGGAGCGCCACAGCAGACCTTGTCAAGTAGAATTAAAAAAAAGTATCAGAGAATTTAGAAAGACGACATTTCAAATGTATTCATTCAAGGACTAAAAATGTAAAAATGCAGAGAGCAAAGGATGTATGTACAAAGGACTTACAGGGCACCATGACATGGCTCCATGTGTATATTACGGTGGTCTTAGAAGAATGGAGAAAGGGACAGGTGGATGGTGCATATGAAGAAATAATGGTCACATTTTATTTTTTCAAATATGAGGAAGGAATTGGACACCTACATTCAAGAAATCCAGCAGACTACAACAAGACTAATGCAGGAACCCATGAGAATACACAGTTTGGTCAAATCGCCGAAATCTAAACAGAGAACGCACAAACAGCAAGAGGAAAGCTCCCTTCGTGCTCAAGAAAGACTGACCCACAAATCTCAACATATTCCTCCTGATCCTAAGTCAAATTTATTATCTAGCACTTCACTGGACTCATGCTTGGCCTATTTCTAAATAGAAACTTTGTAGGCAGGCTGGGTCGAGGTGAGAAACTCAGAGTGCTGAGCAGGAGTGGCGTGTTGTGCTGTGAGCCAAGCACGAGAGAGGCTGGAGCGTGAGCATCACTGTGAACTCAAGGCAAGCCTGGGCTACACAGTGCGTTCTCAGACAGCCTGAGCCTGTCTCAAAAAGAAATCTATGGAAACAAACAAAGAAAGAAAAGGTCAACCAAGAAGACTATTCCCAGTAATACTATCCATCATAAATAAGGGAGAATAAAACTTTTCTGGACAAGAAGAAGCCAAAGAAAATCATCACGAATGGACTCGCCTTTCACAAAATTATAAAGGGTATCATTCAAGTCGAGACAAGTGGATGTTATTCAGAAGGTGAAAAGCAATCAAAGTATATTAAAAGGGGGCTGGAGAGATGACCTAGCAGTTAAGACCCATTCCTGGGAAGCCTAAGGACCCATGTTGGACTTTCCAGGTCCCATGTTAGCCAGACACACAAAGGTGAGGTAAACACA
Source organism: Jaculus jaculus (assembly GCF_020740685.1). NCBI lineage: Eukaryota > Metazoa > Chordata > Mammalia > Rodentia > Dipodidae > Jaculus > Jaculus jaculus. The sequence goes on along the minus strand of NC_059113.1, from coordinate 14,775,064 downwards.
AGGTCACAAAATGCCCACTAGGTGGCAAAAGTGTCTGGAGTTCAATTGCAGTGGCTGAGGCCCTGGCATGCCAATTCTCTCTCTCTCTCTCTTTTTCTCTCTCTCTATTGCCCTCACACTCTCACATAAAAAACAGGCCAGGGCTGGAGAGATGGCTTAGCGGTTAAGCGCTTGCCTGTGAAGCCTAAGGACCCCGGTTCGAGGCTCGGTTCCCCAGGTCCCATGTTAGCCAGATGCACAAGGGGGCGCACACATCTGGAGTTAGTTTGCAGAGGCTGGAAGCCCTGGTGCACCCATTCTCTCTCTCTCTTTCTCTCTCTCTCTCTCTCTCTCTCTCTCTCTCTCTCTCTCTATCTATCTATCTATCTATCTGCCTCTTTCTCTTTCTGTCTGTCGCTCTCAAATAAATAAGAATAAACAAAAAAAAAATTTTTTAAAGAGTAAAAACAGGCCAATCTGTTGGGATTAATTCCCCCAAACCTATATTTTAAAAGACCCTAAAGTATATAAAAGTTGGGCTGGGATAGTAGCAGTTAAGTAGCAAAGCCTGTTGGCCACAAATCTATTCTCAAGCTACCCACACAAGCCAGAAGCAAAAAGTGGTATGACTGGTATTGCTTTGCAGTGGCAAGAGGTCCTGCCCCCTACATACACACATGCAAATAAACAATTGCAAATTTGTATGTACCTAACATTAGTGAACCTACACACACATACACATATATATAAATAAAAAAATAAAAATGGAAATATTAATAGTATATTTCAAAACTCCTCTTTGAATAATAGAAATAACATTCAGACAGATGATCACAAATAGAACCTTAAACACCAAAGACCAAGCAAAAACAAACCTGATGGTCACATGCACTCCACACAAACTCTTCTGAGGCATGCCTATGGTAGATCATGTTAATCCACCAAACAAGTCCTGACAAATTTAAGATTAAAATCATACCAGGGATCTTTTCTACACACAATGGAATGGAATGAGAAATCAATAGCAGAGGAAAAAATAGAAAAGTATCAAACATGTGGAAACGAAACAACACACTCCTGAACCACAAACAGGTCAGAGAAGATATCCAAAGGAAATTAGAAAATATCTTGAGACAAGTGAAAATGAAAACATTACATACTGAGCTCTCAGGGCGCAGTGAAAGCTATCCAACAAAGACGTTTATAGTGACAAATGCCTACATTAAAATGAAGGAAATTTTCAAATAAGCAGCCTGACATTCACCTAAAGGAACTAGAAAAATAAGAACAAGCCAAGACCCAAGATAAAGGAAGAATGGAAGGAAAACTACAATGTAAACAAATGAAATAGAAAATGGAAAACAACATAACAAACTACCAAGACAAGATTGAAAAATCCTTAGTGACAGTAATTAGGACTCTAATGACACTGAAAAGCAAAAATTTGAATGAACAAAATCATAAAGAGAGAGGGGTGTTATAAATGATGCATCAGGTATAAAGGGCCATATGAAACTTCTGAATATTTACATACTAACAAATCATATAACCTAGAATAAATTGATAAACACCTAAGATAGCAAGACTGGATCATGAGGATGAAAAATAGATTTCATAGCTAATGTAGAGAATTAGTATTTTTCAAGCTTCCTAATAAGGGGAGTCTATGACGACATGGCTTGCCTGGTGAAATCTACGAAGCATGGAAGAAGCTGTCACACTCATCTTTCCTAAATTCTCCCCAAAACTTGAAAGGAAGGAAGCACTTCCAAATTCATTTTATGAGAATAGATACCAAGGCCCAGACAAAGCCATTATAATAAGAAAACTCTAGATGAATATCCCCGATGAAAAGAAAAAGGAATAGTAAACTAAAGTCACCAAGAGTCAAAGGATTATCAGGTTTGGAAGACGGCACATTGGGTGGAGGGCTGCTGTGCAAACATGAAGACCAGAGTTCAGATCCTCAGCACTCATGTAAAAGCTGGGCGAAGCAGCAGGAACCCCATAACCCCAGTGCTAGGGAGGTGAGGCAGGAGGATTGCCATAGTTCACTGGCTAGCTAGTCTAACTGAATGGGTGAACTCTATGCCCAGTGAGAGATTCTATCTGAAAAAAAAAAAATGACAGAGAGAACTTGAGGAACATACCCAATGCCACCCTCTGGTTTCCACCCACATGTACACACATGTGCATGTGTACCTGTATGCACACATATACCCAAACACATAAGAACACACACATGCATATAACACACACACACACACACACACACACACACACACACACACACACACACCTAGATCACACATTTACTTCAAAACATATCACAGGTCTGGGGAGATGGCTCAGAGATTAAGGGCACTTACTTCTCCACATGTCATTCCTCATCTCTTGTACATTGTGCATCCTTCTTGTCCTGCCTACAAGTAGACTTTTCGTTAGGGTTCTTTAGACAACCATATATCACTTTATACATGCTCTTGGCAAGTGTTATCCTTGGCTGTCATTTTGTCACATACAAGCAATTACCTTCTAAATGTGCAGCTCTAAATTCACTGCTTACCTGAATGCCAGACCTTTCACTTCCCATTGTTTTCCCTACTGCCTCTTGTGCGCTTTAAGAAAGCCTAAACTCAGCGACCCCAACCCAACTAATATGCCAAGATACTTGCTGCTATTTCCCATCTAAGTAATAGCATCACGAGCTGCACATGTGTTCTATCAGTCAGGGTTCTCTACAGGAATAGAACCAATACAATGAGTGTGTATTTACAAGGGGAGAGATTGGAAACTGGAGAGACGGCTTAGCAGTTAAGGACCCAGGTTCAGTTCCTCTGTACCTATGTGAAGCTGGATGCACAAGGTGGCACATGCATCTGGAGTTCCTCTCTCTCTCTCTCTCTCTCTCTCTCTCTCTCTGTCTCTTTCTCTTAAATAAATTTAATGGATTTATTGGATTCGCTCACAAGATATGTGTTGGGAAGTCCAACAATAGCTAACCACCCCACTATCCAAAGTTTTGTTTTGTTTGCTTTTTGCTGAGATTATTAACATTTACATCTGGTCTATAAAACAAACTAAACCTCTTTATAACATGTAGATGACATCCCCTTTATCCAAACCAACTTCTTCTCTTTACCCCTTTCTCATTCTCCCTTTCTTCTTCTTGACACTTATTTGTCCATCCCATAATGCATCATAAATTCTCATCCAGCTTTGATTTTGCACATGGTACTTCCTCTGCTCAGGAATGCTCATCTTGTCCTTTTCAAAAAGGGCAGTATGCTGAAGTGTTCAAGCACACAGGCTCTCAGCCAGACCATGGAAACACCAAGCAAGCTCTACTGATTACTAGCTAGTAACCCTGGACAAGCTTTAAAGAACTGATTACTGCTGATGTCTCTCACATGAAAGGAGGCAACAGCAGCATTTTAATTCATCTATGTATAATGCTTAGAACAGTGCCCAGGATACAGTTACCAGATTATTACATTAGACCAGTTTATAATGAGCATATTGTGTTAGTAGGCATGTTACTTAATCGTTCTGTTTAAAGTCAAGTGTTACTGTACTTTGTCCTGTGAAGTTTATCCTGGCAGATCTGGATAGATTAGCACCTTCTAACCTCCCATAGGACTTGCTTCTACTTACGGTATCTGTCAAAGTGCAGTCGATGTCATTCATTATTTCATTCATATCCTTCACTAATCTGGTGACGTCTTGAGGGCAGAAACCATGTCTCGCCTATAAATTGGATTTCTGCCTTCATCATGGTGCACAGAAAAGAATACTCACTACCTGTCTGTCCCCAGGTGGGTCTGCACTCTCAGGGATGCAATGGCACATCTGTTCCCCACTCCAAAGTTCTGCCAATGGTTATGGCACTCCCTAGCATGTGGCTGTCACTCAACCCAAAGAAATACATCTGAGTTCTCAGCAGAGGTGATGCAACAGAGATAATCTTGAAATCATTTCAACCTATGCTGACGCTAATGCTTTATGAGATAGGATTTAGTTTGTGATGCAGACTTGGTTCTTAAAATAACTGGGGAATGGATGCATGTCAGACATAGAGGTGAATTGTTTGACTAACAACCCCAGGAGCAATAGACCTCAGTATGATCCATGATAGCATGCAATATGCTTAGAACCTTGAGCAATGCAATGCCCACATGACATTTCACAGCTACTGTATCAGCTCCTTCCTGTGGGAGCCTAAGTGTTAGTTTTCATAGCTCCTCTGGGTGCTACTGGTACTTGCTACAGTCCAAACCTCTGCAGTGGGTGTCAATATCAGGCACTTTCGAATCAGCACCCTAACCTGTTCTTGGATTTAAAAAAATATTTTTTTAATTTATTTGAGAGAAAGGGAGAGAGAGGGAGAGAATGGGCATGCCAGGGTTCTAGTATATGTGCCCACATGAGCATCTGGCTTATGTCGGTCCTGGGGAACCAAACATGGGTCCTCAGGCTTTGCAGGCAAATGCCTCAACCACTATGCCATCTCTCCAGTCCCACAGTTCCTTATTTTTATGAGTTTCTCCTGTGATATCTACAGCAGCTTAGTGCCTCCATCACCACACCTAGTTTTTTTGAAGTGGTGCTGCTGTAGCCTGCATGTCAAATGACCTCCCCTTGGGCTTGTTGGAACACTTGTTTCCCAGCTGATGGCAGTATTTGGGAGTGCTGTGGATCCTTTAAGAGGCAGATCCTTGCTGCAGAAAGGGGGTTACCCAGCACAGGCTTTGAGGTTTTACAGCCCAGCTCCATTTCCTGCTTGTCCTCTGCTTCCTGTTATAGCAATGTGATCAGGCTGCTCCTGCTTTCATGTTTTCCTCTTCATGATGGAGCTCATGACCTTGAAACTATAATCCAGAATGAGCCTTTTCCTTCCTTAAATTGCTTCTGACTTGGTATTTGTTCACAGTAATGAGAAAGTAACTCATACAGGTACGTTTCAAGGATAATTTGATTCTTTTTTAAATATTTTATTTTACTCATTGATTAGAAAGAGAGAAAAAGAGACAGATAGAGAGTCAGAGAGAATATGCGCATGCCAGGGCCTCTCACCACTGCAAATAAATTCCAGACACATGTGTTACATTGTGCATCTGGCGTACATGGGTACTGGGGAATCAAACCTGGGTCCTTAGGCTTCACAGGCAAGTGCCTTAATCACCAAGCCATCTCTCCAGCACTGTTTTGATTCTTAAAAGCCATCCCTGGCTTTTTTTTTTTTAATTTATTTGAGAGCAAGAGACACAGAGAGAAAGACAGATAGAGGGAGAGGGAGAGAATGGGCGCGCCAGGGCTTCCAGCCTCTGCAAACGAACTCCAGACGCGTGCGCCCCCTTGTGCATCTGGCTAACGTGGGACCTGGGGAACCGAGCCTCGAACCGGGTTCCTTAGGCTTCACAGGCAAGCGCTTAACTGCTAAGCCATCTCTCCAGCCCCTGTTTTGACTCTTATAGATGAGGTATTTTATGTGGCCAAGTGCACCTATGACTGGAAATGGTGCCATGTTTCCCTTCTAGAGTCTGAGAGATTTGTATCTACTATGTGCCACTAGGAGGAAAGAAAGAAGGAGAGGAGAGAGGACAGAAAGAGGGAATGAGCATAAAACGAAAGGAGGAAGAAGAAGGACTATTCACATGAGAAGAAACTGAGATTCAGAGAAGTAAAAATTACACAACCGAATGAAGAGCTTGAGAAAACAGATTGAAACAAAGATCTAACTCCAAAGCTCGGATTCATGCCCTGCCACTCTGTCTTATGGAAATGAACAATGCCTGCTGAAGCTTCAGGTCCACTTGCTTTGCAAAGAGTTCTCACATAAGTAGTAGAAAAAGATTTATGTTCATTTCATGTTTGTCTACTTATGGCAATATTATGAATTAAATGTCACTATCTTTTTTATTAAATAAGAAGTCTATAGAAAGTCAGTGCCTCACCTAAATATATAGCTGGAAGGTACAAGACTAGGCTGGGCATTTTCTGAATCTGACCTCTCTGTGTACTGAATGCTTCCTACCTGTCTTATATCGTTTGGCCTGCTACGACTTGATGTCAGTCAACTCAAGCTACTGTAATGAAATACCATAGATTGGGTAGCTTAAATAATGGCCATTTGTTGCTCACAATTCTAGAAGTTGAGATGTCAGAGGCCAAGATGCTAGAAAATTCCTTTCTCGGTGAGGTCTCTCCTCCTGATCTGCATGCAGGGCTCATAGCCTTTCCTTAGTGTTTGCATGCAGAAAGTCAGAGAATTAGATCTCTTCATATGAAACCACCAACCCTACCGTGGAGATTACGTCATCCTGGTGATCCCATACACCTCCCAAGACCCAACTTCCTAACACCGTTGCATTGTGGGTTGGAGCTGCCATTGATGGACGTGGGGAGGCACAAGCCTTCACTCTGTCGCACTTGTTTCCTCCTAACAGTGGTCATATCTTGGCCAAGTGCACTGACCCTTTCTAGTCTCCAGCTTTCCCTAGAGGCTGTGCTGTTCTAGGACGGTCGTGATGACAGTCAGCACCTACCTCCCTGTTCACACCCCTCACTGACCGTCATCTTTGCCCCTTCAACTACTCCCAATCACTGTACTCTTCTCTTCGAATTTCCACATGCCTTGCATCTCATTAGCGTCCATATCCAGTAGGTTCCTACAGTATTACATCTAGGAATGAACTTATATCCCAGAGAAATCAATGCCTTTATTTTCACAAATAAGAAAACTGAATCGGAAAGAGATGGAATAATTTACTTAACTGCCTCTTTTATTTACATCCTAGCAGGTACTAACAATAGACAACATTTCATTCTGTCTTTCTTGCCCACCAAGTCCATAAACTACAAGCAAAGCATTTTTGCCCTTGTCTTCTTCAATAGGCTTGAGGAGCAGGCATTTTTGTGACTGCTGTAGCCTCAGAGCTTATCCCTGCCTTTGAAAATGCATCCACAGAGCTCCAACGGTGCAGAATTGGTTCATGTGTGGTACTTACATGAAAATGCATCCCCCCATTTAAAAACAGACTCTGAGGACCCAATAAATACCAGATTAAATAAAGTATAAGTTGGAAAGCAGCAAAGGCAAACATTCATAATTTTGATCTGTTGTTCAATGCCTTTGATCAATATCTAATTTCTTATGAAGAACTTTAGAATGTTCTTTCTGCACTTTGTTTGGTTAAATTTGCATATTTTTCCTGTCAATCTCACGAATTTCACTTTGATCACCTGACACAGATGTTGTTGAAATTTTAAATTTCATGTCATCATCTACTAGTTTTGTTTGCATTTATACATATCTCCTGGGTATAATGTAAAAGACTTGATAACTTTTACATTACTCCTTTGGACATAATAGCTTGATATAAAATGCCATCACATAAGGCTATCTTTTCAATAATGTTTCTAGAATAAGTGAGTAAACATGGGAAGCACTGATATGTAAGTACTAATTTAAATTCTATCCCCACCAGATGAAGTTGAGTACATCTGCAAACATAAAGTCACATGACAGTGAGAAGTCTCATTAAATTGCTTTGTGATCTGTGCATAATATCTCCAGTAGGATTGTAGTGAAGATTTTCCTAATTTTAATAAACCTAAGTGGTAAGCTTTTCTAATGCCTTAATAACTCTCAGTGAAAATCAATAACAAGATGGGGGTAAAAAAATTCACAGACAGACAGACAGACACACACACACACACACACACACACACACACACACACACTTCACTCCCAACAGATACATATACTTGATCTTTTTTCTTCTGAATAACCATACTATGATAATGGAACAACTCACATTCTAGTGGTCAGTAACACCCCCTTTTCTAAACTAAAATAAAACAGAAAAATATTTAAGGAGGAAGAATGTACAAAGAGACAAGGAGAGGTAACTTGTAAGCAGGGAAATGTATATTAAACTTCAATGTTGTATTGAACCTTATCATTGCCCAAAGAATGATTAATTTCTTTTAAGTTTTGGGGTGTTTATGACATGCATAAGTCATAATACTGGGAAAAAAGGCCACGTGTTTCAGTATGGTCTAAATAAAGACTATAAGAACTGTGGGAGGCAGATTGAGAAACTAAGAGGGCACCAAACCAGGAAAATGTGATGCTGGACTCATGGGGCACGCTAGTACCCATCTTGTCTCTCAAGAAACTTGGCCGACTCAAGTTGTTTTGAGAAAGCATTCCTTAGATATATTTGTCTTTTTGTTATTAATTACCCCACATGGGTACTGTCAGGCCATCAGCAATATCCAAAGTTTTAACTTGGAAGGCACCGAGAAGGAAGTTGAATGTCACTCAATTTCGAAAAGGAAGGTGGTTTCCTTGGTCTTGCAAACCAGAACAAGTCTGCACTGAGTGTATTAACATCAGATAAAGGATTTCCAGAGTCAAGGTGATACAAAGCACATGAGCAGAGGCTTCTGACTTCTTTTAAGCAGATTCTATTGGAAGGACAGTTTCACTTTAAGAGAATTTTAGAATTGAAAGCACAATTATCTTACATCCTGCCTTAGTATCATCTTAGGGCAACAAACATTTCTGTACAAATAAGAAGATAGTGTGTCTGAGGATGAGAGTAAAAGATGCTAACAAAGGGAAGTGAAATATGCTAAATGTTGTAATTTAAGTGAAGGGGAGCTCTTAGGAAAGCGCTCACAAGGTCACAGCCAGCCTGGGACAGAAAGAAGGCAAATGTACCAGCGTCTGTCATTTTGACATCACTTGACTAATTTGCTCCAGGTTTCCCTGAGGTTTCTTTTAGGGTATTTTTAACCACACAAGCATTTATTTTGGTCCCAAGATAAAAGCTTTTTAAAAAAAAATTTGCGCAATGGTGCATATTTCTAAGGTAACAATGTTTCCATTGCCAAAACTGCCATCAAAGGGGCGTGGGGTGGGAATGCTACCTTCCCCACGTATTTGACAGGGTATCAACTTCACCAGAGCTCTGGTTTGGAATTTAACTTAACATCTACTGCACAGTTGCTAGCTGACAGAGGGAAAATAATGCTTCTCATATGATTTCATCTTCTCTGATATCATGAAGGAGGGAAATATTTTAGACACCAATGTCCTAGGACATTTTATTCTCCAACCTGGTACCCAGAACTCGTGCATACTGGATTAGACACAAAGGAAGAGGCAAATGTCCAAAGGATAAGTGCATCCAGATGTCTTCTCTGCTTTTCATTAATACTGTGCTCCAGCTGTTGTACCCTTGCACTGGAAGAACCTAAAACTGCACAAAAGATGAATTAGAAGTTTGTGGACATGTTCTAGAACACTAATTATGTTCTGTACAAAGATGAAGATAATTATCCAAATCTAGAGCCATAAATGTCAATGTATTGACAGCCTTCAGAAGGAAGCAATGGGTGAATTTTGTCCTCTCATTAGAAAATGAGATAACAGTCTCATTGACTACACAAGCCATTGAGCAATACTCAATTGTCCTCAATCAAGACTGTCCCCAAGAAAATACCAAAAGAGAGATAGAGTGAAAGCATGTATTCTTCAAGCCTCTCTCACACACAAATAAAGTAGACCACAAGAATGAACAAAGTTTAACAATAGCAAAACAAATTAACATTGGTGCCAGCCAACTTTGCTGGAAGCTACATGGAGCTCAATGATGACAAGCAAGATGTTCACTCTCTGGCTAAAAAATGTTTCCCTAGGACAGCTGCAGGGCATGGCTCCATGGTCTGCACATCTGGTTTGATGTACCTAGACTCCTTGGAGCCATGGCAGGGGTAATCGTGTGATTTGCTTAACCCTTTAGCTTTAGGAAAACTAAACAAAAATCCCATTTCTTTAGAATGTGGTCCTTGGCAAGTTTAGGGAAAGATACACCCACCCAGTCTCTGTGTAAAGATAAAAGAATTCAAAGGATTAAATTTGACACTTTAGCCCAGAGTTACTTCCTGACAATTGTTTACTGCCGTTTGGGTTACCATACTGGTTGTATATGCAATGCTTTTCATTTAAAGATTTCAAAGTCCTCGCTGACGTCATGTGATGGCACAAACTAATACTGTACATGTTTTAAGAACAAGAAAAATGAGACACCAGAATCCCACATTCAAAAGAAAATCAGTAATGAAATTCCATCTGAACATCAGAACTTATATTCATTTTATACTTTTTTTTTTTTTTTCTGGGGAGGGTGCAGATCAGATCCATGCTTATCGTTGGAGACATATGAAGTAGTCAGTACAAGTTACAGTTATAAATTTTAGTTACCTTTCTTATTTATGTGGCCACATACTTGACAAGAAGCAACTTAAGTGAGGAAGGATTTATCTGAACTAACAGTCTGAGGGAGAAAGTCCATCATGGGACAGAAGGCATGGTGGCGGAGTGTGAAGCCACACTGTGTCTCTGTTCAGGAAGCAAAGAGAGGAGAACGTTGGTACTCAGCTTGATTTCTCCTGTTTGTTTAGTCTGGGACTCCAGACCATAGGTTGGTGACACTCACATTTGGGGGTGAATCTTCTCTTTTCAGATAAACCTCTCTGGAAATATTCTCATGGGTACCTAATGCAGTCAATTGAACAAGGAAGATGTGCCATCACAGTGATATTCCCTGTAATAATGTTTTTTGATCTGGAACAATGGATATTTAATAACATCAGTGAGCCTTAGGTGTTTAATCTTTAAACCAATAGAAGTTAATACTTTGACGTATACACAGGATATCATTATATTATACATGGAAGTATGTTTAGTACAAGAAGGTGATCCAAAAGTGGTATTCTTCTGTTTTATTTTAACACATGTCTTCACAAGAAGTTTTGTAGGTGAAAGTATTTTTAAGAGTCTTGATGTCTGACCCAAGTAATCTGAAAATGTCCAGAGGAGAACTCCTTTCACTTTTGTTACCTTCTTTTAAATACTGTCCCCTGCATTCTCTTGTCCATTCTATACCCAGCCAGTATACATTGAAATACTTTTTATGGGATGAACACTGGATATCCAAAAGCAACAAGTCAGCACCACACAGTTTGTTTACTGTCTAGTGAAGAGAAACAGACTTGGGTATAAATAATTACAATTCCAACATGTGGGTGATACAATGGTTTACCGAACCAGTGTGTGGCACAGTTCCTTTTATTTCCCAAGGTATTTGGCCCATACCAACTATTAAGGAAGAATGTTTTCTGAAGTCAGGTATTGAAGTGCATGGCAATTAGCATACATTGACCTTGATCTGCCATAGGAATGTCAGTATCATCCTTTAGCAAAGGTTGCAGAGAGAATTAAGTGAGTCATTCCAAAGCACTTAACACGGCTGCTGATGCATATAAGTCACCGACAAGGGTTCACATTGTAGTGATTATCAGGACAATGTCTTAATCAGACATCACTATTATGTTATCATTAAAATATATAATGATTTGGATCTTAAATATCCTTCGAAGGCAATGCACTAAATCCCAGCCCATTGCTGTGTTAGGAAGTGTTAAAACCTTTCAGAGCCTAGTGGGAGGAAGTTAGGTCACTGGGTGAGCAGTTTCTTCCACCACATGCTCCCACAGTAATAGACTGCTTTGCTTTAGGCCCAAAGGCAATGGGGTCAAGCAACCACAGACTGAAACCCTGAATCCTCTGAGTTCATTTTCTCAGGTTATATATTTACAGTGATAGGAAGCTCACCAACACAGTGTAGAACAACAATATGTCCTGACAACTCTAAAAGTGGAGCAGAATCACTGGGAATGAAGTTGCATTCCATATGTACACTCAAAAGTCACTGTGAATGAAAATTCAGTTCCATATAGACAATCAAGTCACTGGGGACACAAATTCAATTCTGTCTATATGATCAAAAGGAATCTCAGGGGTTGGAGAGATGGCACAGTGTTTAAGGAACTCACATGCAAAAGCCTACCCATGTGAACCAGATACACTAGGTGACGCATGTATCTGGAGTTTGTTTGCAGCAGCTAGAGGTCTTGGTGGGCTCATATTTTCTCTCTCTCTCTCTCTCTCTCTCTCCTCTCTCCCTCCTTCTCACTCTCAAATAAATAAATAAAAATAATATTTTATATGGAGTCTCAGGTCACTCAACAATGCTTGATGCATTCAGTCTTCATGCCTTCACCCAGGTCACAGAGTGTATAAGTCTGAACTTTAATTCCTTACAAGGGGAAATTACACAAGTGGTCACTTCACACACATCTTTAGAGGTTCCTCACATTGACCTCCCAATTAAATTCTTTTAAGGGCTTCTGTGATTCCTTTAACAGGAAACTTGGCTTGATTATGGTGCATGCCATGGAGAAGCTACATATTTTTATAGGCAGTTGCCCCCAATCTTGGGTAGTTTTCTTCCTCTGCTACAGTGGATATCTGCAATGCCCAGAAAGACATCTGATTGTTAAAACTAGATAAGAGGAGGTCCAGAGAAGAGGAGAAGATGCGATACAGTGAAACTGGCAAAGGACAGACAGCCTATTAACCCTACAATGGACAAGACAGGATCATAATTAGGCTGATGATCCTGCCTATACATAGAACAGGGGTGGATCTACAAACATTAGCGATACCAAAGTTAAGAAACTTTGCCCTACAGGAACTCTGACTTTCTTAATGAGACACATCTATTCATTATCCTGACCTAATTTCACACAGTGATGCACAGGATTGAGCGTTGCCTTCCTGAAGTGAGAACACATGCAAGGATATGAGCAAGAGAAAGTATAATGAACAAGCACTTATTCCATGGGGAAGCAGGAGAAAGGTATCTAAGAGAAGGGAGAATCTTATTTTGTACTCACACAAGAGCAGTCTCAATGATCATCCTTGCCCCAAACATTATTAATGGTGTGAAAGGTACATATATAATATACCCTACTAATAAATTTTAGGGTTTTTTGTTTTTTGAGGTAGTGTCTCATTGTAGTCCAGGCCTGGAATTCACTACGTAGTCTCAGGGTGGCCTTGAACACACAGTGATCCTCCTACCTCTGCCTCCCAAGTGCTGGGATTAAAGGAGTGCACCACCACACCCGGCTAATTTTAGTTTTAAATTTACAAAGTAGTTTTGCTTTTCATGGAGATCAAATTGAAGATTCAGAACTTTAGAGCTTCCACTTAACAAGTTTTCAGCATCTATAATATATCAGATGTAGGTCTTGTGATATTACAATTAAAAAACTAAAGAAAATTAAAAAAAATAAAAACTGCTTTTATGGTATTACCATTTAGTCAAATTTTGAGTAAAATCTGTATTTATCACCATACTTGTAGACATTTAACTCAATTATTATTTGTGATACTATTTTTTACCCTACTGGTCTTATTTAAAAGCTAAGTTAATTTTAAGTGAGTTTCTGCCCACCTTAGATATTAATCTATTACCTAGGCAACAAAAAAGAAGAGACTGTAATAGGAAACCAGTCTTTAGCAGGTAATTGGCTAAGAAACAACAATATTAGGTATATAAGGAACTAGTATAAGTAAGAATTCTAAGCCTGAGTAAGTGCTAGTGCAGATGAGAAACAGAAATGGAGGTCTAAACCATGTCTTAAAAGGAAGACTTAAAAATCAGAACAACAGATAACTTTTGAGATGGCTTGCTGTGATTATATTGGTGGTAAAAGGCATTCTTTGCACATTTAGCTTTGGTCTGCATTACAGTTGAAATCACAAGGCCAGTTCCTCTGAACTCTCACTGATGTGTCCCTGTGGCAGCATTGCATCACTCCATAGCTCTGGTCTCAGAAGCCTAATGGCCGCTTAGACTTACCCCATTCCTGTCCCTTGAAAGCTTTGAAAAAAAGTAAGTAGATAAACATTACCCAATTCTCAGCTCTCCTGAAAGTATGTGTCTACACTTGCAGCAATGTCTCCTAGAGATTTGGCTCATTTAAATCTTTCCCAGTTTTTCTTGTAAGTTTTTATTCATTCAAATGCCACTTCGAATCTGTTGCTTTCATGACTCCTATATCAACATTCTCTGCAAGAAAGAGTTGTGTTTAAACCATCTTTCCACGGCAGTATCAAGAGACCTGGCATCCACAATGTAAGGTAAGCAAAGTTAGTTGATCTCTAAATTCCAAGTGAAAAGAAAGGAAGCCCATGAAAACCTGACTACCATGGGACAGCAGAAACAGAGACTGGGAGCATTGTGAATATTTGCTTTATGCATAAATCTGGGGAAACCATCCCTTGACTTACACCTCAACTTCTAGGATCTGGTAAACACTGATGGGAGTTAAGTTTCTTCTAAAAGCTAAAAGGCTCACTATATTCACAAACACGCAGCAGAAAGGATTCCCGCTGGAGTCTGATGAGAAGTCCCTAGTCTCCGGAGCACATGGGTCTCCTGATTCTGTTTCCCGGCTTCGTGCAGAGCTGTGGCAAAGCATCAGCTTCAGAAGTACCCAGAACACCGGGACTAAGCGCTTGCATTCCCAGCTGTGGTGACGCTTTGGCTGAAACCCAAGACGAACTAAGAAAGCTGTACATTTACACTCATATTTATATAGGGTCATTGTTGTTTTGTATTTTGCTTCCATAATTATTATGCTTGCTTAAATAAACAAAATGGCAAGGCTCATGCCAAAGTCTGTTTCTAAATTATAACAACAACAACAAATAAAATAAAATAAAATGAGAAGAAGCCCTGAACCTTCTACATTACAACAAGCCACATGGAATAATCCATGAATTCCCAGAACAGTAGGATAGCTTCATGCTTATGACTGAAAATAGCTCCTAGAGAGCATCAAATAAGCCACACATTACTGATTTCTATACCACTCCCAAGACTTCCCACCATATAGAAGGTTCATGGGAGATCATCAAGTTTAACCCTTGATTTTGTCAAGTAAAGAAAAAGTATACTATTGTGCTTTAATAGTTTAATGTAAGGAACCCACAGGACTAAGTCAAATTGAGGTCTTGTGTCTTTTTTTAAGATCTAATAATGGTTCAGGAGGTCAAGTCCAAATATTAATTTTTATTTGGGGAAGTCTACTACTTGACTTAAACTGAAGAAACTCATGAGGTCAAAGATAGATTTCCATGAGCAGAATACATAGAACAAAATTCTGGGCTGAGTAGTTTGGGTCTTAAGATGAGTACGAATAAGTATGAGATCCAAAAACACTTGGATCCAGGCATGGTGGTGCATGCCTTTAATCCCAGCACTTGGGAGGGCAGAGATAGGAAGATCACTGTGACTTTGAGGCCAGCCTGGGACTCCCTAGTGGGTTCCAGGTCGGCCTGGGCTAAAGAAAGTCTCTACCTCAAAAAAAAAAAAAAAAAAAAAAAAAAACTTGGCGAAATGATTCTAAAACTTTGGACAGAGTAGAGCTGAATGATTTGTTTCTCCATTTTTTGTAGCTTAGGGGGTGTTTATTTGGGTAATAGCTCAGTATGTAATTGATCATGAAATAAACCTAGTAGAGTATCAACCATCATTTTCTAACAGAGTAGACTATTTGAGAAACATTGTACATGTGTGTACTTATGGGTCAACATAAAAGATGTCTCTTTAAGAAATAAAGTTTTGGGCTGGAGAGATGGCTTAGCGGTTAAGCACTTGCCTGTGAAGCCTAAGGACCCCGGTTCGAGGCTCGGTTCCCCAGGTCCCACGTTAGCCAGATGCACAAGCGGGTGCACGCATCTGGAGTTTGTTTGCAGAGGCTGGAAGCCCTGGCGCGCCCATTCCCTCTCTCTCCCTCTATCTGTCTTTCTCTCTGTGTCTGTCGCTCTCAAATAAATAAATAAATATTTAAAAAAAAAAAAGAAAGAAAGTTTTAGGGTTGGGGAGATTTCTTAGAAGTTAAGAGTACTTGCCACTTAAGCATGAGAGTCTCTTTGCTGCCAAGTTTGACTCCCCATAACTCCCACAAGAAGCTAGGTATAGCCGAGTGTGGTGGTACATGCCTTTAATCCCAACATTCAGGAGGCAGAGACAGAAGAAGGATCACTGTGAGTTCAAGGCCACCTTGAGACTATATAGGGAATCCCAGGTCACCATGAGCTAGAGTGAGATCCTACCTTGAAAATAAATTAAGAACTGAGTATTTCTTCCTAACTCTTTAACACCAGTCCATGGGCAGGGAGCTCTCTCTGGCTCACTGAACAACAGTATCTCAGGGTTAAGTGAGAGGTCCCATCTCAAAGAAGTATGTGGGGGCCTGATAATCATTCTCTGGATTCTGCACACACATGCATGGGGCACACGCACCTGCACATGCATGTGCTTACACCACATATCACACAAGCTGTACCACAACATGCATACACACAAAAATCATTTTAAAACCCAATAACCTACCTAGCATATGCATATGTTCTGTGTTATAATAGGTGGAAGAGCTTTTCTCCATTTCTTTTAAATCTTTTTTTTTGGGGGGGGGGCATATGTGAATATTATCATTACCTGGCTTAAACTCCCCAGCATTTCTTCCCTCCAGTTCATCAATCGGGCTTCCTGTTCTGCAGGGCTGAGTAGCTGCTATGGGTAAGCAAGTGTTGCCTTTGACATCACTGATGATCTTAAGCTTTCCTTAGCCCAAGCTTCTTAATGTACCAACTAGGAATGCTCTCTGCAATATGCTGCAAACAAGTAATGGCATATACAAGTATATAACATAGTTCTTGATAGAAAAATTAGAGCAATATAAATGTTTTCCTTTCTTGCAGTTTTTGTTCAGGGAAAGATACCTTCTCCTATTTCCAGTTTCCCACTAAAGAGACAAGGTCACCTCTCACTTGCCATCCAGACTTGGGACGTTGTGACATTGCAGAGTGCTTTTCTCTCATTAAATTAATGAAGGATTGCACTCACCCCCTCTCCATGGTCAGCACAGCTTGCTTATGGAAAAATCAGAAAACATCTAAGAGCATTATCAGAGAAGCGGCTCCATTACAAAAGCAATTTTCGCCAGCTGTTAAGAGCGCAGGCAGCTATAAATCACTGAGCCCACTTGCATTTATACTGCTTTTAAAAGGTGATGGTGGGATTGGAGAGGCAGGAGGGATACCTACCCAGTGAGAAATGGTACCCTAGGACAGAAGATAATATGGTTTCCCAAATCACTCCTGAGTTTGGTTGGTGGCAGTCTCTCTGGGCCAGAAGAGTTTCCATCAATTCCCTTGTCTCACAGAGTGACTCTCAGAATTAGAGCACTTATCTCTTAGAATGAGTACCTAATCACTAGCTTCACTTTATTTTTCTTGGAAAGTGGAAGGAAAACTTTACTTGGGATAGCTTAGCTTAGTTGTTTTGTATTGCAAAACATAAAACCAAACCACATACTCGGTGTTACTGATGGGCCTCTTGGCTTTAACGTCTCAATGACATTTGTTGTATCCCTGAGCAATCTGAGATAAGCTAAGCCAGCAGCTGCAGAGACCCCAGCTGTAATGAAGTCTGATGTCCTTGCCTCATCTGAAAGAGAGCCCATGGGGCTGGATCCAAACATCCAAATACAGAGAGAATATTTTCCACTATCAAGGACACATAATCAGAGCTATGCTGAACCCAGCTCCTCTGTGGAATTTCTACATGGTCATTTCTTTCTTGGAGGTAAACTGAGGTCATTCAAAGAATGCCAGGGGGAATTTACTGAGAACGTTGCATTTTCAGTAGTTATTTTACTCTACAAGTAAATGCACAAGGTCTAGCAGGAGAAGGTCTGACAGAGCAGTCTTGGAATAAGTCAAGGGTGCTATGGCACAGCCACAATGGGTGTACAAATCAGTAACACATCCATACAGGAAGGTTTGTATCATTTTCTGGGGTCTGTGGAAATCCGTAGAGAGATTAAAAAATAAATTCATATTTATGTTTAGGTTACCAAGAAGAAGCAGTGGTTTGGGAAAGTAGAATCCAAAATCAAATCTGACATTCCCAGCTTGCCTTCCTCACTTTCTGAAACAATGACTGATCCTTCATATTTTCACATGAAAGCTGTTTTCCAATTCTCAATATAGATTTCGATTTCCTAGTCCCATACCTTTCTCCCTCTCTCTCTCTCCATTCACCTTCTACGTATCTATCTAGCTCTATCTCTGCTTTTCTTACCACCTTTACTAAACTCATTGACTATAAAATGACATAAATTATTTACATGGCTCTTCTATTTTTCTAACCACCCTATTTGCTCCTTAGCTGCATTCTTATTTCTTTAATATTTTATTTATTAATTTGAGAAAGAGAGAGAGAGTGAGAATAGGCATGAAAGGGCCTCCAGCCACTGCAAATGAACTCCAGACGCATGTGCCACCTTGTGCATCTGGCTTATGTGGGTACTGGGGAATCAAACCTGGGTCCTTAGGCTTCACAGGCAAAGGCCTTAACTGCTAAGCCATCTCTCCAGCCCTGTGTTCTTATTTTAATATAACACTTTAATTCACTCTTCATAAAGAAATACCAAGTCTTCTCAAACTTCCTTAACGTGTGCCTGTGTCTAGAATATCACCTTCTTTCTTTGTTTACGGAGACTAGAATTCAAACTCAACCATCAAAACTCTATTGAAAAGCTTTGATGAGAAAAGGTCAGTTCTTTGTCATGTGACAAAGAGGCAAGATGTTGATTTGTGTGTGTGTGTGTGTGTGTGTGTGTGTGCGCGCGCGCGCGCGCGCACCCACGCATGTATATATTTCTTAAAAGAACTAAACAAGGTGGCTCGTGCATGTAGTCACAGTATTCATGAAGTAGAGGCAGGAGGACCAGGAGTACAATCCTAGATACATAGCAAGTAAGAGGCTGGACTAGACTCCATGAAATCCTGTCTCAAAAAAAAAAATGCCATTTAAATATATGTCTGGAAAAGGTCCTTAAAGAAATATATCAAATAAGCAAAGCCAAATCTGAGCAATTTCTGATAGAGGAAGAAGACATATTAGAGGTTATGCTTAAGTAGAATTTTAAATATATCCAGAAAACTACTGGTAATGTTTGTGAAATTAGCTAATATGACTTGTAAAAAAAATCAAATTGGATAATGGAAAAAAATTCTGATAGACTTGTAATAACAAAAACAGCCTACAGCAGAAATGTCCAGTGATCTCAGTCCAGTATGAGTAGTTCACTAAGCAAGTAGCATGGCTAGGTGACCCTGGAGCTAAGAGGATCTTATTTCATTCAAAAAGGAAGGATATTAACACTGTAACTCTTTTTGATACATAACTTAAACATAGCTGTTAAATATTTACACATAACTATTACTAAAATATGCATGATATTATTGGTCTTCAAATCACTTAAGGAACAAAGAAAAAAACACAGAAAATGTATGTGACTGAGAAGAGGGAGACCAGGAGGAAAAAATTAAACTTACAAACAGGATATGAATAAAATAACATGCACCCAGAAGAACCAAACAGATCAGAAAATATAACAAATACCAATAAATACATAGCATGTATTAAAATGTATCACAAAGCCAGGTGTGGTGGCTCACACCTTTCATCCCAGCACTTGGGAGGCAGAGGTAGGAAAATTGCTATGAGTTCAAGGCCATCCTGAGACTACATAGTGAATTCCAGTTCAGCCTGAGCTAGAGCAAAACTTTACCTCAAGAAACAAACAACAATAATAATAATGTATAAAAGCTGGGCATGGTGGCACCGTCCTTTAATCCCAGCACTTGAAAGGCCAAAGCAAAAGGACCTCTGTGAGTTGGAGGGGAACCTGAGACGACACAGAATTCCAGGTCAGCCTGGGCCAGAGCAAGACTCTTCCTCAAAAAAGTATACCAGAGTGTAACTATTATTGTTATTAAAGATATCATGTCTGGGATGAAAATATGGCTTAGCAGTTAAATTGCTTGCTTGCCAAGCCTAAGAACTCATGTTTGAATCTCCAGGTCGCATGTAGCCAGACGCTCATTGACTCAAGCAAGCCATGATGCACATGTACCACAAGGTGGTACACGTGTCTGGAGTTCATTTGCAGCAGCTGATGGTCCTGGCATGCCCATTCTCTCTCTCTTTCTCCCTTCCTCCCTCCCTCTTTCTTCCTTCATCCCTCTTTCTCCCTTTCTCTGTCTCTCTCTCTCAAAATAAAAAACAAATATGTTTATCAAAGTGCAACTATAATTTTCACAGGAAACAGAATGACTCTGAGGTTAAAAATAAAATCTATAAGGGCTTGAGAGATAGATCAATGGTTAAGAGCACTTCATGATCAACGGTAAAGGTCAGAGGGAGTATGAGACCACCAGAGTCCAATTTTCTAGCATCCAATTAAGCAGCTGGCCATGGCCAAGCATGTCTATAAACTCAGACAAAGAATCACTTGGATGCATGAAAAAAAAAAAAAGAGAGATAAAAACAGCAAGTTTCAAAATGAGTCAGAGAATCTACCTCAAGGAAGCAGGTAGTGTAGCAATGAAGAGGGATACCTGACATTCTCCTTCGGCCTTCACATACATACAAGATGCTTCATCTGCACACAAACGTGCATACACCACACCACACATACTATATACACCCCTAAAATAAAGCGAAGTAAAATAAAATCCTAAGAAAATGTCAGGAAAATAAACTCTAGGAAAAATGAACTAACAAAAAAATTAGAAATAATTATATTACTGCCAGCTCAATAAAATAATATGTTAAAAAACACTGCTGGAAAACCATGTGTACAGAAACAATATGGCAAACAAATATAAAACCATCTTTAGACTCTTCTGTTTAGAAAAAATTCAGAATAAAGTGATAAAGTAAAAATTTTCCATATATCAGACTGGCAAAGACATAAAGTTCTTGAGGATATCTGACGTTTGCCAACAGGGAAACAGGCCCACTCAAACATTATTTTGGCCACCACTAACTGAAACACAATTTTAACAGAGCAATTTGGCAACAGCATCATTTTTTTTTCATACATACACTTTAAACCATCCATTTTATTTCTAATGATTCATCCCACAGATAAAACCCTCTAATGTTACAAGTATATATTTGCAAGGATAATCTTTGGACAGTTTGCTAAGGGCAAAAAAAAAATAGAAAATAAAACATCTATATGTTCATCAACACTGATATATGAGATGAATTTTTCTTTTTCCTACCACAAGACCTTTTAAATTGTTTAAAAGAATGGATTATGTCTATTGGTACTGATATAGAAAAACACCTATGATGTATCTACAGTAAAAACAACTGTTTGCAAAATTACAATCATATTGTGAGTGCATTTATAAATATAATGGTGAACCGTACATGATATCAATTGTACCATGTCTCCAACAACTAAGGGAATGTACCTGATGTACTTCTCTAATCACTAAATCTTACAAGTGGTTCAGTGTAAACCAGTCAGGTGTTTTCCTGCAGCTTCTGATCTTCCTACTCCTTTTCTTAAAGGAAAAAAAGAAGGTAGAGCTGGGTGTCATTCTTCCTTAACTGTACTGCCAAATGCTGGGAAGAATGAGAACACTGAAATATCCAGTTTATTGCCATCATCAGTGTTTATTTTTATCAACAACTTCCATAATTATAGACAATAAACCTTGGTAATTCTCTCCCCTTCATCTTTCCCTTCACAGCTCTACGCTCCATAATATCTGCTTCCCTCTCAGTCTCTCTTTCATTTTGATGCCATCATCTTTTCCTCCTATTTTGATAGTTTTGTGTAGGTAGTACCAGGCACTGTGAGGGCATGGATATCCAGGTAATTTTATGTCTGGAAGAGTGCATTGTAAGGAGTCTTCCCCTTCCTTTGACTCTTACATTCTTTTCATCTCTCCCACAATGGACCCTGAGCCTTGGGAGGTGTGATAGAGATGTTTCAGTGCTGAACACTCCTCTGTCACTTCTTCTCAGCACTATTGTGCCTTTTGGGTCATCCCAGAGGTCACCACCATCTTAAAAGAGAAGCTTCTCTAACCAAAAATGAGATTAGCATTAATATATGGGTATGAACATAAATGCTTACCAGGCACTTTGGCGAACATAATATAGGTATTTAGCCATACACCAATAGGCATTATACCTCTAGGGCTCATGACTTCCCCTGTCATGGGTTTCCAGTATGAGGCAGGTATTCCCTCCCATGGAATGGGCCTTCAGCTCAGTTAGAGAGCAGTTGGTTTCTTCTGTAACAGGCATGCCATTATTGCACCCATTGGCTCATTTGGACTGGCTGGCCAAACTTGTGACTTGCAGGGTCCACTGTTGTTTATCTCTACTGATGACTTCTCTCTCTCCCATGGAGCTGCATGCAGCATAGCTTTTTCCAGCTTTCTGCCAGCCAGTTTATGAGGAGGAGGTTTTCAGTTCAGCTCCAGCAGGAATTATTAGTGACCTTTCAGCCCAAGTATGTGGAGTCATCAGCAATAGTCTCTTACCATCCATGCCTGAGGGGGTGGGGGCAAAGAGCGTTGGAAATGACCTGTAATGTTTTGGGAGGCACAATGGACCTTCCTGGCTAACAACTCACTGGAAGGTATCTCATTCTTGGCACTGAAAATTTTCTAGTAACAATCTATGGCTTCTAGGTTTGCTATTGTCCAAAAAAGACAGGTTTCCATATGACTTACTCATACCATCTTGGATTTTGATTAACCCTCTCCCTACCCTTCCTTTACTCAATCTCTTCCCCTGACCTCACTGAGGCCTTTCCATCCCTAGTCATATGTTCTTCTACTTACAAATATTCAATGTGACCCCCTTAAGTCCTCCCCTCTCCTCCCTCCCATATAGCCCCTTCTAGCTCACTGGCCACTGCTACAAAGTTTTATTCCAAATCACATACACGTCCAAACATTTGTAGCTAGGATCCACATATGAGAGAGAATATGTGGCACTTTGCTTTCTGGGCCTGTTTTACCTACATACAATCCTTTCCAGATCCATCCATTTCCCTACACATTTCATTTTTATTTACCACTGAAAAGAAGTCTATTGTATAAATGTACTGCATCTTCATTACCCGCACATGAGATGACGGACATCTATACTAGTTCTGCTTCCTAGCTACTGTGAATAGAACAGCAATAAACACAATATGCAGGTACGGATATGCAGGTATCTCTAAGCTAACACAACGAGTTCATAGGACATATGCCTGGGAGTGGTATAGCTGGATCATATGGTAAATCTATTTTCAGCTGTCTCAGGAACCTCCACACTGATTTCCACAATGGCTGTACCAGATTACATTCCCACCAACAGTGTAGAAGGGCTCCTCTTTTTCTATATCCCCAGCAGCATTTATTGTCCTTTGTTTTCTTGATAATAGCCATTCTGACAGGAGTGAGATGGAATCTCAAAGTAACTTTAATTTGCATTTCCCTTATGGCTAAGGATGTAGAATATTTTTTTAGGTGTTTATATACCATATATATTTCTTCTTTTAAGAACTCTCTGTTTCATTGCATAGCCCATGTTTTAATTGGGTTGTTTGATTTCTTATTTATCTTTTTGAGTTCTTTGTATATGCTAGATATTAATTCTCTGTCAAATGTGTAGCTGGCAAAGATTTTTGCCCATTCTGTAGGTTCTTTCCTCTATTCACAGTATCCTCTGCTATACAAAAGTTTTGTAATTTCATAAGTTCCCAGTGGCCAATTAGTGTGTTTGTTTTTCCCTGAGCAACTGGGTTTATATTCAGAAAGTTGTTGCCTATGCCAATATGTTAAAGGGTTTCCCCACTTTTTCCTCTAGCAGTTTCAGAGTTGGTGTATGATATTAAGGCCTTTGATCCATTTGGACTTAATTCTTGTGCATGGAGAGAGATAAAGATATATTTTCATTCTTCTACGTATAGTATCCAGTTTTCCCAGCAGCATTTGTTGAAGAGGCTCTCTTTTCTCCAGTGAATATTTTTGGCATTTTTGTTGAAGATCAGGTGGCTGTAGCTGCCTGGACTCACATCTGGATCCTCTATTCTGTTCCATTGATCTACATGTCTTGTTTTTGTTCCAGCTGGTTTTGTTACTATGGCTCTCTAATACACGTTAAAATCAGGTATGGTGATACTACCAGCCTTACTTTTGTTGCTCAAAATTTTTATAGATATTCAAAGTTTTTGTGCATTCAAATGAATTTTGGGATTGTTTTTCTATTTCCATGCAGAATGCCATTGGAATTTTGATAACAAAGTAAAGGAAAAAACCAAAAGAACTACAAAACAAGAAGAATCGCAAGAATGAATACAGCCCTTTCAATAATAATTCTTCATATCAATGTCTTCAATGCCCGAACCAAAAGACACAAGTTTGAAGACTGGGTTAAAAATCAGGATCCTTCTATTTGTGCCTCCAAGAAACTCACCTTCCTTAAAAGATAGATACTATCTTTGTGTGAAAGGATGTAAAATGGTAACTCAAGCAAATGGGCCTAGAAGACAAGCAGGTTGCAACTATCCTTATATCTGACAGGGTAGACTTCAAACCAACATTAGTTAGGAAACATAAAGAAGTTCACATTATATTAATTAAAGGAACACTCCAACAGGAGGACATTACAATTCTATGCCTATATGCACCTAACTTAGAGGCTCCCCATTTCAACAAACAAACACTATTAAAACTAAGGTTATAGGGCTAGAGGGATGGCTTAGCAGTTAAGGTGCTTGCCTATAAAGCCTAACGATACAGGTTCAATTCTCCAGATCCCACATAAGCCAGATGCCCATGATGGTGCATGCATCTGGAGTTCATTGCAGTGGTCAGAGGCCCTGGTGTGCCCATCTCACTCTTGCTCTCTTCTCTCTCTCTAAGTAAATAAAAATAAAATTAAGGTCACAGATAACATCACAGTCATATTGGGTGACTTCAATACCCATCAATTTATGATACTCATCAATTTTCAGGTCATCCTGGCAAAAAAATAAATAAACAGAGAAGCATCTGTATTAAATGAGGTCACAGAATAAATGGACCTAACAGATATCTACAGAACATTTTATCCAAATGCTGCAGAAGATACATGCTTTTCAGCAATACATGGAACATTTTCTACAATAGACCATATATTAAGGCACAGAACTATTGATACTGTCACAAGATGTTTCTCTTTACCATGAATACCTGTACAACCTGAAGGCCAATTGTCTAATGTCGTATTTAGACTTTCTTTGATTCAGATGTCCCTAAGTAGTGTCTGCCTCATCCGCCAAGGCTGCAGGTTCTGTTGGTGTCGGTATCCAGGAGATATGACAATCTGAAGGCATCAGGGATGTTGCTGGGGGAGGGAAGGACATTTTCTTCAGTGGTTTAGCCTGTGGTAAGTTGGCCATGCTCCTGTCAGTCACCCTAATTAAACTCATTTTGTTACAAAAGATATGGGAATAGAAGAGCGACTAGTTGAGAAGAGAGGGAGGTGGTAAATGGGAGTAGCAGATGGGTAAGGGAAGTCAATAGGCCATGAAGATGATCAAAATGCATCGCATACATATATAAAAATGTCATGATAAACCCCAACATGACATATAATTAATATATGATAATAAAACAACCTAAAACTGTTTCCAAAGCATTATGTTGTCCTTAGTTCTAGACATACAAGAGACACCACATAAATTATGTGTACATGCACACACACCTCTATCATAAACTGAGCAAATTACTGTTGATTTATTACTATGATAATATCACCTTGCCTTAATTATCAGTTTTATATGTTGACACATGGTAGGATAATATTCATAAGACAATTTTTTGCTGTCCTCAAATATTATCACCTACTTTGTTTAATCCGTGTGTAGAACTTTAGAAACTTCTGGCTAAACTTAAGAAAATACTCTTTAACTTGGTATTTCACTGAATTTTTAAATAACTTAGCAAATAATTGCCATATTACACTATTGAATCATTCTAACCAAGGTATGCGTGTGTTGCACTTGTTCACTAGTAAAGTTTTACTACTGTCTTTATATAGGTCATGAATATGTCTTGTTAACTATTTAGTTTTATTACCATTTGCATATGGTACCATCTTCTCCAGAGTTACTTGACAATCATAACTACAGATTAGGAACTCGATGCACCATTGCATTTTGCTACTGTACCAGTCACTTTATGATTCTCTTTTAAGTCACTTTGAAATGCTTCAATTTCCATGGTAAAAACACTGTGTTCATGGAACAAATCTACCTCATTGTCCATACCCTTTATTTAATTATTTACATCAAGCTGACTGGACATTCTCAGCTAATTTCTGACTCTTTCAGACACAATTGTTTTCATCTGTGAATAACTCCATTAAAGCTTCTCTCCCTTCCCTTCCTCCCCTCCCATCGTTAGAGATCACTGGGTTACAAGTTGTGCCACAGCTCCTCAGGAAAAGTGCCAGGAGTGAGTCCCATTCCTCGTTGCCTCATCCTCAAATGTTGAGGGCATCTTCCAGACACTTAGGTCTTGGTTGCAAAACAATGCTCTCCCTCAACCAGGTCATAGAGAAGAGGTGCAGAGAAGATCTGTCTATGGCTCACAATCAAGAAAGCAGAAGAGGCATTTTTCATCCCTGTGACCACCTCCAACAGCGACAGAGGCACTGTGACAAAATCAGAAAGGACACCAAGGTTTTGTCAGCAAGGACAAAATGGTGATGATAATGAGTTCACACCAACCATGTAGACCATGCTGGTTTCCTAAGGGATATGTCTAGAGTTTCAGTGACAGGCTGGGTGCTGCAGTTTTCTGATGCAGGGTATGATCAGCCCCAAGAAGCTGTTTTCTATTCTTAGCTTGATGAGGCATTTTAAAATCAGGAATGAATGATGAATGTTATCAAAACCCTTGTGGCATCTACTGAAAAATATTATAATGTGTTTGTTTCTTCAATTAATATGTTAATTTAGAGTAATGGATTTTTACTGTTGAATCATTCTTACAATCCTGGAATTAAACCATGCTTGGAATGTGGTTATTCTATTAATCCATTCCTGGGTTTAATTGTAAAATAACATACTCATATTCTTTCATTGATGTGCATAAATGAAGCTTACTGTTGCTCTATATTATACTTGTCAGTGATTTTCATGAAGACTCTGTAGCCACACAGGAAGAGTTAGTAGCCATTCCTTACTTTTCTACTTGAAGAGTGTAAATAGCATTACTTTTCTTTTGAAGATTGAGTAGGATTCTTCATTTCAATAACTGAAGCCTGGTTGCTTAATTTACTCAATAGATTTCAAATACATTTTCTGCTTTCCCTTGAATTTTGGTGTCTTTAGAGGGTTGGTTTTTTGTTTTTTGTTTTTTGGTGTTTTTTTTTTTTTTTAGAGTGAGAGAGAGAATTGGTGCATCAGAGCCTCCAGCCACTGTAATAGGACTTCAGATGTCTGTGTCACCTTGTGCACGTGTGACCTTGCACATGCCTCACCTTGTGTGTCTGGCTTATGTGGGATCTGGCATGTCAATCATGAGTTCTTAGGCTTTACAGACAAGCACTTTAAGAGCTAACCCAGCTCTCCAGCCCTCTAGCCCTTTCTTAACTGATTAATTAGTCTATATATTTGAGAGAGATAAAGAGGCAGAAGGCAAGAGAGAGAGAGAGAGAGAATAAGGGTGTCCCAGGGCTTCTAAGCCATAGCAAACAAACTCCAGAAACATGTTCCCCCTTGGGCATCTGGCATTATATAAGTACTAGGGGATCAAACCTTGGTCATTTGGCTTTTCCAGAATGTACCTTAACAGCCCAGTCACCTCTCCAGCCCATTTGAAAAATTTCTTTATTTATGACAGCAAAAGCGGGAGAGAGAGAGAAAAAAAAAAAATGGGCCTGACTCTTACTGAAATAGTGGACATTGGTCAAGCTTGTTGAGCAATTTGCTTTATTTGTCTTTTTTCTAATATAACCACTTTTAAGCACTAGATTGACTTTACCTGAGGTTTACTTTGTCAGTTTTGATTATATGTTTATTCCTCCCCAAATACTTGGTCTTTTTTTCATTGATTTCCTCTTTCAGTTGTGTTAATTAAATATACTTTTAAATATCCATGTGACTAAAAGCAGACTGTCTTATTTTCCTTTGCCATTGTTTTGTTGTTCCCAGTAATGTGTGTTTGTTACATGTTACCACCTTGTATTCAGCTGCCCTCTAATTTTGAGGCAGGCCACTGTTTTGCAAGGCCCCGTGAAAGTCTCTGCAGCATCCTAAGTCAGGACAGTCAGTCAAAGGCTGTGTTAGCTAGACTTAACCAAGCTTATGTTCTGGTCCAATTTTGACTAGTGATAGAGGCTTTATTAATCACACTACACATTTCTGTAACCAAATACCTGGAAAAGTAGCTAGATAAAGAAGAAATGGTTGATTCTGTTTTCAGTTCCAGGAGTGGCTACCCATTACGGTAGGGATGCATGGCAACAGGAACAAGATATGACTATTCAACTGCATCTCTGCTAAGGAAGAGAGGATAGGAAACAGCAGCAGGTTGGGCTATAAATCCTCAAGCCCGACCTCCCCCTCTGGGATGCACTTCCTTCAACAGGGCTCTTCTACGTCCAGAACAATCATGTGGAGATCCAAGAGTGGGGCATTAGGAGCCCAAGAACATTGAGGCACCGAGCAAGACCATGGCCATATTTCTTCATACCTGCCATGGCATCTTGCTGCATTTATCAGCATAAAGTCAATTCCGTAACGCTCTCATTTTTTTTCCCAATAAATTTCTTAGCTATTTAAAAGGTCTTAGTACGTTCGGTTGCTTGCAAACATGAAGTACTTTTTTGGGGGGGCAGGGTAATTTATACTGCTCTGCTATAGAGCTAGAAAGTATTGTCTATAAAAATTCTGTTTTATGGA
Organism: Jaculus jaculus; assembly: GCF_020740685.1. Taxonomy (NCBI): domain Eukaryota; kingdom Metazoa; phylum Chordata; class Mammalia; order Rodentia; family Dipodidae; genus Jaculus; species Jaculus jaculus. The sequence continues at coordinate 14,746,333 of NC_059113.1, read as the reverse complement.
ACTATATGGAGTTTTTTTTTCCTTTGGTCTAAAACAGTTAAATTTTATTAACAGCACATTTTTGCTTATTTTCAGTTTATGAGACACAAGAGTTTATACTTCAAGCTTATTTCTTACATAATTCAAGCCTTCTGTTTATGTTTGTCTTCTTTGGCTTGTTAATTTCTGAGATAAGTGGATTTAAGTCTTATAGTGCTGTTATAAATCTTGCCGGGTCCTGACCATTTCATTAGTGTGCTTCCAAATGTTAGCATCTGTAGGCATTTCTCCTGAGCCAGTTTCTCCAGAGAAGAATCGCACAGCTGCTTGCCAAGAGAGATATGAGGCTGATTGCCAGCGTGCTGGCTGAAGAATATCAAAGGAGGGCCAAGAACACTCCCACCAAAGATATATTTTCCCTGAATCCCCTAATTTTTATACAATGTGTAGCCTCTGGCCTAAAACAGGGTATTCTGACCTCTCCCAAGGACTTGTCTCTTGTCTTCCACAGTGCTAAGGAAGACAAGTGTGCAGCTGAATGGGGTGGGATATGCAATGTTCATTAATCATGGAACAAACTTTTAGTCTGTTGATTTTAATCGTCCCACTTGCTTCTTCCCTCCTAAGTAACCTGGAGCTGTTGCAGGGCTCTGTGATTCAAATCACTTTGCTGCTTCTTTGCATCAGCACTTTGGGTTTCAGCTTCTCTGATATGCTAGACAGGGGAAACACACCCTCAACTCGTTGCCTTTGTCCCAAATTTGTTGATGTCTCTGATACATAGTCTCCCTCGCAGCTTTATTTTCGGATACAAAGACATACATATATGCTTTTTAAATTTTTTTAAAGTTATTTATTTTGAGAGGGAGGGAGAGAGGATGAGCACAACAGGGCCTCTTGCAGCTGCAACAAACTCCAGAGGCTTGTGCCACGTGGTGTATCTGGCTTTACATGGGTACTGGGGAATTGTATCAGAGCTGGCTGGTTTCACAAGTGCTTTAACCAACAAGGCATCTCCCTGGCCCGCATATATGTTTTTACCAGGAGAGAGATGTTTCTTTCTCTCTCTTGTTTTCTACTGTAGTAAGATAAGTAATTTGATTTGTCTTTCCTAGTTTCTAGTTTATGCAGATTTTTTTCTTAACGGCCAGGCAGGGCTGAGTTCAATGTGAGAAAGAGATTAGTACATAGGACATAAAATGTAAGGAGAAAATGTTCTCAAATACCAGCTCCAACCAGCCTTGCTGACCCTGCAACTGAGCACACATTCTTACCCCAACTTTGCATGACCCTGTAATTAAGACTCTCCTTAAATTTTGCACATCAAGCATGCAACTTTCTTACCAAACTACCTTCTGTAGATATTTCCTTGTCTTTCCTGCACACACAGGATAAAACTCACAGATCCCATAGCATCGTTGGTCCCAGAAGGCAAAGAATGGAGTTTAGTTAGCTATGGTAGCTGCAAGCTAATGCAATAAGTCTCAAAAGTCTGTCTACAAACTTTCTTCAAATTCTTTGTTTACCCCAAGGGTGTTTTCATGCAATGAGACTCCAAGGAGCCAGGACAATGCTCAGCATCCCTTAGACAATGACAGATTCCACACTACTACATATGATATACAGCATCCAACTTAAAAAGTTTTAGATTTGTGAAAACATGACGATTATGGTTTGGATATGAAATCCACAACCCACCCCTCATGAATGGCTCATATGTTTGAACACTTGGCCCTAAGCTGGTAATGGTGTGTGCAAAGATGGTGGAACCTTTAGGAGGTGATACCTTGCTGGAGAAAGTGGGTTATGGGGCAGGGAATCCTTGATATTTTAGCCTGGCCTCACTTTCTATATATCCTCTGCCTCCTAACTGGGGACCTGTGAGCAGCAGACTCTGGCTCCTGCTGTGATGCCTTCCCCACCTGAACTATAAGCTTAAATTAACCCTTTCTTTCATGATGTGGCTTCTTCTCAGATATGTGCTTACAATGGGGAAAGTAATGCAATGAGAGAACAACTCATAACAAAATTGCAACTATGCCAAGTGTCTTAAAGTGAGTTAACAAACAAGGACTTTCGATAACAATGACAAAGATTATTGAGATGCTATAAGAAAATATATACTTAATGGGCCAAAAAGATAGATAATTTTAGGAGAAATATAAACTTTATATATTGGGTTATATATTTGATTCATGAATATAATTATTCATATTTAAATGAAACAATAAATAAGAAACAAACAGGAATCCCAAAACAAATAAAGTGGAACAACTGAAATGAGCTGCTTGCTGTATAGTTAGAACAGACTATAGGAGAATAGACCAGTAAATTTGCAAAACAGGTCAATAGAAGGTTGACAAGTTTAAGCACAGTAAGAAAAAGAAGTAGAACGAATGAACAGCAATTAATTATGAAAGAAGCAGTAATATGTCCTCTAATAACGTGTATAGTTCTAGTCTCATAAGAAAGGGCAAAGATGTGGAAAGTACTTTAAAGACTGTCGGAAATTTTGTTCAGGAGCAGCATACTACAGATCCAGGAAGCTAAAGCAGGATAAACTTAAGGATAATAACACTTAAGCACGTCATAGCCAATCTGAAAGATGAAGGGAGAGAGGAAGGAGGAAAAGGGAAGGAATTTTTTTTTTTTTTTAAGAAGTCAAGGAAAGGGGAGGAGTCAATCACAGGAACCGACTGCAGGGAAAGCTGACTTCTCTGGCCTCCAGAGGTCCATGTGGTAAAGATTTGATTCCCAGAAGCACTCTTGGGGGATATGAGAATCCTTAAGCAGAGGTACTAGAAGTAGCTCCTTGAGTCAATGGGGGCGCTCATTGGAAGGGAACCGTGCGCCCTGGCGTCCTCTTCCTTCTTCATTGCATGCTAGATAATGTGGTGAAAAGTTTTGCTTCACCCAAAGTTCCTAGCACGATGCCCCACCTCGTCACATACCCAAAGCAAAGGTGGCAATTGGTCTCCTGAATGGGTTATCTTGAGTATTTCATTATGGTGAGGGAGAGCTCACACATAGGTAATGAGGACGAGAGGGTGGGGCCTGCATGACGCAACTTTGTAAAAAAAAAAAAAAAGGAAGAGCGTTCCAAAAGACTCACCCTGACTTGCCACATGCCATTTCCTGCCAGCAGGAAGGCTTTCACCACCAGCCAAATAGAGCTCCAATACTACAAGTCAAAATAAACCTCTCTTTATTATAACTCAGTCTGCGGTGTTTGGTTATAGCCACAGACAATGAACGGATACATGTTCACTGCTGGGAATAACGCTGACACTTCTGGAAATGAATTCATTAAACATTGAAGATTCACATTGGACAGAATTTAACATAACTAGAATTCCACCTGGGAGAGTAACAAAATGAGCATTCAAGAAAAGTCCCGGTGACAGTCAAGGACTGTGCAAGTTGATCAACAATTCAATCACTATGGCCCTCACAACAGGGGTTAGCCTTTCTCCCTACATGACCCTGCCATTTAATCGGTGCCCATGTGTTCCAAGGTCAATGTTCTCTCTCTCTTGAACCAACTGCATTTCATTATGAAGGATTTCAAATTCAACAAGAGTTGTTCCATTGGGCAGATGAAAGAGCAGCTTCACAGCTTTAGTAAGAAAATCCAAATAACTGGACACCATTGCTACAGGGAATTAAACTATTTTCACAAAGACCTGCATAAGCCAGTGCACTCCGAGAGCTGGCAACAAGCAAGTCAAAATGAAGGATGACAAAGCACGCCAGCCACTCTTACATTTGGAACTTGTAAAAGAAAAAAAATGCAAAATTCTTTCAGAAAGAAGTTATTTCAAATTTATCAGCACCTCATTTATCTCTTGGGAAACAAATTCATTGCTCTAAAACAATCTATAAGGTTTTTCTATGATATTCTTGGTATAGAAACGTAAAAGAGCTTTTTTTAATATCAGTGATCTCAATTCTTAAGGGTCAGTGACACGTGTTCATCAACTATATTCAATATTTAAAATACAGGTTGTGGAATAACCAGTTATCCTATCACTGGACTAGAATATGTGTATTTAGAAGGGTCCTGACTCACTAGAAAACTGAAAACTTTATAAAAAAAAAAAAAACACTTAGAAGGTATATTCAGTGGGGTTGTGAGAAGAAGCAAGACCAATATGAGGTATAAAGATACACACAGATTAAGTAAAGATATTTATAAGAAAATGGATTATGGGTTGGAATGCCTGCATTCAGCAAGCTGGATTCCCAGGAGTACTGAGGTCCACTTATAGTCTGATAACATTGTCACACAACGAATAATGAATAATGTTTAAACAAATATCTGGGCACCCTGTGGACCAGTTAAATTGACACCTCAAAGCATTGACTGAGCTGAAGGAATTCACAACAGCTGGAATTTGAAATAATGTCTTTTTCTTGGGCTGAGAACTGTCAAGATCTGGTGAGGAATCTGTGGCATATCCTAGAATTTTGGGATTGCCTTTGGGGAAAAAAAAAAAAGCAAAGGAAATAATAGCCTTTAGAGATCAGCTTTCCCCACTATAGATCCAAAGGCAAAGGCAGATATTGAACATCAATGAACAAATAAATGCAATATTAGCTTTAACTAGCAGAATGAACAATAAAAATTGTAAAATCTTGGTCTAACTATAGGCATGTATACCTGTCAGCTTACACGGTCTGTGAGCCCCATCAATAAAGCTGTCACAAAACAAATGCACGTGGTGAGGGTCCATTGCATGTATCAAAATGCAAGTGGTGAGGTCCCTCTGTGTCTATCAAAATCAGAACTTATGAGTTCGGACGCCAGGAATGAGTTCAATTTCATGTTTCTTCAGGTGAGTCTCTTCCCCTAATTTAATGATGATTTTTAAAAATTTTATTTGTTTGAAAGTGAGAAAGAAAAGGCAGATAGAGAGAAAGAATGGGCATTCCAGGACCTCTGGAAATAAATTCCAGACACAAGTGCCATCTTGTGCATCTGGCTTATGTGGGTCCTGGGGAGTAGGACCTGGGTCCTTAAGTATCACAGGAAAGCACATTAATGGCTAAGCCATATGTCCGGCCCATGAGGATGGTTTGAAGGGTGTTTGTTCTCGCCTTTCTTCTAGCTATGTGGATATCAAATTCCTCTTTCCAAAATAAACTACAAGAAATTTTTTTCAGGGGTAATATGCAGTTAAGTGGCATGGCACTTGCCTATTCTCTGGAAGACCCTAGGTTCAATCTCTAGTGCCTCCAGTTGTTTTCCAAAGATGAAAGGTTTACAGGATGCTAAGTTTATATGAATTGTATCATGACTGGGACTACGTGGACTATTGATGAGTTACCCTATCTGCATAAGCAGACTTGACCGTTTCAGCCTGATGCTCATGATAGTCGATAAACCACATCCATGTGCTTTCTCCATTATAATAGTGCTCCTAGGGTAGAAAGAATGTTCCTCAACAAGGAAACTGGGGTCACATACCAAGTTCCATGCTCAGAAAAAAATGTTATCAATCCCATTATTACACCTTAGAGTGTTCAGGTCTACAAGTCACACCTTCTGATAGTTCTCTCCTAGATCCTTTTTTCTTTAATAAATCTTTCTGAATATAGTGGTTTGAATATAAAATACCCATCATAGCCTAAAAGTGTTTATGATTAAGCCTCCTCTTCAGTCCCTAGCTGGTGGAGCCTTGCTGAAGGAGGTATGTCATTGGGGTGGACCATGAAATGTTTTCAGTCCAGCCCACTGGGTATTCAAAGTTAGCTCTCAGAGTACTTCCTTATAGCTTCTGTGACAAGATGTGATGCCCCATGCTTTCCCCACCATGAAGAAACATCCTCAAAACACTCAGCACTCAGGAGGACTCAGGAGGCAAAAGTAGGAGGATCACTGTGAACTCGAGGCCAGCCTGAGACTACATAATGAATTCCAGGTCAGCCTGGGCTGGAGTGAGAACCTCCTACCTTGAAAAATAACAAGGAAAAAAAAAACTTACAAGCCAAAATAAACCCTTTCCTTTCATAAGCTGCTTCTTGTTGGGTGTTTTGTTCCAGCAACAAAGGATGTGCGTGCGTGCGTGCGTGCATGTGTGTGTGTAAGCAGCTTGCCTGTTGCCTAAGGACTCACAGGAATGGGGTGCCCCAGACCATGTTATTGACTACTGCAAAGACTGCAGCCTGTTGATGCTCTAGTACCTCAGCCCATTCAGTCAGAAGGCTGAGAAGAAGCTGTCTCACAGGGATAGCCTTTGGGATCTGGAAATCACTTTTCAACACCTCAGTGATAATTAGATTTTTCAAATATATTTACTTATTTATTTGAGAGAGAGACAGAGAGAAAGAGGTAGATAGAGAGAAAGAGGGAATGGGCATTCCCGGGCCTCTAGCCACTGCAAACAAACTCCAGATGCATGCATCACCTTGTGAGATCTGGCTTGCGTGAGAATTGGACCGGGGTCCTTAGGCTTCACAGGCAAATGCCTTAACTGCTAAGCCATTTTCCCAGCCCTGTTAGATTTATTTTAGCGATTTGTCACTAAAGTATGACAGCCAGGAAGCTTTTGAGTATAGCTGGTTTCAGAATGGGTTCCATGCATTACAGCAAGGAGTCAAGGCATGGCAAACTCTGGCTCCCGGGCTTTGGAATCAGTACCGCCCTCCCAGTAAAGTGGTCTAGGAGATTCCAGCTGTGGGCACAGACAGGAGCAGGCCATTGCTGTACCATGAGGAACACGAAGTTGGCAAAACAATGCATGGAGAAATTAGCTCAGGTCAGCACATCAGAGCAAACATGGAAACCCTGGCATGAAACTAGGGTCCTTTGAAAGGAGTGGTCATTCACTGTTTTCCCCACAATGATGTGTGAATGCTGTTCTGGAGATCATCACCTTCTACAGTACGAGCAAGTGCAATACAAATGCAAACAGTAAATGACATAAAAGTGAGGAATCTGGGCTGGAGAGATGGCTTAGCGGTTAGGCGCTTGCCTGTGAAGCCTAAGGACTGCAGTTCGAGGCTCCATTCCCCAGGACCCACATATGCCAGATGCACAAGTGGGCCCACGCATCTGGAGTTCATTTGCAGTGATTGGAGGTCCTGGCATGCCCATTCTCTCTCTCTACCTGCCTCTTTCTCTCTCTGTCTGTCGCTGTCAAATAAATATTTTTTTTAAATGAACAAAAAAATTAAAAAAAGAAAGATGATTCATTACTTCATCATATTTTTTAAAAAATGAGGAATCTGGTGGTGCACCCTCATTTTTTAACCCTCTAACCTTGAACAAATTACTCGATCTGTCTGGTGCTTCATAGTTCGTTCATATGAAGGATAACTGAAGTTCTAAAAGTCTCATTTACATATCACATGCTATGTGCCAGTAGGTCTTTCTGATATTTTATGCGGATCAATTCATGTTATACTCATAATGACTTTGTAATGCCGATCCCATCGTTATTATAAGTCACAAAGTCAGAATTCAAATGCAAGCTTTTGTCCCCTCATTGCTATTCTACACTGGGCATCTAAATGCTCATTCTGTTTAGATTTTTCATTCTTTTGTTTTAATATATTTTACTTATTTATTTGATAGAGAGAAAGAGGGAGAGAGAGACAGAATGGGTGTGCCAGGACCTCCAGCCACTGCAAACCAACTCCAGACACATGCGTCCCCTTTTGCATCTGGCTTAAGTGGGTCCTGGAGAGTCAAACAGGGATCCTTGGGCTTTGCAGGCAAACGCCTTAACCACTAAGCCATCTCTCCAGTCCCCCTGCTTAAATTTTTTCAATTATGAAATTAAAAATGTATTTGTAATGCTTATGATTAAACAATTCAAGTGAGTTCCTCGTGATAAGAAGAGTCTCGGGGTTGTCTTTTCTGGACCCTATTCCCCTCTCACTATAGTCACAAAAGAGTAAAGTTGCTATGAGAGACTTACTTTCAAGGATACTCATTAGCCTGTCTTTTCTAAGTCAGGGACCTTATTGGAAATAGCTAAATAAGTTTATTTTAGGAGGAAGTCACACAGTTGTTTTTTTCTTAATGCTGAACAAAATATTCTGGAGTGCTGTTTACCAGAGAAGGAAGAAACTGAATAAAGAGAGAATCTTAGTGTCTGCTCATCATTTTGTTGATCTGCTGCCTAATGATGCATTAAACAACAAAACCAGAAGAACCCACAGACCTCCTCACAGTGCAGTAAGCGCTTACAAGACCGTAAATGTGTTACTCATAAAACGACAAATTTTGTATTGATATTGAATGTTAGAAACATTCCATAATCTTTGGCTTGAGGTGTTTCTAAGAATAATTTGATGAGAAATTTGGGAAATGAATCAAAACCTACAAAAACCTTTTGAGTTAAAAAAATTTCTTTGTAATAACAAGAATATATAATTCAACGAGTATGCAATATCGGCTTAGAGTACATCATAAATGGAATATTGCTTAACTACAAAATTAATATTGAAGGGAATTCATTTACAAAGATATCATAAGTAAAGTTACTGGAATAAAATTACTGAATGAATTAATGAACTGAGTGTACATGTTATATATAGTATATATATTATTGGCAAAGCAGATGTATATAATATAAATGTATATATAGGGCTGGAGAGATGGCTTAGCAGTTAAGTGTTTGCCTGTGAAACCTAAGGACCATGGTTCAAGGCTCCATTCCCCAGGACCCATGTTAGATAAATGCACAGGGGGCACACATGTCTGGAGTTTGTTTGCAGTGGCTGGAGGCCCTGGCGTGCCCATTCTCTCTCTCTCTCTCTCTCGCTCTCTCTCTCTGCCTCCTTCTCTGTCTATAGCTCTCAAATAAATAAACAAAAAATTAAAAATTAAAAATGTATGTATATATATATACACACATATATATATATATATATATATATATATATATACATACATACATACATATATAAAAAACTTATACTTTAGCCAGGTGTGGTGGCGCATGCCTTTAATCCTGGCAGTTTGAGGCCACCCTGAGACTCCATAGTGAATCTCAGATCAGCCTAGACTAGTGAGACAGTACCTCAAAAAAAAAAAAATTATACTTTTACAAATGTAATTAAATATTCATATTTATATGTATGCAAAAATAAAAACATAAATATACCTAGTTATACTGGCACTTCTTTTATACTGGCATGCATATTTGTATTCATATTTATATTTGTACCAATAGAAATGCACTTTATACACCTATGTATATCAGTATATTTATATGCATACTATCATTATCAAGCATGCTTGTTAACACTGACTGGATTTTCCAAAGGCTTCAAAGTAAGTGGGGTGACACTGAACCACATGCGTATGCATAACTAATACACATTAATAAAAATAAATTTAAGGGTTGGTGTTTGACATCACACAAACAAGAAAACATAAAGTAAATTGTTTTTTAATCAGTAGATGTGTCTGATAAAAAAAAAAAAACAGTAGCCAATAAAAATAGCTTGAATTTTTAAGAAAAACAATTAACTGATATAATTCCAGTCAAACATCACCCTCAGTTTAAGATGACCAGTTCTGTGTTTCTTTCTTCCTTCAACATCTTGGGGTGCTAAGAACAGCACTACACCCAGCTCTCCCAACAGGACCCCAAGCACTGAGCCACCTTCCGTTGTTCGGATTCACCAGTGTTCTGCCGAAAACCAGCTCGCCACCAGCACTAATGTGTTCATACCTGCTCATGCCTCCTACCGTCCTTCACTGAATGTCAGCCTCCAGATAAACGGCCCCTTGTGAAATCGTCATTGACGTGGACTAAGCCACAGCCTGCAGCATTGTAAACGACGCCACATCCAAATTGAGGCGCTGATGCTCAAGCCTGCAGGTCTGTGCATGGCTTCTGCACTCATCTGCAAGCAGCTGGGGCAGGGGGGTGTATCTTTTGGGGTGGAGGGAGAGGATCTGCTTTAGGGAAAGAAGGGGGAATGCATAGCATCCCTGCTAAGGAGACATTTATGCTCATCAGATTTTACTATACAATGGTGCATCATCCCTACTGACAGAGCCAGAAAATAGATGTTTTCAGTAATTATTGGTAATTATTCCTTCAAAGAGTTATTTCAAAACTTTTTAAAATGGGGCTGGAGAGATGGCCTAGCGGTTATGTCATGTGCTTGAGAAGCCTGAGAACTTAGGTTCGATTCCTCAGTACCCACATAAGCCAGGTGCACAAGGTGGCACATGTGTCTGGAGTTCATTGGTGGCTAGAGGCCCTGGTATATACATTCATTTCCTCTCTCTCTCTCTCTCTTTCTCTCTCTCTCTCTCTCTCTCTCTCTCTGTCTGTCTTTTGCTTTCTCAAATAAATGAATAACAAAATATTTCATTTGAAAAACTGAACTTGAGACCCCAGTATACAACCACAGGCAACAAGGAATAGAAAATACAGTCACTGGTGAGTGTGTGTGTGTGTGTGTGTGTGTGTCTGCATGCACACTCAATCTGACTTGTCCCAAAGAACAGCAATACACACGATGGGATGTGGCTGGGCATTTGTCCTCAGGAAGTGACAGGAGTGAAAGCCTCTCTGTTTCTGCTAGAGGAGTAAAGAAGGAATAACAGCCAGTGAAATAGGCCAGACGGTAGATATTAAACCCAAAAGCAGACAAAAACACATGTCACCCCCAAAATAGCCCTGGCCAGACAAATGGTGGACGGAAGAACCTGCTGAGAAAAAAAATTGCTGAGAAAGTTTTCCTTCTCCTCAACCATCTGATTTCTGCCATGACTGTAGAAACCACAACAAAGGGAGATGGGCTTAGTCAACGGTGGAAGAGAGCCTGTGCAAGGGCAAAATCAAAAACGTCTCCCCTTGGATGAACGATGTTCTGCCGAGTGTGTGATGACCTCAATCAACCATCCTTCTGCAGAACAAATGAACGACCCATCACCCTGCACCACAGCTCAAGACTTTCATAGGAGAACGACACCCCTGGGACGAGTCAGTAGAGAAAACAGTCACTTCTGTCTATAGTCCTATAGCAATAAACCAATGTTCACTACTTCAGTGACAGGCCAGCCTAAATCAGCACATGATGGAGCCTGCTCTCTAAAAGCCACTACCCGTGGGGGGCAGATTGTACTGTGCAGAGCTCTCTCTGCTCATTCCTTTCCCCGGGTGCCATCTCTCTTCTCTACTGATTCCTCATGCAGAGTTGTTGATAAGACATGATCTTCATAATAATAAAAAACTAGTGTTCTAGTTTCTCTTTACTATGACAAACACCTGAGTTGTTTTGTTTTGTTTTTTTTAATAAAGAACTTTTGTAAGTCAAAAGAAGGATTTATTTTGTCTCAGGGTTCAGAGATTTCAATTCATGGTTAGTTGTAAACCATAGGGAAGGAGAACATTGTGGAAAGCAAAGTTGCTCACTGCATGGTGGTCAGGAAAGCAAGAAGGAGCTGGGGGCAAGATTATGTCCCCAAATATATGTCCACACATCTTCCCCAGTGATTCACTTTGCTCAACTATGATCCCCCTCACAAACCAACAGTGCCAGCTAGGAACTGACCCTTCAATGCATATGCCTATGAGGGAAGCTTTCTTCTTCAAATCCTACAGACACTGTGGGTCCAGGCCCATTAGAGAAACATTCTTAAGGAGGTAGTTCCTGATCATTCTCAACAGTATCTCTGATGGAGGGGGAAGGAGAGGCACATGCTATGTTTTTTTTTTTTATATTTTTTTTTTGTTTATTTGGGGGGGGGCACAGAGAAAGAGAGAATGGGCATGCCAGGGTCTCCAGCCACTGCAAATAAACTCCAGATGCATGCGCCCCCCACCATGCGTCTGGCTTACATGGGTCTTGGGGAATTGAACCTGGGTCCTTAGGCTTCACAGGGCCAGCGCCTTGACTGCTAAGCCATTTCCCCAGCCCCACATGTTATGCTTATACTAGGGGTCTAAGCTTCGTATTAAAAGACATGCATCCTTAACTCAAAACACATGAAAATTCATATCCAAAGAAAGAGAGGTTAATGAAATACAAAATTCCCTGATTGCTTTAAAGTTTTAAAACCTATTTTTTTTTTTTTTTTTGTAATACTCCTGCCTCAGCCTCCTAAGTAGCTAGGATTACAGGCAGGTATCACCACACTTAGTACATGATTTTTTTTTTTTGGTTTATTTATTTATTTGAGAGTGACAGACAGATGAAGAGGCAGAGAGAGAGAGAATGGATGCACCAGGGCTTCCAGCCACTGCAGACGAATTCCAGATGTGTGCACCCCCTGTGCATCTGGCTAATGTGGGTCCTGGGGAATCAAGCCTTGAACCAGGGTCCTTAAGCTTCACAGGCAAGCGCTTAACCGCTAAGCCATCTCTCCAGCCCTAAAACCTATTTTTTTAACTGGGATATTCTGTAAGGTAAAATACCTCCAACAAATTGAATTTCCACCTGGGAGAGGGTAGAATCCTGCCATCTGGAGGCAAACTTTCACCTGTACGTCAGCATCGTCACACACATGAGAAACAAGCACATCACAGGAAGTAACCAGGAGCAAGGTGTTCACTTTGGATTCTTCAAAGCATAGATTATCCTATGTAAGCCACGAATACTATCTGAAAACATGCTGTCTTCATTAGAGAATCGAGCAAAAAAAGTTTTGAGTTTTTTTCTGTTTTTTCATCAATTCACTGTTAAAGCTATATTAAAAAGTACACTTTGGACTTCAGTGGTATTTTAGTACATTTCAAGATACCATGTTCCTAACAGAGATATGAAATTCAATAGCTTATGTCTAAATTAGCAGCCTTGTTTGCAAAAAAAAAAAAAATACTTATTTATTTATGTGAAAGCAAAGAGAGAGAGAGAGAATGAGAGAAAGAGGGGGTGGATGTACCAGGAACTTTTGCCACTGCAAACAAATTCCAGATGCATGTGCCACCTTGTACATCTGGCTTTTCATAGATACTGGGGAATTGAACCTGGCTCTTCAGGTTTTGCAAGCAAACACCTTTCACTTCTGAGCCATCTCCCAGCCCATATTTGCATTTTGTGTGTGTGTGTGTGTGGACACTTATATACAGAAGGAAGGTGGCATTCTCAACAGTGCTTCCAATTGCTTAGTCATCTTTTTTTTTAGCAGCGTGCTTACTCATCTGCCCCATAACTTTAATACTCATACATAAAGTAGTTCTTAAAATATTGACTTTTCCTTGGAACTGGAAAGCAGGTAAGAGAGATTACATTGCAATGGCCAGAGTGTCTTTGCAGTGTAAGCAGTGCGGTTCTCTAGCACCCTTGTAAACAATGGGGCATGACCATGCGAGCCTAAAACCCCAGTCCTGTCTTCCTTGAAGTTGTCATCTCAGGCGTTTTCTCACAGCAACACAAACTTGATGAACATGCATACCTTCCAAAATTAGGATTTTGAGGTATTCCGTTAAATAAGTGAAGATGAAAGCAGAGTCCAATAAAATGTGGGAAAATAGCATCCCTTCTTTTTTTATGCAACCCTTGCACTCACTTGGTAATTTCCTTACAATTTTATTTAAGTGGAATTCTAACAATAGCCTGTAGCATTGGTGATGTTAACTGCGAAATTGTAAAAGTTAATCTCAACACCTACTAAGTCACCCACATTTTAATATGTTTTGAAATAAAATATAACAGGCTATATACTATTATCCCTTTGCCCCAACTCCCATTACTCTGGGGGCCCTGCTTAGTGTTGTTATGGTGATCACTGTGGGGTCTTGAAGGCCTTGGTCAATCACTATAGGGTAGCGGGGATAGTGCCTCAAAAACAGAAGAGAAAAAATATTTAACTGCACAATGGGTGAAGATAAGATGTGATATTTTAAAAAACATCTTAGGCAAAGTTTTAGCCCCCCCCAAATATGTATCAAATAGAGAATTTTATCAATATATATATATATATATATATATATGAATATATATATAAGAATATATATATATTAGCATAACATTCTTATGTATTGTAATCTTCTTGTACCATGTAAATTATTTTACTTTTGCAGACTTTCTACTAGATCTGTACTAATTTATATAATACACCCATACATATGTGCAAACAGCAAAGGTGTTTTAAGTAAATTCATGCATTGTTAAATATCTGTATAATGCATGTGCACATATCTGTCCATTGAAGGCATCCATATGCACAATTTCTATTTCTTATGAGAAACATGAACATTACCCATGTGTATATTTAGAATCCGACACATGACTACTTAGTGATTATTTCTCTCGTTCTGGCTACTACACTGACTCCTCATCTTGTCTTAATCACTAAAATTTTATTAACTTTAGCTTCTTTCCTCAGAGGGGAAAAATGTGAATAGGAACATCATCCTACCTGCTGCTCTGGAAAGTAAGGAATCCATTAGAGAATCACTGGAGAGACATGATCTCTCTACAGTACAAGACGCTATGGCCAGTACATCTATGTCAGCCTGGTTCCATCCTGTCCCAGGGATGTGGCTCCTTCCCATGTGACACTGTACCTCCCCAAGTGAGATGGCTTCTTCCCAGGTGAGACATGGCCTCCAAGGTGAAATGTTTCTACCAGGCCTATAGATCTCTTGCGCCACATCTCAGGATCCACGTACAAACTCAATCTCCTCTAGAGATATTTGTAAACATGTTTTCTCCTCTCTACTATCTATAGGCTTTATATTTTCTCTGTAATTTTGTATTTGTCAGGGAGGAACTTGAAGAAAAGGGTCAAATTCTCATCTCTCATGGAGAATAAAATCAAAATACAAAGTATGAAGCTAAAAAGTAAAAATCAAGAATTTATGATTTAAATTATAGTAGTCAACACACACGCATACACCAGAAGGAGGAGAGGGACTGGAGAGATTGCTTAGTGGTTAAGGTGCTTGCCTGCAAATCCTAAGGACCCATGTTCAACTCTCCAGATCACACATAAGCAAGACACACAAAAGTGAGGCAAGCACAAGGTCACATATGCCCACTAAGTGGCACAAATGTTTGATTTCAGTGGATGGCTCCCTGGTACACCAATTTTCTCTCCCTACCTCTCTTTGTTTCTCTCAAACAAAAATAAGAAAGGAGAAGAGGCAGGCAGCATCCCAGCAGGAGTACAAGATAGAGAGAGATAGGACATAGGAAACAACTATTGTTATACTAACTCTTGACTCTAATACATGTGTGTATATAACTTTTACAATAATGAGATTATTTTATTAAAGTTTGAATTGGAGAAAGCTTTATAAAATGCTGTTCCCATAGCTGAATTACACTCGACATACTGAGTCAACGCTTTCTTCATCGTCTGGTTTGCACAGGCAATAAGGCTGCTTCACGGTTAACATGCTTCAGTCCAGTGACTGCCTCCTGTTTGCTCTCACAGTGACAGCTCTGACCTTCTCGGGCATGGCCTATGTCTTCCTCATCTAACCCTAGTATGCATCACTCATAAAAAATTATCTGAGGAGGGCACACCAGCCATGCTTCAGAATCTCATTGTTCATGGACTTAAAAGTTTCCCAGATACAATGTGTACTTTCTCATATGTAGATGCTAAAACTTATAAATATGAATGACTATTACTAGTTAAGGACAATCTATTGTCTTATAAGGAAGCAGAAAAGAGAGTTTGAATAAAGAAAGGATGACATGGGAATTCTAACTACTCTGATTTAACCAAAACATTCATTGAAAGGTTCATGCTATATCCAATATGAGTGTATAAATACCATGTGTTCAACCAAAAATAAATAAATATATATGTATATATATATATCACTGGTCCAGTGGTGGGGCTCACACTTCCTCAGCCTTTCCTTGCTCAGGGTGGTGGAGGTGGTGGAGCTCACACCTCCTCAGCCTTTCCTCGCTCAGGGTGGTGGAGGTGGTGGAGCTCACACCTCCTCAGCCTTTCCTCGCTCAGGGTGGTGGAGGTGGTGGAGCTCACACTTCCTCAGCCTTTCCTCGCTCAGGGTGGTGGAGGTGGTGGAGCTCACACTTCCTCAGCCTTTCCTCGCTCAGGGTGGTGGAGGTGGTGGAGCTCACACCTCCTCAGCCTTTCCTCGCTCATGGTGGTGGAGGTGGTGGAGCTCACACCTCCTCAGCCTTTCCTCACTCAGGATGGTGGAGGTGGTGGATGGCTCTTCCACACCATGCCCAGCTCATGCACAAACTACAAGTCTGAGATGCAGCTTCATTCTCTGTGCCTTACTTCTTGCACAGAATTCAGGACATTTCCTGCAGATCTTGCCTTCAAAATACCTTTCAAAAGTGCCCATTCTTGTCCATCACGCCTCCCATTACAATCAGAAATATTACAAGAATGCTCTCCTTAGCCTCCCTCTTGCACACTTTGTTGTTTGATGAGGTCATCCTATGGATTTCATTCTTGAACAGATTCACACTGCGCTTAGGTCCAGGAGAGCTTGGTTAGCTAAAAACCATGTCCTTCATCTTGTAATAGCCTTTACACAGTCACTCTGTTCTATATTCTTGCCTCATTGCAAATTCTCAACTGTGCCCATTGTTCCCTATATCAAAAGCTTTGCATGCATGATGGCTACTGCCTAAACACTCATCTATACTCTCAATAACTGACCTCCTCTTACAGATGCCTTGGATCTGAGTTTAAATGTATTAATGTTAGCTAATACTGCAGATTTTTACCTCTATGTCATGTACGGGAACATTTGTTGGGTGACTTTTTCCCCTTCTAAAGGATATTCTGGGAAATCAGGGCCTCAGTCTATTGTCTTTTATCTCAGGGCTGTCTCATCATAGGAGTCCAAGCCCTGTGTGTAGACATTGTCCACACATGGTTCATTCATTAAGAAGATCAAAGTAATATAGGCTGTAAGGAACTAGCCCATAGACAATCTTTGTGGCTCTTTTTGGCAAGAAAAGGCTCTTGAAAATAGTTCTTCTCACCCAGTCTTCCAAACTCCATGAGTCAGGGGCACAGCAGGATTCTCGATGACTTATACAAACTCAGCTCAAGAGTGCCAGACCTTCTTCTTCCCTTGGCTCTTCAGGCAAATAATATGAGCATTTTCTTATTAAAAAGGAAAAGAGCATCTAAGGTATTTTATTATGAGTATTTGTTCAGTGAAGTTTACACAGCTTGTGGAGAATTATTCAGCAGGAAATTAAATCTCTGTAATTCTGAATTTTCACTTTGCCTTCAGTTGGCACAACTTTCTGGCAGAGCACTCTCCCTTTTAGAACATTCATAATACCACATCCGCCACCAAAATGTGCTCTTAAAGCCAACTTACAAAACAGGTTAGCCAAGGAGCGTCTCTGGAGGTCTGAGATAGCTGGTGGCATATCAGCCACGAACATACCACAGGGGCAGAAAGATATGGCCAGAAATTAATACCCAAGCTTTCTTCAGTAATTTGAAGCTTACATGAATCAAATATGATATCAACATAGAAAATTATCTATGTGAATATTTTATCTTACTTGAAACTTACCCCAATATTATGAGACAGATTTCAATTTTATGGGTGAGGTAAAATGATCAACTCAGAGAGAGAGAGACTCAAATGACTTGGCTAAGGTCACACAACTAGTATCCTTAAGGAAGAACTCAAAATTAGAGATCTTGGTAAATATATTTATTGTCTCATGTAGATTATCTTCAGCAACAATCTACTTAGCACTTAATTTAAGGCAGAAATTTGACATCATCAAGAAATCAAAAGTTGCAATGCATACAAGACTTGCATAGTAAGCATCATTTATATATTTAGAAAGAAAAAAATTATACTAGGCCAAATCAAAATGAATGAATTTTACAATGAATATTATTTTCATGAGGATTTAATTTGTAAAAAGTATTTATTTAGAGTCAATAAAATGTGCAGCTCAGACCAGAATAACAGGGAAAAAATTATCTCTCAAATATATCTGTGGAAACTCCTTTATGTTTCTTCTGATAAAATTTTAACTTAAACCCTTGTATTGGTTTGCTTTCTGTTACTATAATAGAATAGCTGAGGCTGGATAATATACAACAAAAGTAGGTTCATTTAGCTCACTATTCTGGAGCTTTAGGAATTTAGGCATTGGCATTTTCTTGCTTCTGCTGGGGGTCTTATGACGGAAGGCATAATGGTGGCAGTACATGTAGCAGAGATCACATGTTAAGACAGGAAGCCAGAGACCAGGACGAGACTAGTACTATGGCTTGATTACAACCCCTCCCATAGAAACCAAATCCATCCATGGGATAACCATTAACTCATTGCAAAGGAAATGCCCCAATGACCTAACCACCCTCCAGCAGGTCCTACCTTTACAGGTCCCACCTTTTCCTGGTGCCACACTGGGGTCAGGCTTCTAACACATACACTCCTTGAGGATGCATGCAAACCATAACTGCCCTCATTGCCTTTACATCTGAATATTAACATGTAATACCTACATGGTCATTTTCCAATATCACATCTCCAAATGATCCATCCTCACCATTACATCTAAAATAATTCTGCTAAAGTACAGTTCTGGCAATGACTTTGACAAATTTAAGAATTTCACTGGTTTCTTACACAAAAAGATGGAACTCAAGTAGTCTCCAAGGAACTTTACAATAGGTTTTCAAGGTCTCTCTCTTTATAGATCTCTCTCTCTCTCTCTCTCCCATCCCATGTCCTCACTCTCATTCTGTATACTCAGCCTATCACCATGCTTCATACCTGTGTGAACATCCTGTGTGCTTCATCTCAGTAGTGTCATTATCTTTACTCCTCAAGACTCAGGTCAGGTAATTCATGAGACATTCCTTACTCCCAGGAAGCCAAAAGAGCAAATCAATAATAATCTAGTCCAGATTAATCTTATGGATGAGAAGAAAATGAGCTTCATCAAGTCAAGTGTTTGCCTAACTTTGCAACAAGTTCACGAAAAAAGTTCCTTGTTTCTTGTCCAATTCCACTTTTCTTCTTGCATTTAGGAGACCGTAAATGAAAGAATAAAGTGAAGGTAAAAACTATCACCACATCTCATCATTATGCCTTCCCAGTTGACCTCTACTCATCTACAAGGGGCTTTCTAGACCACCAAAAGTATAAATGATGGCCTGAGAAGTGGATTACAACACAATTGGTTAAAATCTATATGGCCTTCCTTCCTCAGAGTAACAATGTTAACCTCAAAAAAAGGTGGGGGCATTATTTCCATTGCCTGTCACAGTGGTCAGCATTGCCCAGGATCAATAAATGTTGCTTTATTTACCCATTTTCTATCAGACGTAGCCTAAATATGGTGGTTGTCTAGGTTGGACCCATTGTCAAACTACCAATGTAATTTTATTTCAGCCACCTGAAGAAACACACAGCTTTGGTATAAATTCCCCCAGTGAGGGTAATATCACTGTGTTTATATAATACACACATGTGTTCACTTTAAGACTGGGGTGGGTAGCACTGCCACCAAAGTCACAGCTTTTGGATATTGACCCCCCGCAGCTGGAAAATGAGGTTCAATTGGGCAAATAGAAGGAAGCAAACAAATCTACAACTATAACTGTCAACACGCACGCCCAGAAATGGGGAGAAAGATCAAAGGCAGATTATAGCTACCCACGAGAGACACCGAGAAGATTCACATTGGGACAGCAAGATCAAGGCACCCAGAAGACCTTTTCAGGACTTCCAACCATATCTGGAAGGAAATCAAAGGCTGAATCCTTGGCTATTGCATTTCAAAATAAATAAAGACTCCTCTACTTCCTTCACAAAAGATCAGCCAAGCTAAATTTATGCTCTAGAATATTACCCTGGGAGCTGTCCCTGGAAGGAATAATTTTAACCCTAATACTTCTCTTTGTTTTGAATCCAAGTCTTCTGACATTGCCCACACAGCCATTAGCAGACAAATTAGAAAATCATCCGATCAAAAAATATTTACTGAGCAAAATGATGCAAGGTGCCATACCAGGGGAAGTGCCAGTCCCCAGAAATAATTCAGACACCTATCTGCAATTAGTATTTACCTACTCTATTACTAGGTCCATATTTGAGGCTAGTCAACATCTTCTTTTGGAGGTCACCCTAAAAATGCCAGAAACCTTCCTGTAAGGTTAAAACAGAGTTGACACCCCCACCCCTCCTTTCCAGGGGAGAAGAGCAATTCACAGCTGAGAGCACTGGAGTTGGAAGAGGTTAAAAAATATATGACAGAGGAGAGGAAGGGAAAAGGAAATAAAATATAAGACTTGTATTCCAGGGTATGTAGATATTGAATGCTATGCAATTTAATTACCAATAGGTTTTCTTTCTTTTATCTACTTGTAACTTCTATGAACTGGTTTTGTCTTTCTGTAAATCTGTGTTAAAGATGATGAGCCCATTTCTGGACATCAAGGACACGGGGAGGAGGCACACATTGTGTGCATTTTCTAACCCACCTAGAGGGGTAGAATATAGCATTTGGAACTAGAATCTGGGCTTTTCCACTTAAAGCTCCATGGTGAAATGCATACCACTGTACTTCCATGCCACTCAGTTTTCTTATGTATTGAACCAAAGACAATATGGTTATTATTGTTGGATTAGGTATAGTTGCCAAAAATGCACCTTCTGGCTAAATGAAGTAGAAAGAATTTACCAGGTATTAACTACTTATGACATCCTAGACTGGTAGGGAGAACCAGCTGTAACCTAATTTCTACAATTCTTCACTGTTCACATCATCACCCTGGCTCTACCATGATGGTAGGAGAAGTGTAATCATCAACACAAGAAGGCTACAGATTATGGAGTTGCTACATGAAAACACTCCCTGACTCTGTAGAAACACACAGAACAAAATGAACCTTTCTCCCCTCTTTCTCCTTCAGCTAATTGTGAAGGAAAGTCTTCTACAAGCACCTCTAATTGCTACAGTCAAAATCATGTGATGCTATACCCACTGCAATGGAATCTGAGACCTTGAGATTCTGGACTTCTTCCTTACATCTTGTCTGTGAGGGCATTGCAGAAGATGCCACCTGGGTGGATATAGGAACGCCCACTGCTCCAGCTGCTGAGATCAGTGGTGGCTGACATCAGAAAGGGGCCACCTGTCCCTGGAATTTGCCATCAGATGAACACTCACTTAGGGTGAGACCCACCACTGGGTCAGAACTGCTTCCTGGTAGAATATCTCAGAAGATCTATCCCAGCTCCAGAGGTCCTGATGGCATTGATTCAATCCTGTTTTCTGACTGCCTCATGATTCAATGCTTTTCTCTGCCTACTCTTGTGACTTTCATTTCTTACTCAGCTATTGGTCTCACTGCTTCTTTCCAACATAGACATACTGCATACAGTGATTTCCCTTGGAACTGGTTGATGAGTCTGACTCAAGGCAGCTACATTAGATAGAGGAGAAATAGAGGATGAGACAGTTGATTCTCAATAGTTACCACTCATCATACCAGTACTGTCTGGTACAGATTGTGTATAAATAGCCTTAGCATCTATCACTATGCCTGATACATTGTGAACCAAAAGGTATTTACTTAATAATTGAGAACTTCTATTTTCCCTTGCAGAAATCGATTCATTCTATTCTTATAAGTTCATGAATTGGATGCCACCATTATCATCTCATAAATGAGGAGAATCAGACACACAGAAGTTGTTGCTTATGTTAGGTTTTAATCAGCCAAGCTGTGTTTTAAGCAGAACTAATTAAGTCTCACTGTAAGACTTACATTTCTTATCAACTTTTGTCTTAATATTAAATTGTCAAATCATGACCACCACCACTACCACCCACAACATTTTTTGGCATTTAAAAAATGTGATGAGCTGAGGAAAAGAATATTAAGGGAATTTTATTGAGACCTGTAGTAAGCTGAATAGTTGACCACTTAGGTGCCCCCATCCTAAACATAGGAACCTGTGAGTGATTACTTTACAGGGGCAAAGGATACTGAGATGAGAAGCTTAACTTGGATGATCCAGATGAGCCATCAGGGTTATCACAAGTGTTCTCAAAACAGAAAGAAGGAAGGTTTGGGGAGCTAACTTAGTCAGTAAAGTGTTTGTCTTGTAAACATGAAGACCTGAGTGTGATCCCAAGAATACAAGTTTAAAAAAAAAAAAGGCATATTCATGTGAAGCAGAGATGTATAGATTTGTGGGACTCACTGGGCAGTGGATCTAGTCTACTTGGGAGAGACTCTATCTCAGAAAAAGAGAGGTGAACAATGCCTGAGAGAAACAATACCCAAGGTCATCCTCTGGCACACACACAGACACAGACACACACACACGCACGAGCACATGACCCACCACTCACACATGCTCCTGAACCCACACAGACACAAACATGCACACATTAAAACAAAAAAGAGGGAGATGCTATGCAAAGAGGAGAAAGAGAGAGAGGAAAGAAGGCAATGTAAGGGCAGGATCAGAGATTGTAGCAAGACCCTTACTGGAAGCTATCAAAGGCAATATTTTAACCATGTAAAACCCTTTCTTGAGTAAATACCTTTTGTCTTAGGGAAGTAAGTTTGTGGTAATTTGCTTCAATAGCCACCACAAAGGGTCGAGCCATACAAAAATCACAGTATTTGCAGCAGCAAGTAAACACATACTGGAATAGTAGGAAGTAGAACCATCCTAGCCATCACAGGCCAACAGGAAGAGTCCAGAAAGCTCTGAACATTTGACCTTGGGTTTGGACTCCCTATCACCGCCTTCATGGGACATTTTCAAGGGAGGGAATGAGTCTCATAGACAAAATGAATATATGCTCTGCTCACACCATTGATACAAAAAGTTTCTCTTTCCAAAAGTTCATTTCTATGAGCTAGAAATTGCATATAGGGAGAGTGAATGAGCTAACTTGACATCACAAGATGCATATTAATAGTTCAGAATCACAAATTATGTGTTCTAAATAATGATGACATGGTGGTTAAAGCAGCAAGAACAAGAGTTGAACATCCCACGATTCTGAATAAGGGACAGATATGACCAGTCTAAATGCTAATGGCATTCTCACAGTGTCAGAAGGAGGAAAGAAAAGTATAGGGGCCCCATTCACATGCCACTGGCTCCATTCTGTGAAGATTATATTATATATATTTTCTCCTAAGCTGGGTGTGGTGGTGTATGCCTTTAGTCCCAGCACTTGGGAGGCTAAGGTAGGAGAATTGCTGTGAGTTTGAGGCCAGCCTGAGCTGCAGAATAAATTCCACTTTAATCTGGGCTAAAGTAAGACCTTGCCCCCCACCCCAGTACACACAAAAGAAATATCTTCTCAACTTTGACATCCACCTAAGCCTTCTTCACCCAGGTGCCAGTCTTCACGAGCACACTGTGAGACAAAGGAGACACACAGAAAGGACCCTAGTACACATCTCCTTTCTTCACTACCTGCTTATACCTGAGAAAAGAGTTAGCATGGGTTGGAGAGATGGCTTAGCGGTTAAGCGCTTGCCTGTGAAGCCTAAGGACCCCGGTTCGAGGCTCGGTTTCCCAGGTCCCACGTTAGCCAGATGCACAAGGGGGTGCACGCATCTGGAGTTTGTTTGCAGTGGCTGGAAGCCCTGGTGCGCCCATTCTCTCTCTCTCCCTCTATATGTCTTTCTCTCTGTGTCTGTCGCTCTCAAACAAATAAAAAAAAGAGTTAGCAATTGTTATGGTGAGAGGCAGGAAGAAGAGGAAATGGTAGATTTCTGAGCAATTTGAAGACACCACCTCAAGAAAATAACAAAGAAAGGGAAACCACAAATGGAAGAGTCTAGAGCAGCATTTCTCAATTCACCTAAAAGACAATTCACCTAAGCTTTCTCATCTGTCCTGATCCAATACACTTGCAAAATGCAATCAAACTCAGTGACTTATTCAAAAGAAATTGAAAGACAAGTCATATAAAATATAAGTAGGTTTTTTGGTGTATTGGATTCAAAGAACCCAAAATTACTCTTTCAAATGCTATTATAATTTTTGAAAACTTACTCTTTTGTCCTGACTTGGTCACCATTAAAAAAAAAAATCACTCTGGAATGGGAGCTGGTCCACAGAAAAGCTGTGAGTAGTGTTATAGATTGTATATTTTGTTAAAGTTGCCTAGTCCCAACATAGACACCACCATTCTCTCGTGTTAATTCGACCTCAATTTCAGAACTCGTTAGGCAGAGAGAGGTGGATCTCATGGGCTTGCTGGCTAGCTTGTCTAACTGAATAGATGAGTTCTAGGTTTAACATAAGACTCTGTCTTAAAAATACGGTGGAGGGCTGAGAAGATGACTCGGCAGTGGCCTGAGATCACCATGTTTGAGCCCCACAACTCACATAAATGGCTGGGCGTGGCCATACACATCTATAACCCCATTCTTGCAGGAAGCAGAGGCTAGAGAACCAATGGGGCTTGCAAAACTGCCAAAGCTTTGGAATCAGTGAAAAGACTGTCTCAAGCAAACAAGTGGATGAGGAATTGAGGGGAACACACAATGATTTCATCTGGTCTTCATGCAGGTACACAGGTGCTGCATCTGTAAACACACCTACTTATACTATACACACACAGCACATCACATAAAACACAAAAACACACACACACACATACACACACACACACCAAATAACTAAAGTAGAGAGCAACTAAGAAAGATATCTGACATTGACTCTGGCTTCCACAGCCATGCATACACACATGCATATACATGCACCACAAACATACACAGAGAAATAAATAAATATAATATAAAATTGCTGAAAGGCTGGAGAGTTTGCTTAGCAGTTAAGGTGATTGCCTGCAAAGCCAAAGGACCCTGGATCTATTCCCTAGTACCCATGTAAAGCCAGAGGCACAAGGTGCTGCATTTGTCTGGAGTTCATGTGCAGTGGATAGAGGCCCTAGCACAACCATATTCTTCCTCTCTCTCTCTCTCTCTCTCTCTCACACACACACACACACACACACACACAAATAAATAAAATATTTTTTAAATTACAGAAGGTAAAAATATTAACAATTTGGGCTGGAGAGATGGCTTGGTCATTAAGCGCTTGCCTGTGAAGCCTAAGGACCCCAGTTCGAGGCTCGGTTCCCCAGGTCCCACATTAGCCAGATGCACAAGGGGGCACACACGTCTGGAGTTCGTTTGCAGAGGCTGGAAGCCCTGGCGTGCCCATTCTCTCTCTCTCCCTC
Source organism: Jaculus jaculus (assembly GCF_020740685.1). Taxonomy (NCBI): domain Eukaryota; kingdom Metazoa; phylum Chordata; class Mammalia; order Rodentia; family Dipodidae; genus Jaculus; species Jaculus jaculus. The sequence continues at coordinate 14,721,229 of NC_059113.1, read as the reverse complement.
TATCTGTCTTTCTCTCTGTGTCTGTCGCTCTCAAATAAATAAATAAATAAATTAAAAAAAATTTTTAAAAATATTAACAATTTAACTGGAGACCAGTGGATTAACTTGGGGAAAAATAGGTGGAAATGAAATGCTCAAAAACCTCTGCACCAATAATATTTGACTCTCCAATTTTTAACAAAATACATGGTAAAAAATATTTACCTGAATGTCAGGTGCAGATTTGCTTGTAAGATTACTCCTAGAAGCCCTAACAAAGTACTGAACCCCTGATTCAGAATGTTTGCTAATTTGTTCACAAAGGAGTGACAATTTTTGTTAAGTAACTCACCTAATCTTTAGTCACAGGATATTTTAAAACTTGTGAATTCATTTAATGAAAAAACATTTGCAACCTCAAATCATTTTCTAACAAAACAACACATTCTTGTTCCCATTTTTACATAAGTTTGTAGGCTAAGTTCATTTCATTAGGGCTAATGTGTGCTAAAGCCTATTTTTTTTTAATATCTCATCTTCTTTGGATTAAAGGAGCTTGCACTATTTTCAAAGGAAACATTTTTGGGTCTGGTAGTCTTTACCACAGAAAAGTGCTTAGTAGGAAACATGTGGGATCTGCATTAGGGGAAGAGATGCAATGAGCAGCTTCAAGGAAGATCACACTGGCTCTAGAATGGCCGGAACTCATTTGGGATTCATTTAGTTCTGGCTTCCTAGGAAAACTGATCAGATGAAACTAGAAATAAGCTATGAGCACCCAGCATCTGCAGTGAGGCTGGTGCTCATGATTCAGTTGGATGGAAGGATGAATCACAGTCTCTCTCTACCTTGCTAGGATTCCTTGATAGTTAAAAGCCTATCTCCATGTTCACATTCAAACTCTGAATTCACTTATTTCTGCTGGAAAGTACATGACTGGTTTTGTTTAATCATCCCTGCCTTGTGTCAAAATAAAATTACTACATACAAATCATGTCTTCCTAACCAAGATTCTTGATTTTTCTAGGAAAGGATGAATAATGAGGGTAGTGAAAACATCTATTTTTGGAATGACAATTATATGTCAATTATTTTATAATCATCGTCTCTTTTGTTCATTAGAATTCTGCAAAGGTGGTATTAGACTTGTCATTTTATAAACAAGGAAATGGAAAGTTAAGAACAGTATATACAAGAAGATGAAAATCACACCACCAAGAAGGGATGTAGGTGGACATGAATCCAGCTCTCCCTTCCCCCAAAGTTTTGCCAGGTATGCTACCCAGTGAGCCCTCTTGGCCAAGGTGGGTTTCACAAGAATGACCTTGTCTCAGTGGCTCTAATACATGCTGAGATTTTGTAGTATTTTGGTTATATGCCTTATCTAGAAATATTCTACTGGAACACTCAAGAGCTTAGGTACAATCAAGAGGAGAGGCCTGCCAGGGAAATCCATACAGTGGATCAGATAACATCAGTACAAGAGTTTAGATAAGATCTGTTTAAGGCACTTGTTAAGCATATCTACAGTCAGCTACCTAATCTGATCCCACAGTAACAGTCTCCTGGCATCTCCACTAATTGACATAACCTCAGTATATAGCAGGTTCTCTATGTCAATTAGGTGTAGTTTCTGGACTTACCCATATGAGTTTTCTATCTCATAGCTTCCTACAAATCCTCTTCTATGGGTCAGTGGTACTGTCCCCCACCATAGAGCCCTGCAAGAGACCAACACTTCAAATATATATGTATATATAATATATATAATATATAATTATAAGTATATATAATATAGAATATATAATTATAATATATATTATATATACACATATACATATCTTTAGCCCACATATAGTCCTACTTACTACCAAATTTCAATTTCTTGTTTCCCCCTACAAAACTCAAAAGTTTACCAAATTGTATTTAGTAAGTCATTTTTATGTTTATTATTATTATTATTATTACTAACAACATATTTTGTATGGACACATCATGTGTTGGTGCCCTCTTTTCATTCACTCCTGCCTCCATTCCATTGGGGATACTCCTCAGTGGGCTTGCAGGTATTCCCCATGGGGCTGTGTTTTATGCGTTGTGAGAGTTATTAAGTCATTTTTAAGTTGCTTACTGGGGCTAGAGAGTTTGCTCAGTGGTTAAGGCATTTGTTTGCAAAGCCTAATGACCCAGATTTGATCCCCCAGTGCCCATGTAAGTGAAGATGCACAAAGTGGCCCATGAATCTGGAGTTCATTTACAGCAGCTGGAGACCCTAGTATCTTCTCTCTCTCTCTTTCTCTCCTTACAAATAAAGAAACAAATATATAATAAAGCAAATCAAAGTTTCTGAGTAGAATTAAATAAGTATACATAGTTGATACAGTTTCAACAAGAAGCAAATATTTGCTGCAATAGGTATCCTTTTGCAGAAATGATTTTCTGTGTAGATCCTAGGAACAGTGGTATGGATTCACACCCACCCCCATACACACAAATACTCCATTGCCAACTATGTCCTGCCTTAGTGATGTAGGGATAAGGCAGCCCCATATAACACATGGTAATATTTCCTATCATCGTTCTCTCTTTTATCTCCCAGTGGAAGGCCCAGAAGAGGTCCATTTTCTAGTTAAAATTTTCTCATTTAGGAAGTTTTAGGTTCTTAGTGGTGTTTGGTAAACAACATGGTATGCTGGCTTTGTTATAAGACATGACCACTTCAACTGAAGTCTTGTGAAAAATCTGCATCAAATCTGTGTTTTAGTTAATGGTCATATAAACTAGGTTTGGGGTTGGGGATAGGAATGGCCCATACGTGTAATCCCCAAGCACTTGGGAGGATGAGGCAGGAGGAGGATTGCTGCTGAGCCCAAAGCCAGCCTAGCTACACAGTGAGTTCGAGGCCATGCTGGGCTGCAGATTAAGACCCTGGTTCAACTAGGAAATAGTAATGTACAGGTATTAATAGATTATTTTATATATTTAAAACATGTTTAGTTATTTATTTGAGAGGGAGGAAGAAAGAGAGAGAGAAATGGTGCACTAGGGTCTCCATCCACAGGAACTCCAGACACATGTGCCATTATGTGCCCTTTGGGAGTACTGGGGAATCAAACCTGGCTCCTTAGGCTATGTAGGCAAGAAACTTAACTGATTATTTTTAGCAAATCTACTATAGTTGTAAAGTATGTCAAGGCCATGGTAAGCTATGTGAAGAACATACTGTAATTCTATATTTGTAACATTTCCATATCAATTGTTACTCCATTATTAAAAGGTACTTTCTCTTCATGGCTTCACTTTCTACTTCCAGTTACTTATGGTCAGCCAGTGTCTGAAAATATTAAGTGGAAAATGTCAGAAACAACAATTACAGTATGAGACAAGTATAAGAAAGTAGACATGGTTATATACTTCATTATATGATGGAAATATGAATACCACAAATAATTATTTAAGTATTTTTATAATAAGGTAGCAAACAATAATTTGAGCCCAGACATATTTTTCACTGCAAATTTCAATGAAAATAATAACAAAATTCTACAATTGTTAAATATTCCAATAATTTATTATTAATACAGGTAATGGAGCAGCTGTACATTTTATAGAAAATAGTCAATATGAATATTGACTGAATATTGCTAAGATATACCATACTTTTTAGCCCATTCTGAGTTAATTTTTTCATGTAACATAAGTTGAGTTCATTATTTTTGTTTGTAAATATAGCTTTCCCCAACGATTGGTTGAAGTTGCACTATTTTCCCTACTGTGCATCCTTTTAAAATATTTTATTCATTTGTTTATTTATTTATTACTTGTGAACAGACAGGAGCTCTTGACAATGCAAATGAACTGCAGATGCATGTGCCACCTGTGTATTGCCTTTATGTGAGTACTAAGCAATTAAACCCATGTTGTCAGGCTTTGCAAGCAAACACGTTTAATCAGTGAGCCATCTCCCTAGGTCCCTCATGTGTATTCTTGATTCCCCTGTGACTGATTCGTTAACTATACATGTGTGAATTTACTTATGAGTTTTTTATTCTGTCTTATTGGTCTGTGTATCTATTTTTATGACAGTATCAAACTGTCTTCATTGCTATAGTACTCTAGGGTATTTCCAAATAAAGAAGTTTCCTTTGCCTCCCATAGCATTCTTCTTTCTGAAAATTTATTTGTCTGTTCAGGGTATCTCATGGCTCCATATGAAATTTTAATCTTCTATTTAAAAATAAGCCATTGTTTACTCTTATTTAAATTGCACTTTCTTTTGAAATGAGCATCTTGCCATGTTTTTTAGGCTACCCTTGAACTTGAAAACATTCTGCCTTAGCCTTCCCAGAATGTAGGATCATAGGACCATTGAGATTTAATAGGCCTTACACTGAATTTGGTGGACACTATGGGTAGTTTGGACATTTTGACAATATTAAACTTTCCTGTCTTTGAAAATGTCTTTCTATTTACTCTGTCTTTTCTTTCTTTTAGTGACCTTTTTTATACTTTTCAGCATATATGTCATTCACTTTCAAGTTTATTCCAAATTATTTATTTTTTTTAATGGTATCATAAATGACATTAAAAAACTTCCCCTTAGGATTACTTTTTTTTTTACTAATTAGTTTTGTGCTCATTGAATATAGTCAATTTGGTACCATTGTTAGGCTCATCCATGTCCTACCTTTTCCTCCATGGCCTCTCCTTGCTGAGGTATATTTTTGTGTGTTGATTTTATATCTTTCATCTTTATTTTTTAGATTAAGTATGTCATCTCAGTTCCTGTATGGATTCTTTGAGTTTTCTATATTTATGATTACATCATTTGCAAATAGATAATTTTACTTTTTTCTTTCATTTATAGGATGCTTTTATTTCTTTTTCTTGTCTGATTGCTTTGGCTTGAATTAAGAGATTGAGTCAGTGATCAAAAACCTCACAACAAAGAACAGCCCAGGAACAGATGTCTTTCCTGGTGAATTCTACCAAGCATTTAAAGAAGAATTAGTACTAATCCTTCTTAAACTCTTTCAAAACATCAAAGAAGCAAAAGTATTTCCAGACTTATTTCCCAAGGCCAATATTCCCTTGATACGAAAGCCAAAAGAATCTATGAGGGAAAAAAAAAAAAAACAACAAAACATTAGACTGATATCTTTGAGAACCATAGCTGCAAAAAGAAAAAAAAAAAAAAACCTCATACACAGCATTTACTTAACAGAATTCAAAAGCACATTTAAAAGAATATAGATCATGACCAAGCCAAGTGTATCCTGGGGATGCAAAAATGGTTCAGCATACTCAAATAAATTAGTGTGATACTCCAAATCACTGCACATTTACAGAATGAATGGTAGGCAGATACATAGATAGATGATTAATTAATGAGCTTCATGATTTTCCTTCAACTGCCTCTAAATTTAGGTAAGAAGTCAATGATAAATTTGTTGCATATTGGTTTCCATTTGTGAGAAATAGAAATACAGGCATCATGAATGTAGACATGTTCCATCCTTTATTTAAAAAATTTTTGAACATATAACAGCCACGTTTGCTGTAATGGGCTACCATAAGTAAAGGCAGTTGGGTACACTGGGTTTGGAGAAGGTAGATGCAAGGATTATTGATGGAATTTGTGACTTTAGTAAACAAGCAAAATGGCAGAGTATATTTCTGCCTATTTGCAGCAAGAGAGTTCTATTGATTTGTTACCTACTCTCCAAAAGCATTATGAGAAAGAGAATTGCTCAGCCCTTTTCCATGCACTCCACAAGACCTTTTTGGAAGTTTCCAAACCTTGCTAGTTTTATTTGAGAAGCCCACAAACATATTAGGTCACTTCTCATGAAGGAGTTTTTGAAGTGCACTTTTGAAAGTAATATTCAATTCAGCAGATTAGCTCCGAGGGGATGGCACTATTTGATGTTTCTAGTTTGTCATCCCCCTATTCATTCCTCTCTTTCTCTCTCTCTCTCTCTCTCTCTCTCTCCCAAAAAAACTACATAATACATTAAACCTGTCCAGGCCAGAGGGATAGCACATTACCTCTTGCATAAACCAGAACCCAAACAACTAGTTCATCATTAAAAATGGCAACTTAATAATGAAGGCATTAGGCTAGTGCCCCAAGAATGTGACTAAAGCCAATTGTATTCAAAATTGTATAACAGGAGAATGATAACTTGATATGATCATAGCTAATGTTTTCAGACATGATTCAACCCATGTTTCTTCAGTTCTCCATCTTCATCATCACACAGAACTTTCATGTCCATAACCAGTTCATTGGGTTATATTTAAATTTTTTTCATGTCCACCTAGTAGTATTATAGACTTTAAACTAAAAATGTATAAACAAGTATTATTATAGTAAACTAGACAGAGTCAATGTTACCTCTGCTCAGCCCATGTCTGCCACACCCCTCAGAGCCACTTAGAAAGGTCTAGAGAAAACCTTCTCAACTATTTTATCTTTTAACCCCCACTATTTATTTCATGACATTTTTTGATCCAATCAGTAGAGTCTTATTTATTCCTAATGATTATAATATTATAATTTTATAATATTATAATAATTATAATTTTTCTTATGGAAAAATGTGGCATTTTTAAGGAAGAATGTAGAGCTTTAAGAAACAATAATCCCTCTTTGCAATGAAGGAGATCTGATGCTGAATTCTAAGTTTTTGTCAAATTCTAACATTCTAAAGGATTAACCTTCTGATACAGGGGTCAAAAAAATTTTCTATAAAGGAACAGAAATAAATAATTTAAGCCTTAGAAGCCACATGGTCTAAGCTAGGACTACTTTGCCCTGCCACTCTGACTGGATGAAAGCCAGACACGATGTGTGAATGAATGTGCATGACTGGGTTCTAGTCATCTTTATTTATGGACTCTGAATTTAAATTTCATGTCATTTGTATGTGTTACAAAATGTCTTTCTCTTTTGTTTGCTTCTTTTAGTCATTTAAAAAGTATACCTCAGACTTTGTCTTACCAAAACAGGAGTGAATAGGATTTGACACAATCACCAACATAGGCTGACCTGTACATATGCTAGAGTTCAAACCTTAGTACATTATAACAATGGCTGACTTACTTTGTCAAGTGTACTCTGTCCTTGTAATTTTTTGGTATAATGTTTTTAAAAAATGAGAAAAGAATGAAATGACCTTAAAAAAAAATAAGTAAGGGGCTGGAGGGATGGCTTAGCGGTTAAGCGCTTGCCTGTGAAGCCTAAGGACCCTGGTTCGAGGCTCAGGTCCCCAGGTCCCACGTTAGCCAGATGCACAAGGGGGCGCACATGTCTGGAGTTCGTTTGCAGAGGCTGGAGGCCCTGGCGCGCCCATTCTCTCTCTCTCTCCCTCTATCTGTCTTTCTCTCTGTGTCTGTCGCTCTCAAATAAATAAATAATTTTAAAAAATATATTTAAAAAATATTTTAAAAAAATAAGTAAGAAAGAACAGGAGAGAAGGAAGGGGAGAGGAAGAGAAAATTGGAGAGAGGAGGAACAGAAGAGGAGAAGAAAAGGGATAAAAAGAAAGGAAAGAAGGGAAGAAAAGAAGAAAAAGAAGAAGGGAAGGAAGAAGGAGACGGGAAGAGAAAGGGCTCAGGAAAAGAGAGACAAGACTGTGTTGCAAACTCAATGACCCTCTTTCTAGCATTTTTTGTACTCCACAATACCAGGTAGGGTGCCAATTTGTTAACCCAGGGGTAATAAAGCAGACTTTGAAGAACAGGACTCCTTGAACACTCAGGCCCCTTCAAAAGAGTCTATGCTCTTCCTGTTGCCCCAGTGCAGGTTAGCTAGCCAGCCCAATCTCAAAGGTTGTAATCTCTCAATTGCAGCTGAATGGGCAGCAGTTCACTCAAAGATTTTCTTTCTATGCCACATCCCTCTGTTCATACCAGTTCATGTCTACGCAAAGCAACCCTGCACAACTTCTCAGGACACAGGCATAACAGCAAGCTTCACACACAAACTTCTAGCCCAATCCAGGCAAAACTTTCTCACCCTCATAAGCCAAACCTCAAAGTCCGTAGTGCTTACTGTATTCTGGCCTTTCAACTCTGAACAGAATAGTCCATCAAGCTGTACTTACAGTACTGCAAGGCATCTCTTAGGCCAAGGTTTCAAACCCTTTCACATTCCTCTTGAACATCAGCCCCAAAAGGCCAAAACCACACAGTCAGGTATATAGCAGCAATCCCACTCCTCAGTACCACTCTACTGTTGCAGTCAGGTTCTCATTGCTAGTAGAAATCACCCAACCAAGAACAGCTTCTGCGAAAAAGAGATTTATTTTGGCTTTCAGGCTCAAGGGGAAGCTCCACGATGTCAGGGAAAATGATAGCATGAGCAGAGGGTGGACATCACCCCCTGGCCCACGTAAGATGGACAATTGCAACAGGAGAGTGTGACGAACACTAGCTATAACACCCATAAGCCCACCTCCAACAATACACTCCCTCCAGGAGGCATTAATTCCCAAACCTTCATCAGCTGGGAACCTATCACTCAGAACACCTAAGTTTATGGGGAACACCTGAATCAAACCAGCACAGATGGTTTCACAGTTAAAGCATTTGCCCACAAAGCCAAATGACCCATGTTTGATTCCCCAGTGCCTACATAAAGCCAGGTTCACAAGGTGGCACATGCATGTGGAGTTCATTTACAGTGGCTAGAGGCCCTGGTGCACCTTCTCATTCTCTCTCTTTCTCAAATACATAAATAAAATTAAATACTGTTAAAATATATTAACAAAAAAAACCCCAAAAGTCATTTCATCATAAATTTGTCTTAGCTTGGCTCACTAGTCATGCTTTTTTATAGTTACATATGATTCTTGTATCCCTTCTGCTACAGCCTTTTCATTCACTGTTCTAGGAACCCTCCATGTTACATATTTGGCCCACTTGAGGCTCTGTCACTGAGAACTACTATCATTCAGCAAAGTGAAGTGACTTGAAGGGATTTGGTAGGACACGACATCTTGCTTGGGAAGTCAGATCTGCTGACTTCTAGCTAAACCTCAGGTAAGAAAAGGAATATTCAGACAGGTTTCTTATGGTTAAAGTGGGTTGGTTAATAATTGTCAATACATGTCACCTGTCCATGCTAGAGTGCGCCTTCTGAGTTTTAGCTCTACTAATTCCTCATTCATAAATTTGTAGTCGAATTGTGAATGTGTGAATTACATATTTAAAAGAATAAGATAAACATTATTGCCGTGCTAAGGGTACACGTGAAAGTATAATGTTCTAGAACTGATGGTCCATGGGGTAAAGTTTTTCAATGTAAATATGACGACCGAGTTTGGATTCCTAACACCCACATGAAATCCAGGCACAGCAGTGCCTGCTCACAATCTCAGTACCGGGGAAGTAGACACAGAAGGATCCTTAGGGCTTACTGGCTAGCAAACCAAACAGTATCAGTGAGCTCCTGGTTCAGTGAGACTCTCTGTCTCAGAAAATAAGATGGAAAGTGATTGAGGAAGATACCTGACATTGACCTCTGGCCTCCACATGCACAATGTACCCACCAACACCTGTGCATCCACTTACACATAAGCATGCACACACATACACACGCAAAAAAAAATTGACTATTCTAAAACAAGTCAACAGTCACAGAATTATTGTATACAATAAGAATAGTATTTTTCAGGTTATCTGCTACTAAGCTAGCTGATAAGCATGCAAAACTCCTGTTTCTTGAAGAATTACAGTTACTCGTGGTGTTTCCAGAGTAAATTACTTGAAGACATATTGGTGAGGCATTTTTGACAACACAGCAGAGGAGAGAGGGAATATCAATTTTTGCCAAGTGCTTTGGATTTTTATCAAAATTGGCAAGTAATTCTTATTTGAACAGAAAGAAGAAATAACATCAAGTAAACTTGTGGGTTTCAAAAGAGAGAATAAGAGCAAAGACAATCTTGTTCCTATTCCTGGAAGCTTAATAACTAATTTGGCTCTTGGTGAATATTAGAAAAAAGTGCTTGTTAAACACAAGGTAGCTCACATCTGTGAGTCATAGGAAGTTCTGTAGTACAGGGAAATTATATCATGTAATTTTATGATCTACTGGGCAGTAATGTTATTGAATAAAGACACAGATGTATGCTTTGCCACACAGAGAAAAGTTTTCAAGTGTTCCTTCCTATCATAACTTTGGTCAGTTTTTAGATTTTAGTTTTGGCTTGTTTCTCCTTTGCTTCTATGGCAAATTTAACTTTTATAGAATAAAAAAATAAACTCTGTGGAAAAGCCACTTTACTTCACTCCTCTAAATGTGTAGTCCCTTCCCAGATCCCCGCAAACCTTGCCAGTGGAGCAAATCAATTAAGGATAGGGATATTTTCACAACTTGGAAAACATCCTGGATATAGGTACTACAGTTCAAACAAATGGAGGAAGAAAGCAACATCTTTACTACAGTCATAAAACCAAGTAAAACACTCACTTTAAAAACATCTATTATCTACTGGTCCTACTTCTTTAGAATAGAGAATCTATTCCTCAGAGAACATGGATGTATTTTCTCAACATTGTTTCATAACATCAAAGTGAACAAAACCATGAATAATTAAACATATATGACCAATATTTCCAGTCTTACCCATGACATGCAAAAAGCATGTCCCTATGACAGGATGGGAAAAGATGAATAAGCTGAAATAATGACTTTTTTAAGATATATTCATGGCAAACTTGTACTGCAAATGTAGAAGATATAGGCAACTTCTGACAAGGACAGCTAACATCAGCTTATCCTGAGCAGAAGCCTTCAAGTGCAGTAAACTGGCAAGTACACTCAGCTGGCAAGTGGGAGAAAGAATTCCTGGAGACTGAGTGGGGACTGATACGAAGAAGAGAAACTCCTAGGGGTGGGGGGAGCTCATAATCTTACAGGGTGCCACAATTTCCTGGGCTGTATTTTCAGGAAACGGACAAACTTCTTACTGGGAATATTCAAGAAAAATGGCTTGAGCCAGAGTTAGGCAAGAATAAACACTGTGAAATAGACATAGGACCTTGTCTATATCAAGCCTACATTCCAGAAGAAAAAGCCTTACCAAAGCTTTATTCTCTGTGGAAGGACATGTCTCTGACTCAAGCTCTCTCTGGCTTCCCACCCTCTGTGCTCTAAAGAGGAAGAAGCTGATAACTATATGTGATGATTATAGCCCAAGATGACATACTTGCATTCAACAAAGATTATCCTTAGCAGAGAAGGAATAATAATATGGATGTCAATTAGTCTGCTATTATTTCATGTCTTTGACTTTTATGTCTCTCTCTCTCTCTCTCTCTCTCTCTCTCTCTCTCTCTCTCTCTCTCTCTCTCTCTGTGTGTGTGTGTGTGTGTGTGTGTTTTCCACTAAGTTCTATTGGGGCTGCCTACATGAACATCGGTAGGAGTTTATTTACAAGAGTACTGCAGAAAATGTCCCCTACTCCCTCAGCAATCATTAACTGCCAATAAATAACTCCTCGGAGAGGAGTGGTAGCCTCATGTGCCCCATCCATCATCCATGAAAGAATGCCAATTAACCTTTTTGTTCAAAAACCACCCGTGTCCTTGGCTGGTGAACTGATAATAACGTGACTGTGACTGCATGCTGGGGTCACTCATGTACTTCGCAATATGAACTGCTATTTACCAAGCGTTGTCTAGTGACAAAGCCCAACTTCCAGCACAAGAAGCCAACAATGACATGCTTGGTGACATTCCTCGCAAAGATTAGCCAGCTACCTGATGGAGCAGTTTAGGGTGAGTAGGACCCTGAAAGTAAACTAAAAGTGGCTAAAAGTAGGAAATGTCCTTGAGCCGGAAAGGGGGAATCCGTGTTTTTCCTTACATGTTGTCCTCCTTCTCTAGGAATCTGACATAAAGATGTGAACAAGATCACAAGGTACCTGGAATTAGGGCATGGGGTCTAGATTTTCTTTATTCCTTCTTCCCTAAAGCAGTTCCCCTTCTCTAGAAATCTGACAAGAAGCTGTGAATAACAACACTGCGACACACCTAGATACCTGGCAATGGGGACTGGACTGACTAGCTCGTCTCCCATCAGGTAAAAACATCCATTCAGTAAATACCCCAATCAGAATCACTGGTCAGATTACCCATGTTGGAAACCTTCTGCTATATAGGAGCTCTGCCTTCTTTCCTTTTCTTAATAGCTGCAAAAAAAAAAAAAAAAAACATTCTAAACCTCACCCGCTATGGGCTGTCGATTTCAGTCCAGATTAACAAGACAAGAAGCTGGAGGCCTCTGACACAGTGGAAGGCATGATCATGAGTGTCTGCCACCCTAACTCCCAAGTCAAAAGCCCAACCAAGAGTTGTGTATGGCTCCATCCCTCTCAAAGACATTCCAGATTCCCATATAACTGATAGCCAGCTACCACCTTGACAGTATTGCACCATTTACTTCAAAAGGAACGTCACAAGTAGATAAGAACAGCATAAACATTGAAGAGATATTTGTTCTAGATATGGATTGGCTTTCCTGACTATATTGCTTCAACAAAACCACCATCCATGAGTTCAGAAAATGCCTTACTCACAACCATGACTTACTTGATAGCATCACTCTAAGCAGTACATTGATTTTATAGCATGTAAATGTGACAGTGAACACGTACGGAGCTCACTGGTCTCATAACATCTCCATCATTAGGAGAATATGACAGTAGGGTGGAATGGCCTCTGGAGACTTAATTAGTATAAAACATGGATAGAAATACCTTGTAGAACTGTGTGTTTAAGCTAATGTATTGTCTCAATCTGTGTTTACTATATAGTGCTAGTTCTCCTGTTGCAAAAATTCATGATCTAGGGAGCAAGGGGCAGAAGTGAGAGCTGCTCCTCAAACTATCACCCCAGAATATCTATGAAAGAGTAAAATATGTGCTTCTTTTCCCAGGATTTGTGAGCTATGCAGAACTAGGTTTTCTTAATAATGAAAATGTACTTCCACTAGAAAACACAACAATAGTTCTATGACACAGAAAATCACAACTGCCACCAAGACACTTTGAGTTCTTTATGGAGTAAACATGCAAAGGAGGAAGTTAAGATACAATCCTGGCCAGATGACTGTTTCTGACACTGACCTTTGTTCTCACAAGGAGAGATCAACTTGCTACAATACAATGTGAAACTGAGGAGCATGCCTATAAAGTAGGAGATCCCATTTCATTGTTTATTTATTTATTTACACATGAATATGCGTGTGCATGTGATCATACCAAGGTCTCTTGCCTGACTAACTTTGCATGGGCGGCTGTGGAATTCTAGGCCAAAGGCTTTGTGAGCAAGCACCTTTGACTGCTGACCCATATCCCAAGCCCCAAGTAAAAGATGTCTTGAGTGACTAAAAATACTCATATATACCATGTTTGAAGTCAGTAAAACAATAAAAAAAACCAACAAACCAATTTAAGACAAGTCTACTCACTGAAACACTTCAACAACAAACATGTCATGAGCCTACCAGGTGAGGAACCCAAGTGGCTATAAGACTTGTCGAGGGCAAAGTGAATAGTTGAGTAAGAAAACTACGAATACCAGATACATGGCCCATTGAATAATGAATTTGGTAATAATTAGCTATTTCTTTTTCTGATACAAATAAATTGCATATGCAGTTACATGCCTCTTAAAAGTCAGGGATTTATTCTGAGAAGTACACTGGGAGGTGAGATTTACTCATTATGTGAATGCCATAGACTGTGATGACATAAGTCTAGTGAAGATAAGTCAGTAACTCAACATCTTTGCTGCCATCCAGAGATGGAGTAAAACAAGATGGGTAAGGCAGTTACTGACATAATGCAGCATAATATTTGATAGTAGATATGTTGGGGTTTAAAACAATGATTAGAAGTACAAAACACTAATTACATAAGCAATAATATATTCATCATTACCAGGTATCACCATAAAATTTTTCACATGCTACAACTAGCAGTGTATAAGCTTGTTAGCAACAGCATCAACATAATTACATATGCTGTGCTATCAAGTGAGGATGACAAAGCGGTCACAAGGCTACAGGAATTTTTTCAGTACTACCTTAGTCTTATTTGGCCACAGTCACATATGCAGTTGATCATTTATGATAATGTGCATTGCTTGACTGATTTAACCAATGTTTATTTTCATTTTCCTCGTTTCACCACTATGTAACATGAGACACATGAATAGTAGACATTATACAACCCATAATCAATACCCTGAGATACAAAAAAAATGAAGATATTGAGTAAAGGAAAGGTGGAGGGAGGGCTAATCAAAATCTAAGAGGATGCAAATAAATCATATGGAATCCTCCAGTTTCAGACAATGGAACACTCAGGAGTGAATCATAGGCCATTGTTAGAAAATTTTCAGTGCCAGGAATGGGATACCTCCAGTGAGTTGTTGGCCAGGGAGGTCCCTGATTCGCCCAAAACATAATAGGCCATTGCCGAGGCCCTTGGTTTCCCACAAGGAATAGACAGTAAGACCCTATTGCTGAAGACTCCACATACTTGGGCTGCAAGGCCACTGAGAAATCCTGCTGAAACAGAGCTGATAACCTCTTCCATGTAGACCAGCTGACAGAAAGCTGGAAGAAGCCATTCTGCATGCAGTTCAATGACAGAAAGAGATACCACCAGTGAAGATACTCAACAATGGACACTGCAAGCCTTATAATTGGCCAGCCAGGCCAAATGAGCCAACGGGTGCAATAGTGGCACGTCTGTCATGGTGGAAACCAACTGCCCTCCAATTGGACTGGAGGCCTGCACCATTGGGGGTGGGGGGCGGGAGGGGAATACATCCCTGATACTGAAAACTTAAAACAGAGGTAGTCATGAGCCCTAGGGGTGTAACATCTGCTGATGTCTGGAAAAATGTATATGTTATGATTATCAAACTGCCCAGTAAGCATTTCTCTTAACCTTTATACCCTTATATTAACGCTATTCTCACTTTGGGTATAGAATCTTCTCTTTTCAGATGGCAGTGACCTTGGGATGACTCAGAAGGTATCATAGTGCTGGAAAGAAGTGACTAGAGTACTGAGTAACAACTCAATCACACCTTCCAAGGCTCAGGGCCTAATGTGGAAGAGGTAGTGGAAAGAATGTAAGAGCCAAAGGAAGGGTAGGACACCTTAAAACATGCTCCTCCAGATATAAAATGGCCTGGATATCCATGACCTCACTGTGTCTGACACTACTACATACACAAGACCATCAAAAGAGGAGGAAAAGATCATGACATCAAAATAAAAGAGAGACTGACTGAGATGGGGAGGGGATATGATGGAGAATAGAATTTCAAAGGGGAAAGTGGGGGAGGGGGGGAATTACCATGAGATATTTTTTATAACCATGGAAAATGTTAATAAAAATTGAGAAAAAATGAAGTAGGGACTGGAGAGATAGCTTAGAAGTTAAGGTGTTTGCCTGTGAAGTCTAAGGACCCATGTTCAACTCTCCAGGCCCCACTTAAGCCAGAAGGTGATGCAGATGCACAAGACATCACCTGCATAATAGGTGGTGCATGCATCTGGAGTTTGATTACAGTGGCTGAGGTCCTAGTGCATCAGTTCTCCTCTCTCTCTCTCTCTCTCTCTCTCTCTCTCTCTCTCTCTCACACACACACACACACACACACACACACACACACACACACATGCTTCCACTCCTGCTTTCTCACATATTAAAAAGATCAGCCTGTTGGGATTTCCTAAAATAAATAAATAAACAAATAAAGTGGAGCTCTGGTAAGGAATAGATAGTGAAATCAGAAAAGAAATTTTGTATCCACTTCGGGGGAAGAAGTTGTTATGGTCTTGTTCTACAAAGGAAATTCATGCCATTTTTTGGCAAAAGCATGATTTTTATCTATCTTTGTATAATGTTAGAGATCAAATCCAGGGCTTCTTTTATGGGGTAAAGGCTTTCTCCACCAAGCTACATACCTAGTCCTTGTTATCTTTATAAAGTTCTAATCAAACAACTAATGAACTGTGTTATCCTTACACAATGTCCATTTACATGAACAGGAACTGCCCTCCCTAGAATCCTCTCTTTACATGGCTCTGGATACAGTTGGCCAATATTTGCATGAGATTTGGACAGTAGAAGTAGGGTCATACTCACCTGAAGGCCATGAGAGTCTATGAAACTGCGATTGTGCTACAACAGCTCATACATTGTCACCCTAGCCACTAGTCACCTGACTGGGGTGAAGCAGTGCTTGGCCCTCCTGAAATTAAAGCATGTGCACCACTGTGGAAAGAATGGCCATGTAACCAGCAGGTCACACATAGGAGCAGCTTGATATGACAACACACAGACATGAATCTTAATGTGTTCTGGTGGATTCATCCTTTCTGATTCCAGTCTTCCATGTTATTGTATGTCACATGAAACATTTTTTTTTTCCTGGAGAGACAAGGACACATCTCTTCACACCAGAGAGAGCACAGACAACAGACCATAGCATGGTTGCACCATAATCAATTTTGGTAAATAAATGAGTACACTGGAGTTACATACAGAGTGGAGTGAGGGCTTGCTTACAGCTATATGGGTGAATCAAAGACAGCTTCATCACTGAAAGCCCACCCTGACGTAGGTGACGACTCCCAGAAGATGAATCTCTGCAGCTCACTGTATGGCTATGAGGTAGATGAATGTCTTCTTCCAGGCAGTTGTTTACCCTTCATAGACCCTTAGGAAGACATTTTATAACCTTTTAGATTTCAGCTTTCCCAGACATATTGTCTTCCTGTCTCCTGAGCCTTAATGAGCTTCTCTATGTCCATTTTCCTCCTTTTATCCAAACCTAGAAATAAAACCTTAATCGTGTTTTGTCTTAACACAGCTCTTGTTTAAGTGGCATGGCATGTTGGGATCTTCTAGCCAAGAGAGGAAAGGAACACCAGGACTAGTTTTGGGTGAAACCAGGACACATGTACTAGGAAGAAAGGACTGTCCCCATCCAGGAAGAGATCATCAGTCCAAATCAACCAAACACGACTCTTATCTGGAATGAACATCTAGTGGGCTTCATGAAGGGAATGGTCCAGGATTAGGCAACAAGATTGCTGGTCATCTGGCAGAAGCATCAGATGGTTTGATGACAGAGGAAGGAGGCCCATCTGGTCTAGATATGGAGAGCCCTCAAAACCCATTCATTTATGCCTATTGGTTGCAAAACTTCAATAATAGCTACATCTTTCTACCTTTGACACTGGACCTTAGTAATAGTCACATTGTTAAATGAAGAAAAAGCAAATGATCTCAATAGGCAGGCCAGGGACAGATAATATTAAAGGTCGTTACCACCAAATATTTGGCATTTGAGTAGCATAACTTAAAATGTGACTCTTCAATGAAAGTAGTAACATAGAAGATGGCATTTTCTATCTCTCTACATGTGCACATATACACATATATGACACACAGATTTATGTGTATGGGTATATAGAACTTAACAATGTAAAATTTCTATACGACATGAAATTTTTCCTATACATGATATACATCAGTTAGACTTCTTCCAGTTCTCAAAAAACCTATGATCAACAATTACATATACACTAGTACTTATAATGGAGAGAGAGAGTGGGTGAAGAGAGAAAGAGACTTGGTCATAGGAACTTTAAGCTAGAAGAGACTATATGGACAACTTTTAGTTCAGTACTTTTGTAAGACAGACAAAAGAATATTTTACATCTCAAACAAAAATTAACACTGGAGAAAAATAATCAAATGAGAAAGGAAAATATACAGGGAGTGAGGACAATGAATATGAGGAGAATTAGGAGCTAGGGTAGAACCATCTTTGTTCCTTTTGGTGTAGTCATAAGGAATCAGCTTCTGAGAGGCTCACCTTCATGTGTGGGCCTGACCCTGACTTGTTTCTAGCCTAACTGGAAAGAGAATATATTAGCAGTAGCCACTGAAACTCACTCTCATGAAATGTCACCTAAACTGTTCAGGGACATGTTTTTCAGATTTGTGAATCTACCATCCTCCCAGCCTCCTGATGTGCATGCAACCAGCTTTCCATAAGCTTCAACTCCTATCCCACTGGACCCATCTTAGATGTCTTGCTTGAGTTCTCTGATTCCACCTTACTAGGCTTGACACTCTTAAAATCCCTGAAGCGCTGGTCATACTCATGCATTCAATTGCTGGCATCAGGCCTGAACCTCAATACTAATACAGGTTGCTGGACTGAACCCTCTCAGATACGGATGATGCTATGTAGTATTAGCGTGCCCACTCAGCACTGCATTTCCCAACTGTATATTGTACCAGCATCACAGGTAGTCCATTCCTCTTTTCACTGATCTCATTATACACTCCTCGCAGGCAACCATCTAATCCTGACATGAAGAAACTTTGGCTAGATATACTCCAGGAAGGTTAGTATAGAATGAATGGCAAGACAATGGATAAATCTGATTCACTATAACAGTTTACATAATCAAAGTTATTTTAATTTATATTTTAAGTAAGACACATATCTTACCAATTTGAAGAAAAACTGGGGTTTTCACCATGCCCTCAAATTCATATGGTACCAGGGTTTCACATATACATATATTCCTAAACACCTTCATTTTTTATGTGTTAGAAGTTCTTCTCAAACATACCGGTGACTTCGTTCATGATTCAGGTGCTTTCTGTGCCTCAAAAGTTATATCTATTTGCCATTGCATCAGACAGCCTAATGCAAGTAAAAAAGCAAGAAAAAAAAAAAGGCATATTATTTGACAAAAAAAGTGTATTTATTTGCAGATGACATAGTTGTGCATGCATGATGTTTTTATTAAGATGACAAATTGATAGAGTATAAACTTAATAATTTTACAATTCTATTTTATTTCACATACTGGTCACAGAAAATTGGAAATTAGAATTTCAAAACTCATTTTACAAGCATAATTAATAATATTAAAATATAAACACTGAATGAATACATTTGATAAGAAATACTTATAATTCTATACAGTGAAAGCATAAAAATTTGTTGAGAGGAATTTTAAAAGTTAAAATTTGAAGATGTACTCATAGAATGAAAAATTAATACTATTATAGGTCAATACATATTTTCACAATTTGATCATTCAACAAAATCCCAACAAAAATCCTAAAAGCATTTGTTGGGTAGAATTTGACAGGACAATTCCAAACAGTATGTAAATACACATATTTCCTAGAAAAGCTGAACTCATCTTGTCAGTGAAGAACTAAGTGGGATTGTTTGCTATAAATAACCTATAGCAGTCTAGAGTAACTAAAATTGAATTCAAAGAATTAGAACATTTACTATACAGAATTCACTGTAAAATCTAAATTTATATTCTATCATGGTATGGATGACTTAAAATTCTCAACACATACTGACAGTTAGATCCCCTGCCTGGATAGTTTTATGCCATGCTGTAATTCAATTCTTTACTCGTTGAGAAAGTAGAAATAGAGATGGGTAGTGTATTCGTTATTTTCTTTTTTTTTTTTTTCCATTGAACAAATACCCAACCAAAAACAACTTAAGGAAGCAACTGGTTTATTTTGGCTTATAGTTTTGAGGGGAAATTCTATGGTGGGGAATACATAAACTGATCACACTGGCAAATAAGCAAAGAGTGAGAGAGTGCCAGATATGGTGGCTCACGCCTTTAATCCCAGCACTCGGGAGGCAGAGGTAGAAGGATGGCCATGAGTTCAAGGCCACTCTGAGACTACATAGTGAATTTCAGGTCAGCCTGGGCCAGAGTGAGACCCTAGCTCAAAAAAAAAAAAAAAAAAAAAAAAAAAAGGAGGAGGAGGAGGAAGAGGAGAACATTGAGAGAGAGTTGAGAGAGAGAGCTCAGGAACTGGGGCTGGGTTAGGAAACCTCAAGACCACCCATAATGACCTCCTAAAGGTACTTCTCATCTTCCCAAATAGTGCCACCAGCTGGAGAAAAAGCGTTCAAACATTTGACCCTATCGGAGACATTTCACATCCAAACCACAGAGGGTAGGGAGTGATATATGATGTCTCAGAGGACATGCCTTTCACAAACCAGTCTCCCTTCAAGGGTATTTTTAAAACTTCAGCCTCAGACTCAGCATCAGATGAAATTTAAAAAGTTATTTTGCTCCTGTTATACTGGATAGTTTCCATAGCAGAATCCAAGTTTTCTCTTCTCCCCACCATGTGCATTCAATGCATCTGACTAGATTTCTGCCTCATGGTCATGACCCAGCTCTTAAGATAGCTGCTGTTCCAGGAGACCTATCCTCATTTCCAGCACGGTTGAATATTGCTTGAGATGCCCTGCTGCACCTCTCTTCCTAGCTCCTTTTTCTGAAAGTTTCTCACCTGCTTCCAGAAATTCTAGTTGCTCCCTGATCCAATGCTTCTGAGTTCCTGGAAAGCCATGCCACCATCCACTCAACTAAAATATTACCAACACCACACATGTCTTATAGTCACGAAGCCCATGTTAGATTATGTCACCTTAGAAGCCAGAATTAAAGTGCACAGTTGTCATGATTCTTTGTTGATATTCTATTGGTCAAAGGTGGATAATTGGGAGTCAGTTCTATCTAGCTATAGCTTCCAAACAACTCTACATATTCTCTGAACAATCAATTTTTGATGCTCCTTTAATTGATCAGTATCCAACTGATAGAATGGCTTGTGGTTGAACTTATCTCTGTATATACTGCGCTGCTTACAGGTAGGTTCTTACCCTACTATTCAGAATTTCATTCTGGTAAGAGAGAAAAAAAAGTAAGGTCTGAAGATAGAGTCATGTAAATGTGCTGGATATGGTCCTTTCCTGTCCACAGTATGTCACTATGACTGAAACTACTGCCTGGAGGTGAAGGACGACTTCAGTGGCGATTAGGAACAGAGCTGCTAATGTTCAGCATTTTCCTTGACTCATTCTTTTGGTATGACACTGCAGAACAGTTTGTTACAGAGACACATACTATAATCTAGGGACGACTAATCCTCAACAAAATAATGGGCATTTTATAAAAAATGATTTTTCTGCTCTCCAAAAGTCTCTTTCACCAGCAAGGTAAAACAATATATCTAAAAAATTAACATTTTGATTCTTGCAATGTTCAGTCCCATGTTAATATAATGAGACTAAAGAAGGAGGCAAAATGGATGGGAAAACTTTAAGAATTTCCACAATCTCTCTGTTTTCCAAATGGTGAGATTCAGCTGTACAAGTATTATAATTACAAACTCTTTAATCAAAAAGGCCACATGGGACTTGGGCAGTGGCTCAGTGGGTAAGATGCCTGCTGCACAAGCTTGAGTACCTGAGTTCAGATCCCCAGCTCCCATGTAAAGAAGACAGCGTGTAGGAGGCATCTATAGTCACAGCATGCCTCTGATAAGGAGGTAGGTAGAGACAAGGAAACCTCCAGAAACTCACTAGCCAGATAGCCTGGTGAACAGAGTGGAACAATGAAAGAACATGTTTCAAACATGCAAAGGAAAGGACCAACATCTGTAAGGTTTCATCTGACCTCCAAATGGTATGATACATATACACCCATACTCACATACATACATATGCAGCACACACACACATACGTGTCAAAAAGAAAGAAAGGGCACTACTGTTATTAACCATGGACCAACCAATAATTTGGTTCACAAAGATTTATTCTAAAGACAACCCAGACTCATGGTTCAATACTGAATCTTCAAAGTGGGCAGATTATAAGGGAGAGCTCAGAATTCTTGAACTCATCCCTATCTCATGTTAATCTTGGCTAAGGTCAACCAGATGACCCCATCGCTGAGTTCAAATGCTAGCTTTTACTAACCCACGCATTTGAAGAGATGGGCACTCTCCCAGGGCCAACACATGTAAAGTGTTTGATCCTGGAACTGAAGCTCAATAGCTACAGCTCACAGAACAAAAATGTTCCCTGGCATGGTGGTGGTGGTGGTGGGGGAACACTTCCAGGCATCAGATATTGGTTGGGCTGGATTTTTTTTGTTCTAAGAATTCTGGCTACTTAAGAATCTCAGAAAGATAGCAACAGTATTCATATCTAAAAGGCTCACCGCATAAAAGCAAACTGCTGTTTCACTGCATTTTAACATAGCACCAGCTGGCTTGGTTTCAATTATGTTGTTGCAAATTGTGGCATTTCTCATTAGGAAAATGGGTGTGATAACATTACCTATAGCTGGCTCAAGTGAAGTGAAACTTACCTATTACTGCTACTGCGCTTGACATTTAATATAAGCCCTGTCCTCTTTTAAGTCAGTCATTAGAGTGATTCTGTTAATTTTGGTGGTTGCAGAGCAGTTATTTGACTCCTCACTGCAAGAGTCTCTCAGCTTCCCACTGTTTTTTTTTTTTTTTTTTTTTCTGATCCATCTTCCTAAAGGTCTTTCCACAGTACCCAGAACACCTGTAGTTTCCTTCCTTTCTTCACAGTTAACTTGGTGGGATTTTATATCACCAGAGAGACAAACCTCTAGATGTGTTTCTGAGAGTATTCCAGTTGAGCTAAGGAGGAACACACCCTGAATATGAGTGGCACTGAAGCATGTGCTCAGATCCCAGATAAAGGAAAAAGTGTGAGTGTCTGCATTCCCCTCCCTCTGCTTCCTCACTGGGGATCCAGTGTGACTACCTGGCTCCTGCTCCTGCCACCATGCCTTCCTCGTCATGATTAACTCTATCCTGAAACTGCAAGGCAGATAAACCCTTCCCCTCTTAAGTGTCTTCATGTTAGGTATTTTGACACAGCAATGAGAAAAGTAACTCACACACTGTGGTAGTTTGAATGGGTGCCCCCCAATATATTCAGGATTTTATTACAGATTGTAATTTAGATCGGCAGCCTCCTGGCTGAAGGCGGTGTCACTGTGGGTGGATCCTAGGGTGTGGGGATCCTCTCTCTCTCTCTCTCTCTCTCTCTCTTTCTCTTTCTCTCTCTTAGACCTGTAAAAGCTGGTAAGCTTCTTTTGCCATTATGGAACTTCCACTGATTTAAAAAAAAAAAAAAAAAAACCCTTCCTCCTACAACTGCCTGGTTTGGAGGTTCATTTCAGTGATGTGAGGCTTTCTACTACATACACCATCACTACGGTGTCCAGTTTATTTAACTGGGTTCTCATCTTACCTCCATTGCTATTGCTTGGTTTCATACCTGTCCATTCAAGCCATTCCCCATTGAGGATCATGATTCTTTATCCTATTAAGCACCATGCAATGATGAGAACTCAAGTTCTCCCTTGTTTTCAGTTCTAGCCTGTTAAATAAGACACTTAAGTCCAGCAATCTATGGACTAATACCTTCCTCCATGGCCCTTTGCCACTCAGTAAATTTCAAAGAGGAGAAATGATTCTTACAGATTCTCAGCACTGACCTCAAGCCAAGAAGGATCACGTTTCTTCGTATTATTAAACTTCATTGATATTAGGTTCTCTGCTGATTATCAAGAATTTAAACACTGAATTTACTAGTGCCAAGGTGACAAAGAACTTGATTTGGCACTGGAGAGAATAATGGCATAGAAGTGAATTACTTAAGACTTAGAAACCATTGTGATGGTTTGAATGGGAAATGCCCCTTACAGACTCATGTGTTTGTGATTAAACCGCATACTCTATCCCAAGCTGATGGAGCCTTTGGAGGGTAGAGCCTTGCTGGAGGTGTCATTGAGAGAAGACCTTGAGGTTTATTAGTTCAGCCCACTGGGTGTGCAGAGCTAAGTCATTCTTCTGTTCTCACCTTGCTGCTGATGTATGGAGGTGTGAGCTGGTTGCTTGTTGTGCTGTGCTTTCTTCATCATGATGAAACTTCTTCTCAAAGCTGCAAGCCTGAAATAAATCCTTTCCTCCTATAAGCTGCTTTTGGTTGGGTGTTTCACCTCATCAATAGAAGACAGCTACTATATCCGTCAAGGAAGAAAATTCCACAAAGGAAAGGTTTACCTTACAGGGAAGGGTAACTCTTTTAGTATGTCTAAGGTAGACCACAAGGGTTTCCAAGCCTATTGATTCAGAGGAAGAGAGGGGGCAGCAAAGAGACACTGACGTGTTTCCATCCAAAGTGCAAGCTACATGGATTTCCAGAGGAAAGAATAGCCAGAAAACAATAAGTTGGGTTTCCCTTGGGGTTATAAGCAGGAATATGTGTGCCTTGAAGCTGATGAAAAGCTATCTCATGACTCAGCCCTTTTTCAAGCATTGCCCTGATCTCCAACATGGACAAAAAGAGATGATAGCAAGAAGGGTGAGGATGCTGGAAACTTTAATGTTGTGGTGGTGGTCCTTGATTTTCAGTTCACCATTATGTCCTCTCCATGACTACCATCAGGCTGTGTCTGATGAGCTTCAGTGCTCAGACCCTACATTTAGGTCCTTAACGAGGTACTGGAGGGGCTGGAGAGATGACTTAGTGGTTAAGCACTTGCCTGTAAAGCCAAAAGACCCCGGTTCGAGGCTTGATTCCCCAGGACCCACGTTAGCAGGAGGCACACTCATCTGAAGTTTGTTTGCAGTGGCTGAAAGCCCTGGTGCACCTGTTCTCTCTCTCTCTCTCTCTCTCTCTCCTTCACTTTTTCTGTCTGTCACTCTCAAATAAGTAAATAAAAAGAACTTCTTAGGGCTGGAGAGATGGCTTAGTGGTTAAATGCTTGCCTGTGAAGCCTAAGGACCCCGGTTCGAGGATCGGTTCCCCAGGTCCCTCGTTAGCCAGATGCACAAGGGGGCGCACGCGTCTGGAGTTCATTTGCAGAGGCTGGAAGCCCTGGCGTGCCCATTCTCTCTCTCTCCCTCTATCTGTCCTTCTCTCTGTGTCTGTCACTCTCAAATAAATAAATAAATAAAATTTAAAAAAAAAAAGAACTTCTTAAAAAAAGAGGTACTGGAGTTGTCATTTAGCACTTTCTCTGTTCTGTAGGAACTTCTGATGTGCAGGTGTCTGCTGTACTGACCTTCCTGCAGCTCTGAAAGCAGTGTGGTGTGTGTGTAGGGGGGGGGAGTGGTTATAGACTGAAATTGGACTAGTGTGGACCAGCTCTTATGACGGGGTCATAGGAAAAAGGTTGAGGTGCTCCCAGGGTTTGTCTCTAAGCAAGACACTATGGAGGAAGTTGCTGAGGTTGTTCTGCCATGAGTTATAAAGCTGAAATAAGCTTCTCTAAAGAACCAATTATGAGATATGAATTCTGATCAGTCATGCTAGAGGAAATACCAAATTATCCTCTTATCTATCTGTAGGAGAATATATATTACAAAACTATTTCTATTACTATATGGTACTCACAGATAAGACTACAGAGACATATACATGAGAATAAAATGATTCTATAGCCCTTGGGGAATTTACAAATTTAAACCAAGGTCACTTTAGAATTCCTATAATTTTACTTTGTTAAGTGTCAAATCTTTCCACTTCAAATTAAGAGAAGAGAGAAATGGGAAAATACAAGGATTTAGGGGTAGGAGTCTTGTTTGCCCTATATACTACAGGGTCTGTAGATAATCTTTTGACACTATTGAAAGTCTATTTTTACAGTTGCTAAACTAATGTACAATTATCTCACATAAAGCAGATCATCACAGTATAGCTGTTATCACTCTTGTGTGTAGTTTGTGTGACAAACATTGAACAAATTCATCTTTTTTTTTTTAATTTTCTTAGCTCTAAGGATATAGTTACAAGGTTAACCATGTCTGAAAGACAGCCATAGATACAGATTTTTTTTTAACCTGTCATGCTTTCCTGTCTCCCAACCAACTAGTTAGTAAGTCTTGTTAGTAAAGATGAAGGAATAGTTAATACTACATAAGGCACTAAAAGTCCTCACTTCCTACACAAGTGGAAAATAAAAAAAAAATCAGTAAGTTCATTGTGTTATTTTCTTGCGATGAAAAGGTAGTTAAAAAAAGTAAAGCTAGTATTTCCCACTGTCCTTTGTTCAGTCTATTAAATTATGCATTCGCTTTTATATAAGCCGACATGGAGATACCACAATACGTTCAATGCTTCAGTTACCTTTTGACTCATTTCCTAACTTGATGTATGTTTTTTCTATCAATCAAATGTAAGACCATCAACCATACCAATTTTACTGAAGTATTATGAACTAGATAAATTATGAGGGTTTATAACTGTGGAATTTGGTAGGCACGTTAAGAAACAGCACGGACATTCAGTGTTGTTGGTGGGCTGAGGTTTGCCTACAATGCTAGAGTGGAAAAAAACATCCTTCAGCTGAACTTAGAAATGATTGCTAAGGGCAGGGGGGCCCAGTGTTTAGCAATAGTTTTAGAGACCATAAATATTTGGGTTTAAATTCTAGCTTTGTTAATCATTCGCTGTGCAATTTTGAACAAGCTACTGAGTATCTCTAATTTGACATTTCTTTATGTATAATCTTATATTAAAACAGATAGCTTTACATTCCATTGTTCACACTAGGTAAAATAAGATAGAAATAATAAGAAGGGAGATGATGATGATGGTTGTTGAGGAATACAGAGGAAGCACGTACATATAGATGTAGACAGAAGAAAAGAGGAAATGACCATCCTCCAACTACTAAAGAAATATTAGTCCTCAAGAGTGAAATATTCATATTTAGTACCATGGACAGAACCACACAGGATTTTTTTACACCTTTCTCCACAATCCTTAGGCAGTCTAATCGACTAAATGAGGTCATATGAAGAAACTAGCTAGCACGCTTGTTTTTATTGGCTTTATTGACATTTCTTATTTGTGGTTATAAAATATGTGCTACTGCTCTGGGATTTCTTCCATATACGCTTGGTGATACACTTATATGCACATTTTTATTCCACAAATATTTTGAAGGCAAATTCCATAAGCCAGGCACAGAGCTGGGGTACCTTAATATACAAGGCTGTTTTTGTGTCCTTGAGAGCTTGTGGTCCAACTGGAAAGCTACAGAAAGCTCAGCAGGGTGAAGCAAGCC
Organism: Jaculus jaculus; assembly: GCF_020740685.1. NCBI lineage: Eukaryota > Metazoa > Chordata > Mammalia > Rodentia > Dipodidae > Jaculus > Jaculus jaculus. The sequence goes on along the minus strand of NC_059113.1, from coordinate 14,694,236 downwards.
CGCCATCCCAGCACTTGGAAGGCTGCAGCAGGAGGATGACTATTGTTTCAAAAGAGGGCCTTGACTGAAGAGTGAGTTTGAGGCATGAAGTGAGAAAGAAAGACTGGAAAATAAAATGTCTGAACTCATCACAGACATGTTTTTAAAGGTCTGGGTTTTTCTCATTGACAAGAAAAACCATTGTATCAATGACAAGAAGACTGAGATTATCAAAAGTACACTTGGGATCATGCTAACAGGTACTTCTAATTTTCAACTTCAAATGGTTTGCAGAGTGCATCTGGCAACCTGCCACACCATCGTAATCAAGGCCCTTCAGATGTTCCCCACAGACTCTGATAAAAGGCACCTTCCAGCCTGGTATTCAAGGCCCATCACTGTCCTGTTCTGCTAAAACTTTAAGTTGTAATTTATAGTTGCACTTTCTCAGACTTCATAACCAATTTTCTGTATGATGCAATGCCACAAAATGCTTGAATTTGTGTCTATTTTTAGAGTACTTATGAGTTGCTAAGACAATAATGAAAGAATAAGCCTTAAACTTTGGCTTATTATGGGAAGTAGTTGAGAAAAAAATGCACCACTTTTTAAGGTACTGAATGATATTTAAACAGAAAGCTTGGTATAGTTTTAAAACTACTGCCATACAATGACTCACCTATCCAGTCATATCTCCCCTGTCACACAGTCTGCAATCCAACTGGCTGTCCCTGAAACTCAATCTGTGCTTATTTATTTTGTATTGGATTGTAATATTCATAACTAATAAAAGAGCATCCCGTTCCATTTTTCTCTTGTCTGTGTTATTCTTATTTAAATGTTTTCTTTCCTCTGTGAAGACTTACCTGATTTCCTGAGGTGGTATCATTCTCATTTTCCTAAACTATTAAATATATCACCCTAATTTAGATATCACATAAGGCATACCTTAGCTCTGCTTATTATAAGCATGGGTGACTTTTCTGGCTTTGAAGAACAGTATCAGGATTGTAGAGCAGACTTAAATGCTTTATGGTAAGGAGAGCAGAAAGTGGGGTCACCAAATAAATTTCTTCAATCTTTTATCCTTTCTTACTCAATATTTTCATAAAAGATGCCATATATATGTATATATATGCATATATATTTGAGACCATATATATATATATATATGTATGTATATATATATATATATATATATATATATATATATATATGGTCTCAAATGTAAGACATTTCATGGCAAAGGGTAAGCTTTGTTCATTTTTATTCTCTCTACAGCTCTAAGCTCTTTTTGGACTATGACAAGATCACAGTTAATCAGTAAACGACTGTGTAAGTGATAGCTTTATCACTAGACAAACAGCTATAAAGGGCATTGTGATTTATAATCTCAGGTCCTCAGACTTTGCAAGTAAGTTTCTATATTATGCAATGTCACCAAATGTTTGAATTTATGCCTATTTTTAGAATATGTATGAGTTGCTCAGAAAATAATGTAAGCTCCAGAGTCGGAAAATTAGTTGAGAATAATGAACCTCTTTTTTAAAGACATAGAGTGCTCTATAAATAGGAACATTTGGTATACATTTAAAGACTACTTGCATATCATGTTTTGCAGTGAATATTAACTACTTGGTAATGGTGAATATAAATATATTTATGCACTAAATTTGTTCTACACAACATCATATGGGCATCTTTCTACTGATATTAATCATGTCACATACAACTTTAGTCTAATGAAAAAATATGGAACCCTGAGTCAGCAGAATTGGTTTGAATAATGAAATCTATACCTTATATCTGAAGCCATACCACCCTAAATGTGCCTGATCTCTTCTGAGTCTGTAAATTGCTTCTTCCTTATATGCAGTTTTTAAATTCTCAGGGCATTGATTTCTCAAAATAGCAGTGGTAATCACACTGTCTTATAGAGTAATAAGAATTTGGATAATGGGTATGACAATACTTTGTAAATTCTGGTTTACTATGAGGGTTAGATATATTGTTTTCATTAAGCTATTAAAAGAAGTAACACAAATAATCATGTGTCAATAGTAGGAAATATATCACCCAAAGTTACATATTACATAAGGCATATCTTAGCTCTGCTTATTATAAGCATGGGTGATTTTTCTGGCATTAAAGGACAGTATCAGGATTGTAGAGCAGACTGAAATGCTTTATGGTAAGGAAAACAAAAAGTGGGGTCACCCAATAAATTTATACCTTAAAGGGCTTCTAGTATGAGCATAAAATTCCACCAATGGTATAGTCAAATCTCTTTTCCAACTTCTGTAAGACATTCTTATGTAATCAGCAAATTACTGTGATATATTCACTTATTTATTTTATAGATGTTTATTTAAAGTAAACATGGGTCCCCTTAAGAGTGTTCAATTCGTGAGAGTATAATAAGGGATAGTTCTTACTCTGAAGAGACATGTAAGGGTAAAGGAGATGGCTCAACAACGGAAGGTGCTTGCTTGTAGAGCCTGCTAGTCTGGGTTTAATTCCCCAGTACCCAGGTGAATCCAGACATACAATATGGCACATGCAACTCATTTGCAGTGGCAAGAGGTCCTGGTGTATCCATGCTCACTTGCCCCCCCCCACCCCTTCTCTCTCCCACACACACATACACAAATAAATATTTTTTTAAAAAATAAGAGACACATAAATATGCATTGCAATGTATGTCTTGAAGCAAAGATTCCCATGGAGTGTTATCTGCACCACCTCTAATAGGTAAATTGGAAAAAATTTCCAAACAGGATAAACTAGAATTTACGTGTAAAAAATAAATAAATAAGTATGTCATAGGCAAATGAGCAAACAGATAGATGGAAGGAAACTCCAGGCCAAGGATATTATGGAACTTAAATTCCCCATGCTTGAGAAAGGGAAGTCCGTGCTATCTGCTTTAACGTCAGGAGTGGGGGGAAAAAAACCACGCCCAGGTGGTGATTACCGCCTGGATAGCTGCGGTCCTCTTTCATCTCTCACTGGATTTGGCATCCAGTTCTTAAGGCTCCCTACCATTCATAGGAGATAGAATGACTCAGGATGACAGAATTGGTGCTGACACCTCTACTTAGCTTTAATAGCAAGCTAATTACCAGAACTACTTATTAAGGGACTATACTACACATAAAATTTACATGTACAAAAGGGTGTCAAAGAGGGTACTTTCCCATCATGTTAACTTTGGCTGATATCCCAAATTAAAATTAAAAGTAATGGATGAAGAATATCCAGTATTCTAAAGACCATGTAACTGATGGTCCTCAAGCTTAGAAAATATTGGGCCATCTGGGAGGCACAGAGAACCAGGGATGCCTGATACTGGGGAGAAGGGGCTGGAGTGTAAGTATTACTTTTTAAAGAGTATCTCAAATGCTGCCACCCCCTTTGGCCCTTTATGCAAGCAAATAGCTTCAGAAATCTTAAATATGCCCTTTAAGTTTAGGGGACATATTCAGGCCTTGGGCCTAACTTAAACCCTCACCCCAAAAGCCAAAAGGCTAGAAGACAGACAAGATACTGGTGGTTTATGTTATATACTTATGTTTTATGTTATAGATAATAAAACATAAACTACATTGCAAATCCAATATCAAAATAGAAAATGATGGGCTGGAGGATAACACAGAGGTTAAGGCACTTGCGTGCAAAGCCTAAGGACCCAGGTATAATTCCCTATACCCATGTAAGCCAGATGTACAAGGTGGCACATGTCTCTGTAGTTCATTTACAGTAACTCGATACCCTGGAGCACCCATTCTCCCTGTCTGTCTTTTTCTCTGTGTGTGTGTCTCAAATAAATAAATGAAATATTTTTTTTAAAAAAAGGAAATTATTCCTCTTTGTTTCCTATGTAGAACAAGGTCTTCAAATCCCACCTCTGATTACTGACAGAAGGTTAAGAATAACTTGCACTTTGAAAATTTCTAGATTGAAGGTTGAGAAGAAAGATTGGTCCTAGAGAAAGAATCCAGGTGTGAATCAATTTGAAAGAGATTCTGTGCCAAAGGTGGTTTTGGAAGACCAAGGGACACCTGTGGAAGTTCTGTAGAACAGACAGAAATGATCTAAGAAGGTACCTTAGCAGCCAACCATGGAAACATGACCTCATCAGATGCCAGCAGAGAGGAGATACCCTGAGCCACAGTCTTCTGAGAAACACTTAGCAAGAGATTAATGACCTAGATCTTCCTTTATAACACTGGCAAGATACCAATGCCATGTAAACGTGATGGTAGCAAGAAAGAACTCCACCCTACACTGTGTTTCTATGCCCAGACTCTGCCACGTGGGAAGAGACAGCAGGGTGAAAGATAGGTAAAGAAGTAGTCCAGGACAGAATTGAAGAACTTTCCCATAACCTTCTTTCCTCATCGTGATTTTCCTAACCTGAAGTTATCCAAAGCTGAGTACCTTGGGGAGTGGGAGAGAAATCTCAGATTGATGTAAGAAACTAATGTTTGAAAGTTGTAATGGATTGGACTGTATAATGCCTGAAAAATAAGGCATCCATATCCAGTGATCAGAAAACCTTTGGTTACTTCTTTAGACTTACCTAGAGGAAAGAAGGTGTGGATAGGACAACTTTAAAAGGCCAATGTAGAGATTAAAAAAAAACTATGTTCCTGGGGCTGGAGAGATGGCTAAGTGGTTAAGATGCTTGTCTGCAAAGCCAAAGGACCTAGGATCTATTCCATAGGACCCATGTAAGCCAAATGCACACGGTGCCACATGCATCTGGATTTCATTTGCGGTGGTTGAAGGCCCTGGCGCACTCATTGTCTCTCTATCTGCCTCTCTTTCTCTCTCAAATAAAATAAAATAAAATAAATTTTTAAAATATTATTTTCGGGCTGGAGAGATGGCTTAGTGGTTAAGTGCTTGCCTGTGAAGCCTAAGGACCCCGGTTCGAGGCTCGGTTCCCCAGGTCCCACGTTAGCCAGATGCACAAGGGGACACACGCGTCTGGAGTTTGTTTGCAGAGGCTGGAAGCCCTGGTGCGCGCATTCTCTCTCTCTCCCTCTATCTGTCTTTCTCTCTGTGTCTGTTGCTCTCAAATAAATAAATAAATAAATAAATAAATAAATAAATAAATAAATAAATAAATAAATAAAAATTATATAAAATATTATTTTCCTCCTACTCATACCCTCCTGAGGCCATGGTGGTCAATAAACCATTTACACATGAAGTATGTCATGTAGTTTTGTTGACCATGAAACCACTTCTTACAGAGACCATGTATGTTGTTCAAGGGTACCACGTGAAAGAGTGAAAACCAGCACTGCTCCTACCTCTGGGCCTAGGATTCACCATCTAAGCTATGCTGCTCCTCAATGTTTCCATCACTGCTGGTAAGGTCCTTAGTATGTTTTACTTGAAGCCCAGATTCCAGAAAAGGATATGACAAAGGAATGGCAAGGACCCGGAATAGCTAAGAAAAAGAAAAATAGAAGACTGTTTTGACCAGAAACATCATCGAAAATTCCTTCTATTTATTTATTTTTAAGATGTATTGTGTTGGCTTACAAGTGTTCATTGGGTTTCTCCCGTGAGTCAGACAGCGTGTGGGACAACGAGGACACCAATGTGAAGATGGTGTGTGCCATCACGAGGATGTAGTTACACTCTATAGACAACCCACCATTCTCAGCTCTGTCTGCTACGTCCTCTACTGCGCGTGTGCAAGCCCTGCTCGAGAAACAAGCCTGGGCTCTGACTACAAGGTCATAGAGGGTTTTGTGCAGGAAGCGACTTCTTAACTGAGACCATAAGGATTGGCTCAAATGCAAAGAGGAGGCAGCAGTTACTCTCCACAGAAAGAAGGGCGCCTATAAAGTCCTGCATGCCACAGATTGGGGCGGGTGGGGGATCTGACAGCTTGGAAGAATGGACAGACATGGAGAAGCGCCCATGGCAGAGGAAGTGGTAAGAGGGGGAAAAAACCAGCAAACGCAGGCAAGATGGTAGATGCCACATTGAGAGGACTTCCTAGAAATGGAGTTCAAATAGAAGAGGACAGCAAAGGACATACGAGTTTACACAAACCCCTGAAATAGTATAAACAATTCAGCTTCTGAAAAACTTCTCCCTGTGAACCTAATCCAAGCCACAGCTCTGATCCAGAAAAATGGAGGAAATGGCAAGAATGTGATGTCCCAAAGTTTATCAGCTGGTTTCACAAATATGGTCCTCTTTCCTTTCCTGTACCTCCTCCTGATTCAGTGGATGCAGGAATTAGGCATCCAAACAGACCAGACCCATCACAGCAAAACTCACAGACTTCTCAGTGATGTTAAAAAAGAAAAATAAAACATGTTGTAGTTGGAATCAAAGGTCCTTTTCCAATTTAAATCACAGAAGCCATTTGTTTTATTTGGTTGCTTATAATACATATGTATCGTTGGCTGTTGCACATTGTACAATGCATTGCTTTGTTTGGTGGAGAAATAGAAACATGCTGAAGGCAGACACAAGCAAAGATTCCCCATTTTATCGCCAATCTAAAGGCCAAGGATCACTCTCTGTCACTCCTACCCTCCTTACTTCACGACCTTCTTTAGATTGCTTTTCTTGAGAATGGGGGAAAAGAAATAGATTGGGGGATGGGGATAGTATTTAAATAATGACTAAACTGTCATCCAGTGGGCTTCTACTCAGGCATACGATGCTGGGTATCTAGCATGTTTTATCACATATAATTTCTTCAATAATCCTAGCAGAAAGATACCATCATTTACAGACCAGGATCTCAGCCTCAGGAAGATTGACAAGAAGTCTTCCTGAATCCAGACGTTCTAGGTTCTGCATTACTCCCGTGCAGTGGGAACTCACCTTCAGTTTCTTTACTGTTTGAACGAGGCTAGTCCTGGATAGGGTGGAATAGAATAAAATAAGATGGCTACTCTTCACAACTTATAATGCATTAATTTGAATAAGGTCTATTAAGTTTTAAAAAAATGCAATACTAGTCTCTTGGGCTTTAGCCAGAGCCTTAGTTTTTGATTGAGGAGCAAATAAAAAGTTTTCTTTTAGTCCACAAATCTATTTTTTCATTAAAATCAGATATTCCCTCAAGGAATGTTAAACATTGGGCAGGACACCAAAATATACTGCCAAAATTTCTTTCTTCATTCTGTAGTGTGCAGCTATTTCCAGTTTTCTCTAAAAGCAAGTTTTCTAGGCTGACAATGACTCAGCAAACTTGCATAATAATGCATTCTTGAAACTTCAGTTTTTTTCAATAGAAAAAAAATGAAATATCAAGTCCATGTCTCTATGAAAGATACCAACTTTAAGGGGAGATGCATGCACAGAGGTATTAATGATGACACACACCACAGGCCACACAATACTTGCATTTTGTACAACCTAGTATTCTATTTTGTTAAGATACTGTCTCTATGCATATTCCAAACCCAGATATGTTTTGCAAGATGTGTGACAATTTGCAAGTAAAATATAGATAAGCTGAAAGCAATTGGTTTATGGTTATAATTTGTGATTGTAATTTCTAACTAGCATGGTGAGGCTGACTTGTTAATGTCAAAGATACAAATTGAAATATGGTATACGTCAAATAATCTGAAAAGCTCTGTTATGGTTTGAGTATGGCTTGTCTCCTAATGGTACATTTTCTAGAATCGTGGTCCTTAATGTGACAGTATTGAAAGGTGGAGGAAGGTTTACAAGATGGTGCCCAACAGGAGGTAATCTGCTGACAGAGGCTTCATGCTTAGAAGGGATTAACAGGAGTTGGCTGGTTTCTTGGGGCTGGCTTAGTTAACATAAGAATGGGTTGTTAAAAGGAAAGATCACAATACATGTCTCTTCCACACATGACATTCATTACACCTGTATATTCATTCGCCCTGTGATATTATCTGGACTGATTATGAGGTCCCCACCAGAGAAGTAGCTGTCCAAGTTTGAACTTCCCAACCACCTAATCTATGAGCAAAATGCTTTGTTTTTTATAAAGAACCTACTCCTGGGTCTTTTGTTATAGCAACACAAAGAGGACTGAGCAAACAAAACCCTCCTTTCACTTGCCCACTTTCATATTCCCACTAACATGCTTGGAAATAGAGGGAGATCCATGCTTACAGGAAATGAGAAAAACAGACTAAATAAAAACAGAGAGGTGGAGAGTGGGCCAATCCCATACGGTTAATTATTCTGTCTAATTAGTCTGTCATTGCAGTTTTATTGAGATATAACTAAAAATTAAAATTTTATGTAAATTTATATAAAATTTTACCAAGACTTCAAGTATGATATTTTAAGATACATATATACCATAGTTATTTTCACAAATTAAGCTAATTAATATATACATATACTTACGATCCACTCTCTCAGTCAATTTCTGCCATCGTACTTTAGTCTCATGTTGCACATTAGGTCTGCAGAATTGCCTTATAATTGCAGTTTGTGCCCTTTGGCCAACAGATGTTTGCTGTATATGTTAGGGAGTTGACATGCCCATTTCATTACAGGAGCAGAAGGTCTTCATCACAAATGCACTAAAAAAGAAAATAACACTTTGCCCCTGAGACAGAGTCCTGCTTGAATTTTACTAATTATAGCCCCCTTCTCCTCCATAACCAAGGTCAATCTATATTCAGGCAAAGTACAGATGAAGTTTAGGCTGCAGATTCCAGTAATGAATTGCATAATCACTTACAGAATACTTGCCAAAAAACCCAACAACAAAGAAACCAGCTTTGACATTCTTCATCAGGATGGGTCTAATAGAAGAGGAAACTACAGTTTTGTTTTGTTTTGAACTAATCTCACTGTGAAAAATGAGAAGTAGCATTTCTTCTATCAAACACTTACTTCCAAAACACAGAGGACATGTAGAACAACTTTATTTTTAAGGATAGTGAAGAAAGGATTAATTTTCTAAGCAACTGGGGACAAGAAGTAAAATTAGGAGATTAACAAACTTTCATTTGGAAATTTAAAAAAATCAAGAATAATTTTAAAAGTATAATCAAGACAATTGGAAATTAATTATTTCAGAAATTATAGTTGTGAATTTAAATGAAGACTTGAAATATTCTTTCAGAAACTATGAGGTAGATGTTCAAAAGCACATGTGATTGCCTGGGGTTGAGGAGATGGCTTAACAGGTAAAACGCTTGCCCTGTAATCACGAGAACCTGTGTTCAGATCTGCAGCACACACATAAAAATGCTGGGCTTGATGGTACATGACTATAATCTTGGTGTTGGGGAAGCGGAATCAAGAAGGTCCCTGGGGTTCAGTGGCTATCTAGCCAAATCAGTGAGCTCTGAGTTCAGCAAGCAAACCTGTCTCACAGAATAAGGTGAAAAGTTATAGAGAAGGACACTGGGCATTGAGCTCTTGCCCCACACATGTACCCACCCACACACGCACCCACACACATAGGAACACATATACCCATATGTGCACATCACACCCATACACATGCAAAAAAAAAATCAATTTATGTACCATTCAAGAAAAAGAACAGCCCTTTATTCCCATTATCAGCTGTTATAACCATTGATGCACAATGAAACTGCCAAAAGATTTATTCCAACAAGAAGAGACCTTAAATGCTCTGACCTTGCAATGAGAAGACATAGGTCAAATGAAGAGAAATTGCTTTTCTTTTTTTTGTTGTTGTTGTTTTTTAATTTTTTTTTGTTTATTTATTTGAGAGCGACAGACAGAGAAAGAGGCAGAGAGAGAGGAGAGTGGGTGCGCCAGGGCTTCCAGCCACTGCAAACGAACTCCAGATGCATTCACCCCCTTGTGCATCTGGCTAACATGGGTCCTGGGGAATTGAGCCTTGAACTAGGGTCCTTAGGCTTCACAGGCAAGCGCTTAACCACTAAGCCACCTCTTCAGCCCTGAGAAATTACTTTTCTTGAAGCCTTTAGAGATCCAAATTGCAGGGAAAGCCACCACCTAAACTTCTAGGTAGACAGGCACATCCAGAGAAGCACATCCACAGAGGCTCACTTGAGAGCTTGCCTGCCTTCAGCAGAAGCTTCTAGAGCCATAAGCTAGTATGTGCCCTGGAATGGTATCAGGGATGGCTTCCAAGTGAATTGCCTTAAACAGAAAGTCCTGATGAGTTGCTGGAATCGAAGTGTGACCTTGTGAGAGAGCGAGAAAGAAAAGCCATGCCCATATTGCAAGAATCTACCATAGAAGCATTTTTCCTAAATGGCTTATCTTGTGAAGAGCTCGGCTACCTTTCTCATTTCTCTTTCTTCCTTGCTATGATAGAAATGAACAATGAAGATTGCATTCCTCACAGAGAAAGTAGAATTTTGACACAGTACAACTCCTATTCCCAGCATATTCCTCATTTTCCCTGGGCCAAGGTGGGCTACTTGCTGAACGTAGTAAAGGGTTGACATGGCCATTCATAATAACAGAAGAAGGTTGGCATTACAAATGTCGTAAAGAAACACTTTGTCCTGAAGACACATTCCTGCTTGACCGATTCTAATCATTTAGCTTCCTTTCTAGAGAAGCAGTTCTGCCAGATGTGTCCAGAAACCTGCTGGTGTTTCCTCTTCTACATTTCAGTCTCTATTTTTTTCCTTCTGTATCAGTGTGAACCCAGACTAGGAAATGAAAGCATCCAGCTGGAAGACATGTACCCCAAACACAAATGGGAGAGCCCAAAAGCTAAACGTGGTGGGACAGGGTGTGGGGCTGCTGATGAAACCGAGCACTACCTCCAGCTTGACACTAAATGTCCTATGATGTGGTCACGCTGACTCAGGCAGGTCATTGTTTGACAGATTTTTTTCTCTTACCACCGAAAGGCTTTCTAAATGATTTGCTGCACCTGCTGAAAGTCAGAAGGCAAGAAGCAGGAGAACACACCTCAAGCCTCAGAAAAGACTTTCTGAGCCATGTAAGACAACCTGAGTGAACTGGGAAGACAAGCAAACATCGGAAGGAAAACAGTTTTGTCTAAGGAAAGTAAAATTAAGAAAAAAAGTATATGTACAATCTTGCTGGTTCAAGAGTCTAATCACAGTTACTCAAAGGTTTAAGTAAAGATGATCAAGGCCAGCCTAGAAAATTTAACAAATCCCATCAAAAATTAAAAAACAAAATAGTTTTAAGAGGGCTGGGGATATAGCTCAATGGTAGAACACCTGCCCAAGTGTTCACAAGGACCTAGGTTCAATCCTTAGTTCTGTCAATAAGTATAGATAAATGCTCATATAAAGCATTTTAAAAGGCAACTTACTTTAAAAATATGGACTCAGGGCTGGAGAGATGGCTTAGCAGTTAATCACTTGCCTGTGAAGCCTAAGGACCCCAATTCAAGTCTTGATTCCCCAAGGGCCCACATTAGCCAGATGTACAAGGGGGCACACACATCTGGAGTTCATTCACAAGAGCTGGATGCCCGGCGCACCCATTCTCATTCTCTCTCTCTCTATCTGCCTCTCTCTGTATGTCATTCTCAAATAAATAAGTAAAAATAAAAAATTTTTTTTTAAAAAAATGAATTCATACTAAAAATGTAAATGCATAGATAAGTATATTGACCTACCTTATTTACTGTTCAATTCTCGGTGCTGCTCCTTCCTGGTATAACAATGCATGTGTAGTATATACGATGCTCTATATATGCTATATACATACTTTAGATTACAAATGAAGAAAAATAGTGAAATGTTTATATTTATTTAAAATTTGTCCAATATAAAATTTTGAGAATCAGCCCAAAGAAACTAAACAAACAGCTCCAGAAGGCAATGAGTATTATGGAAGCAGTACTTTTTAAGAGATCTGGACTAGAACTAGAACTAGGCCCAGTTACTTTGAGGAAGCCCCTCACTTCTCCTTGTCTCAATTTATATATGTATGCAGAGAAATAGAAAATGCCACTCTGACAGGGATGGTGGAAATCAAATAAGACAATAGGCGTGACAGTGTTTTCATACCGTAATCCTCCCTTATCAGCAGAGGTTATGATCCACAACCTCCAAGAGATGTCTGAAACAATTGGTCATAGGAAGTCAGCATGCAGTTTGTTAATTAGGCACAGTAAGAGATGACCAACACCAAGTAATAGTAAAAGAGAACCATTTAGACAAACTTCTATAAAAATTATGTGAATTGCTCACGTACCCCCACTTTGCAGCTGGGCAGGTAGCATACACAGCATGGGCAAGCTGGACACAGGGAGGAGTCATTTTCCAAGAAAGAGCAGGTTGGTACAAGGTTTAATTGTGCCACTCACAATAGCAATTTGAAGGGTTCCAATTGTTTATTTCTGGAAACTTCTACTACCATTTTCAGATCATGGTTTGCTAAAGGTAATGGGGTCCATGGAACCCCAAAACAAAAACAAGATGGGATAGGCTATTATGTTCTAAAATCTTATTAACATATTTTTGTTGTTCATGTTTGCAGAAGTTTATCACTAACCAAGCAAGTAGAGTTGAAAGCAGATGCTCCAGGTCCCACGTTAGCCAGATGCACATTGTGGCACATGCACCTGGAGTTCATTTGCAGTGGCTAGAGGATCTGGCACACATTCTTTCTCTCTTTCTCTATCTCCCTCCCTCTCTCTTCCTCCATCTGTATCTAATAAATAAATAAAACAATTAAAATTTTAAGAAGAAATATTATCTCAATCTTTCTTTAAAGAAGTTACAAATGATTTTTAATAGTTTTGTAGCAAGTTAGTCCCTTGGAAAGTTCAATAATTATTACAATAAATCTTATCCTTATTCTATGCATCAAAGTGAGAGCTATATGAAAAAAATAAACTATACATTCTTAATATTGTAATCTCACACATTACTTAGTACAGTGTCTGGAACTCAGCCAGGACTCGCTAACTGAACTTGAGTAAGAAAAATAAGCCAGTTATCAAAATATAAATACTGCATTATGCCACCTCTGTGATATATCTAAAGAAAAGAAATTCATAGAACCCAAGATCACAATGGTAGTTACCAGAGGAGAGAGAGAAGTGGGGAGTTACTTATGTTTCACTGCATATCTAGAGATCTTCCACACAACAATGTACCTATATTCAACAACACTGTATTATCTACTTAAAACTTTGATTAATAAATAGGGCTGGATGGGCTGGAGAGATGGGTTAACGGTTAAGCGCTTGCCTGTGAAGCCTAAGGACCCCGGTTCGAGGCTCAATTCCCCAGGACCCACGTTAGCCAGATGCACAAGGGGCGCACGCATCTGGAGTTCATTTGCAGTGGCTGGAGGCCCTGGTGCACCCATTTTCTCTCTCTCTTTCTCTCTTTCCCTCTCTCTCTCTCTCTCTCTCCATATCTGCCTCTTTTTCTCTCTGTGTCACTCTTAAATAAATTAAAATGAACAAAAAAAATTTAAAAAAAAATAAAAATAAGTAGGGCTGGAAATACTGCACAGTTGATAGAGTGCCTGTCTAAAATACACAAAGCCTGCAAACGCCCAGCACTGTATAAACCTGGGATAGTGGCACAAGTCTACATTGCCAGCCCTCAGAAGATGGAAGCAGAAGGATCAGAAGCTTAAGGTTATCCTCAGCTGCATATAGAGATCAAGGCCAGCCTAGAATATATGAGACCCTGTCTCAAAATAAAACCTTATTTTGTTAAGAGGATTGGTCTTGCTTAAAAAAGGTATTCTTAAAAGATTAAAAGAATGAACCATTCCAACTTGCTGTTCTTAATTAATTCATGTATTATTAACTACCTTTAAGACACTCCTACCCCATCTGCTTTCACAATTAATTCAACTTTTATCATTTGGAGCACTTGCGGTTCTGATTTCCCTTAAGACCAATCAGTAATAGAATGAAGCACTCAAAAACTTCTCATCAAAAAAAAAAAAAAAAAAAATCTCCAAAAGAATATTGGGTTAGAAATTTGTATCAGTGTTAAAAGATTTTATCCTTGGGGCTCGAGAGTTCACTTAGCAGTTAAGGTGCTTGCCTGCGAAGCCTGAGGACCCAGTTTCAATTCCCCAGTGCCCACATAAGGCAGATTCACCAGGTGGCACATGCGTCTAAAATTTGTTTGCAGTGGCTGGAGGCCCTGACATGCCCATTCTCTCTCTCTCTCTCCAATAACTAAATCAAATATTTTGAAAAAAAACTTATCCTTTAGCATAAAACTACACTTACATGATAGCTTTCTAAATAATGAAGTCCAATGTCTTCCTTTAAGCTCCAAAGCAGGCTTTGGGAAGGATTTTCTGGCTTAGCACATTGAGTTCATCAAAGAGTACACTGGAGGTTTGCTTCAACACCCAATGTTGACCTCCCTGTGGAACCACACACCTACTGGATTTACAGCACTGGCCATGGAAAAGCCAGAGTTGGTAGGTGAGAAGCACGGCTTCTGAATCCTGTCTTCTGGTTACAATATATCCACTATGCTCATGAACTCACAGCAAATAGGAGTTCCTGCATAAGATTGAACATCCAGTACCTCATCATACATGAGAAGGTGTTCATGCGATCCCACACCCCCCACAGTAAACAGTGGAAGAAATGTTGTCCTTTAGGGGATAGCCACTAAAGGATTGCCCATAATCCAGTAAATAACCTCACACCCATGACCATACAAGCATGATTCACTTCAATCAATGGGTAAAAAAAAAAAAGAAAGAAATAAAATAATCAAGGGATGGAAGCGAGCTGGAAATCTAATGGGAAAAAATGGGTTTTAGTGGGTGAGAAAGGAGGAAGAGATAAGGTAAGAGGAGGAATCAAAATACATTGCTTATAGAAAAATTTTTAAATGGAGAAAAAATCTGGCTTCCTTCCAAGTAACTAGTGCTTACTTAACCAGAGCTGGTTAAGTGCTTTCTGCCAGCTTCTCATTAATTTCCATACAGCTCAACTTTACTTTCTGTTATTCACAAATCTTTCTCCTTCCTTTAAAAGCGTCCAATGGCTTCAACGCACATGTTTATTTTAGTAAAACAGCCCTTGAGATGAAAGCCATTATGGATCCTACTTATGCTGACAAGGATACAGACATCTTCAAAGCCAAAATTTTAGGTGTGTTGGCGGGAGTTGTGCAAGTATGAGCTTGGGATTTTGTATTCCCATAAACCAGAACTCAAAATTGCCTTTAGATATTATCACATGTGTTCTAGTCAGCTTTCCACCCCTGTGTGAAAATACCTAAGACAAACAATGTATAGGGAGGAAATACTTATTTTGGCCCATGCTTTCTCAGAGAGTTGTATTGTTTGGGGGCCTGTGGCGTGATAAGAGTATCCCTGCAAGAAATAAGTGGTAGAACCTGATGGTGCCTAGAAAATGAGGGGGCGGAGTGGAGAAAGGGAGAAAGATTGAGACAGAGGCTGGTATTCTACTATCCAGTTGAAGGGCAGACAAAAACAACAACAAAAAAAAATGGCCTAACTTGTGTTCACCAGCTTACCTCCCAAAACTTCTATTACTTTCTAGGAGTTGTACAGCGGATAAGGCTTGAGCATATGGATCTGTGAAGCATGTTTAAGATCCACATGACACAGAGTGTTAAAGGAAAGGGCTTGGTGTGAGGGTTAAACTCCCTGGTCCACTTGACTACATGTAGCAACACCTAGGAAATGTCGAGGCACACTTGTGAATGTGTGTGAGGCATTCTCACTGAGTCTGAACCTGAACGTGGAGGTGGTACTGTAGGTGGGCTGAGGGCCCAGGACAGTCAAGCATTCCCCTTTCTCAGCTCCCTGTCCCGCCATTATGTGGGCTATGACAAATTAATCTGATTGTCAACTTGATTGGCTCTAAAATTACAAGGAGAAAAAAATCTCTGGGCATGTCTATCAGGGAGTTTCCAGATTAGGTTAACTGAGTTGAGAAGTCCTTCCTAAAATGTAATGGTAACATTCCATGGCCTCAGGACCAGGGCAGGATATAAGAGAGAACGTGAGATGAACAGCAGCGTCTCTTCCTTCAGCTTCCTCGCTGTGGATTGAACGCAGCCAGAGATTTCCTACTCCCATTACCGCGCTTCCCCCCCCCCCCCCACGTTGGACTGTGTCTCTCTGAACTGTAAGAGAAACCTTTCCCCCGTGATATTGATCAGTCACTTTGTCACAGCAAGGAAAAAGTGATGGATAGAGACATTGGATGCCCAGAAATGGGGCCGTTGGCATAATAAATTTGGCCATGTGGTTTTTAGACCTTTGTAACTGATTTGTAGAAGGAATGTGTTTGAAGAGCTTGAAACTTTCAGCGTGAAATGCTTTAAGCAGAGTTTAATGAACAGAGTAGAGCTGGAACAAGAGAGGAGCTATGTGTTCTGCACGAGGCAGAGCTGAAGGAAATGCGAAACCTAAGCCCTATGGAGCCAAACGATTTTATCATGAGCCTTAGATATGATACATGGAGCTCTAAAATTTGATGTTTTCCACGCTGGGCTTTGGCCTTACTTTGTTCTAATATTTTCTTTCTATAATCCCATAGGAATTATAATGTTTACTGTATCCTGTGATATGTTAGCAGTGGGTAATATCTTTGTTCTTTTTTTAGATGTAGGGTATGGCTGTAGCCCAGACTGACCTGGAATTCACCATGTAGTCCTAGGCTGGTCTAAAACTCACAGCTGTCCTCCTACCTCTGCCTCTCAAGTACTGGTATTAAAGGGGTGTGCCGCCACACCCAGCTGTAACTTGGTTTTTGATATTAAGGGCACTTATAGTTAAGAAATTACCTAAGGGAGGAGGGTATTGCCATGGGATATTTTTTATAATCATGGAAAATGTTAATAAAAATTGTGAAAAGATAAAATAAATAAGTAAATAAATCAGAAAAAAAAAGAAATTACCTAAATCTCAGAGGAGACTCTATACTTGCAATCATAAATCTATATGCATCAAACACAGGTACACCACAGTTTATAAAACAAAACCTACTTGACAACAAAACAAAAATAAATATCAATACCATCAAACTTGGGGACTTCAATACTCTACTATCATCAATAGACAGTTCATCCAAGCATGAAATCAACAGGTAAATTATAGAGCACAACAATACCATAGATTAGCTAAACATAATAAACATCTAAAGAACATTCTACCCCAGTTTTACAGAATACACATTCTTCTCAGCAGCCTGTGGAAACTTCTCCAAAATAGATCATATTTTAGGCCATAAAGCATACCTTCATAAATTCAGGAAAATTGATGTAGCTTCCTGCATCATACCAGATCACAATGCTTTGAAGCTAGAAATTAACAACAAAGAGACACCTCAGGAATTAATCCCACCATCTCTGGTAGACTGAACAACACATTTTTAAACAGTGAATGGGTTGTGGTAGACATCAAAAAAGAAAGTACACAGTTTCTAGAATTGAATGATAATGAAAACACAACTTACCAAAACTTATGGGACACAATGAAGGCAACCATAAGGGGAAAATTCATAGTCCTAATTGCTTTTATAAGAAGAAGATAGTGCCCTCAAATTAATAATTGAACCATCCACCTAAAGGAATTGGAAAAAAACAAAAATAATCTAACCCTATGAGCTCCAAAATGGAAAGAAATAATCAAGATCAGAGCAGAAATTAATAGACTGGAAACTAAGAAAAAATTAAGAAAATTGATGAAACGAGCTGAGTTCTTGAAAAAATAAAAAGGTTTGATGAGCCCCTGACCAATTTTATTAAAAAAAAAAAAAAAGAAGTCTCAAATTAACAAAATCAGAGAAGAAAATGGTGAGGTCACACAAACATAAGTGAAATTGAAAGAATCATCAAAACATACTTCCAAAACCTCTACTCAATAAAATTGGATAATCTGGAAGAAATGGATGAATTCCTAGAAACATACTACCTACCAAAACTAAACTCAGAGGAGATTAATCTCCTAAACAAGCCTATCACATTCCTTGAGATTGAAAAGATAATCAAAAATCTCCTCAAAAAGAAAATCCAGGAGCAGATGGCTTCTCAGCCAAATTCTATCAAACCTTTGTTGCTAAAGATTTAAAACCAATGTTTCTTAAAATGTTTCACATAATCAAAGATCAAGAAATGCTCCCCAACTCCTTTTACGAAGCTAACATCACCCTAATACCAAAACCAGACAAAGACACAAGAAAAGAAAACTAAAGGCCTATACCCCTGATGAACTTAGATGCAAAGATCCTGAACAAAATTCTCACAAACCAAATTCTACAACACACCAAAAGCATTATCTACCTTGATCATGCAAGATTCATCCCAGAGATGCGGGGATGGTTTGAAATACAGAAATCAATCAATGTAATGTACCACATAAATAAACTTTATCACAAAAATGACATGATCATCCCAATAGATGCAGAGAAGACAAACAAAATACAACATTACTTCATGTTCACAACACTGGAGAGAATAGGCATGGAGGATGTTTTTAATCTCAACACAATAAAAGTGATATATAAAGCATCTAAAGCCCAAATAATACTTAATAGGGAATGACCCAAGGAGTTCCCATTGAGATTGGAAACTTTTCAACAATGTTGGAACTATTAAGTACTATGGGGAAGTTAGACAGTGGATTTTTCACTATGAGATGGCCATGTATGAGTGTATGGATCAAGGGGTAGAAGACTATGTATTATAAAGTACTATATTTGAATATCCAGTTGATAAGAGGTGGACTTATGATGGTTTATCTGAGTTGTCGGCTTGATTAGCTCTGGAATCACCAGTTTAGAAGACTGGCTGCACAAGAGCCTATAATTGAAATCCAAAGGGAGTTTGTAGGAAAGCTATATAAACTGTCTTATCTTTCAATGGCCTGTCTGTGATAAATTTTTCTGGATTAGATTAATGAAGGTGGAAAGGTCCACCCTTCATGTGGGAGGAACCATTCCATGGACTTGGTACCACAGCTGAATAAAAAGGAAAAAGCAAACTGAGCCCCAGCATTCATAGCTATTTCCTAATAATGGACCAGCCTCCTCCTGTCTTGCTCCCATGCTTTGCCCTCCATGACAGACAGCATCTCCTTGCACTGCAAACAACCGAAATAAACTCTTCTTCCCCCAAGTGCCAAGTGTTTTGTCACAGCAGTGATAAAAGTAACTAATACATACATGAACTAAGCTGTCACCACGCCTTCCCCATGATGGCGAACTGAGCCTTCTGAAACTCTGAGCCAGAATAAATCTTTCCTCCTTAAATTGTCCATATCAACTACTTTCATCAAAGTGACGGGAAAGTAGCTACTACATGTGGTTACATGAATTCTCAACAATAACCTGGATGCAACAATGTTACAACATAGATGCCATGGCTCTAGAGTTTTATTCTGGGAGATGGACAGGAAGGAAGTGTTTATTGATGTAAGTCAACCTTTTAATAAGCTGTGGCATGGAAAGACCAAAGATTGTCTGCGTTAGAAGTTGTGCCAGTTCATTGTGTATTGAAACTTCACCTTTCATTGATACAAAAAGGGGGCAGATTGAACAATACTAAAATGTTTTTGAAGGTATATTCCTCACATATTTAGGATTAAAAATAAAGATCATAATATTTCTAACTGTTTCATTCATTCAAGTAGCACAAGGCTCACAGTGTTAGAAATAACTAACAGGAAATAAGTGTAAAATTCCATTCCTTAAGGTCTTAACTACATTTTTTTAAGGAAACAGAAGAGTCATTCATTTTTTTTAAAGACACGTGGCACATGATTTCCAAAGTAACTAAATCCATAGTCACGTTATCTCATTAAAAACAAGAATTGACTATAAAATAAATCACAAAGTGTTTTTGAATGTGGTAAATATATTCTAATGAATAGATATTATATGTGATATGAATGAAGGCAACTCAAGTTGAAAAACTGCTATAAGTTACCTTATGATTAATGGATAATATCAATTAAGCACTAAAGCAAACTGAATTCACATAAAGTCTAAGATTCCTTTCCATCTAAGCTAGATGTTTTCTAGGAAGGAGTGCTTGGTCATCTTCCTGCTCCCCACTGGAACCTTTGATGTGTCCTAGCAATAAAGGCCTGGAAGTTCCCAGGATGCTCTCTGCCACCCCTCCCCCAAGAACTTGACTGGCTTGTGCCTTTCCTCTCCTGATATTTCACTGTGTGTTTATCCTTCCTGGAGCAGCAGTTTCCTTAGCAACAGGCGTGACCTTTCAGAGTCTCAAACTATGACAGCAGCTATGGGCATGCATTCCCGCAGGCCTCTGCGCCATATCCCCTCTGCCTTCCGCATGAATGCTAAAAGGTCAAAAAGTAGAGTACATGCTGTTTCTCTCTTTAAAAAAAAAAAAAAGCAGACGGCTAAAACAGGTTGGAAAGAACACATTTTAACTGGAATCTCTCACTTAAAGTGTTACTCTAAAGTTTATGCAAAAAAAGAGAACTATTTTCACCAAAGGCAAGGAAGGGCAGGTGGAAGCGAAGCTTACAACGAATGTGGCCGGGAAGTCTGGCTCATGAGAGAAAACAGTAGCAAGGCTGGATGAGTTGGTGAGAAAGGGACACGGACTGTTCTCCTCTTGCCTAGAGACCACAGCGGGAGGGCCGTTCAGGCTCTTGTCACGTAGTGAAAGACTGGGCATGAGTGCTAACCCTACACTTTAGAGTTCTGTGCCTTCAGCTATGTAAATTTTTATTTAAGATATGGTTTGGAGATATTTTTAATCTGTAATCAAGTAAGTAGTCATTTACTGAATTTATTAACATTAAAATTACTTTATTCGCTGAGCCATAATGCTAGCCCCAAAACAGATATTTTTAAGAATAGACTCAATTTTAAGTTTATGCTAATGTGCCATTGCTTTAAATGTGGTGTATGTCCCCTAGACATTCACAGGTTATAACTTCAAATTGTATGAAGTAGGAATAGCTCACCCAGCAACGGAACAGAATAGAGCCCAAAAGCAAACCCACACTTAGGATCAATTGATATTTGACAAATATGCCCAAAGTACACAATCATTTTAAAAAGTCTCTTCAATAAAGAGTAGTGTAAAAACGCCAGGTATCCACGTGAAGAAAGTGAATTAAAAGGGCTAGAGAAATGGGTCAGCAGCTAAGGTACTTTCCTACAAAGCCTAAACATACATACATATACATATACATATACATATACATACACATACACATACACATACACATACATATACATATACATATACATATACATATACATATACATATACATATACATACATATACATATACATACACACACACACATACACAAATTCCACATATTTATGTGTTTTCTTTAAAAAATATGTGGAATTTGTCAAAATAGCTATTGTCAAAAAGGTGGAGGAGGTGGAAGAAACTAAGCATTAGTGTGGATGTGAAGAAAAGGGAACCCTTGAGCACAGTTGGTGGGAAGATGAATTAATACAGCCATAATGGAAGACAATATGGAGGATCCACAAAAAAAAAATTAAAACTAAAACTAGAGACATATGATTCAACAAACCCACATCTGAGTATATATCCAAACCATGTCACATGAGGATGTGGGAGAGATGACTGCCCTTCTGTGTTGACTGCAGCATGATGCACAATACTAAAGTTATGAGTCATATTAAATGTTGGATAAATAGATAATGTGGCACATCTACACAATAAATATTGGTCTGGTTTAACAAGAGAGAAATTGGGCTAGAAATATGGCTCAGTATTTAATCACTCCTTACTGCTTAAGCAAGAGGGCCCCTCAGACTAGAGTATGTCAAGTTCCATGCGGCAAGGCCCACATAAAGAGCCAGTTTTGATAGCACACACACCTAAACCTCAGTTCACAGATGAGGACAATCTCTGGGGCTTGAGGCTCTGGGTTGAGAGAGATAGACTCTGTCTCAAAGAAAGGCGCTGTGAGTGATGAAAGGACTCCCAGCACTCTCCTCTGGTCTCTTCCACACATTTATGAAGAGACAACATTCAGTGAAGACCTCAAGAATGACCAGGAAGAGAGCTTGGAAGAAAGTGAAGAGGGTTTTGGATTGAACGACTGTGTGTAGAGCCCTGAAGAGAAGACTAAGAACATGTAAGTTCTGAAAACTGACCCAGTGACTTGGAGGTGGAGCACAGGGGAGGGTGCCTGGTCATCAGGCAGAAGTAGGCCGGCCCTCGCTGGAGCAGGCGGGCTTTTGGGAGTTGTGCTCTAACCTAAGGGTAAGCAAGCCAGTGAAGGGCATTTGGAGAGAACTGATGCTTTACAACCCATTCCTCAGTAATGTGAAACACTTCTATCTTGGTTTGTGCCCTGTTTTCTACACACCATGTCCTGTTTGGAGCTGTTTTCTGCCTGTTCATTGCACTCATATTTCATTCATTCTTTTAACAAATAGCCTCTAAGTGCCCTTTCCACACAATCTTTGTTCCCTATATGTGGGAAAGAATGGTAGAAAGGTGAGAACCATGCCTCACTTGCAGCATATATACCAAAGGCAGGGTTGGGATGCAAATGGGGAAAATAAACAACTACTTACCAAAGGATAATGATTTCAAAGCGAAACAGCGCTATTAAAAAAAGAAAAAGTGGGGGGCTGGAGAGGTGACTTAGTGGATAAGTGCTTGCCTGTGAAGACTAAGGATCCTGGTTCTGGGCTCAATTCCCCAGGACACATGTAAGCCAGATGCCCAAGGTGGCGCATGTATCTGGAGTTCCTTTGCATTGGCTGGAGGCCCTGGTGTGCCTATTATCTCTATATCTATCTCCCTCTTTCTCTCTCTGTCTGTCACTCTCAAATAAATAAATAAAAATAAACAAAAAAAATTTACAAAAAGAAAAGAAAAAAATTTGAACACTGCAGTAGCTCATGCTTATAATTCCAGCTCTCAAGAGGTTTAGACAGGTGAATTGATGTGAGTTTGAGTTAAACCTGGGTTGCATATTGAGTTCCTAGAAAGCCTAGGCTATAGTATGAGACCTTGTCTCAAAAGAAAAAAAAGTTACAAAGAAAGGAAAGGAGAGAGGAAAGGAGAATGTAAAGAAGGAAAGAAAAAAGAGAGAGAAGGAAGGAATAACAAAAGAATGGCCCTGTGAAAGAAGTGCCTACAATCAATAAAACAATGCACTTGAAGAATATTAAGGGAAGGATCATGGAATATGTTATTCTCAGAAGAAGTCTTGAGGAGAAAAAAGTGGTCTACTTGAGGAAATAAGAGCATAGTACAGTAGCTGGCTATCCAGCGGATGTTTGCATACTAAGAACAGTGGAGAGCCGCGTACGGAGGCCCACGTCTGTAATCCCAGCACTGGGAGGCAGAGGCAGAAGAATTGCTGTGAGTCTACATAATGACTACAGAGACTACCTAGTGAATTCCAGGTCATTCTGGGCTAGAATGAGAGCCTACCCTGAAGAAAAAAGAATGGAACATGCATGCTGATTTAAATAAAAACTTCAGTCCTGAAGGATGGTGTGCAGAAATGGATCCTGGGAGGAGGATTCTGGCGCCAGATATTGACTGGAGAAAGACACAAGCATCTGTTAGATGTCTCAGAATTTTCAGAAACTGCTAACTCTGTATGTTCTAACTACCAAGTCTGAAAAGAGATAAAACCCCTTTTACCTAACCTAAGGCCCCATGTCCAAACAGTTATCCTCAACTATCTCATTTGGAGGTATGGGCAGAACTCTTGTCTCGGATTCCTGTGGCAATCATGCAAATTGAAGAAGTCTAAATGTATTTGAAGTTGAGCTTCTATACAATGTGTGATCAAGCTTAGCAATTCTGATTTTAAAAAGTTAAGGTTGACTTTCAATATATTCACATTGTATTTATATTTGACTAGTGCACTGTATTTGACAAGATCTTTGCTAATGGAAACTATAATCTTGTGGTGGTTTGAGTCATATGGAACCCCCCATAAACTCATGTGTTTTGATGTTTTGAAAGGTGAGTCCTTGATGGAAGAGGGCTTCTAAGGGTAGATGGTATAATGGTTAGTATTCAGCACTCTCAAATCCAGCCATGTTTGTTTATTTTTCAAAAACAAAAACATAGAATATCTTTGAAGACCAGCTATACAGCTAGCATATTTCAACCTTGATTGCATGATTGGTAATCTGAAAAGGGGTAAAGGTGGTCAATAGCCATCTTGGTCCAGTTTTATCAATATTTTTTATGACCCTGTTTAAAAAAAATTAAGGTCTACGTGGAGTCAGGGGAAGAGAATGACGGAGAGAAAGAGTGGGGGAGGGTTAACTAAAATTAAAGATGTTATGAAAAGCCATATGGAAATGCACTTCTGTGTTGGTTAATTAAATATATAATTTTAAAAAGAGGGCTATAGAGATGGCTTTTCATTAAAGGCACTGGCCTGCAAAGCCTAAGAACTCATGTTCGAATTGCCAGGTCCCACGTAGCCAGGTGCAGTGACACAGCACGCAGTGTCGCAAATGCACCACAAGGGGACGGGTGCACCTGGAGTTCGTTTGCAGCAGCTGAAGGCCCTGACAAGCCCTTTCTCTCTCCCTCTCCCTCTCCCTCTCTCTCTCTCCCCCCCCCTTTCTCTCTCAGAATAAATAAAAAATTCAAAAAATGAGAGAAATTGAGGGCTGGAAAGATTGCTCAGTAGTTAAGGTGCTTGCCTCCAAAGCCTGATGACCTTCAGTTTGATTCCCCAACACCCATGTAAGCCAGATGCACAAAGTGGCGCCGTAGCTAGGGGCTCTGGTGCACCCATGCTCTCTCTCTTCTCTCTCTCTTCCTCTGTGTTTCTCTGATTGCAAATAAATAAATTAAAATTTTCACAAAGAGGTCATTTGGGCAGAAGTACCCAGCAGGACTGGATACTGCTATATTAGAAGCCACCGGTTGTTATAAGAAAATCCCAGCCCCGGGGGCAGGATACCTCCCCGTAAGTCATGGCTCAAGGAAGCCCCAGAAACCCTCAAACAATACAGGTTCTCGCTAATGCTTTGGTTGTCACCATATCTAGATAAGAATACACCATTGTTGAAGACACCACATGCTTCAGTTGTAGGACACTGTAAAACCAAGCTGGAACCGAACTGGAAGTCTCCTCCTTGTGTCTAGCTGTCACTGTGCTGGAAAGCGCTGAGCAGGTAGATGGGGGAGGAAAGTTCATCAGCAGTCTTAATCAACACTGTGGATCCTGTGAGCTATGCAATTGGCCAGCTAGGCCTGATGTGCCCGCTGGTGCAATGGAGGCAGAGCTGTTATGGGTAACCAAGCAATCTCTGATTAGGCTTGAAGACCACCCCATGGAAGGAAATTCATGCCAAGTATTGTAAACCCAGTCAAATCCTATGGCTGGGAAGGACATAGGCCCTAGTAAGAAACTACTACTGTTGTAAATGGTTATATTGTGTCCATCAAGCACTGTACACACTGATCCATCTCCCCAGCCTTGAAGTTTCTCACTATATGAAAACTTGTACAAATATGAGCATGTGTTACTTTTAGAATATATTCAACAGTCCAAAAACAAACCTCATAAACATTATTAGCAAACACATCCCATGCCTGTTTTCCAAATCTCTCCTCAACCCTAAGTAAACATGAAACTCTTTTTCTGTCTTCATTTACCTGTATATTCTAGACATTTCACACTAATGGAATCAGATGATGTGTGGTCCTTTGTTACTGGCCTCTTTTTCCTAGCAAGAGTCTTGCAAGGTTCAGCTGTGTTGTTGAAACAAGCATCAGAACTTATGTGAACCCAGACAAATTATTTATCCATTTATCAATTAACAGACACATACATTACTCCTGCTTTGTACAATTATGAGTAACTTATGAACATTATGTACTAGTTTTGTGGACATATATTTAGATTTTTGAAACATATAAAAGTATTGTGGATATATATCTAGGAGTGGAATTGCTGAATCACTTGAAAACTATGTTTAGAGGAATTGTCAAACTGCTTTCAGAGCAGCTGTACCAATTTACATTCCAATTTACAGTTGCGTGAAGATCTCAGTTTCAGCACATTTTGCCAGTATGCTATTTTCTGCCTTTTTTATTTTCATAATCTTTTTGGATGAAAAATTGTACCTTAGCATGATTTGATTTGCATTTCCCTAATAAGGCATCTAAGTATCATTTTAGTGGCAATATGTATATATTCCTTGAAGAAACATTAATTCAAATTACTTGCCCATTTTTATTTTTTTTTAAAAAATATTACTCATTTATTTGAGGAGGGGGAGAGACAGAGAGAGAGAATTGGCATGCCAGGCCTTCCAGCCCCTGCAGAGGCACTTCAGACACACGTGCCTCCTCGTGTATCTGTCTCACATGGGTCCTGGGGAATTGAACAGGGGTCCTTAGTCTTCGCAGGCAAACAACTTAACCACTAAGCCATTTCCCCAGCCCACTTGCCCGTTTTTTTTGTTTGTTTTTTTTTTTTTTTAATTTTTATTTTTTTATTTTTTTATTTGAGAGTGACAGACACAGAGAGAAAGACAGAGAGAGGGAGAGAGAGAATGGGCGCGCCAGGGCTTCCAGCCTCTGCAAACGAACTCCAGACGCGTGCGCCCCCTTGTGCATCTGGCTAACGTGGGACCTGGGGAACCGAGCCTCGAACTGGGGTCCTTAGGCTTCACAGGCGAGCGCTTAACCGCTAAGCCATCTCTCCAGCCCCACTTGCCCGTTTTTAATTGGGAGATTTGATGGGTTTTGATGAACTAGAAGAGTTGTTTATACATTCTAGATATAAACTACTCATCAGATGCCAGATTTGTAAACATTTGCTTCCATGGCGCTCATTACTTTGGTACTGCTGTGTGGTGTATGGAAACTTAAATGTTCGAGTATGGGGGTTGAGGAAATGACTCAGCAGGTAAAGGTACTTCCATGCAAAGCCTACCAGGCCAGGTTCGATTCCCACAGTACCCCCTAAAACTACATGCACAAAGTGATGGATGCATGCATCTGGAGCTCATTTGCAGATGCAAGATGATCTGGCACAGCCATTTGTGCATATGTGTGCTCTTTTCCCCCTCTCTCTAATAAAAAATAATAAAATTTAAAAAAATTTTAGTTTGATAATGTCAACTTTACCAGCATATTTTTGTCACTTAAATTTATGGTGTCATATCTATGAAACAAATTTCAAACTCAAGGTTACAAATTTTTAACCTACATTTTCTTTCAGGGCTTTTATTACTTTATTTCTACATTTAAGGCTGGTACATTTGGAGTACTATTTATCTCTGGTATAAAGAGGGAGATTGGCTTGGAAAGATCGCTTATCCATAAAGTCATTTGCCTGTAAAGCCTAAGAACCCTGGTTCAACTTCCCAGTACCCACGTAAGCCATATGCACAAGGTGGTGCATGAGTCTGGAATTTGCAGTAGTGCACCCATTCTCTCTCTCTCTCACCCTCCCTCCCTCCCTCCTTCCCTCCCCTCCCTCTTTCTCTCATAAATAAATAAATAAATATTTAAAATAGTAGATCAAATTCATTCCCTTGCATGTGGAGTTGCAAGTTTCCCCATGCTATTGAAGCCTATTCTATGCCCACTAGTTCGAAGCACTCTCAACAGTAAAATTGCCACCAACTACAATGCTTATTTCAGAACTCACCTCCATTCTGTAGGCTTTCATGCTTATCCTTAAGCCACCCTGTCTGATGATCTAGCTTTCTGCATTGTTTTACAGTAGACAAATGTGAATTTGCCAACTTTGTTTAGCAACTTGCCTCATTTCCAAGATTTCTCTGACTGAGGTTTCTAAGTCCTTTGAAGTTCCTTATGAATTTCAGGTCAGTTTGTCTGTTGTGTTTTTTTGTTTGTTTGTTTGTTTGTTAGTTTTTTTTTCTGGAGGAGAGAGAAACTAACAAACACTAGGATTTTGATAGATATGTGTTGAATCTGTAGATGAATTTTGCAAGGATGGTCATCTCAGCAGTACTGAGTCTCCAAAGCCATGAACACAAATGCTTGTCCATATAGTTAGAAGATCCTTCATTGCTATTTTAAAAATAGTTTTATTTATTTGTTAGAGAAAGAGAGAGAGAGAATGGGTACGCCAGGGCTTCTAGCCACTGCAAGGGAACTCCAGATACATGTGCCACCTTGTGCATCTGGCTTTATGTGGGTTCTGGGGAATCAAACCTGGGTCCTTTGGCTTTGCAGGCAAGTGCCTTAACCACTAAGCCATCTCCCCTGCCCTCCATTATTTTTGACTGAACTTATTCCTTTCAGTGTACAAATCTTAACATTTTTTTCTTTATAAAATTTTGTTTTCCTTAGTTTTCTTCTTTTGGATTCTACTATACATTAGATTTTAATATCATTTTTGTTTCTTGCCAGTATATGAAATCAAACTGATTTTCTTATAATGGTAATGTATTCCTTACTACATTGCTAAACTCGTTTACTGTCCTAAGAACAGATGCCTCATTATTATTTATATACAAAATCATATGCAATGTTATCTACAAATAGAGATGGTTAGCTGTATTTCTTATATTATACTTACATGCAATGTCATCTGAAAATAGAGATAGCTAGCCATATTTCCTATATATTTATATGCAAGCTTATCTGCAAATAGAAATGGCCAGCTGTATTTCTTACATGATACTTTGAATGCTTATCATGTCTTTATACTCCCTAATTTCCCTGGCTGGAATTCCATCTCATCTTCTGCAGTTAACAACGATCACAGTTTGCAAGTTCTTTGTGATGCTTGTTATCAGATTGAAGAAGGTCCCTTCTACTTCTAGCTTTTTTGAATGCTTTTATCATGAAAGAGTATTAGATTTCAGTAGATGCTTTTTCTGCATCTATTGAGATGGCCATGTGAGGACTTTTTTTTTTTCCCCTTTATTCAATTAATTTGTTTTGTTACATTGACTGAATCTTCAGATGTTACACAACGCCTCCATTCTTGGAATAAATCCGAATTGATGTGTAATAATTTTATCTGCTAGTACATTTGGCTTGTTCCTATTCTTTTGAGGGTATTTTCATCAATATCCATAAGGAACACTGGCACACAGTTGTCTTGGGGTAATTTTTCTGGTTTTTGTATAGGAGTCGTACTGACTTTACCGTGTGAATTGGGAAGTGCTACCACATCATCTGTGTTTTGGAAGAGTTTGTGAAAGTTTAGTATTAATTCTCTAAATATTTGGTAAAATTCAGAAATAAAGCCATCTGAGTGTGAGTTTTCCAATTTGGTTGTTTTTATTGACAATTTTCACACATGGACATAATATATTTTTTGATCATAATCTCCTCCCACTGCCTTCCTTTATGCACCTCCCCTCATGCCTCTTTCACTGAATCCCTTCACTCCAGTTAGTCCCTCTTCTATTTTTATGAGGGGGGCAGAATGTGACCCTTATCCATCATCCATGACACAATGTTGATGCACCCAATATTATACAGATTTTGTGCAAGTAACAAAAACCTGTGAGGTCATGAATGCAACTGCCATTTCATGTCTGGAAAACAGTGTTCCAAAGCCCTCCTCCCCAGTCTCTGTCTCTCACATTCCTTCTGCTCCCTCTTCTGCAATGTTCCTTGACCAATCGAGAGTTTGATTGAGATGTCTTATTTAGTGCTGAGCACTCAACACATATTCTTTGGTCTTTGATGAGTTGAATCTCCCCACTAGTCACTGCTATCTACAAAAAGATGGCGTTAGTTACCGTGTAACAGTCATGCCACTATTGTACCAATGGAAACACCTTGTATGGTTGGTTGTGTAGCTTACATAATCCACAACTAGACTATTGGTGATTCCTCTCTCTCAGCATCCAGCATAGAAATTTCTAACATTATGAAAGCTACCCACTAGGGGAGATTTCTAAAGTTCATCTTGATTTCTCTGTGTACTTCAACTGAAGCATGTAGTATCTTGGGCAATATGGTCTTACCATCTAGTTTTAGTTGGCAAGCAAAGGCACTGGAAATGGCCTATATTGTTTGGAGGACTTTAGGAGCCTCCCTGACCAATAACTCAATGGAAAGTATGTCACCCTCAGTACTGGGATTTTCCTATAACAGCCCAAGACTTCTGGGTATAGCATTTTCTTTGCTTTAAATATTATCAGTTATCACTCCTCGGCCTTTCGGCTAAGATCATGTGTAAATATTATCAATTACAAATTGACAGTTTTCTTGTTATCAGTTCATTTAGCATGTTCATTTATTCTTGAATCTATTGCAGTAATTGGATCCTCCTAGAAATTTTTCCTTTTAAATATTATCATACGAAGAATTAGAAAAACAGAATTGGAGCTTATTTAAATGTTTTTCAAACAAACTTACTAGTTGTTCCCCTTTCCACCTTTCTTCCCCTTCTTACTTAGCCTCTCGTGTCCTCCCCTGCCATGGTCTCCTTTCAGCTTTCATAGCGCATGTCTCCTTTTATTCTCCACCCACCCTTCTCATCCCCTCTTGTTCTCTCTCCTGGTCTCTTATTCAAGGTCTGTATTCACTCTCATACTCCCTTATTTACTTATTGCATTTATTTAGTCATGTTTATTTTAGAGAGAGAGAGAGAGAGATGCAGAGAGGGGGGGGGAAGTAGGGGCACACCTAGGCCTCCATCTGCTGCAAACAAACTCCAGACACGTGCGCCATCTTGTGCATCAGACTTACGTGGGTCCTGGGGAATCAAGCCTGGGTCCTTTGGCTTTGCAGGCAATTACCTTAACCACTAAGGCTAAGCCATCTCTCCAGCCCAAGGGTTTGTTTTCTTTTCAATCTCTCTGTGCAGTACAGCCTAGTCTTGAACTCATTAGGCTGTGCAGGCTTGCCTCAGACTCACTGCTATTCTGCATCAGCCTCCTATGACTATAAGTGAAGTACTACCATCCCTAAATACTATTGTCAAATTTCCTATTTCCCTTTAACTGTTTTCATGTTTTTGTTCCACAAATCTTGGTGATTTAAAAAAAAAAGGGGGGGGGCTGGAGAGATGGCTTAGTGGTTAACTGCTTGCCTGTGAAGCCTAAGGACCCCAGTTCGAGGCTCAATTCCCCAGGACCCACGGTAGCCAGATGCAAAAGAGGGCGCATGCATCTGGAGTTCATTTGCAGTGGCTGGAGGCCTTGGCGTGCCCATTCTCTCTCTCTCTCCCTCTTCTCTCTCTGTCACTCTCTAATAAATAAATAAATAAAAATAATTTTAAAAAAATTAAAAAAAGTGTTTCTTTATAATCATTGTGCTTGTCTGATGATGGTCATGTTCATATTAGAAAATGTTCTTTTTGTCTCCCATGTAACTCTTGCCTTAAAGCATATTTTGATTGATATTAGTATATTCATTCCAGTCCATCTAGGCTTTAATTTGTTTTCTTTCATATACATTAGGCATATTTTCTTCTAATGCAGCACTTTAATTCCCTTGTCAAGTCTTTAATTGTACACTTCTCAAAACTTTTTTCTTTGTGCTTCCTTTGGGGGTTACGATTTATAATATAACTATCTAGACAGAACATTTCCCACTAAAGTTGAGAAATATGCCAAGGCTTTATTTCCCTTATTTTTCCATTCTCTTTCCTTTCTCCTGTGTTCTCTCTCTCTCTCTCTCTCTCTCTCTCTCTCTCTCTCTCTCCATCTGTTTTGTTTTACTAAAGATGTATTTAGGTTTATTTTTCATAGAAGAAATATTTTATAATGATTGCTTTATGCAGTTGTCCTTTAACACGATGTATAAATCATTGAAAACACATCTTAGCATCTGTCAAAATGCCTGTCATTTACCCTGATGACTGCTCCTCACATATTCATGTGGGTTTCAGCCATTGTCTACTGTGTTTTATTTCAGTATGAAGGATGTATTGTAGTTCCTCACATGGGGTAGATCTACCAGCAGCAAGCTCTCTACTTTTATGTTTATGCAAACTTAATTTCCCTTCATTTTTAAGGAATAATTTATCTGAATAGAGCCTTCTTTTTAACTGGAACTTTATTATATTAACATATTTCATATTTGTCATATTCCCATCAGGTTATACTCTTATCTTCCCCCACCCCCTTTCCACTGATGACTTTGTCAATGGCGTTATCAGCAATCACTGTGGGATCATGAATGCACCATCCAGTCTCTGTGGGTGTGTGAGGACAATGCCTTAAATACTCCTTCTCTTTGTGGCTCTTTTATTATTTCATCCCCCTAGTTACAAGATCCTTGACTAACAACATTTTTTCTTTTAATATATGTAATGTGTTATCCCACATCTGGCCCTTGTGGTTTTTGATGGGAAGTCAGTTGTGAATCCCTCTAAGGATATCTGGTACATAATACATCGTTGCTTATCTTACTATACTTGATATTTTCTTTTTGTTTTCACTGATTTGACTGATGTATGTCAATGTAAGGATAACATTAAATTTTTCTGACTTAGAATTTATTGAGATCCTTGAATATGTAGGACAGTATTTTCTCATGATTTGAGAAATCTGAGGTCACTATTTCTTCAATGTTTTTCTACCCTTTCTTTCTCTCTTATCCTATGGAGACACCCATTGTGTGTATGTTTATGGAGTCCCATAGATCTCTGAAATGGTTCCTTTTCATCGTTCTTTGTTTTTTTGTGTCTCTCAGGCAGAATAATCTCAGTTGACCTTTATTCGTGTCAACTGCTTCTTCCCTTTGTGAGATCAGATTTTCCTTTTTTCCTTTGGCATATTTCTCTTTCACTATCCTTTTCAACTCCACAATTTTTACTTAGTTTCTTTTATAATGCATAGCATTGTGATCATATTCTCTGTTGGTTGAGACATTGCTATCGTACTTTATAGACAGTCTTTGAACATATTTAGAACAGCTGGATGCAACAGCAAACTATTACAACCAGTGTATGAGATCCTCCATCTCTTACTAGACAGAATCTTAATTTGTTGTTAGAAAATCAGACTTTTTGAGTAATATAGTTCAACGTGTTTTATCCAACCCCTTTTCTTTCTATTGCCTTTTGTGGCTGATTATTTGTTTAGCAATGTTTCTAGGTGTGTGTTCCATGCTGTTTGTGACCTCTGGGTTCTCTAATGCTTTTATGTGATGCTCTTATTTCTATTTTAAGCCTGGCTTTATAGAATGCATACATAGGTCAGCAAATTGAGCATTCAGTGAATAAATAATCAATTTTTTAAAAAAATCTTGTATTTATGTCTTTCACCCATTCCAACAAGAGCTGTGTTGGACAATGTGTTAGACAGCTTTTTACTACTCTAATGAAATGCCTAATGAAAGTTTCTTTTATAATATTTAATTTGTTTTTATGCAGGTGTGTGTGAGAATGGGGTGGTTGCCCTCAATGTCTTTTGACACTGCACACAAATGTCAGGTGCTTGCACCACTTTTTGCATCTGACTTTATTTGGGTACTGAGAACTGAACCCAGGCTGGTAGGCTTTGCAAGCAAGCACCTTTAACAGCCAAGCCATCCCTCCAGCCCCCCCCCAAGAAAAGCTTATTATATAGAACAAAATGTTTATTTATCTCATAGTTCTGAAGCTTGAAAGTCTTAGATCAGGTGGCCTCATTGGTTTGACCTCTGGTGAGAAACAGTAGTGGGTGACATCACATCATGTTAATGACAATGACGGGAACATGTGGTCATATAGCCAGACCAAAAGCTGAGACTTTTGATACAATCTTCTCATTAAATCTATTAGAGAATCATGTGAAAACTACTTTAATCTTTCTCCAAGGTCAGTGACTTAAATTAGTATATTCTTTACTTTTCAAAGTTTCCATACTATCTACTCCTGCCACACTAGGCATCAAATCTTTGATATATGAATCTATCCAAACCCCAAGATGAGACATAAGGCAATCCTGCAAACCCCAGGCAATGGTTGGGACTTACTACTTGCTTAAGGTGAACCTTCTTTCTCAGGTCTTTCCTAACCATTTTCTCAGATTTATACAAGTTGAGCCTTTTCGATCTTCAGGAACAGATCTAAGCTTTTTAAAGCACCCTGTGGTTGTCAGGTTCTCCAAATTTTCCTTTTAAATCACCCAACCAGGCTTTGCCCAGCTGAAATCGCAGCCTCAGACAGCAGAGATGCCACGAGCAGTTTGCTATTTTTTCAGTAATATCCTGGGTTAAGCTTTTCCCCTAAACACACACACACACACACACACACACACACACACACACACACACACACACAATTACCACGATACTCTGTGAATAGAGATTTCCCAGGATGTTTCAAGTTCAGACAAAATATTAAATGTGCTTTGAGAATTACATTTTTGACAAAGTTCAAGAAGCAATCAGATATTTCCATTACTTTCTTTTTATATATTTTTTATTTTTTATTTATTTATTTGAGAGAGGGAAAGAGGCAGAGTGAGAGACAGAGAATGGGCATGCCAGGGCTTTCAGCTACTGCAAACGAACTCCAAATGCATGTACCACCTTGTGCATCTGGCTTACATGGGTACTGGGGAATCAAACTGAGGTCCTTTGCCTTTGCAGGCAAGCACCTTAACAGTTAAGCCATCTCTCCAGCCCCAAATATTTCCATTATTTTCAATGCTGCTCGTGTATGGCTTCCATTCATTTGAACTGGAAATGGAGGGGAGAAAAAAGAGCTCCAACATGAAACCTCACAATCCCTTGTCTTAATGAGCTTTGACTGTTTCCTTAAAGACATGATTTCCAATCTATGCTATGGCTTTGGTTATTGTCAAATTTTTGAAATATTTGCTTTTACTGATTTACCATATTGTTATTGAGAAGAATGGGTTCCCTGGAAGATCACCATCCCATTAGTCCACTCTCTGCTTCTCTATTTATTAGATACTTCTAACTTATTGCTCTATTATTTGGCCAATTAAACAAGATGCATTATTTAGGCTATTTCTTTCAAAAAGCAGACTAGATATATGCCACATACTATAAAAGACCACTGCAAAAAACAAATACATAACTTTGAGATCTTTACAAGACAAATATTTATTGCAAAAAATAAAACTGCATAAATGAGTATACAAACATCTAGAGAGTGGTACCAAGTGTGTATACAAGTGAGTACCTTGATGTGGGCAGATAAGTAAATGTTTTCCTCTTTTTGTTTTAAAAATTTGTTAAGTTAATGATAAGCTGCTTTGACATGAAGATGTCAGGTGACAAACTTGGCTGGAATATAGGGACAGATGAGGGAAAATGTAGGTCAAACATTGAATGATTCCTCACAGACAGGTAACTTAAGAAAATATTCTTCTAGATACAGGAATAAAAGACATACACACTCTCCATTCAGTAACTAAAACTATTCAGCCTCATTAGCTACTTTGATCACAGGTGAGACAATCCCCACACCCTTCCCAAGCCAAGTTGTATTGGATAAAGGACCTCTGACTTTAAGAAATAATTGCAGGTCAGGGCTGGAAAGATGGCTTAGTAGTTAAGGCACTTGCCTGTAAAGCCTAAGGAGCCAGGTTCATTACCCAGGACCCACTTAAGCCAGATGTACAAGGTGGCACATGCATCTGGAGTTCGTTTGCAGGGCTGAGGGCCCTGGAGTGCCCATCCTCCCTCTCTCTGTCTTTGTGTAGCACTCTGTCTCCCTCTCTCTGAAGTAAGTACATCAGTAAATACATAGAAATGATTACAGGTAACCTGTCTCTCTCTCTCTCCCTCATTTTATCCCTCACATACAAGATGCTGCTCCTGACCCTTCCTCTGACATCAGATGAAATAAAAGGAAATAGTAGGAATAATGAAGTGCCACCACTTGACCAAAGTAAGCTGCCTTTTACCCAGCAGGTAGTTGTGTAGGAATCTTTCTCCTACAATGTGCAGTGTGTGTGTGTGTGTGTGTGTGTGTGTGTACATGCATGCACATGCATGCGCACACACGTGTGTTCCTCATCCCAATACTCACACTTGCTGTGCCTAAAACCTTTTACAAACGCCCAGCCTTGCATGACTTCCTGAAAGACTGCTCACATCTCTGCAGCTAAACTATTCCAAACCGCCCTATTGGTCTAATCTTGAGGACTAACTCTTAAACTTCCATGTTGGTTTAGCTATTCAGGCATTATTCCTTAACTCATGAATCCATCAAAGCTGCTCACCACCATGAATGATGCCTCGTGCTCTTTATGACCGTGCATCATATTTCTTGGCACCCACATTTGAGTAAATATGAAGTGCTAATAAATGTTAGTAGATAAAATTCACTGAGTAGAGAATAGGTGTGGCTCAAATAGACT
The DNA here is from genome assembly GCF_020740685.1 of Jaculus jaculus. Classification (NCBI taxonomy): domain Eukaryota; kingdom Metazoa; phylum Chordata; class Mammalia; order Rodentia; family Dipodidae; genus Jaculus; species Jaculus jaculus. Next base: position 14,658,099 of record NC_059113.1, on the reverse strand, counting down.
TATTTCACATGTATTTGTGCTTCCTAACTACATTATAATATATAATCACCTTGGGGTCACTGGAACCCAGAGGTACCTAATATTTTATATGATAAGTCTCAGGGAGAGTCAGCAATGATTCTAGACCACACAGCCAGTGGGTGGCAGAAACATGTTATGGCCCAGAGTCTAGTCCCAAAACACACCTGCCTGCAGCCTTCGGTGCATTATCTTCCTGATGTCTTACTGATTCTGACTTTAACTTTTCAGGTGGTCTTGAACAAGTTATGTCACATTTTCATCTGTGTCATTCTGCAGTCTAAGGAAGACTCCTCTGATAACTGCCCATTCAGATTGCCACATGTGAATAGGCTTGAACAAAGATAATGAAAATGGCCTGTTCCCCCACATTTATTTCCTTGCTCCATCTTTATGGTTACTAGTCATTAGTGAAGGTCTCAGTAATAGGGAGACTGCAATAGACAGCCCCAGAGAACCTTGTAAAAATCACAACAAAAGATTGGGTGAGATTGGATAAAAACCTGCATATTTTTTACCTTCCTTAAATTTAGATACCTGAATTCTGTATATGTATTCATCTACAAACTCTAGCAGTATGTCTGTAATAAATACAAAGAAAAGATATAGGACACATTGTCTGCTAACTCCTAAATTGAATATCCCTCCCCACCACTTTCTTCAGGACAAGTTTTGTTGGAATTCCTCTATCCTTCATCCTGCTCCCCACCCTCCATTAGTTTTCTACGTCTCCCTTTCCTTGATAGGTAAGCAGGCTTCTGCAACCCTCAAAAATACAAATCCTACTATACTAGTCTGACCTTGACACTCCCTATAGGAGTTTTCTGAAAAAAGACCAACAGAGGCTTTGACAGTAAATCATTTCCAGCAAAGCAGGTTTAATTTTCATGTGAGATTCCCAGAGTACAGGTATGACATAAAAATTTCTCAAATGTAGCCAGGCAGACTTATTTCTCCAGAAAAATAACATAATCTAATTTCATTAAATTAGCACTTGACAATGGCTTATAAATCAATGATGTGGAAGCAGGAGAGAAATTGAGTCTGGTACCATCTTTAAAGGCAGCAGTGAGCCCCCAAATGACAGCCAGCAGGAAGTCATCTCTATTGTTCACCATTGCTAGCAGATACATCCATGGCATCTGTGCCTCTGTTCAGTACCTCACACCCATCTCAGCAGTTTCTGGCATAAGGATCATAACAAGTTGATATGCAACAAGCCTAATAAACACAGCTGTTGGACGCTTAAGCATAACAAGTACAATGCCATATGTCCACGTAGAACAAAGAGATTTCTGCAGCCCCAGGAATCCAGACCCTGTCTTGACAAGCTCTGCCCATGTATTATTAGTAGAATCACTAAAGACCTTACAATCTATGGTGAGCAAACAGTATTAGAATTACATAATGGGTCAAGTAAGATAGGTTTGTGCCAATCGTCAACTCTATCTGCTCCCACAGAGCAGGGATGTTGTGGCTTTTGTAAAACACAATTCAATTTGACTTGGGTGAAATTTTCTAAATGAGTTATTTTTAATTTTCCCAATAGAACTGTTGCTACATAACCAGCCAACAGCAACCCTGAGTGCCGTGCTCAAGTCCTGGGTATACTACTAAAACATGCTTGCATTTGCTCATGATTATCTTCCAATCGGCCAGCACACCCCAGCATTTGACAGAAGGGGTAACAGAGTAGATACGTTTATGTGGTACTTAATGTAAAGTGCTCCCCATAGCCTCAGTGCTTGTCTTTAAACTTTAAACTTTAAACTTCATACTTGATCCCTAGCTGGTGGAGCCTCGCTGGAGGGCAGGTCTTGAGGTTTCATAGTCCAGCCCTGTTGGGTGTTCACAAACAAACTCACTCAGAAGTTTCCCTTCCCAGTGCTGAGACAAAATGTGATGCCTGGGTCAAATGTTCTACCATGCTTTTCCTCACCGTGATGAAGCTTCCCGTGAAACTATAGCTACAATAAACCCGCTTCTGCTTTAAGCTGCTTCTGCTCCCGTGTTTTGTCCCAGCAATTAGTAGCTACAGCTTCCAAAGAAAATAGGAAGCTATTGACCTACAAGTCTTCCTCTAACTTTCTCAGAGGAATTGGATCTTGAAGACAATCCTGGAGCAGAACAAGACTGGTGAGGATGTTTCCATGCTGAAGGAAAAGGCGTTATGTGCTGATAATTTTGATTATTCATTTAGCTGTTGTTATGTGTTTCACATGCATTACTGACATGACTTCAGGATTAGACAAGATCATCTATTAAAGCATTATATGTCATTCTTTCTTATCCTTTCCAAAGGAAATCAATTCTGAATGTGGGGTTCTGCCACAAGTGCTCATATAAACCCACTCTTCCCCTGTGCCTCTTGCAAAAACCTCCTCTGAAAAAGCAGGGCTGTGGCTTGGGAGATGGCTCAGTGAGGAAGAGCACTTGCCAGGGAAGCAAGAGTGCCGGAGAGTGCCTGAGTTCAATCCCCAGTACCGATATAAACAGCTGGGCATGGTCATGCCTGCATGTCACACCAGTCCTGTTGGGGGTTGAAACTGGAGAATCACTGGGGCTTTCTGGTCAACCATTCAAACTAAAAACAGCAGTTTCAGTGGGACTCTGTCTCAAGGAAACAATATGGAAGAGTGAGAAAGGACACCTGACATTTCCTCTGTACCAATGTGTGTGGGGGAGGGGCATACACATCTGTACACACAAGTGACTATCCTGTACATACACACAAACACATACCAAAAATTATGAAAATGTAAAACTGACTAGGGAAACACACTTAGTCTCATGGACTTTGAGATTAGCAAATAACTTTATCCCCTTCTCTCCAAGAGATTTCCACACTCATGAGAGTGCTAAGGGTCAGGATAATTAGATCACACTAACTGTAATGCATGCATTGTAAACTCAGCACAGTAACAAAAAAAAAAAATGGTTACTGATAGTTACATCCTAACAAATATAAACTACAGTCCCACCTACTGGGGCTTCTTCCTCTACTCTCAATTTTTTTTTTCTGCAATTTCTTACAAATGCTACTATAAAATAAAGCAGACCTGAGAAGAAAAAAATTAAACTGAACATCCTCAACGTGCAGCCGCTTGTAACTACCAACCAGTTGCATACCTGGTGTGATTGCTATTGTCTCACACAAGTATCAGAGTTGAGCTTTGGAATTTATTAACCCAATCACTTGAAAACATTACAAGACACATCTCCTCAGTCTGATTTCTTCCATCCTTGGGCTTGCTTCTTGTTGTAGAAGACACTTTTCCAGAGCCACTCTCCAGACCTCGCATCATGTCTCACTAGACAATATGAATTACGAATGTCATTTACTGACAAGAGCAACAAAATTACCTATGTTTGGTTAAAATCATTCACATGTATCACCTATTGCTCAGTTAAAACCCAGGGGGCAACCTTGCCTCAAGGAATAAGGGGACCAACAAACAGTATCTATTAATTTGATAGAGGTAGGATTGCAAACAGACTGAAATAGCAAGGAAATCTGGGGCTAGAGAGATGGCCCCTTGGGTAGGTGCGCTTCCTATGAACGCCTGAGGATCTGAGGGCTCCTGACATAGTTCAAATCTCACCTAAAACAGTTGCCTATAGCCACCTGTGCCTGTAACCCCAATCCTGTAGGAGCACAGAGACCCAAGTGCCATAGCTTCACAGGCTCCAGATGGAGAGGGATACCCGAAATTCCACTCCAGCCTTCACAGGTAAAGGCCCTTCTCCACAGGTGAACATATGACGTGCCATAAGGGAACATACACATACACACCACACTACACACAGGCACTGCACATGTGCACGTTCACACACACACAAACACACAAACACACACACACACACACACACACACACACACACACACTCGAGCAAAAATCTAAAAAAAAAAAATTTTAAAAAGGAAGGAAATCTGATCTGAAGTATGAAGTAACAACAAGAGAGCAAAGGACAGAATACTTAAGCCAGTATTACCTAACACCAGGAAAGCATAGGCTAGGAGCAGATATGACTGACAATTAGATATGTGGAAACGTCTACGTGTAACTATGTTTACATTAAGCTAGCACCCTGCACTTGCACCACCACACCCTCCCCAAGAAACGAGAGGAGCCAGATTTAGCATGAACCACGTCCTCTAAGAATGTTGAACCAGTGAACCGCCAAATTTTCACCATCAAAACAAAATGACCTCACATCGAAAACAGTGTTAAATGATACTTAGAACACACTCACTGAACAAGGTCAGTACCCACTGCAGTGAAAACTGCCACATGACAAATACTGGAAGTAAACAAGGGTGAAAAGAAAAGAACAAGCAAAAAAAAATGAACACAGAAACAGTAAAATGATTAGGACCATTTGTGAACCTATCGACAATGGGCTTATGAGCACTGTAGGAATCAGAGTAAGCTTTGAAAAGTAAGTTATTGTTAAATGTGAGATTCTTCATAGGGTGTCTTTGTTGAAAGAATGTTAGCTTACAAATTACGTGGGCATAGGCTATCGGTTTCAGAGGTCAAAACCCTGGCTGTACAGGTTACACAGTCTGTATGATGTATTCATACAGAATGAGGGCAATGTTGCAGGATTCTAGGAGGACTTGAAACAGCAGAGATACAGTATTTAGTTAAGAGTGGATCTTCACAACCAATTGTGGTCATTGTCATGAACATGAGAAGCGGTGTTGGCAACAGCCTTGGCTGCATTGTGCCAGCAACTGGGGAAGAGGTAGAGAGAGAGTCATCGTGCTGTGTCATCAATCAGATAGAACATTTGTTTATATTTTGTTGACTACATAGAAACAACAAACTATTGACTGAAGGATCATCTCCCTATGTCAGTGAGAATTAGCCCCCGAGTAAATGGTCCCCTTGGGAAATGACAAAAAATAGTGTAGCATAGCCATTCAGGTGATCCCATCCAAGAGACCTCAGACCATCCACACATGCCCATAACTATGGAATTAGGTCACTGATGGGGTAATTCGAGCTTATGAGGCAGCACAGGCTGTGACAGAAGAAAGTACTTAGAAATGTGCTTAAAGAACTATATGTTATGAACATCATAGATGGAGACAAGAGAGGGTTCACCTAAGAAATACTTGCTCTTCCTCTGAAAGTAAAGTTTCCTCAAGACCAAAAGCGATAGTGGCTGCAAGATTCATTATTACTTTCTCCATCCCTTATTAAATTCTCTGCCTTCCAGCTCTACCTTCCCCACTTTGGTAGTTCATTAACCAACAGTGATTAGATATAAGGCTTATGAAAGTAACGCCAGTTCTAGAGAGCTGCAAAAATTACCCTTATCTAAAACAGTGCAATGGAATAGTGTTCCCACACAAAGAGACGTGGTTATAAAAGAAAACTTCATGAAATAATGAGATTGTGTCATGCAAGAAATACTGTGCTTAATTTTACAAAATATTATACCAATCTCTTCAAATTTACATTCTGATTTCAGTTCATCCCAGTCAAGCCTATTTTCATATGACTGATTCTCCCATACCATTGCACCATCTTGTCCATTCCTGTTCGATTCATAAAGTTCTTTCTGTGAAGTCCTTCTCTTGAGTTCTGGCACTTTGACGAATCTTTCTCTCACTTCTTCAAACAATGATTATTGTCTTGAAGTTGCTTTTGTCCTCAGAATCTTTTTTGGTCATTAGACATAATGTCACAGGTTCCTTCCACTACTGTTTTAGTCACCTTCTCTTTGCTAGGACAAAATACACGCATCTGGAGTTTGTTTGCAGTGGCTGGAGGCCCTGGTGCACCCATTCCCTCTTTCTCTCTGCCTCTTTCTCTGTATCTCCCTCTCTCTCTCTCTCTCAAATAAATTACATATATATATATATATAACCCTACCCTTGTTAAACTGGATTTTGTCAGGTACTTTGTCGCAACAATGAGCAAGGTACCAAATACACTTACTTTGAGATGAAATGATCCAGAGTACTCAATATATTAATGGAGAATATCAAGCTTCTCTTTACTAGACATAGGTATAACTAGTATTAGACATAAATGGGTACTTGGAGTCCATGGAGTTTAACCATTCATGTTTATAGCTGAGAAAACAACACTCAAAATTCTCATACTCTAATAAACCATCTCTCAGGGGAATTCTCATATTCTAATAAACCATATATCAGTAGTATTGGAAATAAATGCCACCAGTTTTTTTTTAAATCATTTGGATCTCTTTAAAAACATTGTTTACATTTGCTTAGACTTGTTATATTTTTGTTTTGTTTCATGAGTAAAAAAGAATTATAGCTTAGGATAGTTTAAGCTTGAAATATGAAAATCTTTTAAAAGCATTCTTTTAGCCTTTTCCAACTACAATAGCTAAACAAAAAAAAAAAGTGAAAACTTACAAACTTTCATGAACTGACAAAGGAGGTAAGGTTTGAGGGTAACCAACAATATAGGAAAGACAGGTGCCTACAAAAAGAAGGAGAAGCCTGGCCCACTTTCCTGAAAAAGGTGTCAGAGACGGTCGTTAAGAACAATGTAGTTAAGGTCAGAGCCAAAGCAAGAAAATACAGAATCCCAGAGGGCCATTTTGTATCTACTTCCAAAGTCTTCTGCCATCCCGCCCAGGAGAATGCAGGTTAACACCTGCCCCTAATGTGCACATGTTATTATTTATAGCAGGGTTATTTATGATGACCAACACCTAGAACAAAGTAGACATCCTCATCCCAGCAGGAGAAGCAGACACTACACCAGGAAAGGAATGGTCCATGGATATGTACCCACCAGGACCCACCTCAAAGGCGCATTTTGTCTCAGGGAAAGCAGAGAAGGCTACAGATCGCCTAATTCCATGTTGCATGACAACCAGAAAATACCAGGTATAGGAACAGGGGGGCAATCAGTGGTCACCAAGGCTGAGAGTAAGGGAGAAGGCTTGAGTACAAAATAGCCTTCACTATAACCTCAATGAAGGGAGCTCAACATCATGACCAAGGAAGCATGCTCCAAAGTCATTTGGAATCCCACGGCAGCAAAGAGAAAACTGGCTTTGGAGCTGAAAGAGAGTCAAGTTAGCATCTCTCCTTCTTAAAGAAAGATGACTTTGAATGAATCATGAGACAATCCTGAGTCTTAGTTTCCTCATCTTTAGCTGAGCATTGCCCAAATTAACTGAACACTGAATGTAAAACACTTAAGAGAGGATCAGTTCCTCCCTTCTGACCTTTATTCATGTCAGCAAATCCTAGCATTCTTTCACACCTCTCTTATCTTTGCAGAAATCTAACTTGCTGTCTGCTTGTGGTATGAGGTACTGAGGCACATCAGAGTGTGTCTAAAGCATCTATTTTCTGCCTGGAGACTTGAGGGTCTCTCCTATCAATAAACTATGCATTCTGTTCTGAGACGGATGCTTTATGAGCACCATCAATGGATTTAGCCATGAGGAATTTCTGAAGCAAGAAGCTGGGGGAATGAGCAGGCATCAACAATTCTTGGATATTAAAAATAACATCCCAGAAGGCAAAATGACCTCCATTTGTCTATGCTCCCAAGCCCACGCTGAACAAGCTGCCACGAGCTTTATTATACAACTGCAGAGTGAAATGATTTCCCCCTCGGATTTAATAATGATTTGGAGATTTTTTTTTTTAATGAGAAAGAAAAACCTTAGGGCAATCTCTTTCTCTCTCTCTCTCTCTCTCTCTCTCTCTCTCTCTCTCTCTCTCTCTCTCTCTCTCTCCCTGCTTCCCTCCCTCCTCTTTGCTCTCTGTCTCCTTTTCTCATGCAGAGAGGAAATTAGGAGGCTGTTAGAATTGAGAGTTAGTGAAGCAATAAGCTAGAAATAAGGTGATGATGGACTGAAGAAATGGCTTATCAGTTATGGCACTTGCCTGCAAAGCCAAAGGACCCAGGTTTGATTCCTTAGGACCCAAGTAAGCCAGATGCACAAGGTGGAGCATGCATCTGGAGTCCATTTGCAGTGGCTGGAAGCCCCTGGAGTGCCCATTCTCTCCCTCCCTCTCCCTCTCTCTCTCCCCATCCCCCATTTCATAGATAAATAAAGTAAAATATTTAAAAAAAATAAAGAAAGAAGGTGGTGAGTAAACACGGGTGCCTGACTTCAAGACAGCTATCCCCCTTCATCCTGCCCACACCGGGATCTGGCACATAAAGAAGGATTCTAGCATTTCATGTATGACTAGCAAGATCACAATGCCACTGACAGACATGGTTAGAAGTAGGACGATGGGAAAAAACATAGAAGTATGGTTTGGGCAAAAAAAAATTACAGCATAATCAAGAAACCCATGTCCTCTGAGATTCCAGAGACCACAAATTGCATAAATCTGGTGCTTGCAGGTAACTTTGGGAGAGTTTCCCATAGGGATACCATTTGGAACCATGTGTGCGGTTGATAATCCCTGAGGCAGGGAAGAGAGACGAGGGAGAGGAGAGAAGGGGGCCAAGAAAAACACAAGCAAGAGGCAAGGCTGCAGCCTAAAGAGATGACAGAGGAGACAGGAGAGAAGACAGGAGACAGAAGAGGGGGAGAGAGGGCAGAAGAGAGAAGAGGAGCAGAGGGAAGGGGAGCAGAGATGGGAGGAGCAGAAAAAGAGAGGAGGGGAGTCAAGCAGAGGAAAAAGGTAGAGAAGGGAGGAGAAAAGAACCTCCCATGAAAGAGTCAGAACAAGAAGAGAAGCTTGAAACAACGAAGAACAGAGGTCAGGACAGAAGCCAAGAGAACGGAAGTCATCAGAACAACATGAGTAGGCCAGATCAAATGCTACAACGTGACCAAGCAGGAAAGGGGGTGCAAATCAAGAAAGGATATTCTCTCTCTCATCCCTATGAAAGCCAGAGCTAAAGACATTGCTGAGAGAACACATCCATGAATCTCATCCACAGTGGGCCACCCCTGTACCACCATAAGCACAAGGTGCTGCTGTCCTCAACCACCACCCAAGCCTTATACTCAGGAGCAAGTTGAATGACAACCTATGGGGCTCAGGTTAAAAGAAGAAACCCAGGCTGGAGAGATGGCCTAGTGGTTAAGCACTTGCCTGTGCAGGCTAAGGACCCTGGTTCGCGGCTTGATTCCCCAGGACCCACGTTAGCCAGATGCACATGGAGGCACATGCACCAAGTTCGTTTGCAGTGGCTGGGGGCCCTGGCACACCCATTCTCTCTCTCTCTTTCTCTCTCTCTCTCCCTCTTTCTCTCTCTGTCTGCTTCTCTCAAATAAATAAAAATGAACAAAAAAATTTAAAAAGGAAAAAAAAAAACAATAAGGCCCAAAACATAGAAGGGTACGGGCTGGAGAGATGGCTTAGCAGTTAAGGTACTTGCTTGCAAAGCCTAAGGATCCAGGTTCAATTCTTTAGTACCCCCATAAGCCAGATACACAAGGTGGTACAAGTGTCTGAGTTCATTTGCAGGGGCTAGAGGCCCTGGTGACCCCATTCTCTCTCTTTCTCTCTTTTCCTGTGCCCCTTGAAAATAAATAAATAAAAATTTAAAAGTATAAAAGGGTACAAAATGCAAGTTTGCTTAGCTTTTGAAGAGAGCTTCTTACAGTCCTGAACCCAAAGGCTACTCCCATATTTTGGGCATATGAGAGAAAACTTCAGACAGTCCTAATCTGATTCAAAAAATATTTATCGTTGACCCCACCCAGTGCAAAGGCTCAGACTAAAGTACTAAACCGCAGTCTTAAGCTTTAGGGTACCTGCTTCAGCATCACATGACCGTCCTGTGAAAGCACAGATTGCTGGGCCTTCTTCTGAGAAATTCAGAGTTAGGACTTCTGGGAAAGGGCCTGAATGTTGGTATTTCTAACAATTCCCCAGTGTCTCTGCTACCCCAGGCCTGGGTCCCCCACTCGTCGACCAAGGAGCCTGGTGGGTCAGTATGAGAAAAGAATGGAAGGGCTGAGACCATTTAGTTTAGAAAGAAAAGCTACAGAATGCTATAGTCTAATCCTGATGATGAAAAGTTAGTCGACTCAGCATTCTTGGGATGAAAGTAAATGTCATTTTGTGATGGTTTGAAGGTAGAATGGCCCCCATAACCTCACACTCAGTCCCCATCTGCTGGAATGGAGACTTTGGGAGAGAGAGCCTTGCTGGAGTAGACGTATCATGGGGGTCAGACCTTGGAGTTCATTCTTTCAGCTCGCTGTACTTCCCACCTCCTGTGGTAAGACGTGATGTCCAGCCTCTGCTCTGCCCCGCTTTCCCTACCATGATGAAGCGTCTCCTTGAGACTGTAAGCTGAAATAAACCCTTTCCTTCCACATTCTGCTTTTGGTTGGTAGCTCTGTCCCAGAAACATGATGGCAACTGCTACACCATCTGAGACACATACATCTAACCCAAAGAAACTGGCCTGAGCTTTAATTTACACAGCTGACCCAACACTGCGCCCTTGCTCCTCTCCACTTACAATGGCTAGGCTTCGTTATTGGGTACATTGTCTCTATTTTTTTTTTTTTTTTTTGTCTTTCAACGTGCACTTTCCAGAAACTTCTTTCCTCTTATGTAACTTCCAGCCAAGAGTCTCATGAGTCAGCCCTTCTCAGCATATTGTCATTTGACCATCCTCTGAGGGGTCCATCCCTCTTGCTATCGCTGAAGCCCAAACTCAAGCTAACTTCAAGTTCTCCACCTCCTCCCTAGAGAATCCTCTAGTTCAACTTATCTTCCCTTCATATGCCTTACCATGGGTCCCTTTTCTCTTTCCCAGCCTCGGTTTCACTGTCTATCCCTGAACTGTTAAAATAACCTTTAGCTGGGGTCTCCATCCCACTGTCGCTCCTCCTCCATGCCCTCCTACACACTGCTGCTTCTACGTTACTCATACTTAAATACCAGCTTCGTTTTCATAGTAGCCGTTATTCTTTATTAAGCAATTAATATGTGTCCAACTTAATGCTCAACATTTTATATGCATGATGTCATCTCATTCCCACCTTATGAGGTATGTTTTATTATCACCATTTTAAAGATGAGGCAACGAGTGCTTACTCATCTATAAAAACTTGCTGAAAGTACTGTATTTAAGAGCCTCCGCTATTTAGCCTGCTTTCTTAATACTTTCTCTCATTCTTCTCTTCAAAGCGTCTGTTCCAGTCAAACAGGTCTTCTGATGCCTCCAGACTTGGCTGGACACCCCCACACTGTGGAGGGTGTTTCTCGGAGCCAGCGCAGATTGCCAGTACGCAAGGCCAGGGCCCACAGGAGAGCTCACAGGCCAGAGTAACAAGCCCGAGCCATTATGTTGCTGCTACGAAATCAATGAACACAGGTGACTCATGGAACCTGGTCATGAAATCCATTCAAACTTGACCAGAGTAGTCTTTCAAGCCAGTGAACACTGATCCCCTAGTTCTTGATTGTCAAAGCGTTCAGTCTCAAACTCACACTTCCAGTCCATAGCAGCTACATTCTCATTGCTAACACAAAATACCAGACCAGAAGCAGCTGGTACAAGGCAAGGATGTTTATTCCTGGCTTGCAGTTTCAAGAGGAAGCTTCATCAAGGTGGAGAACACAACGGCAGCCGGCTCACATCACACATCCGCAGTGAGAAGAGTGAGAACACGCCAGCTCTGAACATCCAGTAGTCTAGTACTCCTGAATCCCACAATCTGCCCCTATCAACACACCTCCTTCAACAAGGCTCCACCTCCTAAAAGCCACCTTCCCCCAGTAACTCATGTAGCACTTTTCCAGCCCTAGATGGGCTAACTGTCTGGGGACTGGCTCTCTTCTGGATTCCAGCCAGGTCTCTTCATGTTCTGTGTTGGCAGCATATGGTGTCTTCAGCAGTGGGATCTTACCTCTTAAGTTTATAACTGTGAGGATTGATTAAATCCCTGCCACGATGGGCTGCTTTATGGTGTTTGGTGCTTTCTTGGGTCTTGTACTTCTATGAGCCTGCTTTAGTTTGGGTTATTGTGATCTTCTTCTTGTAGCCACTTGAAATTGGTTGACACTTCTCTGTGAAGTATTCCTTGGAGTATTCTTTGTAGGTTTGGCTTTATGTTCATGTAATCATAGAGCTGTCTTTTATAATGGAAAGTTTACTTTCACCATCTATTATGAGGAATACTTTCACTGGGCATAGTAGTTTGGATTGAAAGCCATAGTTTTTTAGACTTTGAATTGTTCCATTCCAGGGCTTTCTTGCTTTCAGGGTTGCCATTGAGAAATCTGAGGTAATTCTGATGGAATTGCCTTTGTATGGAGTGAGTTATTTCTCTCTTGCTGCTGTATTACTCTCTCTTTGTTTTCATTGCTAAGAGTTTTTTTTAAATTATTTTTTATTTGACAGTGAGAAAGAGAGAGAGAGAGAATGGGTGAGGCACAGCCTCTAGCTACTGCAAATAAACTCCAGACTCATGAGCCACTTTGTGCATCTGGCCTATGTGGGTGCTGGGAAATCGAACCTAGTTCCTTTGGCTTTACAGGCAAGTGCCATAACCACTAAACAATCTCCCCAGACCCATTGCTAAGAATTTTAACTATTATGCCTTGAAGAGTTTCTTCTTTGGTCCTGTCTGTTTGGTGTTCTGTGAGTTTCTTGTATCTAGATGGGCCTCTCTTTTGAAAAACTGGGGATTTTTTTCTTCAATTATTTTTTAATATGTTTTGTGTGCCTCCGGCCTGGACTTTTTCCCCTGCTGATATACCCATGATCTGGAAGTTTGGTCGTTTTCTCTCATATTCTGTTTGCATGATTTTTTGAACTTAGCAAAATTTCTGGAGTCCTGGTCAATTTCTTCTGTCTTATCTTCCAGCTCAGAGGTTCTGACTTTCATTGTTTTTGTTTGTTTGTTTGTTTTGTTTGTTTGTTAGTTTGTTTTTGCATTGTGGTCTACCCATCTTGGGGTAAAAGACTTATTTTATTGAAGAAGAAGCAGATATTTGTCCTTGTAGGATCTTCAGTGAATGTTCTATTTTAAATGTGAACCAGATTGGAGTAGAATGGGGTTATAACCACAGATGTGCAGAATGTGCAGATTGCAAGTACATCAAAGGTACCTGGGAGCTTAGACCTACTTACTCCATTTGAGTGCACTCTTCAACACAGGAGAATAAGAGACTAGGGAACCAAAAGCTTGAAAACTGGGGAGCCAGGGGCAAGAGGCCAGCTCCCACAGTGGCCTGTGCATCCTCTGGCTCAGGAATTGGGGACCCAGGGGTAGGTCAATCTGAAGGTGGAGCAAAGGTCTCTTCAGCAGCATGCAGTGTCCAGGCTGTCCCAAGCCATGAGCAGGGGTACCAGGACCAGGGAGCTGGGAGGTGGAGAACAAGCCAGGAGCTCTGGCCTACTCACTCTCATAAATGTTTTTTAATATTTTATTTTTATTTATGTATTTGAAAGAGGAAGGGAGAGAGTGTGTGTGAAAGAGAGAGAAGGGGCATGCCATAGCCTCCAGCTGCGAGAAACAAACTCCAGACACATGTGCCACCTTGCACATCTGGCTTACATGGGTCCTGGGGAATTGAACCTGGGTCCTTTGGCTTTCCAGCCCATAAAATATTTTCAAATGGTGTGGAGAGATGGCGTAGAGGTTAAGGCACTTACCTTCAAAGGCTGAGGACGCAGGTTCAATTCCACAGTACCCACATAAAGCCAGAAGCACAAAGTGGCACATGTGTCTGGATTTTATTTGCAGTGGCTAGAGGCCCTGGTGTGCTCATTTTCTTTCTTTCTTTCTTTCTTTCTTTCTTTCTTTCTTTCTTTCTTTCTTTCTTCTCTCTCTCTCTCTCTCTCTCTCTCTCTCTCTCTCTCTCTCTCTTCTTTCTTCCTCTCTCATCTTTTTTCTCTCTCAGGTAAATAAAATATTTTTTAAAAAATAAAGAAATGAAGTAGATAATCTAGCTATGGTGTTATGTCACTTACTTTAACTGGGTCAGCATATCCATGCATCCACACAAAGAGTGCATCATCTAATTTATGCAACATTCTGAGACATCTCTCACTCATTCCTTCACAGCATCCAGATAGGACTCCATCAAGAGTTCGTCCTCACAGGAACACTGAGTAGCCTGGCCAAGATGCAAGCTGCTGGCACTCGTAATGCTTTCTCCTGTTTGCACATGACTCACAGCTAAGAGGCACTCTGCTGCATGCACATTTGTGACACTTGCATGTAAGCTGCAACTGCGGGTTCTCTTCCTGTAATTCCCTCTTGGGAATCTAAACCAGATTCTAACTCAGAACCTAAACCAGAATCTAGCACTTCCAAGGCCCATAGTAAGCATTGATGGAGAGAATGAAAAGGAGCGACGAGGACTGCAATGTAAAGAGATGGAATAAAAGCTTCATTTGAAAACGCGACATTAAAATTTAAATGCACAGGCAGTACCAGGAGTCTAATGACATGGAAAGGAGTGAGCCTATTGAAGAGCACATTCTCTTGCCTTTTCCAATTTTCTAATCAGGGTGTATTCAGTCTGCCCCACCACCACTTCACACCTAGGTGCATGCCCAAAGGGAAGGCGTCATTTCTTGTAGCAGCGAAAACCACCTTCAGGAATTGCCTTGCCAATTGAAACCCACTTAGCTATGGAGCCATTGTATAGTCCACCCAGCCATGGACTGGGGCAGATGTCTAGGCATCAAAGGACAATAACCATTTGTTCCCATCCTATTTCATGCCTCAAAGCAGGACACATTTTCAAGTTGAATTATAAAGGGAAGTAGAAAAATCAGAAAGGGGTTTTAAAGGCTGAAAAGTTAGCATAATGACTCAGATTTTCTGAAGACAATAAACTTTGCTAAAGGAGCTGCCTGACTTCAAGATAAAATGAGCATATGCATGCCGCTCTCTTTCCTGTATACCTCCAGTTGAGTTTTGTGCCCAACTAGCCAAACTTCACAATTTCAGTAGATGGTAACAACAAAATAATTGGTGGTGCTGCATCCTACCTGAACATAATACAGTTGTTCAAAGATCCAGACAGACCCAAGAGGGACATGTTGGTTCAGGGATTCTGAGCAAGCTAGGACTTTCACTGATGAAGCCAACACCCTCTCTTCTATACCACACTGCCAGGAAAGCCACAGATATAACAGCCCCTTCAGGAATATTCCAACCAAGACATTTGTGAATGCAGCGGTTAACTTCTCATTGTTGGGACAAAACACCTGACCAAAAGCAGCTCACTGGAGTTTCAAGGGGAAGCCCAGCCATGGTAGGAGGAGCACGGTAGGCCTCAGCAGGCAGCTTGGGTCATGCCTCCACATCAGAAAGGAGGTAGTCCTAATGAGCTGAGCTCTGAACACCCAATGGGGTGAATTACTAAACCTCAAAGCCCATCCCCAGTGACACACCTCCTCTAGCAAGGCTCCACCTCCCAAAGACTCCCAAATTGTCACCAACTGAGGACCAAGTATTCAAAGCACATGAGCCAATGAGACATTTCAGTGAAACCACCACACTGAATAAATGCAGAAGAGTGAACATGTGCTAATAAGAGAGTTGGAGGACAGGCTGTGAAATGCAAGGGCACTTTGCCTGCTTAACCAGTTGTCATTGTTCAGCTTCAGGGTCGGCCAGCTGAGAAGGGAGCTTCCTTTCGCCCTGCCCAGACCATGTAAAGTTCAGCCATTTGCTTAGCCAGTGCCAAATATAGCATGCTAAGCTATTTCCTTGCTTTTGAAAACAATATTTTCTACAATGTATAACACTAGTCAAGTTTATTTTGTAATAGTTCTTTGTTTTGTTGCAGTACATCTAAGTATGGTTAATTGGTGATGTTAACATAAAATATGGTGAGGAATCCCCGGTTACATTTTTGACTATTCCACCTTAAATATTTCTGTGCATAATAATCCATATCAGTGTTGAGTAACCAAAAATCTCTCTCATGAAGTTCCCCAGGACACTGAAGACATTAAACCAAACATGCGAATGTGATGAGAAGCCAGAGAAATATCCTTGCCTTCCATACACATGATGGGTGAGTTGTTCTTTTCTTTTTTTTTCACTCTGTGATAGTTTAGGGGGTTGGACTATGAGTATTTCTTCCTTTGTCTTTTTTCTCTCCTTTGTCATTTGTTTGCTAGTTTTCATCAAAGAAAGGCCTTAAAGGTAACCAAGCAACAGAAATGCAAGCAAATATAGAATGGTAAATCAATTCCTTATTTATCCCATCTTATACTTAAGACACATGGTGGCTGGCTATTTACAATAATGAAGTAAAGAACTGTGGAAACCATGACCTTTGCCCAATGATACACAAAATAGTGGTAGTCAATGCCAAATTGGCATTTCTCTTTAAAATTCCTACCGCAGCTGGAGAGATAGTTCAGTTGATAAGGTGCTTGCCTGCAAAGCCTAAGGACCCAGGTTTGATTCCCCAGTCTCCACATAAGCCAGATGTACTAGATGATGCATGCATCTGGAGTTTGTTCTCAGTGATTAGAGGCCCTAGCACATTCATTCTTTCTCTCATAAATAAAAAATAAATAAATAAAATATTTTTAAAAGATAATACTGCAATGAAAATTAGAATGAGTAAAGTACAGCTTTGCATGATTTCATATGTATGATGTCCAATATCCTCTCTTCAATCCATTTTGAATATCCTCTCGATGTCTGCATCCTCTACAGCAATCCATTTTGGATTCATATCCTTCCTCTGTGGCCTAGGAGACTGGACTGTATGGGCTATAATATAAAGGGATCTTTTTCTCCCCAGCTTCTAGTTGAATTTGTCCAGTGAAGATGTTCTGAAGGACATCAGAGGGAGATGAATGAGGTCAGAGGATTTGTCTCTCAGCTTCCTTGAATCAGCCTAGGCCAGGTCTATCCTTCCACATCTCAAGTTAGTGTTACATTCAAGTCTCTCTGAGTACCAGTTGCCTTTCCCATTTCTTATTATTCTGCCTTGCCTGCCTACTGCTCTTTTAGTTTCCCTACTCAGAGCTTTTCAAGTGCCCTGAATGAACCCTCTACTTCTTGCTTGGAGCTTGGCTGGTACATGACTTGAGATTAATGGATAATATGGACTAGAAGGTAGGGAGAAGTCTTTGGAAACGAGGACACAGGAAGGACACAAGAAAACACAAGAAATGCGTTCTAAAATCCTTCTCTTGGATTCAGTGAGTGTGTAATACAGCACGTAATCCAGATAGAGGGGTTGGCCTAGAACAGAAGTGTCTTTTTTTGGGCTGCAGGGAAAGAGCCTGAAGAGGTTACAGACAAAAGCCAGCTTGCCAGTGGGTAGGCAAGAAAGCAAGGCAGTGTGCACCCAACAACCATGAGTGTGTTAGTGAGGCAAGACTCAAAATTACTGGCTAAAAGCCAAGATGATTGGGCTGAGGCTGAGGACCCAGAATTATGCTGCAACTTTGGAGCAGTTACTACAAAAAGAAAAAAAAAAAGAAGCACTTTTTGGCAAGATTCGTGTAAAGGTGTCTTCCAGGGAAATCTCCGGTGATTCCAGGGACAATGCTCCTAGAGTGGTACCATCCACTGAGGGGCCAACTTTCCCCTCCCAGGACCCCTGATGTAGGTAAGATTGGAGACATGAATGACAAGAATCCCCTTGGGGCAGGACTTGCAACTATCTTAAGAGGAACTGTCGTCACCTAAGGGACAATCATAGGGTAGAGCAACTGGGGTGTTGACACAATGGGTGAGCTGAGTAACGGCTTCTGGAGGTAGGCAGAAACTCAAAGCCGCTCTTCTCAGCTACCTCACTTGAGTCAAGGAATCTCGCCATTCTTTAACATAGATTTTTCATCTATAAACTAGAGATACTAAAACCTTCTAACCATTGAGCATTTTTAAAAAAAAATATTAACTATGATTATTCATGTAAAGCGGTTAGGAGCACTCCTATTATGTAGAACACATTTAAAATGATGTATTTTGTTCATGCTAATAAAATTTTGAGGCTGATGGTTACAAAAAAAAAAGAAAGTACATAAATAGCATGATAGGACCAGGGAGATAGCTCAGCTGTTAAAGACACTCGCATGCAAAGCCTGCCAACCAGAGTTCAATACTCACAGCACACGACTCAGTGATTCCAAAAGAGCTACAGCAATGTAAGGTAGAGCCAGAAGAATACAAAGCTTGAGGGCCAGACAGGCCAGTTGGCCTGATATTCATTTGCAGCAATAAGAAGCTCTGTTTCCAAGAAAGTGGAAGAATAACACAGACACCTCTGTGCTGTCCTCTGACATCCATACATGCACATGGCCCATGTATGTCCCCCCCCACACATACGATAGATAGAAAGATGATAGATATCAATAAAATTCAAACAATATGATAGGAGTCTAAGCTAGATGTATTAAGTAACAAGGAAGCTTATGGAAAAGGAAAATGGTAGGAAGTGAAAAATCAGACTTCAGACAGAGCTACAAGCCCCAGGTAGTGAGGACAGAGGAAGGACTGATTTCATAGATTGGGCATAGGATGGTCACTAGCGTTCATAGTTTCACAGGTGACATACAGGTGAGCAGCTCAAGCTAGCACTGCTCAACATATGTGTTACACTACTCACGCGCCCCCCCCCCCCGTATTGGAGAAAAACTCACCCACCATAACCCAGCATTGGTGCTGTTGAAGATGGAAATGGACTGTGATCCAGGACATAGGTGTCTTCAAATAATGAAAGATAATGTCTGGAATACAGACAATAGCAACATGAGGTTTTCAAAGGAAGGGAAGGCAAAGATTGTGGATGGCATATTAATGTCCTGTGAGGTGCTGAAATAATTTTCCATTCAAGGGAACTGCAAGGAGATGGCAGCATTAGGAGGAGAACCAGGTTACAGTTAAAGTTAAACCTGAAGTAACCCTCTTGCTGGACATCGTGGCTCACGCCTTTAATCCCAGCACTCAGGAGGCAGAGGTAGGAGGATCGTCATGAGTTCAAGGCCACCCTGAGACTGCATAGTGAATTCCAGGTCAGCCTGGGCTAGAGTGAGACTCTACCTCGCAAAACAAAAAACAAAAAAAGTGAAGTAACAGCAAACCACAAGGTGCTTTTAGGATAGGGTAGCATTATTAAATTTCAGCTCAATTCCAAAATATATGTGTTTCAATTGGCCAGTTGTCTAGTAACTGGTTGACAAACTTTGCTTATCATTATGCATTCATTCAATGTAAATTAAAGGGCATGACTTTTTAAGTAGGCAAAAAGCTGAAACATCTTACTTGTGATAAAATGTTAAAATATGTATGTGTATTAATGAATAACCTGTAGTAAAGATACACATTTCAATGCTTCACTTTCTTGGATTTAGAATCAAAGGTAAAGGTTATATTTTAATGAGATTTGCAATATGAACTTTAACAGCATGCTGACATCAGCAAACTATCTTGCTTGGAAGCACTTCTTTATCATATGCCATGCAAAACTCACCAAAAAGTCCAAATTACCCCAAAAGGGGGGGTCAAATGAATTATGTAACATTGCAAAACAGCTCATGACTTTGGGAAAATGTGGGCAAATTAAGCAAGGTGAAGAGAAAATCAAATCTTAGAAAAAAAATCTGTAAAGAGACTAAAGATTTTTAAGAATGTGTTGATGGTGTAGTGATGTTTCTATCAGAGAAGGTAAGAAAAAAGTAGCAGGAAAAAGAGAGTGATGAAAGCAAAACCCAAGGGTGAAGAGAGCAGAAACTGGGATCGTGGGGGCCTAGGGAGGCTGCATTGCAAGTGAGGGGAGAGTCAGGGTTGAGACATGGCTGGGATGGGCTGACCATGCGATCTGTCATGCCATGCAGTCCTGAAGGCCAAAGTCAAGAAGTCAGAATGAGTGAACAGCTTAGGGCCTATTCAAAAGACCACAGATTTTTGTTTACTCTGGAATCCAGTCAGAGCCTTACAGAGGTGGCCCTAAGGTGACCCTCAAAAGGCCTACTAGATTAGAAAACTCCACATCTGAAGACACTCTCTACTCAGAATGAATAGCAGAGACCTTCAGGGTCACCCTTACTGTGGCTGCAGTGATAGCTAGAGAAGGGCAAAGGCCTCTTACTGGTTTCTGAAGAGGTACCACAGGCTGAATATGGAACCGGGTTACAGGCATGTATGACAATGCCAAATGCTATGCGGGCCCTGGGGAAAGGACTTGAGGAGTCTCTCAGACTCAGGCCCTCATGTTGGCCCAGCAAGTGCTGTTAACCACTGAGCCATCTCTCAGCCCTGAGGATCAATTTTGATGCTTCTTAAATCTCTATTTAAAATAAAAGGTTCAGGCTGGAGAGATGGCTTAGCAGTTAAGGCACTTGCCTGCAAAGCCAAAGGACGTAGTTTCAGCTCCCCAGAACCCACACAAAGCCAGATGCATGAGGTGGCACATGCATTTGTAGTTTGTTTGCAATGTCTGGAGGTGCTAGCACACCCATTCTCTCCCTCTCTCTCTATCTCTCTCTCATAAATATGTAAATTTATTAATTAAAAATATTTCTCAGGCTGGCATGGTGACACATGCCTTTAATCCCAGCACTTAGGAAGCAGAGGTAGGAGGATCACTGAGAGTTTGAGGCCACTCTGAGACTACATAGTGAATTCCAGGTCAACCTGGGCTAGACCAAGGCTCTACCTTGAAAAACAACAACAAAAAATTTCATTCCAAGAGGTTTCCTTTAATACCAACATAAAGAGAAAGATGCCATTCTTCCTAACCCTGTTCAGGAGAGGAACGGATGTGTCCTAGAAAGTCTGGGGAAGCTATCTTAAAGGAGCATCCCCCTGTTGCAAGCCCTGTGAGACCCCGCACTAGACTGTGAGAAAGGCACAGACTAAGTAGTGAGATTCCCAGCTCCCACCAACAGCAGTCCTATAGGTACCCTCCTCCAGAAGACTGCAAAGCCACGTTCTGGATAAGCTACCCAGGGAGCAGCCCCCAGCACCATCACCCAGCAGTGACCTCGTCCTCACTGCTCCAGCATCCCTATGCACAGGTTGCCTTTCACAACTTCTCTCTTAAGCATTAGCTACTATCATAGATTGATATTGGGGAAAAATAAACTTGAAAAGTGAAGGACACAGACCAAAATTGAAAGCAAACAGACTGATCAAGGAAAAACTGAAATTATTATCAATGTCTTCATAGAGATAAGAGAAGATACTGAAGCCATGAGGCAGATTATAATACTATTTTTAAGTATAACATTCCAAGAACCAAGAAAAGTTCTTGGAAATTAAAAATGTAAGAACCCAATAAAACACCCCATATCAAGAAGCTAGAAATGAAGATAAAATATTTTAGAATGAAATAGACACATATTTAAAGCCACAAGGGATGAAAATGAAATTTTTAGAATCATATTAATGTATTAAGTATCCAAAGAATTTGATTCCCAGAAAGAGAATTAATTAGTATATTAGTAATACAAAAGATTTCTCTAAATTAGAAATCATGAGTTTCCAAAACAAATAGTCAACTAATATCTAATGTAATGTAACATATTTTTAAAAAAATACTCAGATCTTGGCATGTCATATAATTTCCAAATTCCAGGAATAAAATAAATAATTAAATAAAAGAGAAGCAAAACATTTTCTAAGAGAAACTACAAATCACTTTTAGGAAGAGAAATTAGAATGATGACAGCCTTGTTAACAGCAATTCAACTCTGAAAGTTATGAGGAGAAGAATAATGCCATTCAGGAGTCTGAGAGAAAATTAATATTTAACTAAAATTTTATACCCAGAGAAACTATCAATTAGAAACAAAATAAGAAACATTTTCAAGAATATACGGTGTTAGAAGACTTGTCTTCTAAGGCACTGAGCACTGTTCACCATCAAAACAAAGAAGTAGCATAGGAGAGAATATCTTTAAATCTAGAAAGTTCTATATAGCATTAGGGACAAAGAGATGAACCTAAAACTATCTGAAAAGGTAAAACTGATCATACTTAAAAGTCCAGGAGTCAACATGTAACAACCTTTCAGGGAGCAAGGCTGGATGTTAGAATTGAATGGGATCTGCCCTTATAAATTCTTAAAGAACATAAATTTCAACCTGGAATTATTTTGTCCAATCAAACGTTGACATCAGCTTCTGCCCTAACTTGAGAGAGACATATTAGACCACTACCTCATCCTGATGCAATAATAAGCAAGCTGTTTCTAATAGACAACCACAGCAAAGGCCTTACCTCTTCCCTCTACAAACAGATGTGATATAGGGCATGAGTTGTGTCCTGCAGAATAGAGCAAGAGAGTTGCATGAGCAGGCTGTTGGTGGGGCCATCTGGAGTTGTTCATCTCACAGCAGTTATAGTCATGGAAGCCACAGAGAGAAGCTTCAAGAAGTTTAGGTTTGAGCATCAAAACCCTTTTAAAATGATACTCAGTATCAGATGGTCAGAGAACAGCTAGAGAGCATCATTTGTCACTTAAGTAAAAAGCTCATTTGACATTCAAATAATGCTAGGGGCCTTTTATCTGCTCACTATTATTTCCTTAGAGTTTGCATCTGAAAACTCAACAAACTTCAAATCAAAAATACTTAGAAAAAAACTTATATCTGTACTGATAATGTACAGATCCTTTTCCCCTTGTCTTTATTCCCCAATCAATAGAGTCATAAGTATTCATTTAGCATCTACATGGTAATACATATTAGAAGCCATCTAGAGATGATTCATGTAGGAAGAGTCTATAAATTATATGCACACACTAAGCCATTATTTATAAGGGACTCAAACATCCATACCTTTTTACATTTGTGGGAGACCTAGAACCAAGTCCTCATGCATACCAAGGGCTACTTGCATATGCAGTGTCATATTTTTACTGGCCTATCAATTCCAAATAAATTCATGAAATGGTCTAAGAAAGGGGTTTTAGATCCTTCAAAGAACTACTCATCTAGATTTTGAACCATTACTAAACCTGTTATCTATAATTCATTAGAGAAAGCACATGCTATGATCTCTTTGGGTGGGGTAGGGATAAAAGGCTGAAGTACCATGTGGGAGTTAACTGGATTGCATTTCAGAAGAAACTTCCTCCAGGCTTGATTGTCAAAGTTAGTCAATCTGAGATTTAAAACCACAAAGCAAAGCACACAGCAATTAAAATTCAAAAGGAAAGCAAATAAAAAAAAATATTTCATCAGAAAACTTCATAACCTCAAAAGATATTAAAAGCTGAATATGAAGATATTTAAAGATCCCTGTAAAATTTTAGAATAGACAAGCCAGGCACAGAATGGCAGGTACTATACATTCTCCCTCATATTATGGAAGCTAAGACAGTTGGTCTCACAAAGGTAGAAAGTAGAATAGTGATTACCAAGTAGGAAGAGGAGGGGAAATAGGTAGGGAAGGGCTCAGAATTTCAGTTAGATAGGAACTAAAACTCAGCACATAGCCTTGCTGTTCACCCAGTGCTGGGAGCAGCTGACTCCATGGTTGTACTTGAATCTCTCTATCATTTAGACTTTTGAACCAACCTATTGTCAGGTCCTCTTTTTCATATCTGTGTGATTATCACTTAACTACAAACTCATCTCCTCAGTGAACATCCAGTTAAATTTATTGTGTTCTGTAGTCTAAGTGACACCACAGTCTCCTAGCAGGCATTCCCTGAGATCTGTCTCACCACCCTTCCAACCCATTCTCCATAAACCAGCCAACATGATCTTTTTCAAACAAAAGCATTATTTAGTTTGGAAATCTTCCAGTGAGCTCTCACCAGACATGGAATAATACCTATCGTGCATCTCCTCTGGCACTGAAGTTCAGCTGATTCCCCTTTGATCATCTCTCACAGCTTGTTAGACTTATTTCTTGAAGTTCTTTATTGATTTTTGTTTGTTGAGGTAGGGTTTCACGCTAGCTAAGACTGACCTGGAATTCACTAGGTAGTCTCAGGCTGTGCTCGAACTCATGGTGATCCTCCTACCTATGCCTCCCAAGTGCTGGGATTAAAGGTGTGCGCCACCACACCCAGCTTCTTTAGGTTCTTTAAGAAACTACTGTGAACTACTTTGCAATTAATTGTGAAATTTAGTTCCCTTGATATAGCATCATATCTGATCTCTATTGCTCACTACTATAGTTCTAGCCCAGGATGTTGCACATAGAAGACACTTGAAAACTACCAATCTATCATATCTAGCTTGTTCAATGATCAGCCAGGTAGCTGGAGGTACATAGACTAATCCCATTTGTGGTGACAAACAAAAATGAAGTTATCCCCAAAATCATGTTCATATGGCTATGTAGAAAAGCTATACTTACAGCTTCCTCAACCTCTTTATTCCTGTTGGTAAAAAGGCTCATCTCATCTAATATTTCAATCACAAAAGAACTCTAGAAAGAAATCCAGTAAAATCACAGGAAAACTTCTTAGAAATAATGTTTGAACCAAAATAAGAGAGTACAGGATACAGTATTTGTTGGGAAGGGGAATGGCTAACTCAAACTAGAGCCAGGATCCTGGATAGGAGGGAGCTAAGACAAAGGAGAAAAGTACAGAGACATGTGGAAAGAGTTAAGAGGGCACATATAATCCACTTTCTGTTCTTATAATATTGTGCATGATCAGCTTGAAGATGGCTCTTTCCTCTGAACCTAGAAGTGCAGTGCATAGAAGACAAATAAATCAATTAACTATGGCTTGCCTGATCTTAAAGCCCCTCCAATGTTCGAAATGTACCAGAGTTTACGAACATTTCTGAAGTCTAGTTTTGCAAGCTGGAGAGGAAGGACAAGGTGATCCACATGAACGAAGGTCCGATCCGAGTCCTCACACGGCACAACTTGGGAGGCAACACACCTTCTATGTGGACAGCATCACTGCAGCCGTTCACTGCGGCTGTCTAGTCTAGAATGTGGTTAGTTAATTCCTCTGGTAGTTAATCGTAATTACATCTTTGGGAATCACATGATGAGTCAGCAAATCGATGTGCGCTGACAACTGCTTCATCATTTGCCCTATAGTCAAATTTCACAGTGAATGACCTTAAGAAGTTCTGGAGTCAGGAGACAAGCTTTCAGAGAATAACAAGGAGGAATTCTGAGTGCTTGAAGAATCATTCTGGGAGAGTGTATGCAAGGCAAGCATGAGACAAATACATGACTGTGAAGGAAGGGAAAAAAAAAGTGAAACTGGAAAAGGTTTGAACATAACTACAAAGTCAGTACTGAAGGATGACTGGAGAGACAGGTATGAAACCAGAAGCTCTGATTCAAGGACAAAAGCCAAGGCTGGAGCTATAGGCAGCAAGCAGAATAAACGTCAGAGTCAGAAGACCAGCTAGAAATGAGAGAGGTTTAGTTTGATAACGCTATGTGTAGTACACCCATGGACCTGAGGCTGTGAGAAAGAAGGATTGTTCGGGGCTATTCCCAGAGAACTGCCCTTCTAGTCCAGTGTAATATTGTCTCTTTTCCATGAAGAAAATATGTGGGCAGTTCATCAAAGCAAGAAGTTGTCTCGAGCATCGATTACATTCATTCATTGAAACAGACATCTTGGCCCATTCTCAATCAAATATCACCTTTGAACACTGCGGTCAGCGAAGGACAAGGATTTTTTTTTTTTTTTTAATCCAGACAACCTGAACAGTGGCCTCAACCATCCTCTCCCCTTCTGCCAAATGAAGACTGAATTCGAGCAAATCATCTGGGACTAATCAAAGCAGCTTCACCACCACCCAACTTCTTCAGAAACAAACACCTCACTGCAGTTTCCTTGGCTGTGATGATGCCCCAGCCTCATGATGGGGAGCGTTTGCAAGACCCTTAGGAACAGGAACACGACCCCGTAGGTGTGGTGGTTGATTTTAGGTATCAACTTTACTAGGACAGATACTCAGACAGCTCAAAATGCATTGTTTCTGCGTGTGTCTGTGAAGATGTTTTTGTTTTTTTTTTTTAATTAATTAATTAATTTATTTATTTGTTTGTTTGAGAGCGACAGACACAGAGAGAAAGACAGATAGAGGGAGAGAGAGAGAATGGGCGCGCCAGGGCTTCCAGCCTCTGCAAACGAACTCCAGACGCGTGCGCCCCCTTGTGCATCTGGCTAACGTGGGACCCGGGGAACCGAGCCTCGAACCAGGGTCCTTAGGCTTCACAGGCAAGTGCTTAACCACTAAGCCATCTCTCCAGCCCTGAAGGTGTTTTTGGAAGAAACTAGCATTTCAATGTGTGGGCTAAGTAAGAAAAAATAACCCAAGCAGTTGAGGGTACAGACAGAACAAAAGCCAAAGAAAATAAACTCAGTTTCTCTCTCTCTCTCTCTCTCTTAAATCTGGAGCTCTTCCCCTTGGCCTCCAGAGCCCCACATCTTCCAACCTTTGAACTCAGAAACTTGTACCAGTGGCTTCTATCCTCTGTGGTTCTGAAGTTTGAGACTTGATCCAGAGTTCTCCAAGTTGCAGAGCTCAGATATCCGAACAGCATGCACCATTTCCTAGTAATCCCTCTTTCTTTCTGCCTCTGTCATGTTTACGATCCCAAATTGATTCAACCTATTAATATCTAAGAGTGTCTGTGACCATGAATCAATCAATCCAGAATTAAAACTAGTCAAGAAAAATATTGCATCTATAATTAAACGTGTATAGAAGTTTCCTTGTCATCTTTCCTTACTTATACATCAATCAAGTTCATTGGATTTCATGTTAGGAGTAATTTAGAAAGGATTTAAAGTATACAGGTGTATGCTGTTTTTTATATACAAAGACTACAATATTTTATATATAAGAACTTAAATTTCCATGGATTTTAGAATATAATGAAATATCTATCTTGAAACTGATCTTCCACAGATATAAAGGATGATAGGATATGTATGTCTAGATCAATCTCTATGCCTAGATAGATAGAGATATTTCCTATTTATTTTGTCTTTCTGGTGAAGCCTAATATAACAAGCAAACACACTGCAACTTAAAAATAACCAACCTCCGTTCCAAGTACCCATCTTTAATATTGTATTCTGGTAGGAAAGGAGGAGAAGAGACTGATGTTTTGGTATATATATGACAAGTACATTCTGCACTTTATATTAAAGTTAATAAAATAGGGTCAAGCTGTACAAGAATAAAGATGGTAAAGGGAATTGAGTAGTCTAGGGTTTGAAAGGATAGACAGAATAAAAGAAGGTAGGAAGGGAGACTAGTGGTTCATATCATTGAAGGCCCAGGCCCCATGAACATTTGTGCAATGTGTTCTCTTGGGTCTTCTCGTGTGTGTGTGTGTGTGTGTGTGTGTGTGTGTGTGTGTGTTGTGATGTTAATTTCACTGTCTCACTCTCCAATTCTAAAAGCAGATTCAGAGAGCCAAGCTTCCTTCCCCTTCACTAACTATACATAGGTTGGGAATGATACCAGCAGTAGGAAGCTTCTGGCTGGCTGCCAGTTGCTTTATTACTTATTAACTTATTTTATATAGCCTTCAGCATGGCAAGAAAGCTTCCTTTAATTATCAACAGTAATGCAGAAGTCACAAGGGGAAATCAGAGCCCGAGAAGTGCGGCTGCGCTGATTACACCCCATCTCTTATCAAAGCGGACACAGAGCTGAGAGCTGCGCAGATACTGGGCTGGAAGCCTCAGGCAGTGCGTGGGAAGGAACCTGGAAGGCAAGCTTGGTGCTGGAATGAATTGTCAATGAAGAAGGGTTTTTTTGTTGTTGTTGTTGTTTCCTCCTTCCAGTTCAGGGAAGTTAAACATCAAAATTGCCAGAGATAGAACCTACAGATGAGGCACACCCTTGATAGGCTGGTGGCCAATGTGGCCAAGCGGGGTGGAGATGGGAGGTGGGAAGGGTGGAAAGAAGTTATCACTCCGCATAAGCACTGCCCCAAAGGAAGCTTGAAACCTTTGCACAAGCACAAAATGTCATCACTGATGGTGTCTTATGAGCCAGTTGTTGAGGGAAACTCAGTACATAAGCTAGAAATGCCAGGAGATCCCTCCCTTCTTCCAGTTTCAGACTGTCAGCATTTCAAGAGATAGGTAAAGCAATGCCTTCCTCCTAGAGCTAGCAATACCTTCTTATAACCACATGTGTACCAGCAAAACATTTTACCAGCAGAGTACTTATTGAAGAAAAGTGAAGCAAAACACAGTATTTTAAGGTATTACAAGTATTGAAAATAAACCATCCACCTTTCTGAGTTCCTAGGGACATGCAATTTCTAGAAGGTAATATCTAAAGAAACTTCTGGTTCTATTTCTCCAAGGAGAAGATTGATCTTAATGCAATAAAATGGGAATAGATGAGAGTAAGAAGGTCCAGGGAGATGTTAAGACACAGCTGTTTTCCATGGACACCTGCAGAAAGAAATTCTGCTCTGCTAGCATAAGGTGTTGGTGACATATGTGAAAATACCATCAGGACTCTAGAAGCCCTCACTATGCAAAAGTGAGATGTGGTGGTTCCTTCTAGACAAGTCAGTGGGTTCCCAGTGGTGGCTGCATAACTAAGGCCTAGATAGTCCAGGAACAGTGCAGGTATCAGATGTATTTGAGGACTAGTGAAAGTTTGTAGCATGCTGAAGCAAGAGAAAATCACCCATGCAAAGTCTGCTTTTATAAAACAGGTCATCTGTAAAACTTTGACAGTAAAATATTTGGAGAAACAGAATATTTTAAGAGAGAATAAGTTTATGAGGCTATGTTGAAAGAAAATGACTGGGTCAGAACAGGGAGTGGTAACATTTTGTGATCTCTGGCTGTGGTGCAATGTTCCCCCATGGGCTCATGTGTTTTGAATACTTGGTCCTCAGCTCTGGGCATTTTGGAAAAGTTTCAGAGCTTTTGAGAGGTGATGTCTTGCTGGATGTGATGTTTCAGTGGGTACAATTCTGGAGGTCTCTTAGTCTAGCCCTGATGGCTGCTCACTGGCTGGCTCACTCTTGCTGTTCCCACCATGCTGCTGGTATATGAATATATGAACCAGTTGCCATGCTTCTTTGACCATGATGAAACTTCCCCTTCATCATACCAATATATTAATGCTGTTCTCACTTTTGGTTAGAGAAGCTTCTCTTTTCAGAAGGCAATGACCTTAGAATGACTCAGAAGGCACCATGGTGCTGAGAAGAAGTGACACAGGAGTGCTCAGCACTGAAATATCTCTATCACACCTTCCAAGGCTCAGGGTCTAATGTGGAAGGGGTGGCGGAAAGAATGTAAGAGCCAAAGGAAGGGTAGGACTACTTACAACGTGCTCCCTCCAGACACAAAGTGGCCTGGATATCCATGACCTCACAGTACCTGACACTACCTACACAAGACCATCATAATAGGAGGAAAAGATCATGAATCAAAATAAAAGAGAGACTGATTGAGAGGGGGAGGGGATAAGATGGAGAGTGGAGTTTCAAAGGGGGAAGTTGGGGGGAGGGAGGGAATTACCATGGGATATTGTTTACAATCATGGAAGTTGTCAAGAAAAAAAAAAATTAAGTGTAAGCCTGAAATACACCCTGTCTTCCCATAAGCTGTTTCTGGCCAAGTACTTTGTCCCATCAAGGAGAAAGTGATAAGTAAAAAGGATAAATAAAAAGGATAAATGCTGAAACATCAGGTGTAAACAAAAGAGGTGGCAATGAGCAGTATGTGTTAAGAAAAGGGAGGAAAGGACAGAAAACAAAATTCCAAAGTATTTTTACTGTGATAAGAAACTAAAGTATCTTGTAAAAAATATAAATGAGTATAGTGCATAAGTGTATTTATAATAAAACACACCTATGAGATGAATTACGCTGAAGCCCTTTGCAAAAACAATACGATATTTATAAGGTATCACTAAAACAAAACTTTGCTCCCCTGATTCAAAACTTCTCTCCCACAAGTTATTTCTCTGGCCCTTTCTTTTTGAGCTTCTTCCCATTTTCATACATGTTGTAAATTTCCCTATCTTAAAAGTCATCTCAGAACTGGTCATGGTGGTACATGCCTTTAATCCCTGCACATGGAAAGCAGAGGTAGGAAGATTGCCGTGAGTTTGAGGCCACCCTGAGACTACATAGTGAATTCCAGGTCAGCCTGAGCTAGAGGAAGACCCTACCTCAGCAAAAAAAAAAAAAAAGAAAGAAAAGCCATCTCTACCTAGCTCATCTTCCACTGACTTATATTGGCCAAAAAAAAAAAAAAAAAAAAATCCTACATACACATGGTTTTCACTTGCTACATACAATTTATATACAAATCTTTTCTCCTTCCTACCTTCAGTTCTTAGTTTGAACAACATGGTTTCTAGCTCCCTACTTCTACAAAAATATATCACACTGCCCTAGAGTAACAGTCTCCATCTGACCATACCCAAGTCATTTTTCACAAGTTTACTTCTTAGCATCTCTGTGACATTGTAATCTCTTGCAACCATCCATCCTTAACTACTTCCAACTTGTTCTTAGATTTTAGTACTCTTCCTTTCTTGTTTCCTCCCTGAATCCACCCTTCAGAGTGTCAATATTCTCTTGCAGAGTTATCCCTACAGGCTAGCAAACCAAAACAATCCCTGGGTGACTTACACTTTGGAGACATAGTTCCATTGTTTCTGGTCCAGACAAAATATTTAAGGATGTAGGTTTTGGACAGCATCCAGAGAATCCCCTACATTTTCATGTTTCTGTTGTTTTTCTTTTATTTGAGTAGGTCCAACATGGATCACAATAAGCTAAAAGATACCATTGACTTTGAGTGTTTTGATCAGCTTTGATGACTTTCTATCTGAATTGTGTCTCTAAAAATGACATGGGTTTGCAGGTGATATAACAGATGGCTAGAACAGAGGTATGGGATGGACTGTGTGCATTTACCCCTCTGCTTCTTTTCCCTGATGTTTAGAAACAAGCCTGAAACCTATCACTCACCACCATTTCTAACAAATATATAACAAACTTCTGAAAGCATACAAGATAAAACACAACAAAAACTTGGATAGTAAATGCCTCTGAGAAGAATTGGACATCTGGGTAAAAGAACTGAGAGATTAATTCTCCACTCCAACCATTCCTCCAGATTGCCTGTGTGCTATAGGCACATGAGCCATAAGCTCAAAAAGTAAATTTTAATAGAAAATGCACAACATACTGTGTTAGCCTCTGCTGATCTAGAAAGAGGTGGACATAGAACCCCTTCTTTCAAAGAGCTTACAGTATCCTTTGGAAGATGGTATGTCATTTTAAAGAAAATAATAGTTTATTTTGGCCCCTTTACAATACTGACCTTATCATGTTGCCTAATATTAGCCATCATATTTAACCACTCTGATTTCAGTGTCTTTAACTGTGAAATGAGAAGTTGGAATAAAATAGCTACTAATTTAACTCATTTATTAAATATATTCACCCGTTCTAAAATTTTTAATGAAGATTGTATTAGGTAGCTTTTTTTATTTTATATGCAACCCAAAACTTGATAGTCTAAAACACTAATTATTGATACTACAGAGTGACAGTTTGCACTGGGCTCAGCTGGGTGACTCTTCTGCTGGTCAAGTTCATGGTGGCTATCATTAAGCTAACTGTGCTGTGTTTCCTGGACTTGGCTGGCTACCTACTGGGACAACAGAGGCAACTGGGCTACCTGTTTCTCATGAGGTCAAACAGCCTGGGCTTGTTTACATGACAACTGGAAATCCTAACAGCAACAAGAGGTCAACAATTCAAGGAAATACTCTTCTCAAGTGTGCTCATCTCACAATAGCTAACATCGCACTGGCAACATTAAATCCAGACTAGGAGTAAGGAGTGCACTCCAAACACAATGACAAGTGATATAAAGTCAATTGCAAAGAGGTGTAGAAGAGATGAAAGAAATTAGGCCACTTTTGCAGTCTCCTGCAAGAATTATTTTTATATGCTAAGCTCCGACCTTTGTTGAGCTTACATGTTAACCTTTCTGCTACTGAGTCCTACAGTCAGTATTTACAACTTTATCTAAACAATCTATTTGCAAGTCTACATGATAACACTTTTTGTGGAGGAAAACAGTGACTTCTAACATATTTTTGTTGGGACTAATGGATTTGGGTTTTCTTATATTTAATTTTTATTACAATATATAGCCAGGCATGGTGGTACATGCCTTTGATCCCAGCACTGAAGAGGCAGAAGTAAGAAGATCACTGTGAGTTCAAGGCTACCCTGAGACTACATAGTGAATTCCAGGTCAGCCTGGGCTAGACCAAGACCTCAGATGTATATGCTATTTGAATGAGAATAATAAAGATTTTTTTTAATTACCTGTGGTCTTACCATGCACCTTGAGAACTAGAAAACAATTAATTACAAGAACCTTACAAGTCTCTTTAATGTCTTTCCTTGAGTATGTTCCTCTCCCTTTTTACTTCAGGTAACCATATATTGAAACTTTATTTTTTTTGCATTTTTAAAAGATTTTATTTATTTATTTATTTATTTATTTATTACACACAGAGAGGGAGAGAGAGGGGGGAGAAAATGAGAGGGCTTCCAGCCACTGCAAACGAACTCCAGATGCATGTGCCATCATGTTCATGTAGCTGACATGGGACCTGTAGAATCGAACCTGGGTTGATAGGCTTCACAGGCATGCACCTTAAACACTAAGCCATCTCTCCAGATTTTTTTTTTGCATTTTTTAAATTAATTGTGCACTTTACTGTATGAAACATTGCATATTTGACAGATTCGCATCAGATCATACTCTTATGTTCATTGGGGTCAATAGTATTCACTGCGGGATTAGGAATGTACTGGTAGGTCTCTGTGGGGAGGGGGACAATGACTCAGGATACTCCTTTACACCTTGTGGACTTGTTTTTTATAAATATTTATTTGTTATTTAAAAGATAAAGTGTGTGAGAGACATAGAAAGAGAGAGAAAAGGCATAGGCATGTCAGGACCTCCTGCCACTGAATGAACTCCAGACACGTGCCACTTTGTACATCTGGCTTTACGTGGGCACTGGGTAACTAAACCCAGGGGACTTTCAAGCTTTGCAAACAAGTGCTTTTTAACAGCTGAGCCATCTCTCCAGCCCTTGCTTTATTTTCTTTAAATTTAACCACAGCTTGTGGAGTAATAAGCTATGTCTCCCTGCCCACTGGGAACAGCGGGAATCAATCAACTGACAATGGCTTCTGAGCATGTACATTGTTCCTACCGCCATGCCAGGTACTACAGGGATGAAAAAGACAAAATGATATTCCTTCCATGAGGAAGCTTGGTGTGAAGTTAGAAATGGGAGAGAGAGAGAGAGAGAGAGAGAGAGAATGCACAATACCAGGTAGCAAATTAAACAAAGCTGTTGAATCCACCAGAGTTCCCTCAAGTATAAAGTTTCCCCAGGTGTTCCAGCTGTTCTTACACTATCTCCTTCCCATTTCCTGCTGTGTCAAGTGTCCCATAGTAAATTACCCTTGGAGAGGAAATGTTACTCAGCCTGACGTCACTGTGCTCCATCACACCCTCTCACACACCTGCTCACCACTTCACACCCCTCACACACCTGTCATCACCCATCAAACACCCCCTCCTCCTCTCCTCCTCTATACATCAACTTATAAATTCACATCCTCATTTCCTTTTCCTTCTAGATAAGACGCTCTCCCTAAGCACTTAAACCTGGGATGAGCAGATGATATAGATTAAGAAAGTGGAAAATATGCACTAGTGAATGTTTCCACTTCTCCTCCTTCACAGTAATTCTGAAGAGAAACCCAGCCCACATAGACAACATATGCTGTTCTGGCTCTCAGAGACCATCTTCTAAAGGTGGTTTGTTGTTTCTCAGGACCATGATAGCTCTGACTTTTTAGTTTTTTGGTGTTTTTTTTTTTTTTTAATCCACAGAAAGGTGATGAGTATGAAGCTTTCCTTATCTATCTCACAGGATTGTTAAAATGTTCCAATATGATAAGTATATAAAATCATTCTGTAAAATGTGATTACTACATCAGTGAGTCTACAGCTGTATCTAAATCTAAAGTTGGCATCTAAAATATTTATTCACTTACATAGTATTGGCATTACAAATACCAACACCATCTCTAAGACACTTGAAACACTTAACAGGTGACAATGAATACTGGCTGATATATAAATTCTTGATAAAGGTATAGTTCCCAGATGCACTTTGGCCCATCTCTACAGATCTGCAGTTGCTATAGTAGAAAAAAGTGGTATAAGCAGCAAAATTTGTTCATGGGAAAGGCCCCAGTGGCCCTGTTCAAAAGTAAATACTTGGGTTGGAGGAGTAAATTCGTGTTGGAGCTCATTATTAGCAAGCCTAAAGCCCTAGATTCAATCCCTAGCACCAAAAACTAAATTACACGCATGCATACATACATGTGTGCTTGTGCTTTGTTATATATAACACACAGAAAACCCTAATTAACTTTGTTGTCAAACTGCCTTCCAAATATTTAAGTTTATACCCATATCTTGGTGCTGTTCTCAACCTCAGTCACAGAAGTTTATTTTTGCTGTGAGCAGAGTTTAATTCAGAGAACAAATGACTGTGGAGTGCGAGGCTCTAAATGGGACATCTGTATCACAGCCTCCAAGGCTCA
This sequence comes from Jaculus jaculus, assembly GCF_020740685.1. NCBI lineage: Eukaryota > Metazoa > Chordata > Mammalia > Rodentia > Dipodidae > Jaculus > Jaculus jaculus. Next base: position 14,623,572 of record NC_059113.1, on the reverse strand, counting down.
GAGAACATTATGGAAGATGGTGCAGAAGGAATTTAAGAGCTGGATGGTGAGGAAGAGTGTTACAGAAGTCACTCTTCTGGTCGGGACACGGCCTTCACACTCATAAACTCACAGCAGCTGTGGTTTCCTGTGCAAGACTGAGCTTGTCAACATTCCATCATGGATGAAGGGGGCGCTGAGACCCCATTTTTCCCAGAGTAGATATTGACAGTTAATGGCTGTTGGGAGCAGCTGAGGAGTCATGCTCTTCGGTGGGATAGCCACTGGGGAGTTGCCAATACTCCAGTAAATAACCTCTCATACCCATGTCCACGCAAGGAACCCTAATTTAACTCAGCAGTTTCCAAAAAACAGACATAAAAGTAAGAAGGGGATTAGTTGGGAAGAGGAAGGTTTAGTGCGAGGGCAAGAGAAAACAATGTGGAGTTGATGCGATAAAAACACGTTATATACGCGTATGTGACAAAATAAAAATATGTTTAAAAATGAAATAAAAGTTGTATAAGCCAAAATTTAAGAAAAGTATGATCATAATAAAGTGATGAGTAGCAGTTACTTTTTTTCCCCTCTCTTTTAAGCAAAATTGTAGTGACTGTTCACAGGTCTGCATACTTTCACCTAAAAGTCAGCTAAGTATCAAATGGATACTATCACCTGCCACATAAGGGCCTTCCTTGTTTTCTAGGGTGCCAGATAAAGTTTTGCTTTCTTGAGGCTAATTGTAAAAAAAAAAAAAAAAAAAAAAAAAGTTTCAGAAAATATAGCCACACATCAGAAGATACCATCTCTTCACATTTTATGATAAATCATTTGCATGACATTTCATCACACTGGGCTTCAAAGTAATTAATGTGCAAGATATTCTCACAGGAACTAAAGGGAGTCAGAAGCTAGACTGCCGAGATACCCTAAAGCCCTCCTGCTGAGGTGATGTATATCCATGCATGCCTGGAAAACTGATGTGCTAGACTCATCAAACATCTGTTTCCAAGAGGGACGAAGAAACCTCCCAGGGGAGAAATCAGTCCAAGAAAAGAGAAGGTTAAACAGGTCCACATGGCTGAACTGAACGTGGAGAGAGCACTTCTGAGGAGGTTATGGTGCTTGCTGCTAGAATCAGGGTTCTAGGACTGTGGTGGGATGGGTGGCTCGAGGGAGGAGCATCTGGAGTTTTCAGCTGTCAGATTTGTGGAGATAAACTTCATTGCTGTAGTAAACTCCTATGCACCCGCACAGATGCCATCACAACTCCACCCATCTCTGGAATCAAGTATCTGTACCCAAAATGTTCTGAGATATGTATGTATGTATGTATGTATATGTATATATATATATATATATATATATATATATATATATATATATATATATATATATATATATATACACACACACACACACATACATCTCTAAAGCCCCCAAGGATGCAGCATGTACCAGAGAAACCCAGAAGTGTCCAGCAGATGGCAGTGGTGCTTGGCCAAGGTGACAGAATCTGTGAATGGAATTTACTGGACTCCAGTGCCTGGGCTGGAGGTGGGATGCAGGAAAGGGAAGTTCAAGGATTTGAGTTACTCAGAATGGTAGAGTGTGCTCAGGTCTAGAACTTGCCTCTTCTCCATACCCCTCCCATTATAAAGGCCTATTTCTGTGTTAATGACTTCAATTTCCATTTTCCTTCCAAATGTTTTTTCCTCACTTCAGGCTTATGTGTTTAGCAGGCTACTGAGTATCATCATGTGGATACCAAACTTAACAGGTCCAAATGGAGCCCTCAGTCTTCTCTTTGGCAAAACATCTGATCCTTCCTGTTGGCTTCTTTATCTTGGTAAATGGGAACTTCCTCAATCAAGTTGATTAGGCCCAAGCTTTGGCCGTCATTTTTAAAAATGATTATTTTTATATCCCCCTTTCTTTTTCTCACATTACATGTCCAATTCATCAAATACAGGTCAATAATTTCCTTCTGTCACTGCAGCCTCTGCTTTGGTCTAAGAAACCATCAGCTTTCCCTGGGTCACTTCAAAGCATGAAGACTTGCCACTAGGACCCACCGAAGAAAAGAAGAAAGGTGGTTTCTATCGGAAATCAGAAGTCATTAATGAGCTCCATAGGATATAATGTGTTAAGTATCCCTCAGGGGGGATTAATGTAAGCAGGATCTCTCTCACCCAACCCCCCCCCCATTGCCTCAGGATTGAATTAAGCACACCTCCAATTTCACAAGCAGTCTTTCTTAGTAACACTGACTTGTACAGCTGTTTCGGGGTCCTGAGCCCTATACATTACTTCCAATATGTTGCAGTTCACCTAGCATCTCATCACATTCTATGTTGGATAGTATCCTCATCTGTTCCTAAATGTTAATCTTGTTGCTCTCACTGTGTAATGGAGAAGAGGTGCTGGCATGACCCACAAGTGAGAATCAGACCTGTCTGAGAAGCATGGCCATTGTGAGAAACTAATAGGGCTCATCACTTGCTGTTTTCATATAAAGACTTTGCTCAGGATTGTGTGTGTGTGTGTGTGTGTGTGTGTGTGTGTGTGTGTGCCTGTGCACACCTGTGAGCGTGCATGTGTGTTTTCCAAGGTGAGAAGGAGGAAAGATGAATGTCAGGAAATCTAACTCCTGACTTCAAATATTAGTCCTCCACTCAGCCTTTGGGTTTAAGTCTGTGCTGATCAGAGAGAATAACAATGAGGAGAGCTGAGGAAAACTTTTCTTGAGCAACCTAAGATCTTGGGCTTCTATGCCCCTGGAGTAGAGAGAAGCAGAGAGTAGGTACATCCATGAGGCTGCTTGCTTCTCAAAGTGACCCGGCCTTACAGTAGCCAGGGGAGATAGATGAATGCTATGGCTAAAGATGTGGACCCCTTAATAACAGTAATCCTGAACCAACTTCAGCACAAGGTGGGATGAAATATTTAGTAGCATTTGATATTGGAATTTTTTTTATATTTTTTTTAATTTTTATTTATTTATTTATTTATTTATTTATTTATTTATTTGAGAGAGACAGACACAGAGAGAAAGACAGATAGAGGGAGAGAGAGAGAATGGGCACGCCAGGGCTTCCAGCCTCTGCAAACGAACTCCAGACGCATGCGCCCCCTTGTGCATCTGGCTAATGTGGGACCTGGGGAACCGAGCCTCGAACCAGGGTCCTTAGGCTTCACAGGCAAGCGCTTAACCGCTAAGCCATCTCTCCAGCCCTGATATTGGAATTTTTAAGAAAATCTTTTCATTTATTTTTTTGAGAGAAAGAGAGAGAATGGGCATATCATGGCCTCCAGCCACTGCAAAGGAATTCCAGATGCATGGGCCACCTTGTGCATCTGGTTTACATGAGTACTTGGGAATCAAAGCTGGATCCTCGGGTTTCACAGGCAAGTGCCTTAACAGCTAAGCCATCTCTCCGATCCCTGGTATTGACATTTCACAGAGGCCAACTGCTTTCTGCAACTCACTGAGGATAGTGAAGGATTGTAAGTAGCAGGGAAGATGTTATACTGATCTCCTTTTATGGGGGGGAACGTGATCTGGACATATTAAATTATTACTTTTACAGTAATCTCCTTGTGCCCAGAAACCAGTAAAGTATAGGGAGCTTGATACAAACTTCATAAGAACAAAACCTGAGCATTCATCCATGGGAATATTCCAGACCATTGATAGATAGACTCTGGTTAAGTGGCTTCTCCAAATTGTGGGATATAGAATCCCAAGTGGGAAATGGATCCCATTCCTAGTAATGGATTCAGTGAAGATGCCTAACCTTGCTAAAATTTGTTGTCCTTACAATAAAGAGTAAAAATTCCTAGCCTAGCTTCTCTGGGATTATCAGGGTAATCCTGATGCATGTAAAAAAAACTTTTAAAACTATTAATGTATTTTGAGCATTAAAATATTATTTGAGGGGCTGGAGAGATGGCTTAGTGGTTAAACGCTTGCCTGTGAAGCCTAAGGACCCCGGTTCGAGGCTCGGTTCCCCAGGTCCCATGTTAGCCAGATGCACAAGGGGGCGCACGCGTCTGGAGTTCGTTTGCAGAGGCTGGAAGCTCTGGCGCGCCCATTCTCTCTCTCCCTCTATCTGTCTTTCTCTCTGTGTCTGTCGCTCTCAAATAAATAAATTTAAAAAAATTTTTTTAAATATTATTTGATAATATATACACACATAAATAAAGTAAATCCAGACAATAGCTAGAATAGTTTGTTTTTTTTAAGTTTATAACAAAACATAATTATTTGATTCAATTCATTTCAACCCATTAAAATTAAATAGCTAAGAAAATAAATTGTTGGCTCTTATGAATGTTTCAGCTCAAATACTCATTGAAATGTCCCTCCTATGATGAGCACCTGAGCATCAAGCAATGATGACAGAAAATGGCCACCTAAAGGTTACCCCATTGCTTAGAAAATTAAAGATGTGCCAGTAAGCTATCCTGTTCATATCCTCTTGAATGTTGGACTTACAGGTGATGCTCTCTGTCTTTCACATCACCCATCCTCTTACTCTGCTATCGTTTGTCACTCTCCCAGTTAAGAAAGTTATAAGTTTATCCCTTTTTTTTCTTTTTTATTTGTTTCTTTCATTCATTCTTTATTTCTTTCTTCCTTCCTTTCTTTCTTTCTTTCCCAAGGTAAGGTCTCACTCTAGCCCAGGCTGACCTGGAATTCACTATGTAGTCCCAGGGTGGCCTTGAACTCATAGTGATCCTCCTACCTCTGCCTCCCAATTGCTGGGATTAAAGGCGTGTGCTGGTGGAAAGTGACCAGGAAAACATTCATTATTGACCTTTGGTCTTCACATATATGTGGAAATCCCATCACACCCATATATCCACTCCTATACATGCTGGCATTCCCCCACCACCACCACCACCACCAGAGTTTAAGGCATGGGTCTGGGGATGTAATTCACTGAGAGAGAGCATACTTAGCATAATCAGGCCCTAGGTTCAGTCCCCAACACTACAAAAATAAAAGCAAACAAAAAATCACAGTCTAAAAATGGTACTCTAGAATTGGTAGGTGGACTTTATGCACATATGAAAAGGTCACAGGCTTGGTGATGCACACCTTTAGTCCTAACACTCAAGAGGCAGAGGTAGGAGGATTGCTGTGAGTTCCAGGCCAGCCTGAGAATACGTAGCAAATTCCATATCAGCCTGGGCTAGAAGCTAGAACCTACCTCAAATAAATAAATAAAGATGGTACCCAGAATTCTTGCATAACCCCAGTGATCACTGTGCAATGGTTCCTAACCCTAAGCGATCACTGCATGATGATTCTTAACCCCAAATGATTGCTTTGGCATGGTTCCTAACCCAAAGTGATCACTGTGTGATGGTTCCTACCCATGAGAGATCACTGTGCAGTGGTTTCTAACACTGAGTGATCACTGTGGAATGATCCCTAACCCCTAGTGGTCACTGTGGAATGGTTCCTACTCCTGAGTGATCACTGTGGAATAGTTCCTAGTCCTGAGTGATCACTGTGGAATGGTTCCTAATCATGAATGATCACCGTGGGATGGTTCCTAACCCTGAGTCTGCATTTTACATGGTTCTTTTTTTTTTTTTTTTTTTGAATATTTATTTACTGGAAGCTGTGGTAGTTTCATTGTGTGTGCCCTAATAGATTTAAAAGGTTTGTTAAAGTTTATAGTTTAGTTCTCTAGCCACTTGGCTGGAGGAGGTGTGAATGTGAATGGATCCTAGGGTCCATGGATTCAGAATTACAGTCTAAAGATATGCAAAGTGCTGGAGCTTTGCTGGAGTTCTGCCTGGGTTCCCTGTGATTTGGCTGATGGGTTTTTGGAGGTAGGTTGGGGGAGGCATTGCTTTTGGTGGTAGATTTTTCTTTGCTTGGATCTGTGAAAGGGGGGACAACTTCTGCCATTATGGAACTTCCCCTGGATCTGTAAGCTTCAAATAAATTCCCTTCCCTTCCTCCTATATATAAAGAAGAAAGAAAGAAAAAGAAAGCTATAAAGTTTTGCCCAATGCCTTTCTTCTCAGATACTGTTATCACCTACAAGAAGATACACTCCCTTGAACTGCTGTTTCTTTTTTTTTAATTATTTTATTGTATTTGTTTATTTTAAAGCAAGGCAAGAGAGAGAGAAAGAATGGGGATGCCAGGACCTCTGGCCAGTGTAAACAAATTTCAGATGCATGTGGCACCATGTGCACCTGGCTTACCTGGGATCAGGGGAAATGAACCTGGGTCCTTAGGCTGTGCAGGCAAGTGCCTTAATTGTTAAGCCATCTCTACAGCCTGGACTGCTATTTCTTGGAGAGGTAGTTTTTACTCAGATCACAAAAAAAAAAAAAAAAAAAAAAAAAAAACTCACACTTTCTGTTCCCATGACTCATTTTTGCTGACCAGGCCATTCTAATTGTATAAGTAATAATCTCAGATTGGACAGATGAGTGGTTAAATGTGCAAACAAGAATTGGTTGGAGGCCCAAGTTTGAATCTCCAGATCCCACATAGACAGCTGGGTGTTTGCCTGTAGCCCGAATCCTAAAAAGGGGAGCAGAAGCCAGGGAATTGCCCTGGCTTGTGAAAAGCAACCAGCTCTGGTATGGGTAAGAGACTCCATCTCAAAATGGTAATGAATGGAGCAGGACACCCAACATGCTGCTCCAGCCACTGCAGGCGAGCACCCCCAACCACAGGCAAGTGCAACACCACAAAGCACACACATGAGCATGCACATGCACACACACACACACCACATCACACATTATACACACACATACCCACAAGCAAAGTAATAATAATCTCAAAGTAAATAACAAAGACCTGAGAGCATACATTTCACCTTACATTAATTGTCTCTTTTTTGTTGTTGTTGTTTATTTATTTGAGAGTGACAGAGAGAGAGAGAATGGATGCACCAGGTCCTCCAGCCACTGCAAACGAACTCCAGACATGTGCGCCCTCTTGTGCATCTAGCTAACGTGGGTCCTGGGGAATCGAGCCTCGAACCAGGGTCCTTAGGCTTCATGAGCAAGTGCTTAACTGCTAAGCCATCTCTCCAGCCCACACTAATTGTTTTAAATTTTGTCATTATTGATATATAATTATGTTGCAATGTAATCAAAGATTTTAAGAGAGCTCAGCATCTTAACAGCTGTATATACCAAATAATTAGTTAAACCAAGATACAAAGTTGCAATTATCAGAGAAAGCTGTCAGCAACAGTGATGATAAGCGGGTGGGTCGGCTTGTGTTGCCCCACTGCTTAGGCCTGAGCTAGCTAGAAGCACTTACACAGTCATACCCTAAGTTAAATTTCAGTAGCTTCAGAAATAAAAGACTGTCAATACCAAATCCTGTCCAAGTCCAAGGCTAATTAATTTGGGGGCTCACATATTTAACAGATCTTTTTCACATCTTTATAGATTTTCTGATTATAAAATTAACTAGTGTCTAATGGAGAAAAAAGGGAAAATAAAAAACACATCTACATAACATATATATATATATATATATATATATATATATATATACACACACACACAAATATATGTATATATGAAACTATTGGAAATCTTTAATTCTATGACTTAATCTAAATCAATGTCAGCTTTGTTTCTTTTAAGTATATATTTGATTGATAATTGATGGTAGCAGATAGGTAAAGACAGATAGATTGATTGATGAATGTGCATGTGTGTGAGGGTGTGTGTGTGTGTGTGTGTGTGTGTGTGTGTGTGTGTCTGTATTCACATGTGCACGTGCATGTGCACAGGTTTTAAACAGGTTCTTATGGCACCTGCTGTTCCATGTTTTGCATGGAAGGAGGCATTTATGATTTAAAGCCCAGCACTCCATCCAGGCTGTACACTTCTCTTCATACAGCTCGGAACTCACTGAAGAAAATGAGCTTACTTACTACGGAGAGTTCACATCGCCCAGCCCACAGCCTCCAGGGACAGATCTGCGTCTCCAGATGCCTGACCATAGTTTTGTAAGCTGGGAAGGTGACAAGAGCCTTCTGAATGTCAAACCCAAATTTCTAAGAGGTTGGAGGCAGCAGAGATAAGAGTCTGCAGAAGACATTCTCGTCTGGCCAATTACGGCACTCCCTGTGTGAACAAATGCCTCTCAGCAGCTCCTGGCATGGGCTGCATTTGGCTGATCCATAAATCGTCTGCCTACGGAGACAAGCACGGAGTTGGGAGAGCACTTCTAATCCTGCCGTGGAAACTCAATGTGATTCTAAGGCTGTGCCCCGAGAAACCGGGCTGGCAAGACAAAACAACCACAGTGTAAATCAATGTGATATATTTCTACAGGCAGATTATTCAAGGTCATTATTTTATCTGCTTCATTGATTAATATTTTTACATACCCACAAGCTCCATGTTGCCAATGTTCCCCACCCTCAAAATGGAAACCCTTGTTATTTCTTGGCACCGAAATACTAATATTGTAATCTTCTAGTGAGCCCCCCCCAAAAAAATACCCCTTCAAAATAAAGTGCAGTTCTCAAGAGGGATAAATTAACAAGAGATCCTTCCCAGGAGATATGAAAGATAAGGACTGTGTTCACAAAGGCAGGGAGTGTAGAAAAGAAAACAAAAATAATAAAATAAAGAAGAAATTGATTCTGAGTGAATTCAGCAAAAGAAAGCCTGTGATTCAGCAAAAGAAAGCTGTGAACAAGAATGTTTAGAGTACAGACAGACAGATAAATGCAGCTGGGGAAAAAACCTGCTCTCTAAGCTCAGCCTGCCCAGCCTGCCAGAAGCAAGGAACATTACTCATTGCTCCTCTTTTTCTGTCTTTTTAGGAAATCCAGCTCCGAGGGAAGATCCCATGCTGTCTAAAAGAAGCTACCTATGAAGGAAAATGAGAACAATTATGGCCTAAATCTGTACAAGAAACTTCCACAGCTGAGACTCTGAAAGGAAAAACGGAGATCATGCTAATGATTATGTTTTATAGCCTCAACATACCTTACATCTGGAGGGGATCCAACGCCCTCAGCAGGTTGTCACATTGATGGAAGGGCCCCTGCTGAGATGCAGCTGTTTGTGGGGAGAGTCGCATCTGGAGAACAGCTGTGTATCAATCCTGGCAATGTCAGGGCAACAGGGCACAGAAATGTCTATAGGGGCACCAGGTCCACCTGGAGCCTCCCTCCCTGCCTACTTCCCCAGACTCAGAAAATCAAGGGAGACGTGGGGAGTATCACTTTTGCTAACTGAAATGCGCTCAAAGACTTCACTCTCTATAAACTTTGTAGAAGGAGGTAGTCTGGGCAGTCCAGCTTTCTGGTTAGCAAAAATGGTTTTTGAAGCACTTATGCACCATCTTTTGTTTAATCATTTCAGATGAAAAGATTTTTAAGTATACCTGCATTCCCTCACTCTCTCATTCAAATTAATCATACCTTCACCAGTCTGACACCTTCAGTTCAACCTGTGGCCATCAACTGGAAAAGCTGGAGTGTTTATTGATGGGCTTTTCTTACAGAGAGGTGTCCAAGCCATGTGTTGTGTGCAGCAGCAAGTTTGTGTATGAACACACAGTCAGGTGCATGCGTGAGCCCCCCCCCAAGCATGCACGTGCGCATACATACACACACACACACACACACACACACACACACACACACACACACAGTGCAAGAGGCAAGAAGAATGGCATTGTAAAGGAAATTAACAAATGATCTTATTAGTTCCACTCTTCCACTAATGAGCACTGTGACTTTGAAGGAGTCACCCCAATTCTCTGTCTCAATGTTCTTGTAACATGAAGGAGGGACAATAATTGCTATGATTTCACCAAATGGTATTCTGATGATTCTTTAACATATGATTACAAATTCCTCCTCTCTCTCTCTTTCCTTCTCTCTCTCTCTCTCAATCTCTCTCTCCTTCCCTCCTTCCTTCTTCCTTTTTTTCTTTCTTTCCACTGTCCGCATATCTATCATTTGAAATGTCACTACAAAAAGCCAAGTAATCTGAACTGCTGTGCAGACCATATGAACCCTAGACACAAGCCATGGCAAACACCAATGTGCCCATTTCCAACTAAATGCCATGATACCCGTGCTCAGTGACCTTAAATATTTATGTATCAATTATATTGAGACAGGACCTTACTATGTACTACAGGCTGACCTGACCTGAAACTCAGTGTGCAGCCTAGGTTGGCCTCAAACTCCTTATCTTCTGTCTCAGCTTCCAAAGTAGTGGAATTACAGGTGTGTGCCAGCACACTTGGCTCATAACATTTATTTAATATTTTAGTTACGGATTGACTTATTGATTAATTTTCAAGCAGAGAGAGAGAGATTGAGAATGAGCATGCCAGGGCCTCCAGCCACTGCAAATGAACTCCAGATACACCAGTTTGTGCATCTAGCCTTATGTGGGTACTGGGGAATCAAACCCAGTTGTTGGGCTTTGCAGGCAAGTGCCTTAACTGCTGAGCCATCTCTTCAGCCCTCATGACAGTTTTTAATAATTACTTTTATTCCTCCTCCTTTTGCCCCAGTATTAGAGAAGGAAGGAAGGAGCAAGATAATCGTGGATCTGGGAGTATCACATGTAAGGAAGGCTTAAAGAAGAGACAGTAATGAGGTGTGAAGGGGTACATTGGCACAAAGACAAGGGCACAGCAGAGACATAGTCTACACAGGCATGCAAGAAAGACAGACTTCAGAGTTCGTGAGGACAGCTCAGGGGTACTTAAGTGGCAAGTGGTGCAGACTGTATGAACTGCTAAGCAAGAGGCCAAACTAAAAGACTTCAATGGAGATTTTACAAGTTATTCATCAAGCAAAACGAATGGGGCTTCAAGCAAGTCAGACCAGTAGGGCCACAGTGTGTGACCTTGCATAGTTATTTCAATGACTTGCTGTTTTATTTTTAAAAGAGAAGTAAAAGGAATCAAAATTATATGGCCTTCAAAAAAAAAAAAATAAGTCAACTTAAGGTCTTGATGAATAAAACATGATGAGGTTAATTTTAAACCCCTTCCTATGCTGTCTGTCTTCTGAAGAATTTTCCATTGTCCTTGTGCAATAATGTAAGTTATCACATTGGGGATTTTTTTTTTTTTTTTGCTTATCTATAAATAGTTCCTTCACCCATAACCCAGGGATGACAGCCTGCTTTTATTACTTAAACGTGTCTGCAACTGTGAAAGGGCGATTTCCCGGAAGTCCGCGCCGCGGCTGCCCTGCCGTCCCTCAGCCGAGGGCGCATATATTGGGCAAATATTGCAACAGAAAGAAGCGTGCTGTGACTCAGCAGAGACGGAGAGATCAGAATGAACGCCGGCACCGCACTGCCAGGAAGCAATCTTGGCACCCAGCTAAGGGTAATTACAAGAAACAGGAGCCAGAAGGCCCACCCCTGTGCTTCGAAGGGTCCCCCAGACTCAAGACCAGCCAGAAAGAAAAGTAATGCAACGGCATCCCAAAGATGATTATTGATAAAATATGTTTAGCGAGTGTCTGATTCTATGAATTCAATTATCTCATTTCTGATATGTCTGCTCTGGCTAAAAGGAAGTTTTAGCCACAAGAATTTCAGGATTTTTTCACTCTAGGGTGAAGTCACTAGCACAGAGTTGGAAGTGTTGCTTGGTCTTCCTGCATGCAAGTATAGTAAAATTTCTCACAATGTATAGCACTAGTCCCTCCTTATAGAACTGCCATGACAGTGAACAGAACACAGGGCTCAAGGTTGACTGGCTTACTCTGGCTGTTATTATATCTAAGAGAACTATGGTTACTCACTCTTTTGCAGAGACTGTGGCCAGCTACACATGCAGCATCCACAGCCCTGGTCCTTTTTATTTTTTTAAATCATTTTTATTTATTTATTTGAGAGCGACAGACAGAGAAAGAGGCAAAGAAAAAGAAAAAGAAAGAATGGGTGCACCAGGGCCTCCAGCCACTGCAAATGAACTCCAGATGCGAGCGCCCCCTTGTGCATCTGGCTAACTTGGGTCCTGGAGAATCAAGACTCGAACTGGGGTCCTTAGGCTGCACAGGCAAGCACTTAACCACTAAGCCATCTCTCCAGCCCGGACTCCCTTCTTATAAATGTCCAATTGCTTCCTGTGCTCTAATCCCTCTGAAAACCTCTTCTTCCCTTCCACAGCTTTTTGGCTCTGCTCAAGAGCATAATTTGTCTCCCTGTGCTGCATTTGCCACCATCTTGGACGGTTCAAACATCTATATGAGTGAAACAGGCTTGGAAACTTAAATGCCAAAAAAAAGTGCAAGGCAAAAGAAAAGGAATGGACCACAGGAACCCATCTCAGTGTTGTGGCATGAATGTGGAATGCCATGTCACCCATAGGTTCATGCATTTGAATACTTGGTCAGCAGCTGCTGGTGCTGTTTGGGAAAGTTATGGACCCTTTAGGAAGAAGAGCTTTGCTGAAGGATGTGGGTCACTGTGGGCAGGCCTTATGGTTTCTATAGCCTGTCCACACTTCCTGCTGACCTTCTATTCCTGTTGTCATGCTTTCTCCACCAAGATGGGATGTACCCCCTCAAAACTGTAAGTCAGAATAAACCCTTTCCTTCCTTAGCTGCTTCCTATCAGAGACTGGTCACAGAAACAAGTAACTAGCACAAGCAAGGACGACAAAGAGCCAAGGCATTAACTGGGGATAGGAATGCACAGTGGACAGCCCAGTCTCAATGCCAGCAAGATGGGTTGTAAGGGAATGTAAATGTCTAAAGAAACTTAAAATCCCAAATTCTGAAATATTGGCAAAGGCTTTACTTTAAAAAAAATGCAGGGCTCAAGCAATTGCTTAGTGCACTTGTCTTAAATGCACTTAATGCACTTGTCTGCAAAGCCTAAGGACTCATATTCAGCTCTCCAGGTCCCACGTAAGCCAGATGCACAAGGTCACATGTGTACACAAGATGGTTCATGTATCTGGAGTTCAATTGCAGTGGTTGGAGGCCCTGTTGTGCCAATTCTCTCTCTCTCTCTGATAATAATAAAAAATAATAATAAATTCTAAGATGCAGAATGGGGGGCTGGAGAGATGGCTTAGGCATTTGCCTGCAAAACCTAAGGACCCAGGTTCGATTTCCCAGTATCCATGTAAGCCAGATGCATATGGTGGTGCATGCATCTGAAATTTGTTTTCAGTTGGCCAGAGGCCCTAAAATACCCATTTTCTCTCTCCCTCTCTCTTTGTCTCTCTCTCTTTCTCTAATAAGTAAATAAAAACAAATTTTTTTTAAATGTAGAATCCAAGCTAGATCCAGCCAGTCTATGAGCAAGATTCTATGCCTAAGCAGCTGGTGGAAGATAACGCCTAGCTTTCTGTGACCCAGGCCACATTCTCTTCCCACAGCCACATTCTCCCAATACTGTCCTCTATGCCTCTCCTCCAGTTCTGTCTTCATCTATTTAATTCTTACATACCATCAAATCTCATCTTAAGCTTTGCCCCCAACTCTGTTTCTTACTGCCAAGACATAATAACTTCCCATTTTCAGTCTTCTATTAACTTATTTGAGTTTTTCTTCAGGCTGTCAATATGATAAAGATAGACACCTCATTGCCACATATGACATCATGGGCTCCTACTCAGCATAGGTATAGCACCTTGGAGATGCTGAGAAAATATTTGTTCAAAAAAAACCCTTCAGAATAATTTATGTTTCTTGTGTACACTCAAATCTTCTTTCCTACTTTTATATTCACATTTCCTGATGTCCACTGGCTATCTGCATCTAGATAGATTTACATAAGCTAAAACACTCCACCTATAAGACAGTTTAAAGATATCTCCAAAATTTCTCCCTGTAATAGAGGTGGAGCTAATTTCCCTTCCTTTAAAGTACAGGCTTGGCTTTCTGACTTGCCTCTGGCACAGTGTATCAATGGTGTTGATAGGTTATTTCTCAACCTAAATTATTTCTTTAAAAACTCTGGCCTCCTCTGGGGTTCAGCTCTCTCCTCTCCTTTCTCCCCCCACTCCTTCCTCTTCCTTTCTCCTTCTGGCTCCTATTGCACCCCTTTTTCTGAGGAAGGACATGTAGTGAACAGTCCCATGTGGAAGACACTGTGGCAAGAAACTGAAACTTCTGCATACAGCAACGTGAGTGTTTGGAAGGGGATCCCTGGGAGTAAGCCAAATCTTTAGTTGATGAAATTCTATGCTGACAGCTCCTCTAAAACCTTATAAGACACCCTGAGCCAGAACAACCCAGTTAAACCACTCCCTGACTTCTGACCCCAAAGACATACAAATTGTTTCTGACTGTATGAGTTATTGTTGTCGCTGTGATAAAAGCAACCTAAGGAAGGGAAGGTTTCTTTTGGCTCACAGTTGAGGAAATCATGTCCACTATGGTGGGGAAGGCATGGCAAAAGGAACATGAGGTGGTTGGTCACATTGCATCTGTAGTCATGAAGCCTAGAGAGAGATGAACCCTGCTGCCCAGCTTGCTTTCTCATTTTATTCAATCTGGACCTCAGCCTTCATATTTAGTCTGGGACCCCAGCCCATGGGATAATGTCTTCCACATTCAGAGAGAACCATCCCTTCTTAGTTAAGCTTCTCTGGAAACACTCAAGGACACTCCCAGAGGTATGTCTCCTAGGTGAATCCAAATATACAGTCAAGCTGACCATGAAAATGAATAATCACACCCACTTTTAGCCATTGCTTAGGGAGGCTGTCTCAGACAGCAGTAATATTCAAATTCTCAAAACTGAAGTCATTATCAAAATTCCTTCTCCCTCCCTCTCTACTACCCAGTTCAATCCACCTCTGAAGTCCCTGTGACAATCGGTGGCTTTCAAGCTACTAACATCCACAAACTCGGGGTCTTCTTAGCCTCTTCCCCCTGCCTTCTTGTGATCCATGTGCAGCTGGTTGTCAAGCAGTTTGGGATCCTGGTGCCACAGGGGCTCCCCACACCTCTCTCTCTCCAACCCTAGCCCTACTTTTACATAACCTGGTGAGATGGCAACATACGAGCCACATCAAAGCAACCTAGGGAGGGAAATAAGCAGAAACACAGAAAAATACACTCTTCTACTGGAAAGTGAAGGTTTGTAAATTATTATCAACCACAGCAGAGAAGCAGGAGAGACCAAGGTCTTCCAGAGCAGGGAACGCCAGCCAGAATCCTGCCTGAGGAACCTGCAGTATCAATCTGGGTGCCCCAACCTGGCTGGTGCAGAGCCGCAGGAGTAGAAACAAGATGAAGGGATTTTCTACCCACATCAGCCTCCTTGCAAAGTCAAGAAACCTGAAGGAAAAGACAGCAGGGACCAGCTGAGCAGCTGCTGAAGGAGAACACACACAGGACCAAGTGAGCAGCTCTGGTATAAGTCCAGACACCCTCCATAGCTTCCTCTCTCCCAACCATAAGAGCTGTGAACCTCCAGAGAACTCATTCTCCCTTGGCTCCCCAGAACAGAGAGAGATCAAGTGGGCACTTGGCATTGGTGAGATTTGAAGCCATCTCAAAAGGTAACAGGGGCTACTTACACAAAGCCAGATATGCAGGCCTGCCTTGGAGATACTAATCTCTCTTTCCATGTCAGGAAAAGTTATATATTACATTTGAATCATATATTCTTGGTTGGCTTTACCATTCTCAAACAAACTGTATTTTGGTGTTGACTAGTGTTGCCTTTGACATTTCCTGATTTTTAGGGCCTTTTTTTTTTTTTTTCTTCTGTCATTATTGAGAGCAAGGTCTCACTGGCCCCAGGCTGACTTGGACCCAATTTCAGACAAGAAATCTTAACCAACTAGTTGACAGGATTAAGGATGTGGGGCAATTAACACCCTTAGGGACTTTGGCTTCATTCTATTATCTGTTTATTTTAATCCCCACACTTGTATAAATAGTCTGTGCTGGTTTTGATTCTATGTGTATATTGTTCAGTTAAATTTTACAATTTGCCAATAATTTGTTCCACCCAGTCTACTACAATACTTGAATGGAAGGCAAACTTAACACCTAGGGTCACTTCTGCTATTTCTCTTACAGTATAAGAGCTACACCTGGCTACACTGAAGATATATAAAGTCAGATTTACATAGCTAATGACACTGCAGATAATTAGAAAACCCAAGCTACTTTTGCATAATCCTTACTCTTTATCTGGATCTGTTTCTGAGGCATTGGGAAGACTTTCCGGTAAATTTTTATTGAAATACATTATTCTCCTAGTCAAAAATTTCAGTAGATTTCCATCATTGTTAGAATGAAATCTAGATGTCAAAAGTGTATGGTTGTCTTTCTAACTTTTCTTGCCACTATTTTTTTTTTTTCACATGTTCGACATCAATGAACAAATATTTCCAGGAATAGTATTGTGACTTCCTGGTCCTTGTTCCAGTTATCAATGACAGCTTTAAAAGTACCTCCAAAACATCAGAATTTAAACAGTTGCTTTTGTTTGAACATGCTTTCATTGGTCAGGAATGCGGAGGAGATTTGGTTATTTGGTTTCTGACTGTGGGGCATCAACTGGGTGGGAGGATCCACCTCCTAGGTGGTTTCTACATTCTTTGGCCTGACACCAGGCCATCAGTGAAACTCTCTCTCCAAATAGCACTTACCTATGGAGATTTTTCCTTACAACTGGACCCCTTGGGTTAAAAAAAAAAAAAAGACCCATTTGAATTTTGAAGATTATTTTTTGTTTAGATGTACAATAGGAAAGGAGAATTTGGTCCATTTCTATGTGGAGCTTTTCATGAATCATGGTATCAGGTCAATCTGGTAGCTCCTCTTTGTACACCATTGCTAATCTCCAACAGAGTTTTCAGACAGTTAACATTTCAAGAGGAAGAGCGCCAAAGTTTCTTGGGACTTAGTCTTAGAAATAAGGCAGCATCTGTTCTACCACATCTATATAGAATGAATTTCAGGGCCAGCAGGATTCCAAAAAAGAAGGTTCTACAAGGGTATGAAGATGGTGAGATGTGATTCCATGGAGGAGTCATTCCTAAAACCTATCAACCATTGTCCTTCTTATACCTGAAGAAACCTGTAATTTACTGATATTGGATGGAAGTTATCAGAAAGAAAGACAATAGGTAGTTATTAACAGAGAGGTAAACTCTTTCCACTAGAGCTTAAGAAAAAGAAGCATATACACACACACAAACACACACACACAGTATTCTTATTCTTATTATTTTTATTAGAAAACAAGAAATAAGCTCAAGATGTGTGGTTGGAACTAAGAAAACAAATTGGGGTACAGAAATACAGCATATTCACCATCTAAGTTATACCACCCATTTACCTCTCCCATACCACCTACCTTAACTAAAAAGTTACTTTTAGATAACTCCCAAATCATTCTAATATACATATACATATATATATATATAAAATATCTTTTATGTAATATATATACATATATATCTTGTATGTAATACACACACACACACACACACACACACACACACACACATATGTAAAGCTATCAGAAATGAAAACCCCCAAACAAAGCCTATTTGTATTCCACATAGCAACAGACCAAATTTTCCTTTCCTGTAGCATATCCAAACCTAAAATAATCTTTAAAATTCAAATGGGCCCCTTTCCATTCAAATTTCCATGGATACTCCTAGTTCACATCAGTAGATTCTCCACTACATAGCACTGCTGCACTATTATCTAATGAAGTCGAGAGTAGAAAGTAGACCTGGAATGGCACTAGCTAGCTAGGCAAATTTCTTTCTTTTCAGAAGAAATTACAGAGGTTCACCACAAGGCAGGGAGACTATAGCAAGGTCACTGTATACGTCAAGGGTAGCACTGGTCTTTATATTTCTCCCATAATGAACCATGCTCTGTGCATTCATTAGTCTTGACTCCCTGCAAAGGGTCAAAACTCATCAAGAATGGAGACACAGCACATACCAGGGTTAATAGAAAGAACTCAATATGTGATTTGGAGGCTGAGGATAAATTCTCTGTCAGTGCTAAAGCTAAAAATGGCTAACCAGGATGATGCCGGAGTTAGATCATTACTGTGGAATTCTCCCAAGCAGCTAAAAGAGAATAGACACTCATGAGAATTAAATAAAATGACATTTAAAATTATGGAAGGATTTTTGATCAGACCTACACCTCAGGTAGTAGGTGTGTTGCAGGTTAATGGAGAGCGGCCACCCCTCTGCTCATGGCAGAGTAGTGGTGGAAACGCATTACTACAATTCCACCTTACAGATCAGGAGTCAAGAGTGGAAGATCCCGTGATATTACACGACACACAAGGGAGACTTTTCTGAAGTACGCTAGGTATTTTTATTATTGCTGTGACCAAATAAATACCTGACAAGAAGGAACTCAAAGGAGGAAGGGTTTACTTTGGCTCATACTTTGACCATCATGTCTGAGAAGGTGTTGGAGGCAGGAACATGAAGTGGCAGGCCACATCACTTCTGCAGTCTGGAAGCAGAGAGAGGGCAGAAAGTGGAACTAAGCACTAAGCCTCAAGCCTGCCCACTTCCCTTAGCAAAATCCTATCTCCTAAAGGACCCACAACCTTCCAAATCAATGCCACCAGCTAGGAAACAAGCATTCAAACACATGTACCTGTGGGGATCTGTCACATTCAAACCACAACAGATGGCCTAGTTTCCTACATCAATGCCATGGATGTTTGATGAATTGTAATTCAAACTACCAAAAATAAACTCTTATTCTAGACGTGGCCTTGTCACATGACTCAACTTCTTACTCTTTTTTTAAAAAGTATTTTTTGTTCATTTTTATTTATTTATTTGAAAGTGACAGAGAGAGAAAGAGGCAGATAGAGAGAGAGCAAGAATGGGCACACCAGGGCTTCCAGCCACTGCAAACAAACTCCAGACGCATGTGCCCCCTTGTACATCTGGCTAACGTGGGTCCTGGGGAATCTAGCCTCGAACCAGGGTCCTTAGGCTTCACAGGCAAGCACTTAACTGCTAAGCCATTTCTCCAGCCCAACTTCTTACTCTTTGATTGTTGGTTATGAATGTGGTTTCCAAGGCACTAATCCACACTAAAATTGCTGGTTACAGTACAGCTGGACCCATGAGATCATCCCATACCTGCTATGATTTCTCAGTTGTCTATAGTGACATGGATGAAATACAACCTGTCCTTCAAGTATTTATATGCCATGTCACAGATTATTTCATAGCTATTTGTGGATTAGCAGTGATCCTCCTACCACTGCCTCCCGAGTTCAGGGATAAAAGGCATGTGCCATGTGATGAAAATCCCATGGATGGCTGCAAGTCAGACAGGATAGTAGCATCAATAGTATCCTGCAGATGGACAAATTCGTAATAAAGTTCTGCTTAATTGAAGTAATATGAAGTCAATTATACACTAAACTGGGTTCAAACCCTGACTTTGACATCTGGTGATATGCATCTTTGAGTTGATTATACAACTTCAAGTAATTCTAGTTTTCTCCTCTGAAAATCAGGTAATACTCTATCATAACTTTGCTATCATTACATGAAAAAATCATGCAAGGAAAATATGAGAATAAAGTCTAGAACTTACTACATAAATAAAGCTATTATTATTTTGGACATATCTATTTACCATCAGCTATGGGTATATCTATTCCCCATCTTCAATGACCAAGAATATCAGCAACTCCCATACATGGTCCAGAAACGGGAACCATTATGAATTTTAAAAAGTCGTGTCAATATTCATCCTTCTACTAGAAGCAACATGAAAGACAAACTCATCATCCTGACATAAATCCACCACTGTCATGTAATGAAGGAATGACACTCAATATGTGTTTCCTACATGAGCACACATGTTTGCTGAAATCTTTCATGGCTCTATTAACAAGACAAGTTCTGCATACCCTGCCAAGGAACTGCAGGAATGGACTCCAAGAAAAGGAAAGGGGGCGTACACATTGCTCTCATCCTGTACTGGCTCCTTATTCCTGCACTATATACAGAATCCTGGGAATTTTAACTTTCCAACTCCTCCTATTCAGAGGATTTTTTTTCCTACTTCTCCTGTGTACCAGAAACTCCCAAGCAAGCTTGAGTAAAACTAACTTGTTCTTCAGGCTTTGGGGGATTGAACATGGAAAGAGCTCCTCCTCCAGTTGATTCCCACATATTCTCTCTCTCTCTCTCTCTCTCTCCAGCTGACCTTGTGTGTGTGTATACAGAAGAACACAGCAGAACCAGTCATGGGCTCTCCAACAGTGCCTTCCTCAGTGCCTTCACATTCTCCGCTGTTCCAACCCTATAATTTTCCAGACGACTTGAGGTTTTGAGAGCAAATGAAGCAGAGAACCTGCTTGAGCTGCTAAATTCTACCTGGATTCATTTTAAGGTGTCAAGAAACTGCCATGGATGGCGATTCCAGATTTGAAGACACTTCTGTCTGGTTTTCTATATGAAGACATTGGCCGATTCAAAGTTTCTTGAAGGCCAAGATCAGATAGTCACTGAGTAGACACCAATGAACACAGAGCCATCTTTCGTTGGGTTATAATGGAAAAATAATATTTATATGCCACTATGATTTATGGGGCACTTGCAAGACATTAAACTCATTTGACCATCACAGACAGCCTATCTAGTAGGACAAGTGCTATCCCCCTTATGTACAGTGGTACTGATGAGAATATTAAGCACACGGCCTTGCCTAATGATCATAGTAGTGTAAAGCAGAGCTGAAGCATAGCTCAAATTTCCCAATTTCGGTATTGAATTCTTTCTGGTCTAGCACAGCTGCCAGATGTTCACATGGAATCTCACATGCCTATCCATGATGTGACAGATTCATTTCGAACATTTTCATTCATATGTGTGTGTGTGTGTGTGTGTGTGTGTGTGTGTGTGTCCTCTTCTACCTTCCCCACTAACATTTATTTTGATAATTACACCATTTTACACCAATGGGTCTATTTGAATGATATTAGCAGATAAGATAGTAAGAATATATTAAGCATGGCACTCCTTTAATCTTAGACATGGTCAGACTTTTAGCAAGCCACACACCAGCCACTGTCTTTCCTTCATGCATGGAGATCTGTAAAGCATGGTTCTTCTTAGATGCAAAGGAAAATAGTACCTTATCCTGTCATAAAGATGCAATAGGTAGAAGGCAGGAAGCCGAGTCAAATCCAAACCAACCACAGTGAGAATTAAAATGATCATTGAGGAACAGAAGACCTGATCAAACCATAGAGTTGCCCCCATTGATTTAATGTAAACTGTTGACCACTGCTTTACCCTCCTTGCCTGAACGGGTGACCCCACTGCCTCTTGCTACTTTCTGCACCGAGTCCTGCATGGAGATACATGAGACAGGGCAGGGTCCTGGGGACTGTCACCAGGCAAGTTTCCTAAGAGATTCAAGAAAGTCCACAGGCATTATGAAGCAAATGGACCACAGCCAAAACATGGCTGACGTTACCTCAAAGATGTCTCATGTCTTCAATGAGATAATACACTTAAACCTAAAGGAAATTTCTCCCTGTGGCAGTCAAGACCAAGCATGAGCATTCACAAATGGTTGCAGTCATTTTGGAGCCCAATGACCACAGTTTGCAGCAAGAAAACATGCACTGTTTGTTGCGCTCTGCTTTATGAACCTTCCCTCTGGTCCTCAGCAACCTGAGACAGGAGTAAAGACCATATAACAGGGGAGAAAATGGGCCACACAGAGTAAGTAGCTTGTCTAAAGGGACTAGAGGGCTTCCAGCTGCCAGGATGATTTGGGGTGAGGCTGCCCTCTTCCTCAGCTGTTGGGGGGGGGCAGATACTGGTAGCAGATGATAAAGCAGAGGTTTATGGACAATCATTTAAAAAAAATTAATTTTACTTTTTTTTAATTTTTATTTATTTATTTATTTGAGAGCGACAGACACAGAGAGAAAGACAGATAGAGGGAGAGAGAGAGAATGGGCGCGCCAGGGCTTCCAGCCTCTGCAAACGAACTCCAGACGCGTGCGCCCCCTTGTGCATCTGGCTAACGTGGGACCTGGGGAACCGAGCCTCAAACTGGGGTCCTTAGGCTTCACAGGCAAGCGGTTAACTGCTAAGCCATCTCTCCAGCCCTAATTTTACTTCTTCTTTTCAAATTATATAACCAGTAGCTGCCATAGTCATACCAAACTGAATAGAGTTTTAAAAATACTTTTCCTCTTAAATGTATCCAAGAGGGATACCGGAGGGATATTCAATCCCTCAGTAATTTTTCAAGCTTCTTTGGAAAGGTTTTTCCCTGTGGATATGAAACCAAGGTCATAAAATTTCTGAGTGAATGAAGAGGCTGAAATACAATCTGCAAGTCACCATCCGACATCTGCTTTGCTTAATAATGAGGCTGGGGGAAGGGGAAAATAGCAGAGTTGTGACATTTTTTTTTTCCCAGATAAACCAAGCTGATAGAGAACCTCTTAACCTCTGGCCCCTGTGTCACTGACCTCTGAGGACAATGGCCACTCCATCTCTTTTCCAGCACAGAGAGAGTGGACAGCAGGGCCAGCACCAACTGTGGATTTCATTGCTAACCTTGTTGAACGAACTTCCAGCATTTATTTCAGCTCCTCTAGCAATACAATAGAAAGTTTCAACCAATCAACACCAACACATTCATAAGAACAACTGGAAGCCTATCGGACTAAAATGTTTCATATTTATCCACATGCTCTCCTCTTACCAAGAAACAAAGACATTTCTAGAAAAAAAAAAAAAGTTAGGGTAACTCAAGTGAAGGTAGAATTAAATAGTGGTGAGGAAGACAGTCACAGAAAGAGAACTACCAACTTCAGTGTGCTAAGGACAAGCCAGAAGAGCTTGATGAGAGAATACCACAGCATAAGTCAGAGAAGAAAGTCACCACGGGTACTTGTGCCCTCCTGAATGACCTGTAGTTCATTCCTCCCTTATATCTGTAGTTTTCAAAAACCAAGAGTATCTGTGTGGTTTCAGCAGATTTAAAGGCAAACCTAGAAAATGAACAACAAGAAAGAGTTTCTATATCCATTCCCTAAGCTGCATGATAAATGTGCCACAGTCCAAGTGGTTAACAAAGATGAAAGTGTGCTCTCTCAGTCTTGGTAGCCAGGACTGTGAAATTAAAGTATCAGTGGGCAGGTTCCTCCTGTGGATTCAGACGGAGAATCGTTCCCATCCTTCTCTCCTACCTCTCTGGTAGTTACAAGCAATGCTTGGAGTTCTGTGGTTTGTGGCAGTATCACTTCAGTCTCTTCTTTTCGCATTGCCATGGTCTCCTTGCCTGTGTGATTCTATGTAACGACTTCATAGACCCATCTTCATCTAAAATGTCCTCATCTTAATTAGGAGATTATTTTAAAATAAATTCTCATTCTTAATCCCATTCTCATTCTGACGGTCTGCATGGACATAAATTTTGGAAGCACCACCATGAAACATTGACACTTTCTGTTGGATTTCACTGGTCAGTAACCACATAAAAGGTCAGAGAGACAATCACTGTCCTTTTGGTCCAGGCTTCCTCGGCATTCTTTGTTCACTTGCTTTGTTCTCATAGAACACAAAGTTCCTTTATGGTAGGTGAAATTTCTTACCAGTTTCTGTGTCTCCTTTCTCTTCAGTATTTGGCATATAGTAGGAACTCAATAAGCATGGGTGCCAGGCAGTTACAGTCACATAAAACTTCCAGAGCCAGTGGCCTCCAGGTTCTTGTCTTTGAATTTGAAAAATAAAATCCATAAACTATAGTGGGTGAAGTTTAGAAATATTTGGTTATAGAGATGAAGAGATGAAGGCAGAACTCCTATATAACAGGAGAGGTCCCCAGACAAGGGCTACCATTGAAATTCACTGCATTGGAGTTAAGACTTTATTGACTACGAGGATGAGCTAGTCAGTCTAGTGACCATACCGTGTGTACAAGCTTCTTGTGATCTTGTGATTCACATTTTTATGCCAGATTTCTAGGGCAGGAAAAGTCCTCAGGGAAAATGAGATAAGGAAAATAGGATCTCTCCCCATCTAATAGGCTAAAGGACATTTCATTCTACAAAATAGCCCCCTTTGGGGGGTCCCATTATCCTCAACAGTCTAGCCAATTTTTATTTCCTATTCTTTATAATTATCTTTGTAGAAGTAACACTATTTTGCTTGTAGGGAGTTGGGGTAAGAACTTTCCTTGCTTCTTCAAGCTAAGTGGGTTTGTCAGATATTACAGTTGAGGTACCTCTCCAGTGGGCCTAGCTAAGAAACCCTAAAGTGCATTAATGGTTTTAATTCTCATATTTAGTGCAAAAGAAAGTCTTTGAATCTTGATCAAAAACACTGGAGAGAAAGACTAAGCATAAGAGGAGTTAGGGTGAAGAAGGCACTGAGTAAATACGGCCTCAGAGAAGTTTTTAAGGTTCTCATTCTTCTACACTTTCCAGCTTTGGAGGGCAACTGAGGAGACCCGGATAGCTAGAGTAGAATTTCCTCAGGTCCACCTGAGTGTACACTGACCAAAAATAAGAAGAGGTAAACTTAAAAAGGCAGCTGAGTCAATAAGCTCCAAAATTTAAACAGAACTACTAGTAAGATTATAGTAGATGTAATTCCCTTCCACCATAAAGATTCAGACATCTATTTCTAAATTTGTTCACCGATGGAACAGTGACGTCTGAATGATCTGAATCCATCCTTGTAGATCTTGTAAAGGCAGATGAGACATTAGCAGAATTATCAGGAATATATGTGCAACACTCAACCTTGATAATGGTGCTTGGCACCCTGAGATGCTACTGTGATGCTACCTAAAGCCAGATGGTCTTGTATAATTGCCTCTCTTCTCATCAGAGCTTTGAAATGAAAAGAGAAACTCCCTGTGCTGTACCACTTAAACCTTTCATGATATACTTTACTCTTTGGCTAGGTGTTTAAGACCA
The DNA here is from genome assembly GCF_020740685.1 of Jaculus jaculus. Lineage (NCBI taxonomy): Eukaryota > Metazoa > Chordata > Mammalia > Rodentia > Dipodidae > Jaculus > Jaculus jaculus. The sequence goes on along the minus strand of NC_059113.1, from coordinate 14,598,666 downwards.
AGTAGAAAGCCAAAATTTAGTTATGTATATATTTTTAAAGTCAGTTGCAGCAGTTTTAGTACAGTGATTCTAAGAGACCTAGGAGGAGCCACATGGCTCATTTAGCATTTGTGTCTACTGCTGGGGTGAGTGAGGGTCTGGCTGACCACATGGCTTACCTTAGAAGCACTCAGGATCATTTCTTCTGTCTTGACCCTATGCTTGAAGACTACACACTGGTTGGAGTCCAACATCTTGGTCTCATGATCTCTTGGATCAAGAAGATAGGTGAATTACCAAAGCTGTAGGACACTTTAGAGATGATCCTTCGCCTCCTGGGAACTGCTTGACCTGGAAGCAGGGAACAAAACATTAGCTGTCTTTTTAGCCCTAGTATTCTCACAGAATTTGTTCTCTACATATGGTTATTGAATGCCCAGAAGGACAATTATACTTGTCTTGAAGAAAAGTGTGAGTACAGGCCATATCCAACCATTTTTGGGGGGCAGGGGCACTTCAAGGTAGGGTTTCACTCTAGCTCAGGCTGACCTGTAATACACTATGGAGTCTCAGGTGGCCTCAAACTCATGGTGATCCTCCTACCTCTGCCTCCAAAGTGCTGGGAATAAAGGCGTGCACCACCACGCCTGGATTCTAATAAAATTTTGTCTTTAACAGTACAGATCTAGCTAAATAATGCTAAAAAAAAAAAATTTTCAAGTATTTTGCCTTGCATCTTACTGAAGTTGCCTAATAACATTGTAAGCCATATCTAAAAAATATATATAGAGAGAAAGACATCTTACCTCTAGCTATCTGACAAGTTATAAGCACAGGCAAAACATGTTAACAGACCGGGAGACCATTTTTACCAACAAATTTAAATTGATTGATTTGATAAGGATTTAGTAAATACTCAGAAATTGATTTTGTTTGTTTAAAAAACAACAAAGTAGAATGAAGTTCTGACATCTGTTTGAGAAATTTCCACTGGGCCATAGAGACTTCTCAGTGGTTAAGGCCCTTGTGAAAGCTTAAAGATCCAGGTTTGATTCCCCAGTACCTAAAAAAAATCCAGATGCACAAACTGGTGCATACATCTGGAGTTCACTTGCAGTTGCAAGAAGCCATGGCATGTCCATTCTCATTACCTCCTCCCTCTGTCTCTCTTCCTCTCTCCCTCCCCCCCCCCTGCAAATAAATGAACATGTAAAAAAAGACTTTTCCACTGATTAGCCTCATGTAAGTACAACTTTCTTTTCTCTGTCTGAAGTTACCAAGTGGGATTTAAGACATGTTCCTGTGAATTGGGGCTATTCTTTTTCCTCTTAGGAACATTGAAGATGTATTCCCTCTAGCACCTTCTCAACTAGGGGTGCTACTATTACCTCTGAGGGAAGGACTCTTACAAGTGGACTTGGAAGCCTGGTCAACCAACCTGTTCACCTCTAAGGTTTTATCTATCCCTTTCTGATGCCTTTTGCAGTACATTACTATAACTGCAAAAGGAAGAAAGACTTCAGTCAAACATTGATCTATCTCGTGGTGATATCTAATAGGAGATCCAGAGGCTGTCAAATAAAGTCTCAGTTTCCAAATGTCAGCATGAACAGGGATGGTCAGGAAGGCATATTGAGAGTCGCTGACTTCATTCTCCCTCTGATCTTTGCTTAGTTCTCATGCACTCTGGTAAGATCCACCCATTCTGCTGTCTGAGCACCAGGGCCTGGAGGCAGGGGATGCTCTCTCAATGGTCTCATTGAGGGTGATTACTACGTAGCTGGCTCTGCATATTCTCTGTTCTGTAAAGAAATGTCCATTTGTAAAAATGTATCTAGTCTTGGTTATTTTTTTAAGGATGTGACTTTAAGATTTTGGGCCGCATAACTTTGAGAGACTATTCCTTCACAGCTAGATTCTGAGCCTCTCCCTTCTTCTGGGAAGAAGGTATCCAGATTTAGTTAGTGACACATTCTTATCTGAACAGCAGGTCCCTCCAGTAGGGAACCCTAATATCTTAAGAAGTGATTATCAGTTAGCCAGAAATTTCTCTCAGAGATTAGCAGGCATGATACACCATAAGGAGTGTATACAGATCATTTCCCCAAGTTTTACTTGGTTGCCCTGGGAACTAAGAATACTACTTGCCTACTGCCCGGAGGCAGGCTGGCCCTCTTTTGGCCACCACATCTAATTTTTTACTTAACTGCCCCATAGACTGCTGGGCACATACACAGGCCTGGGACTGCCAATGTCATTCCTTTTCTTTCTGACACTTAAGGATTACTATTATTATTATTATTATTATTATTATTATTATTATTATTATTATTTTGTCCAGTTGGAAAGCTCAAGGCTGGGATCTCTAGCAGAGTCTGGTTTTACTGCATAAAGGCATGTTGAGCTTCTGGTTCTCAGATCTGGTGATGCATTCCTGATGTCTGGATATCTTTAACTAACTCACATAAGAAGCAAGTTGCCTCTCTATGTCCATAGATACACATCAGACAGAATTCTATGATTCCTCAGAATCTCCCAAATTGATCAAGGGTCTTTAGGAAGTTGATAGGAGACAATGGACTTTATGCTTTCTTCATTTAATACCTCAGACCCCTCTGACAAAATCAACCACAGATAGTTTACAGAGTCCTTGCACAGTTGAAGCTTTCTAACCTCTGCCTGCCAGGAATTTGAGAAGTGCCTCATTACAGTATTGTAAAGTCGCCTCTGAGGGGACACAGAAAACGATGTCACCTACATATTGGAGACCCTGAACTTGAGTTCAGACAGGCCCTTTGCCAGTGGTTGGGCAAAGATATGAGGGCTATCTCTAAACCCCTGGGGGTAGCACTGTCCAAATTAACGGAGTAACTGTCTGAAGGGTACTCAAAGGCCAAAAGATACTTGGAATTAGGATCCAGTGGAATTCAAAAAAAGGAATCATCAGTGTTTCATATCATAGGATAAGTACTAGTGATCTCCATTACCAGACAGTCTAATCTTTCTTTTAGTTTAACTCTCATGACCTTTAAATAACATATTTTAACCTTCTAGTTTATCAACATTTTCATTTGAAGCAATCCTTTACCTTATAAGGTCATATCTCATCTAAATATATATTTTTCTTTTAATCTGCTCTATAACACTGTTATTCAGAAACACAGAAGTCTTACATAGCATAAAGATCACAAGTATCATTATAATAAGCCATTTAAAACTATCTAATATTTTGACCATTTTAATGAAACAGCAAGACAATTTAGAAAGTAGGATTAAAGTTTGACATTTTTGTTCACCCTTAAGAACATCTGTCTACTATTGCTGTGCAGTAAGCATGAACAAGAGTTTCCCTTGTAAAGCCAAAAGTATGGCAATGAATTACTTTAAATATACTGTAAACCCCTCTCTAATAATTTAAAATCATCTTAAAATACATGGATAGGTATGTGTTTTTAGTGGTTTTAACCCTTGAGTTATTCATCATTATCCTTTCCTTTGTCACAAAGCCAGGGGGCTAGGCTGTCCCAGGACAGAGATGACAGAGGACAAATGAGATAAACCTCCTTGGGTCTGAAATATAAGAGTTCTTCTTACTCTACTCTCAGAGCCAGCTTTCCACCAGCTTAAACAGCACATGACAATTTATTAATATAATTTACATTAAAGAGAGAAAAAATAAACATGCCAGCGACCAAAAATTCCAACAGTTAACCCTGATTTAAAATTTCAAGAGCCTTGTGTAACACTTTTATTTAGTTAGAAAAGCAAGCGCCTGGGAGACATTGACGCCATAGCTGCAGCTGGAGATCGGTGCGCGTGGTCTCACGGCAACTATTATGGTGACTTGTATTTTGGTATTAAATATTTTGTTTTGTGCCTAACCTTTTAGCATCCACATGGAGCTGGTTCTGGGAATTTGTATCTTCTCTACAGTGTCCATGATCAATCTTTACCTGTCTAGCTCTGGTAAGGAAATGAGTATGTACCCAAAAGAGTCTCCCCACCTGGTCAATACCTGTATTCTGGAATGGCAAGAGAGAAGGACATATTCAAGATGGAGGAATGGGGACCCTGGCAGTCTCTGCGACCTTGGAGTGCAAAGGGCAAGAGGATTGAGAACACTTTTCTGTTCTGGAGAGGGCTATATCTGCCAGGGGCTTTGAGCAGCATGGGCAGTCCCTGATGTGAGGACAGCCAAAGGTGCTGAGTTGATACAGCATTCCCTACACACATCTGGGTTGTCTTTTAGAAGAAAGAAACCCTGAGCTTAAGGCACTTCAGACCATCTACCTTTCCTTTTACAAAATCCCCTGCTCTGGAGGGTGTGTGCCAGAGTGAATAGGTCAGATCTCCCTGCTCCCCACTCCCAGTTCCTGGTCCAGGTAGATTGCTCTGCTGCTGGCTTGGGGGTGTCTGGACCCTGAAAGATTGCTGCTGAAGCAGCTCCCTTGCTCCACCTGCCTGATTGAATAAACTCTGGGTCCCCAGCTCCCGGATTCCTTGCTCTGGAGGGTGCACATGTGGAGTAACTTGGCCAGAGCTCTGGGTGCCTTCCCCACCTCCCAGTCCCCTGGTCCTGGTTCCCTTGCTGCTAGCTTGGGCTGCTTGGACCCTGCGGGATTTTTGCAGAAGCAAGACCCTTGTTCTGCCTTCCTGATTAAATGGCCCCTGGGTCCCCAACTCCCTGATTCCCTGATATGGAGGATGCATGTGTGGTATTAGTAGGCCAGAGCTCCCCATTTATTACCCACCTCCCAGTTCCCTGGTGCTGGTACCCCCACTGCAACTTGGTCCCTGCATGTGGGGTGTGGAAGCATGCTGTTTGCACTGGTGTCCTGTTGACTGGCCCCTGGGTACCCAAATCTCGATTACCCTGAGCCAGAGGGTGAACGTGCCACTGGAGGGGCTTCCAGGCTCCTGTTTCCTTGGCACCTGAAGCGTGAGTACTGAGGAGTGCATGCAAGTCGGGAGAGTAGGCCCAGAGCTCACAGTTGCCCACCACCCTGCTCCCCAGGGACCTTTGATGTGCTTGCCTCCTCCACAATCTGTGCTCTGTGGTTACAACCCCATCACACACAGGTCAGGTTCACATTTAAAGCAGAACACTCACCGATGATCCTACAAAGACAAATACTTGCTTCCATATCAACAAAATAGAATGTTTCCCCAAGATGGGTAGACCACAAGGCCATAAAACCAACAAAAGTCAGAAAACTGAGAGATGTTCACCAAGGATGCCTAGTCCCACAATGGAAACATCCAGTGAAATCATAGAGAAATCAACAGAAATTGAATCCCAAAATGAAAACACAATAAGCCATCTGACTCTGATCAAAAGAATTGCTGAACTGGAAGCAAGCCATCAGAAAATCCAACAATCAGATAAATGAAATTGAGCAGAATAGTCTCTGAAAGCACTCAGCTTTTGTTACTAGGCTTAACTTAATTGAAGAAAACCATAGAATCTTCAAAAGAGATATAAATGGATTGAAGGTAAGTCAACAAATAGAAGGTCTCAATAACCAGCTGATTAAACTTAATGAAGACTTGAAAAAATGGAAGAATGAATTGCAGGATGCATCAAGAAAACCAGACCTCAAACTGAAATTGTACCTCAAAAAAGAGATGGGCATGATGCAAAATAGTACAATAGAAAACAAAAATCAAATAGAGCTCTCAAAAACCTAACTGAGAGTTACTCACATGGAAGACAGAACCTCTGTTCTGGAAGACAAGACAGTAGAAACTGATCAAGAACCCAAAAACTTGCTAAGTTCAAAAATATCATGCAAACAGAATATGAGGGAACTGTTGGATAATGTAAAACCAAGAAACATCTGAACCATGGGTAAAACAGAAGGAGAAGAATTCCAAGCCAGAGGCATAGAGAACATATACAACAAAATTATTGAATAAAATATTCCCAATCTCCAAAATGGGAGGTTTATCGAGATAAAGGAAGCTCATGGAATAGCAGACAGGACCAAAGAAGGCATATGTTAGTTAAAACTCTTAACAATAAAAACAAAGAGTGCTACAAGCAGCAAGAGAAAAAAACTCACTACCTACCAAGGAAATGCCATCAGAATTACCTAAGATTTCTCAATGGAAACCCTGAAAACCATAAGGCCTAAAATGGAGCACTTTAAAGTCTAAAAAACTATGGCTTCCAACCCAAGCTTCTGTACCCAGTGAAAGTATCCTTCATAATAGATGGTGAAAGGAAAACTTTCTATGAAAAAAAAAGTCAACTCTATGATTATATTAACACAAAGCCAAACCTACAGGGAATACTACATACAGGAGAGACAAACAACCAATCTCAAGAGCCTATAAGAAGAATTTCACAATAACCAAAACTAGAGCAGGCTCAAAAAAGTACAAAGCCCAAGAAAGCACCAAACCTCATAAAGCAGCCCATCATGGCAGGGATTAAATCAAACCTCACAGTTATAACTTTAAACACAAATGGTCTTAACTCACCCATCAAAAGATACAAGTTAACAGGGCAGATCAGAAAAATGGACCCTTCTACCTGCTATCTTCAAGAAAACCACCTTGTCACTAAAGTTAGACACCTCCTTGGCATGAAAGGATGGAAAATGATATTCCAAGCATATGAAAAGAAGAAACAAGCACTTGTTGCTATATTAGTATCTGATAAAATTGACTTCAAACCAAAAGCAGTCTAAACAGACAAAGAGGGCCACTTTTTACTCATCAATGGAACAATCCCACATGATGACATCACAATCATAAATCTATAAAACCCAGCACAGGTGCACAAAGAACCCCAGAAAAGCACTCCTTCCTTAAGAAAAAGTCCTGTCTGGACTTCAAACCTCTTAGTTCACATCACCCACTGTGTGCCAACCCCTGGGTTGGGATTCTCACACATTAGTCCATTACCTTCACATAAACAATGGAATGCTAATCCTGTGAGAAGGTCTCACTATTCACATATTAGTGGATAAAGAAACCAAGGTTCCAAGGGGTTAATAGGCTGGTCGAAGGCTGTGGAGTTAGACAGTAGCAGGAGCTGGGTTTATCTCAAGCCTCCTGACTCAAAGTCCACAATGTTCTGTCACACTTGGCTTTAATCACTATCCCAAGCATAGCTTGAAGGCACCGATCTGGGAACCCATCGCTGAAGAACAGGAGAGTTGAAATTAAACTGCAGGTGACTGACAGGCCAATCCACAGAGTTCTGCTTTAATTTTCAAAGCTCAGTGCTTTCTTTAGGACCCTATATTCTATTCCATCCTTCACACAGTCACTCCAGAGTACTCATTACCAAGCAAACACTTCCTGCTTCTGAGAAAACACCACAAGTCACTTATATCCAACCCATCAACATCTCTTTAGCCATCACTCGAGGAACATTGCTGTAGAATCTTTCAAGGAAAGACACTGGATAGTATCTAGGTATGATACTTTAAGCTGTGCTTAAAGTTATCTGAGAATTCACCTGCAAGAAAAGATTAGCACTCCAGAGAGAAAAGCATACACACACACACACACACACACACACACACACACACACACACTCAAGGGGATTTTTTTCTCTCCTGTACCCCAAACCTTCCAGAAATAACCCTGATCTCAAGCAATAAAAGTAAAGATAACATTCTCAAGGTCTTGGATGGAGAAACAAGCAGAAAATAGAATATTTAATCAATGAAAATATTCTTGGAATCTGAAACATCTGGGAGAGCCTGGGTGGCTGTGGGGAGCCGGAAAAAGGGGGGAGGGAGGAGGAAAGTAGGAGACTTGACATTCTCACCCAGAGCTTATCTAAAACTGTAGCTGAACGCCCTGCTCTGAGCTGCCCTGCAAGTCCATAGGGTACCTCTTAGTTCCTGTTCTGAGTACATGAATACCTCTTACTTTAAGAAAATCAAAAAGTAACCTTACCAGATGTGCTGTACAGTCAGGGCCAAGTGTTCATATTTGAAGGGATGTCTGAACATTTATAACCCACTCCTCTCATAATAGGTGGAACATAGCATTTTGAATTGTGTTTTTTTTTCTTGGTTTTGTTTTTGTTGTTGTTGTTGTTATTGTTAAGGCCCTCTGAATACTGGATTTTAATCCATAAATAAAGATTTTCCCAAACATTAATTAATTTCCCATAGAAATATCAAGTATAACTGGATAGGACCCAACCTGACAGATCATTAGTTCATTCTCCTCTGTTTTCCTGCATTAGTCCCAAAAATAGAAAGGTGGTAATGAACGATGCCTGATGAAATATGAAATCTACTCCTGTAACTCAAATGAGAAGACTCTTTGCATGGTGTGTGTTTCTTAACCTGCCCTTCAAGAGAGATCTGGCCCTAGGCCACCAAGCTAGACAGACGCTCCTATAGGAGCCCAATGGTTTATCCTGGAGGAAAAGAAAAAGTAATCATCGAGAGAAATGGAGGAGTAGCATTTTCATTTCTTGTGCTCTCCTTTGCCTTCTCTACTGTCAATGCAAAACACACAACTCTCACCTCAAAGTGAATAACAGATAGTTTATTCTGGAGCCAGATAGGAGTGATGATGGACCAGAAAAAAGATGTAGGCTACACCAAATTTCCATGTTTCAACATGGTGACAGTTTTATAAAGTTTTTATAGTAACAGAATAAAGAAAGTCATAAATCAAAAACATTTTTCAAACATATTAGTGGATACATCCGGAAGGCTGGTTACAGCAAATCAGGAAAATTTCTGCTCTGACATTCTTAGATTTTTAGGTTGGTGGAAACTGCGGGGAGGGAGGGGGCGGGGATGGAGGTCTGTTCACACATTCCAAAGGATTTACCTAATAGTCACAGGATTTTAGGTCACACAAAGGTGGGCAATAATTGGCTATTAAAGGGGCTTAAGATAGCCTTAGGCTCTGGACTTGTAACATTCTAACCCCCTACAATCACAGAAGTCCTAATCAGTCAATCAATCTTTGTAGGATACCCAATGTAGGTGTGGCCTTCTTCCAGGAACCTTTGTTCACATCACCTTGTCCTTATCTCGGTGCTAGGAAATAGGTGTGTGTCATCAGCCCTGTGCCACACCGGAAGCTCTAAGAGCCCAGGAGTGCTGGGTTTCAGACCCTGATTTACAGCCAATCCTTCTAGGATCGCAGCACGCTGTGCATCTCGCATCACTCATCCACCCTCCTCCGGTATTTGGCATTCACGTTTGGAATTTGCACATGAAGCCGTGAGCTACAATTCCTAGTTGGGGGTTCTTCTATCTCCAACCCAAACCTCTTCTCATGAATGTGGTCATCTTCATGTCAACCAAAAAGACAGTCAGTCAGTGACATAAGAGTTGCCAGGTTTTGTTCGTGTTTATGTCACTCAACATAACACAGCATCCCATACCAAGTCAGCCTAAGAAACAGTCAATGAATGAACAATAATGTTGCCAGGGAGGTGGGGGAGGGGGACACCATTAACACCAGAGAGCACAGCAATTGCTCACCTCACATTGTAACACAGCCTGGCTGAGAGGTGGGTTTTCTGCCTTGTCCTGGTCACAGCCTCTGTTCAAGGTAGCCCAAGAACCATGCCCCTGCGGTCATCACTGTCTCCCCAGCTAAGCTGCGCCTGCCCCACTCACCCGCAATAGCCAGCAGGTGCACTTGATCGCTAGAGTCCTCACTCCCAACGTGTCACTCCTGTGTTCTCTGCTGCGCTTACAGAAAAAGAGGTTGAGGAATGAGGGGCTTGTCAGGAGTGATCAGAACTTAGCTTTCACTATAGATATCCTTTAGGTCATAAAATCTGGCAAAAAAAAAAAAAAAAACGGAGTGAACTAGAAAGCGTATCAGTGAAAAGTAAATTGTGCTTCCTTATTGGTTCCATTTTTAAATGTGTGCTTACTATAAGAGCTTTGTACTGGGCTAACATGACAAAATTTGGGTGTAGAAAGAGTCAGACTTTTCTGTATTTCATGGCATATGAAGGATGTGATATGGCAGGCAAGATGCAAGGACGAAAAGTAAAGCATTAAAGACTTGTGGAAGTCGAATTTCTTTAGAGAATCCCAGACAATGACACAGAGCTCTTTCCAGAATTCAAATAACTGCCGTTCATTGCCTTTCCAGGACCTAGTGTATATTATTCCCAGACCGGGAGACCCCTGACTTCACACTTCAAATATCCAGAATGTCACTCCCTTTATCCCAGTGTCTGGATATTTGTCCTATTTAACAGAGCCTTGGTGAGGACCAGAGGGTTAAAGTTAGTTAAGTTTACCCAAAGCCAATTGTGTGTGAGTTCAGCCATGCAGTGAGTCTGACATTTGCTTGGAATGAAGGCTACCTACAGAGAGTTTCCCTCTATGTATTTACTTTCATTTATTTGATACGACTGAGGATATCAACATCCAGGATCTCGATTACCTCTCTCCCACCACAGATTTAATTAAGACCCGTGCAGACTCTAATCTGCATTTCCCAATACACTAATGAATCTTCATATGTACAAATTAATAGACTTCAGTGTGTTGCTAAATCCCAGCTGTATTTAGTACTATTAAAGGTTAAAATATTATTTAACATAACAACCACCAAATGGCTCAGGACTCATTTGCCACAAACAAAAGTTGGATAGCTAAGCTTGAAGTGAATCAATATATCACCCCTCCCTAATTCTGAATAACTTTTTTTTTTTTTTTTGAGGTAGGGTCTCACTCCAGCCCAACCTAACATGGCACTCACTGTGTAGTCCTAGGTTGGCCTCAAAGTCACAGTGATCCTCCCACCTTTGCCTCACAGGACTGGGATTAAAAGAGTGTACCCCCACCATGCCTGGCCCTGAATAACTTTTTGACTTGATATGATGCTAGGAATTACATATGTCTCTCTTTAAATATTCTAGTAAGTCTATGTGGTCATTAATAATTATTTTGATCATAATGGGATCCTTGATCATATTTAAAGAAATAAGGATGGGCTCTAGCTCAGAAACACAGTACTTGCCTAGCATGTGTGAGGCCCTCAGTTTAATTCCCAGTGCAAGATAATACTAATAATAATACAATAATACTTATGAGGTGGAAGAGGAAATCATGTACTTGGTTGTGGATATGAGCATTGTGTTCCCTATCAGGAAGCACAAGAAAGAAGATCTCTCTAGAAGTGAGCACCAAAATGTTGAGATAAGATGCAAAAAAAACCAAATATCTCTAATATTGTGTTGAGTCAAAGAAGCTGGACAAAAAGCATATCAAAAGACACATATTTGAAATTCAAGGTCAAGAAAAACTGACCAATAATTAAAAGTTTAGGGCTAGAGCCTGGTGTGGTGGTGCACGCCTTTAATCCCAGCACTCAGGAGGCAGAGGTAGGAGGATCACCAGGAGTTCAAGGCCACTCTCAGATTACATAGTGAATTATAGGTCAGCCTAGACTAGAGTGAAACCCTACATCAAAAAAAAAAAAAAAACTTAAAAAAAAAAACAACGAAGTTTAGGGCTGGAGAGAGGGCTTAGTGGTTAAGGCGTAGGCCTACAAAACCAAAGGACACAGGCTCATTTCCCCAATACCCAAATAAAGCCAGATGCACTAGGTGGCACATGCATCTGGACATTTGCACTGGCTAGAGGCCCTACAGTGCCCACTCTCTCCCTTTCTCTGTGTCTATCTCCCTCTCTAGCCTCCTTTTCTGTCTATCTGCCAGTTTTTCATTCTATTCTCTCTAAAATAAATAAATAAAACATTCTGTGCTGGAGAAATGGCTTCACAATCAAAAGCAAAGCCTGAGGATTCAGGTTTGATTCAACAGTACCCACATAAGCCAGATGCACATGGCGGCACAGGTACCTGGAGCTCCTTTGCAGTGGCTAGAGGAACTGGTGCACCCATGCTCTTTTTTTTTTATCTAACTATCGATCAATTTATCTATCTCTGCCTCTTTCTCTCTCATGCACAAGCTCTCAAATAAATAAATAAATAAACAACTAAAATTATTTATTTTTTTTAAAGTTTAGCAAGTGGTTACCTCTTGGGATGATGACCATTGAGGAGGAGCATGAGGGAACTTTCTAGGGTATTCGTCACATGTCTGTATCTGGAGGAGGGTTAAGAATACACATGTGGAAATTCATTATGTTAACACTCATAGATTTGGTTCTACTATAGACTCAAGCTTGCATTCCCTCACCTCAGTCATAGGCGAAACCTTAATCCCAAACATGATGATGTTTGAAGATGAGACTTCTGGGATATAAGTAGGTAATGAAAAGAGAGTACTCGAGGTTGGCTCCCTCTTCGGAAGGGACAAGATAGACCTTGCTAGTCTTCCTCCCTTCCATGTGAGGAAAGTGACCATCTACAACCAGGAAATGAGCCGTCACAAGGAGCTAAATCAGCCAGATCATTAATCCTGGACTTCCCAGTTTCCAGGATTGTGTGAAATAAATTTAAATCATTTAAGTCACCCACTCCTTCCATAGTATTTATCATAGCAGCAAAAAAAAATGGTCTTGATAGGATACTTGTCATGCTTTATTCCATGCAGTGTTATCTGTTACCTCAATTAAATAGGGAAAAAAGGAGGGAGACGTGAAGGGATATTTGTGTAAGAGGAAGGAGGAGAAGGAAGAGAGCAAAGATGGAAAAGTACGGAGGTGAATAGAGCAAAAGACAGAAAATTGAGGCCTCGTATTCAAGACTGAGGACCCTGGTGATACAGGACTGGGCTCACTGGCATGGGATTAGGCAACATTTCTCAGGCAAGGTAGAACATACCATCACAAACCTCAAGTCCATCCTAGAGCTTCCTGAAGTTGTATAACTGAAAACCTTCACAACCCAGGGCAATAGGACTGAGGAAAACCCACGGGATGAAAAGAACATTCTATGAGTGAATGAGGAGTGCCTTGGTCTGAGGATGGAACCCAGTGGAATGTCACCATTTAAAGAACAGGTACGTAAAAAGAATCACTTAAAGAGGCATATCTCACCTCAACATCTCAGTTCATTGCCTTTTCTACACACTAATATATAAGGTGTGCTAAACAAATAGTGATTAATGAATAAAATACAATACAGGAGTAACTAAATGGAAAACCATGATGTTTTTTTTTCATATCTGAGAAAAATAAAGTGTGGTAAATTTGTTATGAGATACAAACTGTGAGAAAGCAGCTCATCTGTAGGAAATTAATGAGTCCAGGTCCTGGTTTGGAGCTGTCAAGAGGAGAAGGGAAGATCTGTAAGATGGCCAGAATTATGGTTATTTTATGTCAATTTCATTGGGCTAAGGACTGCCCAGATATGGCAAAATACTAGTTTTGTAGTCTCAGTGGGATGTTTTTAGAATAGATTCACATATGAATCCACAGACTCAGTAGAGCAGGTCTCCCTCACCACACAGGAAATATCACCCAAGCCTCACCTTACAGAAGACCAGACGCAATGAAAGGTGGAGGACAGTGAACTCACCGGCTCTGCTTGAGCTGAGACACCCATATTCACCTGACCTTGAACATCAGCCTTCAGAATCAAACTGAGATTTATAGTGATGCCTCCACCCCCAGCCCCCTTTTCCTGGTTCTTCAGCCTATGAATGGCAGAGGGTGAGACTTCTCAGCTTCCATAATCATATGAGCCAACTCCTATAAATACACACACACACACACACGCACACACGTGTGTGAGTGTGCACACAGGTTTTAGTATTTTGAATATGAAATGTTCCCCATAGACTTGCTTGTATTTGAGTACTTAATCCCCAGCTGGTGGTACGATTTTATGGAACCTTTAGAAGGAGCCCTGGGGAAGGAAGCATGTCTCTGGGTTGGACTTTCCTTAAGGTTTCATAGTGGAGCCCCACTTGCTGTTTCCCCCTCTACTTCCTTCCCACTAAACTGATGACATGGTACCAGTTTCCTACTCCTGCCTTTCTTTCCCCACCACAATGGACAGGGCACTCTGGACTATAAGCCATAATAAACTCTCGTTCCATAAGCAGCTTCTGATCAGGTATTTTGTACCAGAAATTAGAAAGTAATGGCCACACAGCTGCTCCCCAACTTACAATGAGATTACATTCCAATAAGCTGATTAATCATCAGCTAAAAACATGATAAAGTGAAAATGCATTAAATACACCAAACTCACCAAGGTTTTTAATTTAGCACTGTGGTCTACTGCAGAGTACCAATTGACATGATGTTCATGCCCAGCTTCACAAGACAGTGTCACAGATATATCACCAGGCCTAACCCAGGAAAGTACTGGAAACTCAGAACCTGAAGAATAGCTTCTAATGAATGTGTATTGTTTTCATACCACCAAGAAGTCAAAATATTGTAAGCATAGAGCTTGACACATCAAAGGCTTGGTATGAATACATATATCTGAATATATGCATGCATACATATGTGTGTGCGTGTGTGTGTGTGTGTGTGTGTGTGCGTGTGTGTGTGTGTGTGTGTGTGTTTGGAGAACCTCTACTCAACTCATACTGGCAGGTTCAAAGGCAGGAGGACTTAGAAATCAGACATGAGCTGAAGTCTACATTTTGCCTACAAATCCAGCTCAATTCAACAAAGACAAAGAGAAAATACATTCTGAGCAACAGAACCCAGCCAGCTGTTCTGATTCATTCACTACCCTAGGTGCCTTCAGTGAGAGGAGAGTGGAGTTATTTAGGCAGTAAGCACGCAATTTGGGGGAAATGGGATCTGACTTCCTGGAACCTGTGACCAGGCAAGGCCCCTGGAGCAAAGATCTGGGGGTGTTCCTTTTTGATGAGTCACCTGGGATCTGAATGCTCCCATGACATCTTTCCTGGGGCAGAGGAGCTGCTAATGCACAGAGTGACGTCAGCCAGGGAGGTAATGGCGCAGCACGGGAGGGATGTTGCTGGGAGGATGTTTGGCTTGCCCTGGCCACCTTTCATCTGGAGCATCTTGTACCACTTTACAGGAGATAGTTAATTAGGCTTCCTGAGGCTCCAGGCAGAAACAGGCATCACAGCCTGTGCTTACGTGTGAGCCTATGTGAGAAGAAATGTTCATGAAATAATTACTTTGCATATGGATTCATCAGCTCCTTTCACACGGGATCTCAAAGCAATTTCCCAAGGCAAGTAGGGGAGTTAATTGCTTGGTTCCTGGGAGGCCTGTGGCCTATCTGGGACAGGAGAGAATAGCCACAAATTAATTCTTCCCAGGTGCTCAGATTGGCATGAACCTTGAGACCCAGGATTACTAAAGAGATGGTCAGGTAGTCCAGGGATGATCTATCATGGGATCATGCGATGCTGCACTGGGCAGACCGAAGACATCATCTAGGGCTCCTATATCCAATGCCACAGGAGCACCATGCCACTGGGATCTTAAACCACACCAGGTGAATTGAATTAAAGAAAGGATATGAAATATAAACAGAACACCCCTAATGTGAAAATCTGAAATGTAAAATGCTCCAAAATCTAAGATTCTTTGGGTGTCAACATGATACCACTGCAAGTAGAGGAATCCATACCTGGCCTCATGTGGTGAGTTTTATTCAAAATATTAGTGCACAGAAAGATGTATAAAGGCACTCAAACTATGTGTATTGTACAAAATATGAAACATACATGCATTTCATATTTATATTTGGGTTCCATCCCCAAACATGCATAAGCAAATACTACAAAAGCCAAAATAAATTCTTAAGTCTATACCAATGCCTAGCATTCAAATAAAGTTATCAAATCTGCATACCATTACTAATTTTTAGACTGAATGTCTGCTGAAATATTTTGGACATGTGGAGTTAAACAGAACACCATAATGTTACTTTTGTCCTTAGGTTTTTATAGAAGTAATTGTTTGAAATTTTGAAGAAACATGCACCTCTCAGAAGATATCTCTGTGTGACCCTGTGGCCTGGGCTACGTCCCTCATTTTCATCATCACTCACCTACATCTAAGGAGTGTGGAATGTGACAGGCCAAAGGTGACATCATTAGCAGAGTTGGGACTGGAGGCCAGGCTGTGACTTTGCTTCTGGGGACACCTCACCAAGCCTTGGACCCTGGCTTCTCCCAACCCATGTCCACCTAAGAGTTGGCACCACATAGCTGCTGACAGGCCCTGGATGCTTATACTTAGAAAAACAATGCCAAGCCATACCAAAGCACAGCACCCTGCCCTGCCCCTATTTGCCACAAGACTGCTGCCCATAGCTCCCCAGTGGGGAACTGCTGGATCAATCCTGCCTTTTCTGGTGCCCTTTTGCTCTCCTGAGTTCACATCCAACAGTATACCTGTAGCAATAAAAACCCACTTCCGTCTCAAAAGTTAGTTATGAATCATCTCGGCAAATAGATCATCCCAGAGTGGTGGGCATGGTGGATCACTGTTCTTCCAGAAAAATCTGCCCAC
Organism: Jaculus jaculus; assembly: GCF_020740685.1. NCBI lineage: Eukaryota > Metazoa > Chordata > Mammalia > Rodentia > Dipodidae > Jaculus > Jaculus jaculus. The sequence continues at coordinate 14,582,314 of NC_059113.1, read as the reverse complement.
CTACCTGACATCAAGAGTGTACAGCAGGGCAATCCCTCCCCATCCACTGTTAGATTCTCTTCCTCTTTATCATGCAAAGGAAGGAAATGGAACAGATGAAGCCACAGTCAGCTGCTGACCTGGGAGTTCCTGGTGCTCTAAGTTCCACGTCAGTCACTTCAAAGAGCAACTTTATGCTGCCAACGTGCAGTGACAGCATTTGAACTTGTAGGCTCTCCAGCATGTCAGGGGGCTGGGTGGCCGGAAAGACAATGAGTTACTCTTCCCTCGTTGGGCAGACTTTAAGGAGGAAAACCCGAGCAGCTATGTCCTCGGAACAAACAATGGCTTCCATGGTCAATACGCCACTCAGCGGATGAAAGGAAGAAAGCTAATCCCAAGCCGAGAAAGAATCCTCGACTGGCAAGTTTCCCTTGGGTCCACATCTTCCCTCTGCATTCGCATCCTCATCTTCTGCTCAACTTCGTGTTCCTGAGACCCAGGTAAACACTAGGAGATAGAAAACTTCTTCACCATCACCCAATGTCATGACATGGACTTGGTGTCTCAGATTCCTGGGCCAGTAGAGGTCTGTTACATGAACCATCTCCCCCCACCCCACCCCCGCAATCCCCGTGCATATCATCTCGGAGCTTGTGTACTTTCGTTTTTCCTCAACCCAGATGCTGAGCCTCCTGCATTTCCTAAGACAAGAATGGAAAGCAGCACCTCCTTTACAGGAAGGAGCAGCTTTCACTCGACGGACAGTAGACAGAGGTCACAATGGAGCATTTATAAAATGCTTGGTGCAGGGTACAGCTGTGCTCAGAGTACTTTAATGTGGTCAGGAATAGGGGTGCTGGGGGAGTGGCTCTCAGGAGGTGACATCCCAGCTGGCTAGAGCACGGGAAGGGAAGACGAGTCAGGGCTCTGCGTGTCCAGGACATGAGAGCTGGCCATGACCACGTCTGCCAGAACCTGTGCCGTCGAAGCTCAGGCTGCTCACGACCTCATAGTTTTACTTCATCTCTGTTTTCCACCATGGAGAAAATCTCTCACCTCTCGTACAGTCATGGAAGAGATTCATGGCATTTTACCAGGGTTCACGAGTTCCACAGGGCTCTGTCACATTCACAAGAGTTGCCAGCACCATGCTCCATGAGGTCAGGGGCACTAGCCCTACTCCCTTTGCCCTGGCATCTGCCCAAGGATTTTGGGAGCTCGAGCTTGAAGTTTATGTCCCGCCAGCATCCCCGAGCCCTCCACACTGTCCTTGGAAAAGGTTCCTGTTTTCCTCTAGGCCACAAGCTTACAAGCTCTCCCTGTCTCTGGAAAAAGACTTCAGCTCACATTTCCTCTGGCTACGGTGGAGTCAGTAAACATCTGATTTTGTGATTCAAGAACATTTGATAGGATATCATCCTGGCTCTCCGCTTTGTCTCTGAAGAAATCACAAATGGGCTCGAGCCTCCATTTGCTCATTTATAAAATGACAATATTAATGAAAAATAATGATGATTTTGTAAATGTTTCTTAGTGCTCAATGAGTCTCCCACTTGAATCCGGAACTTGCTGACTCAGGTACTCTAGCTAGACATGTTTTCCAGGGGTCCCCTGTCTTCATGCCCCCCATGCAGGGACTACGGGCTGGACAGCATGCACACAGGCCCATACATCTCACACTTCCAAGCACTTTACCCATTGAGCCATCGCCCAAGCCCCAGGGTTATTTTAAATATTTCTTTTATTATCAAAAAATGGTGTGTGTCTATAGGACCTTTTACATGCTTTTGTAGCATTAAAAATGTTTTCTTAAAGCTCATTTCACTCACCTTCCTTTGTCATTTTGTCTTTGTTTGTTTGAACTTCGTCACTTAACAATAACGAAAGAAAACCCACGGGCTCCTTGACCAGAGATGAAAATGTCACCTGCTTCTGTCAATGAGTGTCCTTTCTCTGTAATAAATTGTAGTGCATGCATTACCACGTGTTGCAGTCCAGTTCACATTGCTGGTAGAAATCACCCAACAAAGAGCAGCTTCTGGGAAAAAGAGGTTTATTTTGGCTTACAGGCTCGAGGGGAAGCTCCATGATGGCAGGGGAAAACGATGGCATGAGCAGAGGGTAGACATCACCCCCTGGCTAACATAAGGTGGACCATAGCAGGAGAGCATGCCAAACACTGGCATGGGGAAACTGGCTTTAATACCCATAAGCCAGCCCCAACAATACACTCCCTCCAGGAGGCGTTAATTCCCAAATCTGCATCAGCTGGGATCCTAGCATTCAGAACACCTAAGTTTATGGGGGACACCTGAATCAAACCACCACACCACGTAAGTCCATGGATGTCACTCTAGAACAAAAAAGAAAGGGAAGTCTGCAACCTCCTGTAGCCCAAATGCCACATGTCCCGAGGACCAGAGTGGGAGTGTGACTCGAGCGCCAGCACACACCTGGTGGAGGAGCGTGCTCAAAGTGTCAGTCTTCCCCTCAGCATGGGAAACGATGCCCATGCTCACTTGGAAGCCTGCGGATCCAGGGTTGCTCATGGTGACCGAAATGAAACCAATTTATGCGATTTGAGGGAAAGTCCATATGCCTGGACGGGGGCTTACAGCCACACGGTGGACTTGGTGTTGGAGCAAGGAGGGTTTTGCCTTTCCTGGGGTAACAAGAACGTGTGAGGAGAAAGAAAATGGGTACAACCTCTGGCAGTGGTGGCATATTTCAAATCAATTGCTTGAAGCACATGAAGTCAATACCAGCAAGCTACGGGCTGCACCAAGCGTTGCGGGGTGGCGGGGGGGCGATACTTTCTGATGAAATTGGAACTTTTGGTAGTGATCCAAGGAACTTCTGTGTTCTGTCCTCCAAAATGCACCAAATTTCTTGAAAAGCTAGTAAAAATGCTCATATTTGTGAAGCAAGGTGAGATGATGACTTTTCGCCTGTGGGGAGGGTTGTGACGAGAGGGTCTGAAAACTGCACCTTTTCTGGAAGAGCCAAGGAACATCGTGGTGAGCAGCCTAGCAGTCTCAGCAAAATATCAAGGACCCGGAAGACAAAGGCAGCCATGGCCTGGGAGACTTGGCAGGCGGATGGTGGCAGATGGGTGGGAAGGAAAAGCCCCCTGGGGTTGGCACTGGACAGTCTGGCGACCGCAGCGCGACCTCTCCAGCAGGGGGCGCTGCAACGGTCAGGCCGAAGAATGCACCTGCCCTGGAAGAGACTGCAGAAAAGTCCCAGTGAGCGGTTAGTAAGAAAAGAAATGCCCTGATGATAAGACTTTTCTCACTCTGCCTTCTGCATGACAGTGGGCTTTTTGTATTCCTCTTTAAAAACACTTAAAAGAAAACCTGAGGGCTAAAGAGATGGCTTAGCGGTTAAGGCGTTTGCCTGCAAAGCCAAAGGACCCAGGTTCGATTCTCCAGTACCCACATAGACCAGCTGCAAAAGGTGTTGCATGGGTCTAGAGTTCGTTTGCAGCAGCTGGAGACCCTGCACCCAATCTCCCTCCCTCTCTCTCTCCCTCTCTCTCTCTCTCTTTCTCTCTCAAATCAGAGGCACATGCCTATAATCCTAGCACTAAGAGGTAGAGGCAGGAGGATCAAGGGTTCAAGGTCAGCCTTGGCTACATACCCTGTTTGCAGACAGCCTGGGCTATATGAGATCGTGTCTTTAAAAAGAATACAAAGAAAAACACACAGAAGAACAGCCTGGCTTCTTCTCTGGCCATCTTCTTGTGAATCCCTGTTTGAATTTGGAACGCTCTAATTAGGACATGATTCAGCTTCCCATTAAATATCTCCTCCATACTCGCATTGAACAGACATGTAACATTACACCCAACAACAGCAGAACACACACCCTTCAGAAGCACGTGTGGGAGATCTATCAGAACGAAACATTAAACCAGCTCCAAAAGGAGCTGGGACACATATTTGAAGACTACAGTTATATGAACTATGTTTTTCAGCTATAGCAGGATGAAATTGGAAGTCAATGACAGAAGGAAATTTGAAAAATGTACATATGTAGATATTAAACAACACACTTCTAAATAACCAAGGGATCAAAGGAAAAAAATCACAAAGAATTAGGATAATACTTCCAGACAAATGAAAACAAAAGAACAACTCAATTTTATGGATTACAGCTGAGGCAAAGCTTTAAAAAGTTTATGGTTTTAAGAGAAGAATCTTAAAGCCTAACCTTTAAGTGTAAAAGACTAGAAAATAGGAACAAGCTAAGCTCAAAGCAAGAAGGAAGGAAACAATAAATGTAAGTAGAAGCAAATAAAGTACATATTAAAAGGACAATAGGAAAAAGAATCCACAAAACCAAAGTTGGTTCCTTGAAAATACAACTGCATTTAGCTAGACTCAACAAGAAAACCAAGACTTAATTGTTAAAATCAGGAATGAGAGTGTGCCTTTAATAAATAAAAGGTTTTGTAGAAATAAAAGGAATCGTAAGGAAGTGACATGAAAAGTGTATGTCATTAATTAAACAACTCTCATAAAGTGGACAAACTTGAGGCTGGAGAGATCACTCAGTGGGTAAGAGTGCTTGTTTGTTGCACAAGCGTGAGGGCTTTACAGGATCTGAGTTTGATGCCCTCTATTTACAATACTCATGTGTAAAGTGAGGCAGGTTCGTGGGCACCTATAACCCCAGCCCTGCACAGAGAGGACATAGGAGAATCCTTGAGGCTCACTGGTCAGCCAGGCTGACTGAAAAAGAAAATGGCATTCCCCAGTTCAGTGAGAGACGCTGTGTCAAGGAGACAATGTGGGCGAGCGACAGAGGACGCTCGATGCTTAATGTCCTCTCCTGGCCACAGCACACAGCGCCATGCTCGCATCTGCTCACACACGTGCTGTGTGTGTGACACACACTCCACACCACACACAGAGTGCACCACATACACACGCAAAGTGTAACCAAAAATGACCAAACTCTTAGAAGGACATAAATAATAGAAAATGTCAAAAAGAAATCAAAACCTCAATGAACCTAAAGTAATAACCAAGAGATTAAACCAATAATCAAAGACTTGCCACAAATAAAAACCCAGATGACCTCCCTAATAAATTTTATAGAGCATTTTCAAAGAATGGGACCTACTGACTCACCAAAAAACAGAAGAAAAACTTCCCATATCATTCTACAAAGCCAGTATCACACTGACCAAAAGGATAAAAAAAATCACAAGAAAAGAAAGCTAAAGACCAATGTCACTTATCAATATAAATGGAAGATCCTCAAGTAAATGCTACCAAATCCAATCCAGCAATAAACTGGGGCTGGCCTATCTCAGGATCAAGGCACTTGCCTAGCATGATCAAGGCCCTCCATTCCATCTCCAGTACCACAAACCAAACAAAGCCAACAACATGGGGTAAGTATTGTCCTCCATGGCCAAGTAGAGTTCATCCCAGGAATACAAGGTCTTTTTAGCATCTGAAAATTGATTGATATCATGCATAGTGTTAGAAGGATAAAGGACAGAACTACATCATTATCTCAATAAGCACATACAAAGAATTTAACACAGCTTTTAACAGTAAAAACACTCAACCATCTAAGAATTGAGCAGAATTCTACAAGGTATAACAAAGACCTATAAAAGCCCCGAACTAACACAATAGTTAATGGTGAAAGATGGAATGTTTACCCTTAAGATGTAGAATAAAATAAGAATGTTTACTCACCATTTTCATCCCACATGGTGCTAGAACCTCTAGACAGAATAATTAGACAACTACAAGAAATTGAAAACATCTGTACAGGAAGAGGTAAAATTATTTCTAGTCACAGATAGTATGAACTTATACATCAGAAAATCTAAGGAATCTACCAGAAGCCGTTGAAACACACAAGATCGGCATGTTTTCAGAACTCACAATCAACATACGAATTCATTGTGTATAAGTTTACAACAAGGAACAAAGAGACCCCCATGTAGAAAAGAGCTGAGAAACAAAGGATGATTTCACACGCATGGAAGCGCAGAATACCCGCAACAGGAAAGAAGTGGTGAAAGCAGTTAAAGAATGCGGAAATCAGGAACGTTCTCCAGCTAGGCACTAGAAGGCTGTTGTTGTTGTGATGGCAATGCTCCTAAGACTGGGATCCATGGCGATTCTATCAGAATTCCCACTGGACTCCTTGCAGAAATTGGTAAATTGATTCTACAGTGTCCATGGAAATGTAGAAACTCAGAAAAAGCAAAATTGCCTAAGAAAACATAACAACCCTGAAGCGTTCAAACTTTTTTTAAAGGCATAGGCTTTCCCCGCCCCCAAGGTATAGGCTTTTTTAAAAATTAATTTATTTATTTGAAAGACAAGCAGCGAGAGGAGAGAGGGAGGAATGGGCATGCCAGGGCCTCCTGCTGCTCCAAACGAACTCCAGATGCCTGTGCCACCTTGGCTTACATGGGTCCTGGGGAATAGAACCATGGTCCTTTGGCTTTGCAGGCAAGCACCTTAGCCACTAAGCCATCTCTCCAGCCCACGTACATACTTCTTAATTTGCTATATTAATCAAGACGGTGGATCACTGACCTAAAGAGGGGAAGATGGGTTTGAGGAACAGAAACAACTGCAGCCTTTGTATTTATTTTAGGCAGTAGCTCAGACAGTTCAGTAGGAAAATAAATCTTTTCAACAAATGTTTCAATAAGATCTCTATACCACACCATACGAGTTAAAAAAAAATGGGTCATGGACCTAAAATATAAGAAATAAAACTGTTTAAATAGTGCATAAGAGTCCCTCTTTGTGGTCCTGGATGTGGCAAAGTTTTCTTAGAAGATAGGACACCGATGTACCAGCAATACTGACATGACCTCATACTGCCTTAGTTACGCCTGGAGTGACCCTGTCACCGTATGAGGTTGAATCTCGGGTACTGGGGATCAGGACTTCATCTTTTATGAATGAGGAGACACAATTCCGCCCATAGTAGTGATGATGTTTACAAACTCCATGAACACACTGGAAATCATTGCACTGGGCCATTTAAATGGGTGAAGCTGATGTCCCATGGATGAGGTCACAACAAAGCAATTCCTCAAAAAGAGCAATAGGAGAGACATTCAAGATTTTCTAGCGGAAAGGTGAAATGATCTAGTCTGGAGTTTATGAAGTTGCTCTGGTAACCACATCTGGGATGAAAACAGTGGGCGTCTTGCAGTTCTCAAGTAGACCAAAACCACTGAAGTGAAGAGGAAGGGAACCAAGGTGTGTGACTTTGTCCCCGACCAAAAAAAAAACCTACTCTGAAGGCAGAGTTACAATGCTATCTTCACAGCTGGGTGCAGGGACATCTGGCCGACTCAGAGGAGTCTTGGAAAATCCTGAAGACCTGATCAACTTCTAGGCCCCAAAACCTCTTTGTTGCTTTGTTCTGAATTAAGTCTAAAGCTTTGGATAAAATAGAACCTTGGCTTGCGCGTTTCTCAGAAATGCGATTACCATCTGGTGACATACTTCACTCACATAACTCTGAGGGATCCGATGGTCACTTGGCAGGCTTGGAAGGCCGCAGCAGTCTGTAGGTTCTGTGAAGTAATCGGCCAGAACAGAAAGGCAGAGGAGTATAAGGATGGGCTTGCAACAGACTATGTGCAGACACCACGGAAGAAGAGCTTGGGCCGCTCAAACAAAGAACAAAGAAAGCAAGTTAAGGAAGGGCATAGAACCGCATCCTCCATGCTTGGCAATGTACTTTATGTGGATATGGGGGAAACCTTGATCCAACAAGGGAAGTGCTTTCCCCATTTATTTTATTTCTTACAGAGACCTGGTTTTCTAAGGTAATTAATGGCTACAGTAGCAGATAAGTTGAATAAAGTCAACTAAATTTGACAAAGGCATAAATGGCACTCACGCTATCAGTGAAATACTATATCTGTCTCTCTTACACACGCACACACAAATGCGCACATAGACATAAAGATGCACAGCCGTTGCAAGGAAGCATAGAGAAGGGGCGTGTGCCTCCGTTGTCGTCTTTGGTCTTCCTCCTTGTGCCCGACCCCGCTCTGCAGGTATCAGCCCCTTCCACTGCTCTCCATGTCCTAACCTGCTTTCTTTAAAAATAAAAATAAAAACACACAGATAAAATGCAGTCCGATGAGGTGACAAATAGAATGAGATTCAACTCTTGACAACCACTGTTTGGTCTAGCTGCTATGAGCAAGTATACATTCTTGGGGAGCTCTCTTCCCGTTTCTGATTCTCAGTTCCCTCACCGACACGAATCAACATCCCCTTCTTATATGGTTGTATGAAGTTCTAGTGAGACAATACGTGAACGTGCATGAGACATGGTTACCCTTCCCTAGGGTCATAGCACTTTAATGCATTTTCAGTTTTGCGGCATGGAAGATCAGCCCAGGGCCAGGAGATAGGAGCATGTTGGGGCGAGGGGGCCAGGAGATCTCCCAGACTCCTGCATCACCCTAGGTAAGTGCCTTTGTTCTGCCTACATGTGTGATATTTTCACCAGCACCCACACATAGGTGTGCACACCCGCATTTTTCAATGCCTAGCACCACACCACACTTTCTATTCAGTTCATTAGTATTCGTTTTCATACATTTTGACTGAACTCAGATTACAGAAATTTTCAGAGAAGAAAGCAACCTCCCCTCAGCTGTCTAATTTGGGGTTGATATGGACAGATCACAAGCACGGTGTCTCATTTGTTTTGCACCATCTGCTGGACTGTGCCTGGAGGTACAGGGTCTGCTATGGAATTGCCAGAGAGTGATAGGGCCTGTCTGCCTGTCACTGCACCAGGGTGAAGGGCAAGGGGAACCTGCTAGAAGTGGCTGTCAGGCTTATCATCGTGAGGAAGAAAGAGAGACTCCCAGGCAATAACAGGAAAGACCCCCAACTTAACTTTCATATGAAAACGTGAACCAAACCAACCTACAAGTAACTGAATCAGTCCACCTTCCCCAGCACCTCCAAGACTGACAATCACTTCATCAGATGGTTCTCACACTCAATCTTTCGCACCAAAGTGTAAAGCGCTTGAGGGTAAAATGTAATCATCATATTCTAGCTGCACAATCACATCCCCCTTCCACTCCAGATTCTCCTATCATCTATCTATTGTCTATCCATCCATCCATCTAAGATCTACCTATGATCTACCAATCATCTATCTGTCATCTATCATCTTGTGCAAACCTGATAAAACTGTCAAAATACTTAATAAATGTTTATAGTTGCACTGAACTGAGCATCCAGGGCCACATAAATCTCAAAAGAAACTTGGGTGTAAATGAGCCATTACAGCCCCCTGAGGTTATAGTCCTTGGAGAACATACCTATTCTTCCTCCTTCTTTACCCCAATGAAGCTGGGACAGTAATAGTAAGAGGTTATTTTGTAAGTCACAGAGGGACACCTGAAACACCGGTGCTACACAGAATCTGACCAGTCCATCAACGGCCCAGACTGTGCACACCCTCTGTGCCGTGCTGAGAACTGTGTGCAGTGCTACAGATGGATGGTCAGAGGGGGAGGAAGTGGGAGAGTTTAAGTAACACCCTCATCTCTCATGCCCCCTCTCACAGGCTGAATATGAAACAGCCTCCACAGACTCGTGTACTTAACATTTCAGCTCTTCTTCAGCCGGCAGTGCTGTTTGGAGATGTTCTGGAAACCTACCAGTCACCTAGCTGATAGATCGCTAAGGACATGACTTTGAAAGTCGTATCTGGTCCCAGTTGCTTCCTGACCACCATGAGGTGAACAGTGAACAACCTCTGTCATACACTCCTGCCACCATAATGTCCCAGCTGAGCACCGGCCCGGAAACTGTGCTGCATCACCACGGGCTGAAACCTCTGAATCCATGTGCTCAGCATAAACTCTGGCTTCTGTAAAATATTGCTCTGGGGTTTTGGTGTATAGTTATGAGAATAAAACTAGCTGGTCTAGGGAGATTGCCCAGCGGTTAAAGGCACTTGGTTTTCAAAGCCTGCAGGCCTGGGTTGAATTCCTCAGTACGCATGTGAAGCCAGCTATACTAAGTGGCACATGCAGCTGGAGTTTGTTTGCAGAGGCAAGAGGCCCTGCTCTCTCTCTCTCTCTCTCTCTCTCTCTCTCTCTCTCACACACACACACACACACACACACACACCAAGTTAAGATATTTTAAAAATAATGAACACTCTTTTCAAGAGCTCACAGGTCTAATCAGGAGGCAATAACCCTCACAGAACATTGAAAACATGATGGTAGCTGTGAGTGACCAATGGCCTACTCCACCACATCGCCTTAGCAGTTACTGAAGACACTGGAGCAATGGAAGAGGAGTTCACAGAGAAGTCCTCAGTCATTGTCCCTTCAGGAGTTGAAACTTTCAGACAGATATAAAAAAAAAAAAAAAAAAAAAAAAAAAAAAAAAAAAAAAACATTGCTTGGGGATTTTTTGACCAGTGTTTATATGGAGGTATGTTTGTTTTCTGCTGGACAAATATGCCAATGGCTAGGAGTGAAATGGCCAGTTTAGATGGAAGGTGTATGCTTAACTTTCTAAGCAATCCAAGCTATTTTTCAAAGGGGTTATATACAATTTTACATAAATAGCAATATCCTCACCATCACTTGGAATAATAGATCTGTGAAATTTTAACCACTCAGTAGTTGTGTGGCAATATTCCATGGTGGTTTTTATCACATGAAGCATCTTCCCAGCCCTCCATTGTGGTATTAATTTGCATTTCTCTAATGAGATACTGTTGAGAGAATACTTTTGGGGTGTATTCATTGGGTTTCATAAAAAAGTTCTTTCAAATACATCATGTACACTGAATGTATGTATGTTCACCCCCCCAACTATCTCCTTTCCTTACTTTCCTCCCACATCTCCTCCCTTCCCCTTATTTCCCATCTGCCTTTATTTATGTACATATATATTTATCTTTTTAGATATATGTATATCTTTTTATTCTAGGTCCCACACATGAGAGAAAAATAGACAATATTTGTCTCTCAGTGATTAGCTTATTTCACTTAGTAGAATGAGATTCAGTTTCATGCATTTTCCAGCAAGTGATACACTTTCCTTCTTTTTTTTTTTTTTTTCATTTTGGTTGTTCGAGGTAGGGTCTCACTCTGGCCCATGCTGACCTGGAACTAACTATGTAGTCTCAGGTGGCCTTGAACTCATGGCAAACCTCCTACCTCTGCCTCCTGAGTGCTGGGATTAAAGACATGCGCCACCACACTCGACCACACTTTCCTTCTTTATGGCTGACTAAAACGGTATGCACACTTCCTTCTATTCATCCTTTGGTGCACATCTAGCCTGATTTCATAACTTGGCTGCCATGAACAGTGTGGCAATAAACACGAGTGTGTAGGTGTCTTTGTGGTACATTGACTTAGGCTCCTTCCCATATATGTTGGGAGGTGGTAAAAGCTGGGCTGTATTACTGTTTTATTGTTGTTGATTATTTTTTTGTTTGTTTTGAGGAATATCCGTACTGACTTCCATAGCGATTGTACCAAGTTACACCTTCATCAGTGTCTCATAGGGTTCCCTCCTCCACATCCTTCCCACCAGTTGTTGCTTTTAGCCTGGAGATTCTAAGCTGGAAGTGTTAATATTGTCCAGGTTCTGTCCAGGCTCGGTTCCTTCCTATGCCTGACCACCTTCCCTCCCGTCTAAGGCTTTTCAAGCTCTATCCATTCCTTCAGGCCTGCTTCCTCTGGTACCCAGGGAGAGGATTTCCCAACAGGTCAGGCTCCCTGACGTGCAATACTTCTTTAGGAGCTCACAATATCTTAAAATCCTGAGCATTGAGCATGATCTCAATCTCATGTTTTCTGACACTTTGTGCGCATGTGTGCGTGTGTGAGTGCATGTCCATGTGAGCGTGTGTGTTTCATGTCCTCACCTATAATGATGTCTCAGTAACATGGAAGTGATGCTGTGTCCTTCCGTAGCCCCAGAACACCTGGACCAGTGCTTCATAGGAAGAATGGACTCATACAAGCAGTATCCACCTCTGTGGTCTCCAACAGGAAAGACAGTGTACCCCATCTACCTTTGAGGCCATGCAGCCAGACCTCTGAGCAGTGACTCTGGAATTCAACTAGCTCCACGGGAGGAAAAAGTCTTTGCAGCTGTGCTGAGATGCCTGGAGTCCCTGCCTGCTTTCCAGCTGAGACAACGCTCTCCCCTTAAGACATGTCCCAATGGACATGGTTGGCCCTCACTGGTAATCCCCTCTACTGGAGAGCTTGGGGAAGACTAATGCCTGTCTAGGCAACTTAGAAAACCTCTGACTTGTGATAAAAAATAAACTGGGCTAGGGATATTGCTCAGTGGTGAAGCCCTTGCCTGGCATGCCCAAGTGCCTGGGCTCCCCCTCCCCCAGTAATAAAGAGCTCTCCCTCCTACTGCAACTGCCCTGGGACTTCCTTTCTGTTTCAAAGGATGCCATCAGGTTATCTTTACTGGGGTTCACCTGGACACTAACAGAAGAGAAAGAGAGACCCAAGGGCTTTCCACATGCACAAAATGACTTCTGCGGAACTCTTTAAGGGAAGGTATAAGATACATTTCACAAAGTATTGTAAATCTATTGGAATATTCAAGGCATAACAAGTATCCTCAAGTCAAGTTTGTGCAGACTTTTTACTGGGTTAAAGAAATGAAGACAGGGCCAGGCATGGTGGCACATGCCTTTAATCCCTGCACATGGAAAGCAGAGGTAGGAGGATCACCATGAGTTCAAGGCCACCCTGAGACTCCATAGTGCAATCCAGGTCAGCCAAGGCTAGGGTGAGATGCCACCTCAAGAAACCAAAAAGGGAAATGAAGACAGGGCTGAGAGGATGTCTCGGTGGATAGCGCTCAGCACACAAGCATGAGGAACTGAGTTCATACCCCCAGCACCCCTGTAACACCAGGCACAGCAGCACACAGCGGTATGCCAGCATGCCAGCACTGAAGGGGCATAGATAAGAAGGACCCTGGGGTTTGCTGGCTGGCTAGTCTAGTCAAATCGGTCCCAAAATTGAATGCGAAGAGCAATTTAGGAATACACTTAAAGCCAATCTCTGACCTACTCTCTCTCACACACACACACACACACACACATCCCGCACACGCACACATACACATGCCAAGAGAGAGAAGGGGGAAAATAAAGAAACTCTTACAAAATTTTGCTTTGTTTTCTGTTGTTTTATTTTCCTAAAGAAAAATTCCAAGGTCTTGATGTGCACAGTCAGTCTCCAAGGACGGGTTGGAGTATATAATTCTAAATGCACTGGATCATGAAAGGGTCTGCTCAAGATGGCCGTTTCACAACAGCTGAGCAAATGCTTCTTAACGTTTTTCTCTCCATCTTCTTGTCAACTCCCCATCAAAATTTTAGGAGAGGAATTCAAATGGTCAGTTGATTTCTTCCTGAAGTTATAAAATAAGTATAGATGCATACACATAAGAGATATCTCTGGAAAAAATGTGGCAAAAATCATTGGAGGCTGAAGAGGTACACAAACAAGAAAAGTTTTATCATGAAGCAGTGAGTAGCATCCTAGCCGCAAAAGGATTTTCTATTGAGAAAGAGTTAATCCTGGTTAACTTTTTCTATTTGGGAGCAGCCTGTGGCCTTCCCTGACAAAATCTATCCCCTACCCCCTGATGCAATCACAAGCCATCATTCTACCTCCTCTTCCAATTCCTCCATGGGTTCTTGCAGGGCAACAATCACTCTTTCTTCACACATAACCCTCCGGCATGTTTTCATTCTCTCCAAAATCAACATGTGGACCAGGGAAAATGGCTCAGTGGATGAAGCACTTGCCATGAAAAGATGAGCACAGGTTTGGAGCCACCGAACCCATGTTAAAATAAAAAGCCAGATGCTGCAGTGTGAGCACATCTGAAATCCCAGTATTCCTATAGGGAGAAAGGAGAGAGATGGGTGAACAAGCACAGAAGCTTGGGGACCAGCTAGCTCATAATGCAGCAATGAACAAGAGGCCTTGCTTCAAAGTGGACAGTGCAGAACAGCACCGGAAGTTGTCCTCTGACCCCCAGACATGTGCCGTGGCATGTGCGCACCTGCACTCACACACATGAACACACAAATACATACAAACACACACATGCACACATTAAAGAAAAATCAGCACACGCAGCATCAGAAGCCAATACCAGTACGTAGAGATGCCCTAAACACACAGAAAGACACACAGGGGCCATTACAAGGGTGTCACATTTGACCAGAGAAATATAAGTGAACTGATTCACAGAAAGGTGTCCATTCTAGGGAGTCCGAAGGAGCTAGAAAAGGGCAATTCTGGTGTTTGGATTCCTTTGGAACAAAAGGAAGATTCTAGATTGTATAGTACCTATAGTCACTTCCAGTGTGAACGTTTCCACAGATACTGTCTCAGAACAACGTCTGGAACTGAGTACTCAGTGGTACAGAGAGTCAATCCTCCTTATTTTCTCAGTGGTTGAATTTACTGTCCTTCCTGGACCCTCATGTTCTTTACCTAGGGAAAGTCTCGTATTTAGTGGATCAAGGAGTTACTGAAGAGAAACTGGAGAGCAGGGATAGTGGAGTTTAGAGGGCAAACGTGGCTTCCCTGCTCAGCTCGGAGTCAGCTCCAGTGCCCCAGGAGTCCAGGGCTCACGATCTCGTACCATCCTTCATTGGCTTAAGCAAGGACTATGCCATATGCTTAAGTCATCTGGGAATGATAATATTCAATGGGATAATATGTAAGTGCTCTGAAGGGGTAGAAAAGGGGCAATAAGTTAGCTACTATTTTTTTAAAAAAATTGTTCATTTTTATTTATTATTTGATAATGACAGAGAGAGAGAGAGAAAGAGGCAGAGAGAGAGAGAGAGTGGATGCGCCAGGGCCTCCAGCCTCTGCAAACGAACTCCAGACACGTGCGCCCCCTTGTGCATCTGGTTAACGTGGGTCCTGGGGAATCGAGTCTTGAACCGCGGTCCTTAGGCTTCACAGGCAAGCGCTTAACTGCTAAGCCATCTCTCCAGCCCAGTCAGCTACTATTTTAGCATAAGTTTTCAAAAACAATATTCTCAGACCTAGAAATCAAACAAACGAGAAACATAGAAATGCTGTTTATTAAGTCATAGAAGTTACCTTCACATTGCTAGGACTAGAAGCAGCCAAAAGTCTACAGGCAAACTGGCATTTCTGCAGCCTTTCATCATACAGACTAGACTAGAAGAAGATCAAGAGAAGGGCTGCAAGATCAAACCAATAAAATCACAGGCACAAATGCAGCTTTTTAAATGAAGAAATGCAGAAAATGAAACCAAAAAGTAATCAAAAAACTGGAGCTGATATTTGTATCATTTCAGAGTTAGACTATTCTAGGCTGACCAAAAATTGTCAGCACTTTTCCTGGATCTCAGCCAGTGTGTCTCCAGAGCCCATGCTTTACATACTTGCATATGCAAATATATGCAAACTGAAATAAAGAGCTATTTATAGGTTGGGAAGTCAGGAAGACTATTGTACAAATACCAAATCCATTCAGCTTCAGCAAGAATCAAGATTAGTTTAATGCATATATGACACTGTTTTAAAGTACCAAATTGACTTTTTTTTTTCACTTTGTCGCTAACATTTTTTGGTGTGTGTGTGTGTGTGTGTGTGTGTGTGTGTGTGTGTATGCATAAGTATGCAAAGATGTACACATCCCTTATGGAGGCAAAGGAAGACATCAAGTGTTCTCCTCTATGGCTCTTCCACCCTATTTCCCTGAGACAGACTCTCTCACTGAAACTGGAGCCCCCAGTTGTTTGGATAGACTGGTGGATCAGAGACTTCCCAGCAATCATCTTGTCTCTACCCACCTCAGCTGTCTGCCCTCTCAGTACGGGGATAACAGGCATGTGAAACCCAGCCTGGCTTTTTATATGGGCTCTGGGAATCAAACCTAGGTCATTATGCTTGCACAGCAAGCACTCTGACCTTCTGAGCCTCTCCCCAGCCCTTTTTGTTCCTTCTTCTGTCCAAGGTCTAAGTCAATGGGTAGGTGTACATACTATTACCAACAAACTAGAGTCGGTTTGGCAACAGATACAAAAACTCGTAAATGTTTGATCATAAAGAATAAATTATAAATATCCACAATTCACACACTCAGAATGTAGCAACCAACGTATGTAAGAAAACACTGTTTAACAGAACAAAACTTAAACATCCCCCCAAAAGGAAATGACTAAATAACTCGAGAAATGCCTATATGACAAGTTCCTATGTGATCATGGAATGTGTTATAGAAGGTTGTAAAAAACATGCAAAAATATTCAAACAGTTATATTTCTTATAAATTATGCATTTCAAAGGCCTAAAGGATAATATAGTGTGTTTTCAAAGCATTTCTTTGGGTGAGAGAATTCAAGTGATTTTTAATGTCTATTTTTAATGTTTATGTGCTTATCAGTTCTTTTCAAATTTTCTGCATGAAACAAATTTTTAAAAATATATTTGGGGCTGGAGACATGGCTTAGCCATTAAGGTGCTTGCCTGTGAAGCCTAAGAACTCATATTCAAATCTCCAGGTCCCACATAGCCAGACACAATGAGGCAAGCACACTATGTCACACACGCACCACAAGGAGGTGCACACATCCAGAGTTTGTTTGCAGCGGCTAAAGACCCTAGTGAGCTCATTCTCTCCCTCTCCCTCTTTCTCTCTCTCAAAAATAAAATAATAATAATAATAATAATGTTTATTCATGAGAGAGAAAGGGAAAGCACTAGGACTACACATGAACTCAAGACACATGCACCAAGCTTGATGTGGGTTCTGGGGATTTGAACCCATGCCAATAGTTTTTGCAAGCAAATGCCTTTAGCTGCTGAGCCATCTCCCTAGCCCTGCATGAAGTACTTCTGTGATAAGAAATCTGCAATAAAGCATCATAAATTAATACAAATTCCTTCTTTTATGTGCATGGTAGTCTTGAACTTGAGCCTCTACTGCTACCGGATGCACCCAAGCTGCATGCTATGCCATTCTGGTAAAGAATTGGTGTGTTTGGCCCTATTACCCAAATGAAATACAGAATACCAATGATACTCCTCTCCCTTCCCAAGCACAGGGAAAGGAACATGAGGTGTAAGTGAGCTCAAAACTGGTGAGTACACTAGTGTCTTCATTCCACTCTCTGCTGTGTATTTAAAATAACACACACACACACACACACACACACACACACAAAAGCTTTCCAGTGTTTACAGAACTCTCCCTGAAACCAAACCTCAGAAAGAAAGATCTGTTGTCTGGCAGCTAAAGAAAGTCAGTTTATTTTCACCCTTCATCTAACAGGAAAGAGTGATTGGTAAGAATATAAAGCATTCATTATCTCAAGCCCATTTTATTTGAGTGGGGCTGGAAAAATTAATGCTGAGGCTGGGGCAACGGCTCAGTGGATTAGAAAAGCGCTCATCACACAAAATGAGGCCCTGCGTTCAGACCTCCAGCACTCATGTAAAACCGCCGAGTACGGCAGCAGGCATCTATAATTCCAGCGCTGGGGCAGCGGGAACAGGAGGATCCCTGGGGCTTGTGGGCTAGCTAGTCTACTCAGTGAGCTCTCGGCTCACGGTGATACCCTGAGGAAGACACTCACCACTGATCTCTAACCTCCACAAACACCCACATATGCATGCGCGCTCTCTCTCTCTCTCTCTCACACACACGCACATATACACACAAAAATAAACAAATAGAAAACAAGCAATGTTGAAGTAAAAAAAGAGAAAATGGACAAAAGCAAAACTAATGCTGTAGAATGAAAATAGACATGTTATGAAACATAGCACACAAGATGTAATATGCCCAGAGATGGACTTCCCCTGGGCAAGACCTGAGTCTCCCCATCCACAGACTTTCGCTCTTTCCAAGAGTCTCCCTAGTAACACAGAAACCTCACTGGGTGTCAGGTTTATGCGTTGTAATCCTACAGCTGCTCCAGCCCAGCTCTTGGACTGGCTGGTCCTCTGCCTTTAGTATTTTGCAGGTGACACGTGGTAATCATAGGCCCAGTTGATTTCTTATGAAAATATGAGAAAAAAAAATCACATGAGACTCAAGCTAACAAAACTGTTTCCTTTTGATATCCAAGTGCTTTATCTCCCATTGCTGGTCAGTGTCTCATAATTGATTAAAGGTTACAAAGTAACCTCCACTCACTACCTTCATCAGCCACTCCTCATCCTCCTCTTCCAGCTGATAGTCCAATGGGAAAAAAATCCTAAAACAGATGTCATTCTATGCTGACTTGAGAACATTTACTAAACCTCTCTGGCTTCACTTTCCCTTGCCTGGAAGAAGGGTGCAGGGAAAGGGTGCAAGATTAATGAGCAAAGTTACGTCATAGGATCTAGCCCAGTCTCTGGCACAAATGCACTGCTTTTCTCTCCTTTCTTTGGGTTTGTACATCCCATCATGAGAGGTAAAACAAACACCTATGAAAGAAGTCCTGATTGGTTTAAGTTCACAGTGAACTAGAATTCACCAACAGTCGATCCTGTCTTCCAAAATGCTTCAAAAGCAACCCCATGGGGAAATACCTGCAACCCCACTGAGAAGCATCCCCAATGGAATGGGGGCAGGGACAAGGGAAGAGAGGGCATCAATACAAGATATATCCACATGAAACCTCTTGTTAATAATAATAGTAATAGTAATAATGATAATGATAATAAGCATTTTAAAGTGCTTCAAAAAGGGAAGACACAGGTGGAAGGAAGAATAATCTGTCATTACCTGCACAAGATCTGCATGACATTGGGACAATCAACATGTTGTCATGGAGGATACAGGAGGGCAAAAGAATAGATAAATAAAATGACAGAAAAATAGAAAATGCACTAGTTGGAAAGAACAAGAGGTTTAAGGGGAAAGGAAAACAAGTGATGGCAGTAGGAAGGGACTATGTATAATCAATAGATTATATATATGTATGTATGTATGTATGTATATATATATATGTGTGTCTGTGTGTCTGTGTGTGTTGTCAATACAGAAACTTAAAAGAAGAGAGAGAGAAGATACAGCTTTTGCCAGCAAGAGATAGAAGATGAAGAGAATGTACAAGAGGGGCAAAAACAGGTTTAAAAAGGACACAGTTGTGTTTGAAATGAAATCAACAATATCAAGCAGGACAGTTCTCCAAGCATCCAGGTTAGGCAAAAGTCAATGCAAGATTTTAGGCACTAGCCATACAGATGAAACTCTAATTCTGTAAAATACGCTTATAAGTCAAAATCATTGAAAACACTTTAGGACAGGTGTCAGGAGCCCTGAGTCTTTGCAGCTGGCACCATGTCATGTTGCGCAACAGCAGCAGAGCACACCTGGTTTGGAACCAAAAAAAAATAAAAAAGGACATCAGACACTTGGACTCTAATAATCTCCCTCCTGCCACCAAAACTGTAAGCCCAGACAGACAGCCTAATCCCCAAAAGCCTCATTTCCCTCCTCAGTAAATTAGGGCAATAACTAGTTGCTAATGCATCTCTGAATGGACAAACAAGATTGCAAGTAGAAACTCAGGACAACGGATAGTAATTTAGGTGGTCCCAAAGTGTGAATTTCTATTAATTGTCTGCATGATCTCAGGAAGGCATTTCCTGTCTGGACCTCAGTTCATGCCAACAGGGAATTGTAAGACAGCCTCCCAGGTCTGTGGAGGAGCCGGACCATTCAAATTCAGGGTCACAGCCACAGCCCGGAGCTGGCAGCTGCCTCCGTCACGCAACGCGCTAGAACAAAGTGACAAAGAATCCGTGAGAGGGAAGATGCCACCCCCATGGCTGGACCAGTTTGAAGGGAAGATTCTGGCAAGATCATTTTGCAAACAAAACGTGACTTCCTCCTTTTTGGTTTGAGGTCAAAAAAGGAGAATGCCAAGCTGAGGACTGTCTCCAGGGGCTTCTGGGGGATCACATGTCCCTCCAGAAATGCCACTCTAACTGATGTCAGTGTGAAGGAGTTCGACCCCCAGGGATCAAATTTACACTGAAATACACTTTTTTTTTTTGAGGGGGAAAATAAATGAGCTCTTAACTCAGGGAATGCAAAGCCTTTTGGGACATGTTTCTAGACCTGATGTGAAGGGTATCAGATGCCACTGGCTGTTCAGAGCTCCAGTCATGTTGTAGGTTAGCAGTAGATCACACCTGGCTGGGCCAGCCTTGGGGGGGGGGGGGGGGCGGCGGGGAGGAACACCTGTCCCAGCTTGTCTCATATATACAGACACACATTCCTGAGCCTGGGAACTCCCCCCCCCCACAAAGACATGTTTTATGACTACACTTGTATTTTTATGACTAAACAATCTCACATTCATCTGAGAGGAAGTGGGAGCTAAGTGGCCTGGGAGACACAACACCTGGGCGCTGCCAGCCCGGTGCCATCAGAGGGAGCTCACCTTCCCCATTCGCCCTGCCCGCCGCGAATGCTGCGCTGCTCCCGCTGCAAAGTGGACTGGACAGTGCTCCCTGCCAGCTCCCTGTGATGAGGGTGTCCAGTAGAATTTGTAGCAAAGAACACTTCTCTCTGAGGAAGCCCGGCAGCCAATCCTGATGTCCTCTGTGAGCCCCCTGTGTTCTCCAAGATGGAAAAAGTGCAACGCGTTCTCTTTCCAGTTGTCATGGAAGTCACACGAGATAAAGCACAGTGACGTTCTTTGTGAGTATAAGGAACAAACCACATGCATGAGATACTAATGCACACATCGGGGACGATTCATGGACGGCCGGTTACCTTTATTTTAAGGTAATGAGAGGATTTGGGTGGGTCTGGGTAGGTAGATGTTTTGCACAGATCACAGGGCATGAGGACAAGGGCAATGCATCATTAGCCTCAAAATGCCTCCCATCTATGGGGACAAGAAAAGATAAGCACCTAAACTGATAACAACAAACAGAGAGGTGAAGTGTTCCAGGCACGTTAGGGACCCTTCACCACAAATAGTCAGGTGAGACAACATCATGGGGGTGTAAATGAGTGTCAGAAAAGTGGTGTGGAGGGTGTGAGAGTCATCTGTGCCCCTAGAGGAGAGAAAGAAGAACTGGGGGACAGCAGAGTTGTTGCAGTCAGGTTTGCACTGCTGGTAGAAATCACCCAACCAAGAGCAGCTTGTGGGGAATAAAAGAGATTTATTTTGGTTACAAGCTTGAGGAGGAAGCTCTATGATGGCAGGGAAAACAATGGCATGAGCAGAGGGTGGACGTCACCCCCTGGCCAATGTCAGGTGGACATCAGGAACGGGAGAGTGGGCCAAACACTGGCAAGGGGACAATAGCTATAAAACCCATAAGCCCGCCCCTAACAATACACCACCTCCAGGAGGCTTTAATTTCCAATTGCCATCAGCTCGGGAACCGAACATCCAGAGCACCTAACTTTATGGGGGACACCTGACTCAAACCTCCACAGACAAGGGCCCATTCTCAGTCTGTTTCCTTGAGGTTGTGTGAAAAGGAGCCAGAGGAGGTGTGTGGAAAAGCTGATGCTATCATGGGTTCCAGGAGCACTACCCACAGTATCATTTCCCCTCACAATGGGACGACAGGGTGGTGTTCCTACTGCATCAGGTGGTTTTAGGGATTGAAGGCAAGCCCTCATGTTATGGGGAAGAAGGATGTACAGAAAGCTTCATGGAGGAGCTGGGGGCCTGGCTAAGTGGCTAAAGTACTTGCCTTGCAAGCATGAGTATCTGAGTTCTGAAAGCTGGACCCAGTAACACAAGAGTCTGGAAGAAGAGGACCAACACCTGAAGTGATCCTCTGACCTTCACACACACACACACACACACACACACACACACACACACACACACACATATATATATATATATATATATATATAGAGAGAGAGAGAGAGAGAGAGAGAGAGAGAGAGAGAGCACCTTATCAGATAGTAAACCACTGAAAATCTGGATAGGGCGCAGGTAAACCCAAAGACGTTCTTCCTCAGCCTACACAGAAAAAATGCTGCTGTCTACAAACTTGACAGAAGGTGGAATACTTATGCTTTAGGCAGGTTAGACAGGGAAGCTCTATAAACAGGACTGTGAGGCACAGAGTATAAGACAGGACAGGGGCACTCCACCTTAGCCTCGGTGACTCTCAGAAATGGAGCAGACACTTTTCCTGTTATCATTTAAAGATTCCAGGCTGAGACAGTGAGAGCTCCTCTCTGAGGAACAAGACAGACCCAAAGGAAAGGTTAAAATAATTGGTAGATGGCTGGAAAGATGGCTTAGCCATTAAGGCACTGGCCAGCAAAGCCAAAGGGCCCAGGTTTGACTCCCTAGTACCCATGTAACCCAGATGCACAAGGTGGTACATGCATCTGGAGTTCATTTGTAGTGGCTAGAGGTCCTGGCACACCCATTCTCTGTCTAGCTGCCTCTCTCTGTGTCTCCCTCAAATAAACAAAATAAACATTTTTTTTTTAAGAATCTGTAGAAATTGATGAGTGGTCCGTAACATGTGATCCAGTTCCCTACATGAACATCAAACACTCTGCTGTTTCCTCAGCCTTAGAGTGGGTCATCCTTTGTAACCATGGTCTATGTGAGCACCCGAGATTGAAGTACAGAAAAACAAAATAGATAAAAAATGTGATAGAAGAAAAAAATCTTTAATGTAAAACTATAAGAAATGAAGGAAGTTGATTGTGGATTACAACATACTACACAAGAATGACATATTGTTTAAGAAAGATCTGGAAAGAGATCTTCAAATTTTATTAACATGCTAGAGATCTCAGACTAATGATGTTGATGGAGGAGCCAATATTGAATTCAGGAGGAAGAGCTGCTGTAATAATAAAATATTACATTTTGTTCAATGAAAAGCTTCATAGAATTTGTGACTCTTGAATTACATAAACTTTGGGGAGGGATGCTGAATTGGGGTTTTGGTTCTTGATTTGTTTTGCTCTGAGTTTTTTTAAATATATATGCATATATATATATATATATATATATTATATAATATATATTATATATTAGTTATGGACATACTTAGTCTGTAAACAGCACATGTTGGTGCCATCCTTACCCTCATCCCTGTCCTCCCCCTCTGAAGGGACCCTCTTCATTGGGGTTGCCAATCATCCCCATGAGGATTGTAGGTCATTCATTGCTCTGAGATTTCAGATTTGGTTTCATAGGAGCCTCTTAAATACACAGGGTAAAAACCAAAATACAAGTGAATATCATTTTTATAATCCTCATTGTACAAAGAAGGAGGCTCAGGCTTTAGACAATCAAGTTGTTTATCCAGGTAATAACAGTAGTCCTTGAACTCAGATCTTGAGCTACCATGTTCTTTGATCCTTCCATCTCACTGGGTACCAAGAATCACCTGCTGAGCTCAACTGCTCTGAAGAGAAAGTTGCAGCCAGGCCCTGGTCTGAGGGGAGGAAGACATGGGCCTAGGCCAAAGTTGACTGCAGAGAAAATAAATTCAAAGAATAATAGGATTCCAGAGAATTCTCAAGGTCAAAAGACCAAAGCAAGTTGTCTTAACATTGCTTCTTATTTACCCAAGCTGGCATGAAACTTGAAGCTATGAAAAGGAAAGAAGGAAGGGAGGGAGGGAAGAAAGGAAAGAAGGGAGAAGGAAGGAAAACAAGAGTGAAGGGAAGAGAAGGAGAGAGGGAGCAGGGAGGGAAGGGGGAAGGGAAGGGAAGAAAAAGAAGGCAAGGAGAAAGGGAAGAGGGAAAAGGGAATGTTAGAGGAGAGAAGGTGAGGGAAGGAGAAGAGAGGAAAAGAAGAGAAGGAAGAGAAGAGAGGAAAGGAGGAGATGATGGAGGGGAAGAAAAAGGAGAGGAGAGAAGAAGAGAGGAGAAGAGGGGAGGAGAGGGAAGGGGAGAAGAGAAGCACTTGGAGCAAAAGCGTTTGAGTAGGACCGTCTGGCTATGTGCATTGAACCAAAGCCAAGAGAGAGCAGAAAACAGCTCTGCCAGACAATCCACCCATTTAAACCTGATCTGCCAAACAGGGCTCCTTCTCTCCAGTTCCAATTAACAGCCTCCCTCCCAGCACCGGACATGCTGAGTCACCCTCCAGTGCCATGGTGATGGCTCATAAAGCCTTGTGCTCATCTAATCCTCTAATAGCCTGGGGCGGTATTACTGTCACAGTAGCAAATTCACTCCCAAATTGCAGCCTTATTATTTCACTGTACAAAAGTCAGCAGAGTTTTTGAAGGAATGGCCATCCTTCTGTTAACCCTTTCCAGTCTCAACTCCCAGAACGGATAGCAGAGAACCGGACCTTACATGAAGAACATGCCTGTGAATATATTTCCCGGAAGCCTCAGACACCGGTGGGAGAAAGCCATCCAAGAGACTCCCTGTGGGTGTCTAGACCCATGGATGCTTGGACCTCTTATACAAATGGTGTAATATTTGCTTATAATCTATGCATATCCTCCTATGCATTCAAACTGTCTCTAGAGGATATGTAATACCTAAAACAACATAAATGCTAAGAAAATGGTGGTTACACTGGATGGCTTAGGTTACAATGATGAGAAAAAAACATTTTGGGGCTGGAGAGATGACTTAGCGGCTAAGGCACTTGCCTGGGAAGCCTAAGGACCCAGGTTCATCTCTCCAGATCCCACGTAAGCCAGACGCACAATGACAAGCCAGGCACAAGGTCACACATGCCCACTAGGTGGCGCAAGAGTCTGGAGTGCGATTTCAGTGGCTGAGGACCTGGCACACCAATTCTCACTCTCTCTCTTTCTCAAAAATAAAATAAATAGGGCTGGGCTGGAGAGATGGCTTAGCGGTTAAGTGCTTGCCTGTGAAGCCTAAGGACCCTGGTTCGAGGCTCGGTTCCCCAGGTCCCATGTTAGCCAGATGCACAGGGGGAGCACGCGTCTGGAGTTCGTTTGCAGAGGCTGGAAGCCCTGGCACACCCATTCTCTCTCTCTCCCTCTATCTGTCTTTCTCTCTGTGTCTGTCGCTCTCAAATAAATAAATAAATAAATAAATAAATAAATAAATAAATAAAATAAAATAAAATAAAAATAAAAATAAAAAAATAAATAGGGCTAGAGAGATGGCTCAGTGATTAAGGCACTTGCCTGGAAAGCCTAATGACCTGGGTTTGATTCCCTGTACCCATGTAAAACCAGACACACAAAGTGGGGCATCTACTTGGAGTTCATTTGCAATGGCTAGAGGCCCTGACGTGCCCATAATCTCTCTCTGTCTCTCTCTTTCCATATAAATAAATACCATATATATATATAATTTTAGTTCAAGCCAAGGTTTATTGTCCAAGTATCTTCAATTCATGAGTCTTTTCAGTGACAGGCAAAGAACAAGCCAATTCAGAGGTCTAACTTCATGCACTGACCTGCCCAACCACTATAATGTAAAATTCACCCACGTTACTCTGAGAAGTTTGGCTCAAAACCCTACCTTGGGGCTGGGCAGGGGACTCAATTGGTAAGGTACTTGCCATACAAACACAGGGACCTGAGTTCAGATCCAGAGCAGTCATGTAAATTTGGGCATGGAGGCATGCACATTTAACCCCAGAGTTGAAGAGATAGAGCTGGGATGTCTAGCACTCATTCACTAGCTAGCTAGTCTTATTGAATCAGTGAGTACCAGGGCTCAGTGAAATAACCTGTCTCCAAAAATAACAAATAGCTGGGCGAAGTGGCACATGCCTTAAATCTCAGCACTAGGGAGGCAGAGGTAGGAGGATCATTGTGAGTTTGAGGCCACCCTGATACTCCATAGTGAATTCCAGGTCAGTCTGGGCTAGAGTGAGACCCTACCTTGAAAACCAATAAATATAAATTAATTAATTAAAAATAATAAATAGATAAGATAAAGTGGTTGATAAAGAAACCCACCATGGCCACTGTCCTGACACATGCACATTTATCTGAACACACACACACATTGAACATGCATGCAAGCCAGCCACACATACAAACATGCAAAAAGAAGAAGAGGAGGAGGAGGAGGAAGAGGAAGAAGAAAATTCCCGTTCGACAACTACCTAGCTGGGTAACATTGGGAAAAAAAATCACTTCTTATCCGTGAGCCTGTGGTTTACCATCTGTAACACACCCCAAATCCTACTCCTGCATGGGCATGCCTATGTCTGAGGTGAGCCAGGCAGGGGTACACAGCATCTGTGTTCACAAAGGATGCAGTCACAAAGTGCTCGTTCCTAGGCTTCAGTGGTTCATTTCAGTGTTGTCATTTCCTTTTGCTCCTGGTGCAAAATTCTTTTCAGGGAAAGAAGAAAAAATGTGTAAACTCCAGGATACAACACTCTCCATCTCCCCTTGATTAGAATATGGTGTATCTTGAGGAGCTTGGGTGAATTCACCAAGCTAAACAAATATGACTCCAGT
The DNA here is from genome assembly GCF_020740685.1 of Jaculus jaculus. Classification (NCBI taxonomy): domain Eukaryota; kingdom Metazoa; phylum Chordata; class Mammalia; order Rodentia; family Dipodidae; genus Jaculus; species Jaculus jaculus. Next base: position 14,555,886 of record NC_059113.1, on the reverse strand, counting down.
AGCATTCAACCATGGCAACCCATGGACATGAGATGCAGGAAGGAAAAAAAAAAAAAAAAACATGGGAACACTCAGGCAAATGAACTGGGAAAAGATAAATCCAAGTTTCATCATCTCCATAATTTTGCCTGGAGACAGGAAAGGATTTTGGAAAAGCCCTACAGTAAGTAAATTTGGTCACAGAAATGGAGAACCACACTGATGGTGATATGTGACTTGCCCCAGGTGATATGAACAAACATCTAGTCACCTCAGATTGGGCACCAATAACACACTGAAGAAATGATTCCATCTGAGTCTAGCCTGGGAAATTTATGAGATTTTTGGAATTACTGACAGGAGCATGGGTAGCTTGTTGGCAGCTGCATCCCTGGAAAGCTCACCCTAGCATGGCTAACAACTCATAAAAGCAGGACATTCAACTGGGAAGAGTGTGCTCTACCCCCACAATAACCTGTGTCTTTATCACCTTGGGGGTAGGACTTGTGAATCTTACAGTCTACATGAGCTTCCTGGGCCTTGGAAGTTTGCTGGCTTCCTGAGTCTTATGAGTCTCTCTCCAAAAGGGAATATTTATACTCCAAGGACACAGCCACTCAGTAGCTGTTTTCTCCTAAAAGTGAGTAGTTAAGGAAGAACAAATATGGACTAGATACAGTATGAAGTGACAAGGACACCCGCACCCCCGGGGAACGCACTGAGGTGTGTTCCTTATGGCGCAGCTGGGTGAGGAAAGAGCCACTTGTTGCAAAGTGTACGGGACAGTGGAGGAGACAGAAAAAGGGGTCTTTTCCATTGCTTACTCAACTCAGAAAATGTCTTTTCTTCTGCCAAAAGGAAGAACAGGAAAACTGTCCTGCTGAGATGTCACAGTGTGTAAAGCAGCATTGGGGGCGGGGGGTGTCTCTCCTGAGTCCCTGAAGCTGGCATTGGATTAGCATGGTGGAGTATCGCATGGCCCTTGACCCAGGATTGCCCAGAGCCGCCCCAGCACTGTTAGCGTGATTGCCACTAAGAGTTAACTCGGGATTTTTTTGTGTGTGTATTTTTTTTTTATTAGAGAGAGAGAAAGAATTGGCACTCCAGGGCCTCTGGCCACAGCAATCAAATTCCAGATGCATGCACCACCTTGTGGGATCTGGAGAGTTGAACATGGGTCCTTAGGCTTTGCAGGCAAGCACCTTAACCACTAAGCCATTCTCCAGCCCTGACTCTTTTGTGTGTGTGTGTGTGTGTGTGTGTGTGCGATATGTGTGGTGAATGATGTGAGGTGCACGTGCCATATGAATGTGCCTCGTCATTCTGCACACAGATGGCAGAGGAGAACACCAGGCACCTTCCTTATCACTTAGTCACTTACCCACATATTTCCTCGAGACAGAGTCTCTGCTCAGTGCAGAGCTGCCACAGCAAAGCCACAGTGATCCTCCCATCTCTGCCACCCACCCCAGGACTGGGGATCCAGGCCTGAATGACCACACTCAGCTTCTTACCCGGGTGGTGGGGAATTGAACTCAGGTGGTCTCAGGTCCTTGTGTTTAAGCAGCAGTATTCTTACCCACTGAGCCATTTTCCTAGCTGCACTGAGGTGACTCTTACTGAGATCATACTGAATACAAGCATGGAGCTCTCTCATTTACTCCTCCCTACTACCCTATACATTTAAAGCTATCCTGATGTCCATTGGAGAGACTGAGGTAGACAGATTAAGAAGCATCCCCAAGGTCATAGTTTGGATACAACAGGACATATTCAAACCCAAACTGTTTGATTTCAAAACTTACATCTTAATTATCTCTGTACTTCAAGTCTGAAATTTAATCAACCTTCTGTCAAGACATGACTTAAGTAAAAGTCCTAATGGAAACATACATCCTCCCCAGATGCAGACTACAATAGCACCCAGGATATCACTAATTCTAGGGGGGAAGGGAGAATGTTGCAGGAGCTAAGAAAGAATAAAGATACGTACAAGGCCAATGGCTTTCTTTGTTGTTTAAAAAATGTGCAAGCCGGGCTTGGTGGCGCATGCCTTTAATTCCAGCACCCAGTAGGCAGAGGTAGGAGGATCACCATGAGTTCGAGGCCACCCTGAGACTCCATAGTGAATTCCAGGTCAGCCTGGGCTAGAGTGAGACCCCACCTCGAAAAACCAAAAAAAAAAAAAAAAAAATGTGCAAGAAATTAGTGTGAATAATGGAACCACATTATATTATTTATGATTATATATACACTTCTCTATGCTGTTAACTGTATATTTAATATAAATCCAGCTGACCTCAATTAACTGTTTTATGATGCTCTTATAAAGCCATATGTTAAACAATTACAAGCATAATGAATTATAAAACTTTTCAAAGGTCTCCTCTGCAAATAGCAATAAGCCTAAAAAATAAAACAGAAACATAAAGAGTCAAAGACTCATTAAATGCAAAAAGTAATGCAAAGTACATCTTTCCTCCTGCTGCTGGCACTGCCCACAAACATAAACTCAAGACTGGAAAACCAAGTTTAGTTTTAGAACTCAGGTTGACTTGCTTCTTGGGAAGAACACATGTAAGAAACCAAGTTCAAGTGAGTCCATCCCAGTCAACAAATCCAAACGTGTCCTTTTCACACTTGAGAAATCTGAACAGAGAAGCAAAGTTCAGGAACTCCTGACAAGATCTGCTAACCCACGCTGGTAGGAGGCTCAGTGGCAGACATCTTGAGAGTGAGAAGCTCTTGGGAGCTGTCTTCCAGGCCTCCACATATTTCTGAGGGTTTATCTCCAGGACTTCTACCGTGATACCACTGTAAAAGCTCAGAGAGATCTTACTCCACATTTGCACAAATTGTAAGTCAACTATGAGAATCTACATTTTTACCCAAGCACACTATGAATAAGGTTATCTGTGGTCATATATACATATTAAACACCATCGTGGCACCACTGGTTCCCTAAAGAATTTATGCAGCTTCCCAAAGGATCTGATTCACAGTCAGAATGAGGAGCAGGGCAGACAGTCTGTAACAGTTGTGTCAAGCTGTGTCAAGTCATTGAATTACAGTAATCACATGCCAACAGGCTTCCAGAAAAGAAAGCAGTAAGGGATTGTCACTGGAATCAAGTTCCTGCCTCCCTGGAATGGCTTACTTGAGCAGCAGAGACATTAGAAAACAGACCAGCTACCAACCCAGCCAGGCATATGTATGCTGATGAATCACAGCAGCTGGATCACAACAGCTGGCAAACATCCCTTTTCTCCTATGAAATAGCCCCACACTTAATAGGCCATTCATGTGGTATTTAACATAACTGTATTGGGTTGGTAGTGGTATTTGAAGCGCATTATTCCTGCTTTCCTATCAGAATTCTAAGCTATTTGAGGACAAGGGTCTAAGTGTCTCTCTTCCAAAGCACTCAGCAACAAGAAGGGTACCTTGGAGATACTCCACACTTAAGTGATCTTCTGCTTTCCAAGTATTCAAGGATGAGGATGGTCTAGAGTTGGCAATTGGGAAACATCATAATGGTGAAGGGGTGAGGCTTAGATTGCAAGAAGCAGAAGTAAAACATAGGCTGGAGAGATGGCTTAGTGGTTAAGGCACTTACCTGTAAAGCCTAAGGACCCATGTTCAATTCTCTAGATCCCATGTAAGCCAGATACAAAAAATGATGCAAGTGCACAAGATTGCACATGTACACAAGATGGCACACGCATCTAGAGTTTGATTGTAGTGGCTGGAGGCCCTGGTGTGCCGATTCTTTCTCTCTCTCTCTCTCTCTCTCTCTCTCTCTATCTATCTATCTATCTCAGAAAAATAAAAAAATAAATAGAACATATCTTGTAAGAGACATCTGTTCTACCTGGCAAACATCTTTGCAGCTATGCAGTTCCCAGCAAAGGGTGGATTCATACTGGGAGGAGTGTGGCAGCCTAAGAAGCACAGAATGTGTCACTTTCCCTGGTGGGCTCCATCTTTTGTTGGTTCTATCAACATCATGCACGTCATGCAGTTGTCTGTGCTTATTTATCTCAACTTTGGACTTGTTGATAGGGAAGCAAAAAATGTTCTTGAAGCCAGGCATGGTGGCACACACCTTTAATCCCAGCACTCAGGAGGCAGAGGTAGGAGGATCACCATGAGTTCAAGGCCACCCTGAGACTACATAGTTAATTCCAGTTCAGTCTGGGCCAGAGTAAGACCCTACCTCGAAAAAACCAAAAAGAAAAATAAAGTTCTTGAGAACAAATGTGATATGTGATATACCCTGAACAGGGTATATTTCCATTACATAATTTAATTTGCCAGGCTGGGAAGATGTCTTTGGTGGTTAAAGATGCTTGCTCCATAAGCTTGCCAACTACAGTTTCAATCCCTAGCACTTACATAAAAGCCAGAAGCAAAACGGCACACACGTCTGTAATCCCCGTGTGCCTCCAACAGCAACAGGCCTCAGAGTCAGGAGAATCTGAAAACTCTCAGGCCAGCCAGTCTGGACTTCCAGTGGCAAAAATAACAAAAGAGACCCAGTCTCAAATAAGTTAGGAAAAGACCATAATACACTGTGGCATTCATGTGCCCACACACATACTGACACCAATAATAAAAAATAAAACATACATAATTTTCACTTATATATTGCCCCATTTTGTTTCACTGAAAAAGAGAGCATTATCTCTCCTCTGAGGTGGCTCATGTTTTGGGGTTATGTGTTTTTGTTTTTGCTTTTAATGTCCTGGTTCTTTTAACTCATCAATTTGGTTTTAGTTCTAACATTGAGCTACAAGCATAGAATGTGTCCATGAGCCCTGTTCTTTTGACCTGGAGCAGCCGGGTAGAAGAGTCTATTCCCTTCCAAATACTGAACATCTTTGTGCTATGAAGGTGAACATTCTTTCCCATCCAATAATTCAGTTGGCACTGTCCAAGTGAACTTTCGAGTGATGGTTCTATGTCTGTATAGACCAACCTAAAAGCCTCTAGCCATATGCGCCCATTCTCTCTCTACCTCTATCTGTCTTTCTCTCTGTGTCTGTCACTCTCAAATAAATAAATAAATAAAAATTAAAAAAATAAAGGACAAACACAATTTTGTCAAAGTCTATATCACAAATAATTAGTATAGTGGGATAAGTTATTACTGAAAAGAAGTCAAGTGATGCAGAAGTGCAGATGAGAGAGGAAGCTATAAAGATTGGTCTGATCCAGTGATTTCTAGAGATATGCTGACAAGAAGGATAGACACAAGCCATGTGTGACTACCTAAGCTTCAGGGAAATGAAGATGCAACTCATCATTTGTACTGGCTATGATTCCAGAGCCATCTGTGAGTAATGGCTACTATATTAGCACAGTAAGGAAACATTTCCATCCCTGTGGAAAGTTCTAGCATATGATGCTCTACTAGAGTTTTATTGTTTGTTAATATTGTTTTGGGGGTTCTTTGAGATTTTTTTAATTTTTTTAATATTTTAATTTATTTGCAAGCAGAGAGAGATGGAAGAGAAACAGGCAGAGAGGCTGGGCACACCAGGACCTCCAGCCACTGCCAATGGACACCAGATGCATGCTCCCCCTTGAGCATCTGGCTTTATATGGGGACTAGGAATCAGGTACAGTGGTGCATGCCTTTAATCTCAGCACTTGAGAGGCAGAGGTAGGAGGATGGCTGTGAGTTTGAGGCCACCCTAAGACTACATAGTGAATTCCAGGTTAGCCCAGGCTAGAGCAATACCCTACTTCTAAAAACTGAAAACAAACAAAACAAACATGGGTACTGGGGAATTGAATTCGAGTCTTTAGACTTTGCAGGCAAGTACCTAAACTGCTGAGCCATCTCTCCATCTTGTTGTTTTGTTTCTTAATTCATCTTAAATCCCCTAATGGAGTAGAGGAGCAAAAGATGAAGAAATAAAACATGGTGAAAATTTTCACTGGGCCAATTCTCAAAGGGCAAAAGCTCTTTCTAATCCTATTTCTCTCCAGACAATACTCTTGGCACTACTACATCTTCTGAGGACTGGGGTCAGATTTTATACCATTTGTATAAACACCCTAAGCAGCAAAATAAGCATACAGGAAAGAGAAATAGCCATATAGGAAAGAGAATCAGAGGCCATAATAAAACATCAGTGATAGGGAAACATTTACATTTCTCTACATAGAGCATGGAAGGAAGACAAGAGATGGACATCTGAGATTCCAGAAGGTAGAGAGGCATTCTTTCAAATGCATTTGTTTTCTGTTCTTTTCCCCTTTTACCTCAAAAAGGCTTCACACTGATCTATGGCTATGAGGTGTTCCCAGTCTCCCTTGGAACATCTCTGCAGGCCAGACACCTTCAGCTAAAAAAGGTGGATTTGGAATGACACACAAAAGGATTTTCTCCAGCTAAATACACTCTGTTCCTGAATAGAGCTGTTGTCCTTAAATTCCCATAATCCTCACATCCTCATTTCTCCTCTCCCTTGAAAATGAAAAGGCAGGGGCTGAGTAGATGGCTTGGTGGCTAACAACATGATCCACGGAAACATGAGGGCCTGACAGGACCTGATTCACCTTCCATTTAATCCCCAGCACCCCCAGGCATGCCTGTAACCCCAGTTGTGTGGGGCGGGGTGGTCAGCAAAGACCACAGAATCACCAGAGTTTACAGTCTGACTGAAAACAGTAGCTCCAGATTCACTGGGGGAACTCCACCTCAAAGTAACAACATGGAAGACTCACAGAGGAGGACCCCTGATATTCCCCTTCAGCCTCTGGCCTCTGCCCCCACACAGGGTGTGTGTATCTGCACATATGCATGTGCATACAGCATCCACATTCCATTCCACACCACAAGTATTCTACACACATGAGCATGCAGAAAAAAATATATATATGAAAAGAAGGTCTTGAGTAGTTAACCCTTCCTCTCCCCTCCTGTCCTCCAATGCATTTCTCATACATGTGTAGAGGTATCTTCCTAAAGCCACATGATCTATAGGAATGTCCCTGCTCTGGTAGGGAATGGAATATGCATTTGTGTTCATGGGTGTTTCAGATTGTTTTGTGGCTGTGGGTTAAAGATAGAAACCTGTGAACTTCCAGAGGTCAGTTTAGTTCATTCTCAGGGCATGTGAGATCTTACTACCTGTCTTCATTTATATCATAAGCAATCTGTGTTTCTTTCTTTTACCATTCAATAATTGTGAAAGTCTCATTTTCTCAGATCTATGCAGTAAGTAAAAGCAATTATACAATGCAATTTTTCTCAGCTTTATTTAAAACAGTTTAAATGTTCACTCTAAATAAATGAAATACAGGCTGGAGAGATGGCTAAGCAGTTAAGGTGCTTGCCTGCAAAGCCAAAGGACCCAGATTCAATTGCCCAGTACCCACGTTAAGGCAGATGCACAAGGTGGCATATACATCCGGAGTTCATTTGCAGCTGCTGGAGGCCCTGGCATGCCCATTCTCTCTCTCTCCCTCTCTCTCTCTCTCTCTCTCTCTCTCTCTCTCTCTCTCTCTCTCTTTCAAATAAGTAAATTAAATAAATGAAATACATCTTAGGCATACTCTTCTAATATTTTAGTATAGATCATTGGCTTATAGTAGAAGATTAGAGATACATTTTCAACCTACAGTTGACTGCCAACTTCTAAAACATTGACAGAAATTAAGATATTAGTATTATTTGACTCATGGAAGGGAAAAAGCTGCTCCAAGGAAGCTGGGCAAGACTGTAGGTGAGAAAGTGGCATATAACAAAAGCTATGTTTTCCTCAGTTTTGTGGACAGTAATTTATCAGTTGTGTCATAGGACATGATGCCCTGTTGTAGAGTGTCTTGGTGCCAAGAAGCCTGTGGTGTGATTTAAAGATCCAGTAGAAATCATGGGCCAGAGATGCGAAGCAATGACCGAGGCTTTGGTGAAGTTCTTAAGCTGACACTTGCTGGATGCCTTCCGGGTAAGAGCTGGTGACATGATCGCGTTCCCAAAAGCACAGTATCTTGATACGGCAACAGCTGACGGGCAGGCTCAGAGGCTGAGGTAGCACCTTCAACAAGACTGCACCGTCGTTTCCAAGTCAGCGAGCTCGCAGATATGACTAAACGTGCTGCTTTGCTTGAATGTGTCTAGGAAGCAACACCACCGATGATCAAAGAGGTTTCCTGTAAGCGCTTGGGGCAGCAAGCAGAGCTGGTGCTGAACTGCTAACAGCGTGTAAGAACTTCTAAACATCTCATGTTTTATCCTGGACCAAGCATGTTGACAAGATGGATATGATTGCTGCTCACTTAGCATGAATCCAGAAAGCAACGCTGAGCTCTGCAAGCGGCCTCATCCAATGCCGTACGCTGACAGGGGACAAAGCATAGCGGTTTTATCTTGAGACGATGCTTGATAGAGAAGGAAAATGAGGTTGTGCTATTGAGTGTTGATCTCTGGTTGCGAGGCTTTTTAGTATTCCACGTCACAGAACAAGAGACATTGCAAAAAGTATATCTGCCACAGCCGGGAACTCCATGGTTGTCTTGAGGAAATGAATGCACTTAGGTGATCAAGCACTGAGCTGAGCCCTGTGGAAACAGAGATGGTTTTTCATGATGGAATGGCCTGCCGTAGCACCGCAGTCGTTTAGAGTCACGTGGTTGGCAGGCACTTAAAAAAAAACAACAACAAAGTGAGTCTGCAACCTAAAGAGAGATGGTCCCCGGCATTTGTCATCAATGGTTTTTTGCTGGTGAGATTTGTAATTAACAGATGTGGTGTTTCTTTTTAAATAAAACCAATTAAAATATTTGCATGACTTGGTAAACTAATATATTCCAATTAGCCAGTGCTGGAAAATTACAAAATCATGCATGAATAAAGATACTTTTAAAGCACATGATAGGCTAGTAGATTCCAGTGTCATGGAGTGCAAAAATTCACTGACGTGGACTCACATTCCCCATTGTACTAACCCTTAAAGAGAACTATCTTGTTGGACTCTGGTAAACTACCAAAGGACAGTGACCATTTTCTGGAAAAACTAATGAAATGCTTTCTTTTTCAACCACGTATCTGTGTGAAGATTTTATCAAAAAAACTTCAACCAAAGCAGTATATTACAAGAGCGCTGCAATCGATTAAAGGTGTGGCCCCATAGATTCAGGCTTGACTCTTGAGTCCCCAGTGGGCAGAGCCATGGCCGGGAAGAGGGATGTCACCAGGGCTAGATCACAGCCCTACCACAGTGTGCACAGAGCAGCGGCAACTCGGGCAGTTTTTTTGGTGCTGGATTGATGGCTCTCTCTGCTTGGATCTGTTAAAGGGGGGAAGCTTCTTCCTCGATTCATGGTGGGAAGCCTGAAATAAGCCCTCTCCCCCCATAAGTTGCTTGTGGTCGGATGTTTGTCTCAGCAATGAGGAGCTGACTGCAGCAGGCATGTAAGATAAACCCATTGGCTTCATACAAGCCACACATGAAAGAGATTTGCAAAAATGAAACATTGTCACTCTACTCATGGAATACTGCAGTTCTGGAGGTTGGAAATCCTATCAACAGGCTTTTACAGAAAGTGCTTTACCCACTAAGCTAGTTTCCCAGTCTCCACACTTTTATTAAAATCAGTTGTTTCATGGCCTGGGAGTAAAATAATGCATGATTAATACATATAAAGCTATACACATATTTCCCAATACTGCATGAAATGGTTTAATGGGCAATGGGTCTAATAATATTTAGTACATTACTAATAAATGAACTAATGAACTTTTTTCTCTAATCTATACCTTCATAAATATTAACAAATGTACCCCATATAAGGAAAGATCCCCAACGGTGGTCATGGTAAAAGGACCTGAAGACCAGAACCTTCGGGAACCACTGCTGTTAGTTATCAGGAGTCAAATGAGTCTTGTAAGATGGCTGCATCTTGGCCTTCAGCTTGACCAGTGAGAAGAGAAAGAGGAGAGAAAACAATGGTTGACTTATGTTACTCTGCCCAGATTCTCAAAAGAGTCCTCCATCAGTTATCCCGAATTTGTTACCCCATCCAGTCTCTCCACATGCGTGGATGGACAGCCCCATGCTGTGATGATGAGGGGAGGAATATAGACGAAGAGGGGGTGAGGAGCTGTTACTGCCTCTGCTCTCAGAACCCAGCATTGTTCTATTTCTTCCCAGTGTTTTCACCTCTATAGGGGTCCTTTCCGACTGCTCTTAGTGTAGGGAAGCCGTGTGATTTCTGCAAAGGTTAGGAGGTTCAGGTCCTGCTCACATCCTTCACTCTGGGTCGACGTGGGGGAGGCCGACAGCTCCACAAAATAGAGGACAGAGCTCACCACTCACTGGAGGATTGTTGGTTTTTTACAGGGCATGTGTATTATTCGGCTCCCAGGAGACACTCAACTTATTTCAGGTCCTCTTCCTCTTTCTCCCACATTTGTCTTTGAATTTGAGTCCCGCCCCCACACCCCGCCCCGTGCCCCGAGGAGCTGAGAAACTGAGACAAGTGCGGGACGGTGGGCTGCCACGCTGCTCATCTAGAATCTTGCCAGTGCGCCTCCCCGGTCGTCTGCAGTCCCTGCTTGAGGGACGCTGGGACAAGATGAGCTCTTTCTCTGTGTTGCCTGCCTGACAACCTCCAAGCGATGCTGCTTGGGTGGAAGAAGAAGAGATGCTGAAGGTGATGGCCCAGAAGATATTCAGCCTGAATCCGGGTGCTGTGGGAAAAGTCTCTCTGGCTTTCATCCCGATAAAGTATCATGTTGTTGCAAGACCCCAACAGCCTAAGACCCGGCATTAGCAGACACCCTGTTGAACAAGATGAGACATTTTTCGAGACAGGCATATGGTGACTCTGGCAGACCTCCAAATGCGTTGCTGAAGGATGTGGATTGTATACGTATGGACATAAGTGGGGGGGCTTGTACTAAGAGCTGTCTTTGTCTCAACAAGGTATGCAAGGACCCAGCACCCTGGTGGGGACGTGACCCCGTTGTTTGGACAGGGTAGAATTAATTGGAACGAAGGCTGTGCTAGAGACAAGATTCCAAACCAAGCCATGTGGCTGTAGCAATAAATGGTTTTCCAGGGAGTCAGCTCCAAAGCCCTGTGTTTATGATTCCCTCTCTAAGAGCCCCTCAGGGAAAGGGGCCTTGTCTCAAGTGGCGTTTTTTAATCCGACAAGACAGCCCCTTCCTAGCAAGGTCATCCTGACCCTGTACTTCTCTTCCATCCCTGAGGTGGGAGAGAAGTAATGCTGCCCTTGTCCACTTTGGCACCTCCACAGGAAGTACTCAGAATCTGGCAAGGATCTCTTGTGTGTGCATTGCCTCCTTGATAAAGTCAGTGCTTGACGCAAACAAAAGAAATGTGAGATATCTCGTACTGTTGGGACAGAGAGAAATCAGTAAATAACTACTTCTTTTAGTAATGGGCTTGTAAATTTAAAAACTTACCTCAGGGCAGACGAGATGGCTTAGCAGTTAAGGCACTTGCCTGAAAAGCCAAAGGACCCAGGTTTGATTTCCCAGGACCCACATCAGCCAGATGCACAAGGTGATTCGTGTGTCTGCAGTTCATTTGCAGTGGCTGGATACCCTGGTGTGCTCATTCTCTCTTCCCCCCCTCTCTCTCAAATATATAAATAAAATATAAAACTTACCTCAGTGTATCCACTTTTCTGAATCTCTAAGTGAGTTTTCTGCAGGATCTGCCCAGCTTGACTCAAACACAGGTTCAAGTGTCATTCAAGATATACCAAGTGGCAATTTCAGCTGATTGTTAATTTAGAATTAAACAGTGTAGCCCCTTTGAAAACCACACCTACTGAAGATTGTGGGAATGGACTAGAGGAGAATATCGGGAGTAGTGAGATTTCTTAGCATGCCGTTTAATATAGTGTTGATTTTTGTCCCTATTGTTTCTATACTCAAAAAATAAATAAAAGCAAATCACAAAAGATATGAAAAGCAAGTTCTAGAATTAAATGTAAGAAGAAGTAAATGATTCTAACTGTATATTAATTTTAAAACATATACAAACAGAGCCAGGCATGGTAACACATGCCTGCAATCCCTTCACTTGGGAGGGGTAGGCAGGAGGAGCAGCAGTTAAGGCCAACCTGAGCTGCATGAGACCCTGTTTCAAAAAATGTAAATAGAGAAAAATAATCATTTCAAGTCATTTGAATACAGTGGGAAATGAGAAGAAATCCAAACGAGCTGTAGAATTTACGATTAGACTTGCTCGTAGTGATATTAATGTAATTTTTAAGCTATTTTGTTTGTGGTATGTGTAAGTAAATGACTTATTACAGAGACACAGGGTTTTCATTGTGAGGGAGAGAGAGAGAGAAATATAGAATGAGATAAGATAGCAACATTCCAGTGGTATTCTACGTAAGTAGGATGTGCAGTCATAAAGTACATGTGAACTGAGTCAGTGGCAGCCAACATATACCACGATGGTTGTATGTGCATCACAACATTTAGTTTGTGTTCCCACACTGATGAAATCACCAGAACATATTTCTCAGACTTTGTCCTTAACATTAAGCTATGTATGACTATGCGAGTATGCAGGGATGTGTGTGTGTGTGTGTGTGTGTGTGTGTGTGTGAGTGTGTGTGTGTGTTATTAAATGCTACTCCTCATTAACAGAAACAAGAATTCCTGGAGAAATGTTTATCGCAGTCATGAGCAGTGAAGAGCCTGGTACATCTTGTCCTAGAGTAAGCAGGTATTCAAAGACTGGTGGAGATAGGCCAGAAACACAAAAATCATCTTGAAGCAGTCCTCATTGTCCACATTTGAGAAGATCAGGGTCATAATGAATAACAATGATGATTACTGCAATGCTAACAAATACAGAAGTTTAATGCTGATGTCTGTGGAGTGGGTACAGAGAGAAAAGGAAGAGAGAGAAGACAGGAGAGGGGAATGGAAGGACAAGGACAGGAAGGAAGAAGGGGAAAGGAAAGGGAGAGGAAAGAAAGAAGACAGGAGCACCCAGGGCTTCAGGGTCATTGACACCCATACACCAGATTGGTCCAGAGCTTGCCGCAATCTACAGATCTGAACTAACCTCTACAAATGTTCTGGAAATTTCCTTCACAGATTCCTCACATGAGATCATTTTCTTGTCATTTTCACCTCTCCTGTTACCATTATAGGCATTCAAACTAGCCAACAATTCAGTTAAAGTTTCAGCTTATTTCTTTACCAATAGACTTGTGAACAAAGTTCTAGAATATGCTTTGTCAGCTCTTGTCACAGAACCATGGAAATCATGAATTTACCAATCAGCTTAGAATTTCAATGGTGTTATACAGCTCTCATATTTTAAGTGTTTGTGAGATTATTTTAATTTGGTAATGTGACTGAACAGGCACCTATATAAAGACAGCCAGTACTCCACTAAACAGCATGGCCACCAAAGTTCCTACCTTGGCTGTAAGACCTGACCTTTCCCATCATCTCTCTGGGTCTTATGTAAAACAACCATCCTCTTTTATTTAGTTTTGCCTGTGAACCATGGTCATATAACCAGTGCATTTCCATGAGCTCAGGCATGGTTCTGACAACAAAGCAAAGGTTTCTCCTAACAAGTTCACCACTTCTAAAACTGGAGCTTTACCTTATACTGATCTATAAAAATGTCATGCTGCTTTAATTTTATAAATAATATGCACTTATAAAGAACTATAGAATAAAAATTATTTCACATATTTATGGCAGTTTTAAGTTCATAATAATAAAATTTATTTTAAACATGTTTTATGAGAGAGAAAGAATTGGCACACCTGGATCTCTAGCCACTGTAATCTAACTCCAGATGCATGCACCACCTGGTGCACATGCATCACCTTTTGCATCTGGCTTACAAGGGTACTGGGGGGGGGGTTGTCTAATCTGAGTCCTTAGGCTTTGAAGGCATGCGCCTTAACCACTAAGCCATCTCTCCAGCTCCATTTTAAACATTTTTTATTTTATTAGCACATATTAATAGTATAAGTTAATGGGCCACATGACAATTTTATATATGTCTTATTATGTATTACATTTTAAGGAAATAAGTGTGCCACATTTTCTGTGCCCATCACCATCCATCTTCAATTTTTTTTTTTTCTTGTTGCCAACTGAAAGTATGGACCCCCCTAATCATGAACTTCTCACAGTCTTGGGTTCAGATCCTCACCTACCACCTAATGCTGAGGAATCTTAACAATTTCCTGCCAGGGAATTAGCAATTTCTTACCAAACCTTCTGGGTTAGACCACCAGCTGCATGAGATAACAAAGAGTGGTTTTTATAAAATAAAATGAAATAGACCTGTGATGTAATCTTTAGCATAATATTACTAAGGGGACACAGAAAGCCTCTTGTCCCCTAAATAAACCCACACTAAATGCCTGAAAGTCTGCTAATGGTTACTCTTCTGATGGCCTTCTTTAAAGCCGTACTCTGGGTGAGATGACTAAATGGGGAGTCCAAGAGAGACTTTAACCATCACAACACCAGTGGTTGGGGCTGGAGAAACAGCTTGGTCGATAAGGCATGAAACCCCAACACCCATATACATGGCATCTCTAATCCCAGCAGCCTGTGGTAAGAAGGGTGGTGGAGGTAGGAGAACCTACTGTAAGCTTTCAGACCTTAAAAAAAAAAAAAAAAAGTGGAACCATGAACAAGATGAATGAACCAAAGACCCTGCTTCAAATGAGGTGGAGTTGAGGACCCATGCCCAAAAGTCACCCTCTGACCTATACACATGTGCTATAGCACGTGCACACTCCCACACATCTATAGGCATCATAAACACACAAAGAATAACCCATCAGTGCTCAGTGAAAGAGAGGAAGGAAAGTAGGAGGCCTTGATTTAGTCCTGCACGTGAGACATGAGAACCTTTTGTGGGATTCCCTCACTAGCAATCAGTGCCTAATAATGGTCCCTTCCTGGGCATGCAAAATATAGTCATGGGAAAAGAAGAAACTGCTGCCCTGGAGGCAGAGGAAGGGCACAGTATGCAAAGCGCTTGTCGGTCAGCACGGGCACTTGAATTCAGATCCCTGGCACTCACGTAAAATGCCAGACATGATACCACACACCATGTAGCAGTTACCTTCTTGTTGCTATGACAAAATGCCTGATCAAAGGCATCTTACAGAAGGAAATAACTTTCAGCTTACAATTTTAAGGGGAGCTTACATGCTGGAGGGGAAAGCATGTCCAGGACAGACAGAAGGGTGACATGTCATATCTTCTCACTTCAGCTGGGAGGAAGCAGCAAGAATGAGCTAGCTGACAGTGATAGGCAGGGGCTGGACCATAAAATCCCAAGGTCCAGCCCCAGTGACACCCTCCTCCAACTAGGCCCAATCCCTCTTCCTCCCTATCTCTCTCTCACCCTCTCTCTTTCTCTCCCTTCTTCCTTCCCTCCCTCTTTTTCTCTCAAATAAATACATAAAATATTTTTGAAAGACTATTATAAAATGAATGTGCAGCATCATATAAAAGCTGAAATTCCTCTAGGCTTGAATGTTTCCCCATATGCTTTGCCATACTCTGACCTGCCATCCCAAAAACAGCCAGACTGGCTCTTCTTCCCTCTTCTCTAAAGAGCCTGGCATAGTGACATGAGCAGGAGCTCCTCACCTCTGTTGACAGCAGTACTGACTCCCCTCTGCTACCCTGCAAGCTCTCTGCAACCAAGACCTGTGTCATGTCTTCCTTTGTCCCTCTAGCACACTGCCCAGCAGAGAGTAAGTGTGAAAGCAATGATTGCCAACATATTTTAAAATATTTTAGAAAGCTTTCACAAGAGCAGATGCTCTGGTTCATGATCAGGGTTATATCTCAGTGAAACTATTGCCAGTGGGAAACATGGAAAGCCAAAAATGCACTTAATACTTCTGACCTACTAAATATCACAAACGAGCCTCACCTACCTTAAATGTACTCACAACACTTCCCTTGGCCTACAGTTGAGCAACATCAGCTAAACAACTAGTTTCTAACAACGTGCTGAATAATTCATGTGAACTATGAAGTACTGTACTGGACCATAAGTAAGTTGTGTATCATCTGTATAAAATGTACCTTATAGACTGGGGAAATGGCTTAGTGGTTAAGGTGCTTGCCTATGAAGCCTAAGGACCCAAGTTCAATTCCCTAGGACCCACATAAGCCAGATGTACAAAGTGGCACATGCATCTGGAGTTCATTTGCAGTGGCTGAAGGCCCTGGCACACCCATTCTTTTTCTCTATATCTGCCTCTTTTTCTCTCTCTCTTTCTCTCCCTCTCTCAAAGAAATACGTACGTAAAAATATTTTTAAAGATAAAATACATTTTATGTTGGGGCTATATACATATATCTCAATCACACATCACATTCCACACCACCACATACACATTGTGTATACACAAATTTATATACATATATACATATGTTTGAGCCTAAATAGCCATTAGTTACTCATGCCAAGGTCTTTCATGGATAGTGTGGGAAACTCAGACTGAAAATTCAGCCCTTGAAAAACCTGTTTGGTTATGTTCTCTATTAAAAGAACATATTCCCTTATTTTTTTTTAAGCCATAAATGAAATAAAATCTCTTTTTAAATCTCCAACCAGAATTCTCTGCAGAGGGGACTAAATTAGTTTCGGGTATATCCCAAACTAAGCTACATCCATGATGAGGGTTAAGAGGTGCAATTAGCTACCTTATGCCCATTGTGCCCCAGACACACCCATCTTGGTGCCTTCTGGTTCAGAAATCTCATGATGTTTTTGTGGCTTAGACTGTAACACAACCAATTGTTAGGTGAAGCTGGTCTTCAAGGTGAATCTCATTTGGGTTTACACAAAGCTGGGATCTTCAGGCCTTGACCTAGGGAAGGCCAAGGTGAAAGTTATCAGCCTTCCTTGGGTCACCCATCATCAACCAACCTCTGCCAGGCACCTGGTGTTAAACAATCCAGGGAATTTGTACAAAGTCATTTCTCAAGCAAAATGATAACAGCCAGGTGACTGGCCAGCAGTGAACAGGAGCTATAATTAACAATAGCAGAGTCTTCGAGCATGAAGATTTGGACTGAGTTCAGATAATCACCCACAGGTTGAAAGACATTCTCAAAACCTTGTGAGATCCAAATTTAGACTGCCACTTGGCTGAGAACAAGTTGAATGACATTTCCTTGGATAGAAGCCATAGTTTCTATTCCAGGTTGGACCCAAAGACAGGCAAAAGATAAAAGATAAATTCTAGCAGGTAGCACTGAGTGAGTGGGCTGGATAAACATATGGATTGATAGACCTATGGATCACTGGAGGAACAGTGCAATATTTAGGATCTCAAATGTCTCTTTGTGGACCCATATGTTAAAGGCCTGGTCACCACCTTATGGTACTACTGGGAAGTGGTGCGATTTTTAAGAGGTGAGACCTAGAAAGGAAGTTAGGACATTAGGAATGTGCCTTTGAAGGGAAGATTGGTGATGGGATCAGTTTCTGTTATGCACTCCCATTTTGACATGTCTCACTGTTTCAGGCCCACAGACAACAAAGACAAAACAAGCCATTGTGGAGAAAATCTCTGAAACCATGGCTCAAAATAAATCTTTTTCTCCTTTAGGTTAATTTTCTCAAGTATTTCTCACAAAAGGAGAAAGGTGACTAATAAAAAGATAAATGATAGAAATGGAGAGAGAGAAAGATAATCTTTTCTATCTGGTTATCAGCCATCCCAGGAGGTTTCTAGTTAATGACAATTCAAATCAAGAGCCTCTATCATTCTTAAAAAAGAAAAAAAAAATGTGGGGGCTGGAGAGGTGACTTAGCCATTAAGGCGTTTGCCTGCAATGCCAAAGGATCTCAATTTAACTCTCTAGGCGCATGCATCTGGAGCTTGTTTGCAGTGGCTGGAGGCCCTGGCACACCCATTCTCTCTCTGTCTCTCTTCCTCTGTGTGTTTCTGCCTCTTTCCCTCTCCCAAATAAATAAATAAATAAAATTTTTTTAAAAAAAAAAGAAAATGCAGAGAAAGACAAGCATGGATATATGTACATGCGTGTGTGTGTGTGTGTGTGTGTGTGTGTGTGTGTGTGTGTGTGTGGTGCTTATATACCAGTATCTCTGCAGATGTCGATACTGACATGTTGATTAGAAATAGAAAGATCACTGCATGGCTAACAGAAGCCACTTAGCAATGGCCTATGAAGAGTGTGGTGGTTTGTTTTAAGTGATCCCCATAATCTCATGTGTTCTGAGTGCTAGGTCCCCAGATGGTAGCAATTTGGGAATTGGATCCTCCTGGAGGCAGTGTATTGTTGGGGTGGGTTTGTGCGTATTACAGCCAGTTTCCCCTTGCCAATGTTTGGCACACTCTCCTGCTGTTGTGGTCCACCTGATGTTGGCCAGGAAGTAATGTTCTCCCTCTGCTCAGCCATGATTTCCCCTGCCATCATGCAGCTTCCCCTTGCATCTGAAAGCCAAAATAAACCCTGTCTTCCCACGAACTGCTCATTGTCAGGTGTTTTCTGTCAGCAATATGAAACTAACTGCTTCAGTAAAATTTGTACCAGGAGTGTGATGCGAGAAACATGACTCTGGCTTTGGTCATTTAAAACTTATTTGAGAGAGAAATGTGGATGGATTTGAAACCTTATCCAAAGAGACTCCTTGCAATGCTGTAAGTACAGTTTGATGGATTTTTCTGGTCAAAATTGAAAGATCTGAGTGCAATGAGAACTACAGACTGTGAGGTTTGGCTTATGAGGGTAAGAAAGAGCCTTGCCTGGACTGGGCTAGAAGCAGTTTGTATGAAAGGGTTGCTGTTATGCTCATGTACTGAGAACTTGTGTGGGGTTGCATTGTACAAAAATGGACTGGTGTGGGCAGACGGATATGACACAAAAAGAAAGGAAATTTTGAGGCTCAAACTGCTGCCCATTCAACTACAATTGCTAGAGATGTTATAATCATTGAGATTGGGCCAGCTGATCTGCACTGGGACAACAGGAAGAATGCACACTCTTTTGAAGGGGCCTGAATGCTGAAGGAGTGTCCTATACTTCAAAGTCTGCTTTATTCCCTCTCAGATTAGCAAATTGGTAGCGCATCTGGTACTATGAGTATAACAAATACAGGAAGGGGAGGGTCATCAAATTTTCAACATGGTTCTGTGTTTTACAAATGGCCATGGGCAATGTGAAGCAGGCTTGTTGGGTCACCTGTTTGGAGAACCAGTGGTGTCATGAGGCTGGACAGTGGGTTGCAGTGGAGACCCAGTAGAGATGCCAGGACTATGGGATGACTGCCAAGGAGAGCTGCAGGCACTGGATGAACTTTTCCAGAACTGTGAGTAGCCTAGCTGGAGGGGCAGAATTGGAAGTCCAGAGACTTGCCACTGGTTAAAATTATCAAGCTTGGAGACTTGTCCCTGGCTACAGTTGTTGGACTTAGAGCCACCGAGTTTGATGTTTGCCCTGTTTGTTTTAGGTCTTTGTATTGACTAGATATTTCTTCGCTATGGCTAGTACCATCTTTTGCAATGTGTTTATTCTGTGCCATTGTAGGGTCTTTGGCACTGTGTCTCAATTACAAGACCTTGGACTATGTGGATGTTTGAACATCATTGGAATTGATTTAAAAAAAAAAAAACTATGGGGACTTTTAAAGTTGGGCTGAGTGCATTGCATTTTACATCATGGATAGTTGTCAGTTTATGGGGGCCAGAGGCAGAATGTGGTGGTTTGATTCAGGTGTTCCCCACACACGTGATCTGAATGCTAGGGCTCTAGCTGGTGGCAATTTGGGAATTGGATACTCCTGGAGGCAGTGTATTGCTGGGGATGGGCTTATGGGGATTATAACCAACTTCCCTCTGCTGCTGTTGCCTACCTGATGTTGGCCAGGAGGTGATGTCCAGCCTCTGCTCATGCCATGGTTTCCCCTGCCATCATAGAGCTTCCCTTTGAGTCCTTAAGCGAAAATAAACCCTTTGTTCCCACAAACTGCTCTTGGTGGAGTGTTTTCTGCCAGCAATGCAAAGCTGACGGCAACAAAGAACAATCAAAAAGTAGTCCCACACCCAGGTGTTGGTCATGATCTCCCGATTCCTAATAAAGCAATGAAGAGCAGCATGTCCCCAAAGGGAGGAGGGAAAGCTGCTTCCCATCTACAAAATGTTCCTGGTGAGCCAACATGGAAGGAAAACATACACTGCTCTTTTTTTTATTTCATTTGAAAGGAAGACTGTAAAATTTAATAATAATCTCTCATAATATTTGATATTTTACCACTAACAAAACACTGTGCTAGCCACCATGTGAAGCAAACAGATGGTTCTATTGTTGCATTTGTTTGTGTTTGGATACTTTCTATTCAAAAGACAAAAACACTTGAGTCTTAGGGGAAAAAAAAGTAGATTCCTTTAACGGAGTCATGCAGTTAGTTAGAGGTAGTTTCCGTTTCTCTATCTATCACATTATGCAATGTCACCCAGTACTCAAAGAAGCCCCTAGAAGATAACTTTTAGGAATGTCTGAGCTGGAAGTCATGTGTAGAAGGTGCAGGTCATGTATGGACGTTAGAGGCCATGCATAGGAGATGGAAGTAACATATAGAAGCTGGGAGTCATGTACAGGAGCTGCAAGTCATGTGTAGGAGATAGAGGTTAGGTACTGGAGTGGAGGTCATATAGTGGAGTTGGACGTCATGCATAGGAGATGGTGGTCATGTATAGAGAAGCTAGAGGTCATGTCCTGGATTTGGAGGTCATGTATAGGAGATGGGAGTCACAGACAGGAGCTGGAGGTCATGTATAGGAGATAGTGGTCATGTACAGAAGATGGAGGTCATGTATAAGAGGCATGACTTATGCATAGGAACTGGAAATCATTCTCAGGAGTGAAAATCATGCATATATTTTGTTTTCTTGTTTTTTCTTTCAATATATTCTATACATTTGATCCAGCCATTTCCTTTGCTGTGGAATTGAGGGTTATTTACCAATTTCTTCTTCAAGGTGAAATTCATGACTCAACATTTCAAGCACCAGGTAAGATAACACGTTCCGCTTTCAGATTCAAATTCAAAATCAACTCACATCTCATAAGCATCACTGGGCATCAGGAATGAACAGATATTGCTGGATGCTTGATGTCTACAATGTCCTTGAAATGTTATTATTTTCCCTGTTTTACAGAGGAGAAAACATATCTTTTAAAAAGTGATGACTTGCTAAAGGCAACACTCCCATCCATTGTTTTTTCCCATTGAATATCAAGGCCAAGTTAGTAGAAATGGTAACACAGCAGATGCATACAGACTGGAGAAGTTACGGATTCTAAACTGATTTACACCGGAGGTGACTGAGGACGAAGACACACAGGATAGAGGGAAGAAATCATCAGGGACAACTAACAAACTTGACCTTAGTTCTAGGAAAAAGTTTGAGATGATTTCTGAGAGCCTGAAATATGAGATTAAAGACAGCTGCTCTGACTGTGAGAGGGGGTAAGAAGCAGGAGCAGAGAAATGCTTACTTAGTGCCTCGGGAGACAAAATCCAGCCTGCTGGTGCCGTCGCTCACTGCCAAGGTTTAAGTTCTGTCTCCTACACCCCACTTACATTGTAGAAAGTCACCCTCACATTCATAATCTTCAAATGATGAATATTATTTAAAAAAAAGAGTTGTATGACAATTTAATGTGCCACTCCACGTAAAGCACATGGCACTTAAGCAGCTGTACTGGGGCAAGGGCACAACGGCAGGCCACACTGGGAGCTCTTTGCCCAGATCCAGCAGTGCTTTGGATTATGGTTCCATCCTTTCCTTTTGGACTTGTGTTCTTTGAATGTGTCACCATTGTAGGCAACATCAGAGGAGATTTGCTCCCCGCCCTCCAAAACGGACAGTTGATATAGTACATTCAAGAGACAGCAACAGAAGAACCAGTAGCAGCCTGAATAAGATGTTCCAAGAAGGAAAAAATTGAAATAAGTGGTAGAAGAAATGAAGGGCAAACTAATGGCTCTCCACTGGGGAAATTTGTGCCACACAGATAGACCATCAGGTTTAAAAGGTTTTGTATATGCTCAAGGAAGTACAAGAAACCACTCTTGGTACAGGGGTGAAGAAAAGGAGAAATGCTAGAACATAAACTTGGATGAATGGTCAAGTTACATCAGGCAAGCATTGGTTGGAACTTTACATACCACGGCAAGTGCAGCAGGAAGAAAGGCGCCAGAGAGCCTGAGGCGAGAAGTTGGCACCCATCTTGCACCTTAGATTCTTCAACCTAGTGCCTTTGTGCTTAACGAGTAACAGGAGGAGAAGCGCTGGGGCAGGATGCCAGGCAGGGGACTGGAGTGAGGGCAGGGTTGTTGTGGGCTCGGGCTACAAGGAAGCTGTGTACTGGAGAGGTGCAGATAGATTTCAACTCAGTGTTAGGCTTGGCAAACTGAACCTGTGTTGCAGTTACCTTCCCATTGTCAGGACAAAACATCTGACCAGAAGCAGCATACGGAAGAAGAAGGTTTATTTCAGTTTACAGTATTGAGGGGAACTTTCATCACGGCATGGCAGAGCAGAGGCTGGGCATCATACCTTGTCACATCAGCTAGAGGGTAGCAGCAAGGGTGGGCTAGCTCTGGCAAGGGAAAGCCAAGCTCTGACACCCCAAAACCTGCCCCCTGCCAGTCACACACCTCCTGCAGCAAGGCTCCACCTCCCAAAGGCTATACCAGCTGGGGACTAAGTATGAGGCTTAATCACAAACACATGAGACTATTAGGGACATTTTGCATTAAAAATATGGAGGACAGAGCCCAGGGCTCAATGATTTGTCTAGTTTGGCTAGGAAATCTGTCTCAGACATCTCCCTGTGCTATTGTCTTCAGCTCTACAAATGCAGGGGCGCTGCGCCATTGCTGAAGTTCACATGTGCACCACGTTTCCTCAGCCCCTCTCACGTGTACAGCAAGAACTTCACCAACTGAGCTATTACCCTTTTAACTGAATAGCTGATTTTCTTATTAATTTCTAAGAGTTTCTTACATAAAGAACATCAGCCTTTTTGTATACTTGCACACATTTCATCCCTTTGAACTCTATTTATATCCCATGTCATAATATGCATTTTATAATTTATTTATATATTGATTTATTTGTATGAGAGATACAGAGAGAACGGGCATGCCAGGGCCTCCAGCCACTGCAAATGAGCTCCAGACACATACACCACACCGCACATCTGGTTTATGTGGGTCATGGGGAATTGAACTCAGGCCCTTTGGCTTTGCAGGCAAATGCCTTAACTGCTAAGCCATCTCTCCAGCTTTTTAATGCTTTGTAATATTGCCTAATTACATCTGGTGGGTTTTACTTTCTATGGTTACTATGTTTCTTTAAAATTTAAAATGAATCCAACATGGCTTAGGGAAATTTTGCAGAAGAGGGGGCAGAAAGATTGTCAGAGCCACACATTGGGTCATGATATGCAGAAACATTTATCTTACCCATAACTGTGGGCTCACTCCACAATCCATGACCCATATACCTCAACAAGGAGGGGCCAAGGGGAAGGGGTAGGTCACAGATGAGCCTAATAATGGTACCAAACTGACTGTATTTGCTGAATACAAAACTAATTAATAAATAAATAATAATAATAATTTTAAAAAATTTTAAATGAGAGCACAGTAAATGATACACACCAGGAGCCTTTCTTTTTAAAATAGTTCTTTCAGCTTTTTGAATTTGTTTTTCTGGTCTGTGGTTTTGGTTTAGTTCTGTACTTCTTGATGGAATATGATGATTTCCTTTTTAATGTTTTGTTTATTTTTTTCCTTTTTATTTATTTATTTAAATGAAGTGTCTGACTATATTCACAAACATTTTGTGCATAAGTAGGGGAAGAAGTAATATATGCTCATGTTTCCATTACAAAACACTCTTTCATATATATATATATATATATATATATATATATATATATATATATATGACAATATGACAATGTCTACACTTACAGACAACAAACCATAGTATTTCCCTCCCCTCCCCTTCTTTCCCCTTCATAACTCTGGTCTCCATCATATCCTCCTCCCTCTCTGCATTAGTCTCTCTTTTAATTTAATGTCATCATCTTTTTCTCCTATTATGAAAGTCTTGTGTAGGTATTTCTAGGCACTGCGAGGTTATGGATAGCAAGACCAATTTCTGTCCAGACAGTTGTATATAAGGAATGGTACCCTTCCTTTGGCTCTTACATTCTTTCCGCCACCTCTCCCACAATGGACCCTGAGCCTTGGAGGGTGTGATAGAGACGTTTCAGTGCTGGACACTCCTCCATCCCTTCTTCTTAGCACTATGTTGTCTTTTGGGTCATCCCAGTGGTCATCACCATCTGAAAAGAGAAACTTCTCTAACCAGAAGTGAGAGCAGAATTAATATATGAATATGAGCATTAAGTGTAGTGCTTTCAGGGAAATTTGGTGAGAATAATGTATGCATTTATCCAGACAAGAGCAGGCTTTATACTCCTAGGCTAATGACCTCACCTGTATTAAGCTTTTGATTAGGTTTTCAGTACCAGACATGTATTCCCTCCCATAGAGCAGGCCTTCAGTCCAATTAGAGAGCAGTTGGTTTCCCCCAGAGCAGACATATCACTACTGCATTCAGTCAGTCATTTGGCCTATCTGGCCAAACTTGAGGCTTCCAGCGTCCACTGTTTTCACTGCTGATGACTTCTGTCTCCCATAAGGCTGCATACAGTGGAGCTTTTTCCAGCTTTCAGTTGGCGGTCTACAGGGAGGTTTTCTGCTCAGCACCAGCTTGATTTCTCAGTGACTTTTCCACTCAGGCATGTGAACTCATCAGCAATAGGGTCTTACCATCTCTTTCTCATGGGGAATCAAGGGACTTGGCAATAGCCTATAATGTTTTGGAAGAAACAGGGATGTCCCTGGACATCTAGGCTGGTTCCATTTTCTAGCTATTGTGAATAGAGCAGCAATAAACATGGTTGTGCAAGTATCTCTAAGGTAGTGAGAAGAGTCATTAGGATATATGCTTAAGAGTGCTATAGCTAGATTGTATGGCAAATCTATTTTTAGCTCTCTCAAGAACCTCCATACTGATTTCCACAATGGCTGTACCAGGTTACATTCCCACCAACAGTGTAGAAGGGTTCCCCTTTTACTGCATCCTCATCAACATTTCTTGTCATTTGTTTTCTTGATGGTAGCCATTCTGACAGGAGTGAGATGAAATCTCAAAGTAGTTTTAATTTGCATTTCCCTGATGGCTAAAGATGTAAATGCCTTTTTTAGATGTTTATATGCTATCTGTATTTCTTGCAGTGTGAACTCTCTATTTAGTTCCATAGCCCATTTTTAATTGGATTGTTTGATTTCTTATTGTCCTTTTTTTTTTTTTAGTTCTTTGTATATTCTGGATATTAATCCTCTGTGAGATGTGTAGCTGGCAAAGATTTTCTCCCATTCTGTAAGTTGTCTCTTTGATCTATTCACAGTGTCCTTTGCTGTACAAAAGCTTTGTAATTTCATGAGATCCCAGTGGTTCATTAGTGATTTTATTTTCTGTGCAATTGCAGGTATATTCAGAAAGTCATTACCTATGCCAATATGTTGAAGGGTTTCCCCTATCTTTTCCTCTAGTAATTTCAGAGTCTCAGGTCTGATATTAAGGTCCCTGATCCACTTGGATTTGATTCTTGTGCATGGAGAAAGACAAGGATCTATTTTCATCTTTCTACATATAGATATCCAGTTTTCCAAGCACCACTTGTTAAAGAAGCTGTCTTTTCTACAATGAATATTTTTGGCATTTTTGTCAAAAATCTAGATTAACATATGGGTCCTCTATCTTTTCCATTGATCGAAATGTCTGTCTTTGTGCCAATACCATGCTGTTTTGTTACTATGACTTTGTAACATAGTTTAAAATCAGATATGGTGATACTACCAGCCTTATTTTTGTTGGTCAAAATTGTTTTGGCCATTTGAGGGCTTTTGTGCTTCCAAATGAATTTTAGGATTTTTTTTTCTATTTCTGTGAAGAATGCCATTGGAATTTTAATGGGGATTGCATTAAGATATTTTTATTTATTTATTTGAAGGCAACAGACAGACAGAGAAGAAAAGAGTCAGAAATAGAGAGAGAGAGAGAGATAATGGGTGCATCAGGCTCTCCAGCCACTGCAAACAAACTCCAGATGCATATGCCCCCTTGTGCATCTGGCTTACATAGGTACTGGGGAATCTAGCCTCAAACCAGTATCCTTAGGCTTCACAGGCAAGCACTTAACTGCTAAGCCAGGAATATGATGATCTCTATACATATGAAAATCATTCACTTGTGCGCAGTTTTAGGGTTAATAGCATAAATTTGTTTATAATAACATAATGATGTTACATTAGAATGCCTTTAGATATTAAATATTCTAATTTGATATTAACTTTGAACAATGTCTTACTTTATGTCAACAACACAGTGTTGTGACATGAATGAACAATGTCCCTCATAGATGCATGTTTGAACACATAGACCCCAGCTGGTGGTACTGTTTTGGGAGTTTGTGGGACCTTGAGGAGCTGGAAGCTACCTGGAGAAAGTCAGTCACTGATAGCCTGGCCTTGCTTTCAGCCGCAGCTCTCTCTCCCTAGTCTATGTCATGTAACAAGAAGCTGCCACCTTCTCTTGCCACACAGACCACACCTGTCTTAGCTGCCATGCCTAACCCACCATGGTGGATTGATCACCTCCAAACTTTGAATCAAGTCCTCTACCCCTTAAGTGGCTTACCTCAAGGATTCGGCTATAGTGGAAGGAAAAGTAAGCTAATATTAACAGATAAAGAAAATGTGGTGTCTATATACACAACGGAATACTGTTCAGCCTCTTAAAAGAGTAAAATCCTGTCATCTACAGTAAGCATGAACCTGGAGGGCACGATGTCACATGACCATGTGAATAAACCAAGCACAGAGAGACAAATGCCACATGTCCTTACTTCTGTGTAGAATCTAAAACAATTGAACACATAGACATAGGGAGTAAAACGGAGGTGGCTAGAAGCTTGAGGAGTGGGGGGAATAGAGAGATGTGGGTAACGGAGTACAACGTTTCAGTTAGACAAGAGGAAAAAATAAGTATTTGAAAAGAAATCTTCTTGCTTTCTGTAGGTGGACTTTTTTTCTGACTTCTTAAATTTCCCTGTTTAATGCTTTTCAGCTTTTATTGTTTGTTTCTGAATGCATTCAGAGCGGTGACATTTCCCGTGAGAACAGCACTGGCATAAGTATGATATGTAATATTCTCATTGTTGGTCAGTTTCCCAGTAGTCTATTATTGCTATTGTGAGTTCTCTGCTAACCCAAGAATTGTTTTTAATTAAAAACTTTTAGTGCTAATTTCAATGTATATCAGGTTATGGTTCACAAAACTCCTCCTCTGCTTAAGTCCATTGGAAAAGAATGTTCAAAAAGAAACCAAATCTGTGAACAGCTGTGAAGAAGTCAAATGGAAAGAAATATCTATTGATCCAACTCTTCCAGTCTTGCATCTCTATGACACTTGCTGCCAGCTACATAGCTGCTGGGCTGCAGCAAGCCCAGGGAAACTGTGAGGTGCTTTTGTAAGAAATATATGGCAACCTCCTCAGAAGCCTTCATTGGTTTACTCCTGAAATAGTCGGGGCTGTGGAGTAAGTTGTCTCCTCTCCCCGACAAGGTGGATAAGAAAGTTGAACATAATCCTCCTTCCCTAGCCACCCTCCCTCAGGTTTACAAGATATGCTGCTAGCCCAGCTCCGTGGTTTTCATGGGAAGAGAAGGAATTGGTGTTTGGGTCATGTAATAGCTACTTCCCACACAATAGGATTAAGACTACCCAGATGCCCAGGGACCTAAGGAAGCTACCACGGATTCATAGCTGCATGGGAGCGGGGAGGGAAGGAGAAAAGCTAAAGACAGGTTCCCTAAAGGGTCCCAAATTCCTGGACTTGATGGGAGCTTACAAAGGTGACCCCAGATGGCTTTCTGGTATCAACAGTTTCCCCTTGAAAGTTTGCCATATCCCCTTTCTGAGGAAACAAAAAGTCCTGGCAGGATATCGTTTTAAATGCATGACTTTGTGCCAGGCTCCACTTAAGTCTTAACCAGAGGTCAGCTGGGGGCCTTCTGCCCCTTGCATTCTCTACTTAATTTCCTTGAATTGCCATGCCCGGAGCACATTGCATCAGATACATTTCAAAGGCTCAGTGCAATCCAGAGTTGGTTTTCTAACCACGCTCCTCCTTTGAGAACCTGGAATATCACAGAGATGAGCAGACTCAAGACCTGACTTACCACCTTCCTACCCATCTCCACAGGCTAAAGAAGTCTTTCCCATGCCCTGAGGCAAACAGTCACACTAGGCAACTCTGAACATTTTGGTGAGAAGTAGAAAACACCAAGATAGAGATCATAATACCAAGGGCACCTGCTCTCATGCTCAGCAGGTCTACGGGACCTCTCCATTTTTGCCCCTTGCCTCCTGAATTCCCTGATTCCTCAGTTCCAAAGGCTTCCCTCTCTTATATCCAAAGGATCTTTCTTCTCATTTAGAAACCTGGGCACTATGTTTGAAGGCTTTGTTTCCACCCCAGGTGGGTTTACAAGGCATTTTCCTAGGAAAGGAACTGAGGACCCTCTCTCAGGGGACGTCTAACATCAGCCACGAAGGGACAGCAGCTCCTTCTAGTAAAAAGAGGAGCGCCACATCCAAGAAACAGTCACTAAGCCTCTCTAATTCATTTCTACTGGATGTAAAATGCCTTGGTAGGGCAGTGGTTCTTGCAAAGCCTGCTCCCGAGACTATCTAGGTGAGATGCTAGGGACCAAAGCCAAGAGGTCACCTCCTGCTATGAGTTTCAGAATAGAGAGAAGTGTGACCATAAACGTGCCTAGGGTCCAAGGAGATGGCTCAGTGGGTAAAGTGCTTGCCACGCAAGTGTGATGACCTGAGTTCAGATCCCCGACACCTATGTAAAAGCCAGACGTGGCTGCATATGTCTTCAATCCCACCACTGGAGAGATAGATAGGAACTCTCTGGGGCTTGCTGGCTCTCTGATCTAGGTGAATCTGGGTTCAGTAAAAGAGCCTATCTTAAAGCGTAAGGTGGAGTGAGATTGAGGACACCTGACATTCTCTGGCTTCCATATGCAAGTGTACATCTGTGCATGTGCACCTGGACACATACATGCAGCCACACATATACAAGCATGCACACGCACATGCACCCCACACACACACAGACACATGCGGAAAGACGCGTCATGACTAAGAGGATATTTTTGTGCCCATCAAATTGCCCTCTACATATTTATGTTTATGCCCGTAGATTAGTTCTGCTCTCACATTTGACCAGAGCTTTCTGCAATTCGCGACGACTTCTGGGAAAACTCCAATCTTGTCCAAGTACTAAGAGTAAGTGACTGTTGAGTGTCCACCACTGAATGAGACGTCTAGATCATGCCATCCAAAGCTCAGAGAACACTGCAGAAGAGAGAGCAGAAAGAAAGCAAGAGCTGAGTGAAAGGGAGGAGTGCTTTGGCATGCTGTGTTTGGGACATAAAGTAGCCAGCATATTCATGGCCTCAGCAGTGGCTGTCACCACCTGCCAAAGGATCCAGGTTCGACTCCCCAGGACCCCATGTAACCCAGATGCACAAGGTAGAGCATGAACCTGGAGTTCACTTTCAGAGGCTGAAGTCCTTGGCATGCCCATTATCTCCCTCTCATAAATAAAATAAAATATTTTTTTAAATGTGCCCTAAATAAGAAGCAAAGACTCTCACACCAGGCTGCATCCAGCATCCTCAGTTCAACATGGTCTGCTGCATGCATAAGGAAGCAGACAATGTTCTTCTCCTGAGAGAATTCCTTACCATCTTTCAAAATGGAATCAGAGTGAGCTTGGAGGTGAGAGAATGAGAGACACTACAGCTTTCAAGTAACAACACCAGGTCAGTGGTTATGGTAGTTAACGGCCTGTGGCATAGCCTTCCTGGAAAAGGGCCAATAGTTGAAACAAGTGACATCATAGGTGCCGTAGGATCTGTAATGCTGGGAGCCCTTTTATCTTGAGTCTACTTGGATGAGCAGAGGCTGGGGAGTGAGCAGAGCGGCTGTGGACCAGAAGATAGTGCCTCGCTCAGGCCAGTAGGGCAGCAGAGATGAGGTTCACAAGAACTACCGTGGATCCAGGACTCCACATGTGTTCTCTTGCTTTTCTTTTCATTTTTTTCTATTAATTCTATTCATACAAAGTAATAGGTTCTGTTGTCATATACCTGTATACCATGGTACTTGTTCATATTCACCCCTCTGCTGCCCTCCCCAGTCCCTCCTCCTCCCCTGGTACCGGTCCTCTTGACTTTTTACCATCTGTGAAGTAAGTATAACTGCATCTCAATTTACGGGTGGGAACAGAAATGAGATTCAGAGTACTGCTGTGACTTCTCCCCAAATTACAGAGCGACAAAGCTGGCCACTTGGGCTACTCAATGCAGAGTCCCCACAGCCTGATCATCTAAGGAGAACAGTGGACCCACATGACCAAAACAGTTCATGAGAATGATTATCAAGAGAATAAACGGACTGGAGAGATGTCTCAGCAAGGGCACTTCCCTATAGAGCCAAAACGACCAGTGTTCAATTCCCCACTACCCACATAAAACCAGCTGCACAAAACGGTGTATGCATCTGCATTTTGTTTGCACTGGCTGGGAGCCCTGGCACACCCACCTTTCTGTCTGTCTCTCTCTCTGCCTGGAAATAAATAAAATTATTCTAAAAAATAAATAATAGCATGCATGACAACTGTTAGGGACAGGGATGATCACCTATTTCATTAACATTTTGACTGGGGCTGGGGAGATTACTCAGGGAAAGTACTTACGTAACAAGCATGAGGACCTGAATTTGATCCCCAGAACTCAGGTAAAATGCTGGGCCTGGTGCCATGAGCCTGTGGTCTCACCACTGAGGCAGAGAGAGGAGGGTACGCAGGGTCCACAGGCTGGCCAGTCTAGGTTATCACCGGGCCCATGAGACACCCCATCTCAAAGGAGGTGGGGGGTACTTCTGAAGCTGACACCCAAGGTTGTCCTGTGTCTCCCACACACAAATGTACACATGTGAACACATACCTTAACACACACGATTAGATTAAATTAAATGTGAACTTTGTACCAAGGTGGGGGCGTGGTGTCAGTGGTAAAGCACCAGCATGCATAAGGCCATGGGAGTGATCTCTAGCACAGTCACAAAAATAAGTGTATGGACCGTGTCACAGCAGGTAGAGGAAGACGTACAGGCAGTGAGGGAGAAGAGAAAGAATGTGCCCGCTGTGTTAAGCAAAAAAGAGCCAATCCTCTTGCAGTCAGTGCTGCAAGGCGTGTCTCCCTGCCTGGAGGTTCACTGGTGGCAAAAAACATCCAAAGCGTGTAATGAGAAGGCCCTGGACTGGGGATCAGGAGAACTGAATGGGCAAGTTCCAGCGTTATTTCCATCAACCTGTGATGTGGTCTGGAGGAAGATCTACGGACCTCCGTGTCTACAAAGGAGAGACTAAAACCGGATGATTTCAGAATACCTTCGCCTTCCCTGAGCTTCAAGGATTCAACTCCGTGGTGTGGGCTCCACAGCCAGAAGTCCCCAGAGAACAGTCTAGATGAGGACCTCGCCAAGTGTAAGCCACCTGTTCTTTTTCCACCTGACCAATTCTAGTCTGTGGGGTAGTGATGTTGTCTGGCTGCCCATCAGATAGAGCATTCCACCTCACAGGCGGATGCATTTCAGTGGGTCGCCAATAAACTGCAAAGAAATCCCTGTTTCTGGGATCAGATATTCTGAAATGGCAGGAGCATTAATAGACTGTTAATTGTTGACACAGCTCCTGACAGAATGAAAAAGCAAATGAGAATCCTGGTGTGTTCAACCCGAGTCCCAAGTTTTGTATTTAAATTTCAGGATTCTCTGTAGCCTATAATTAAAATCCAGGTTCTCCCTACTAGACTTAATTACCATTCACTTACCAACGGCAATAATAATACTAATAATAAGTTCTTACGTCAGTATTTTTCAGCTTTTCAAATGGCTTTGGCATGCTTTATCTCATTCAAGCTTAATGATAAGCAAGGAGCAGAAGTAGGGCAAGTATTATTTATCTCCATTAATGCTAATAATAGCTAACATTTAGATGGTCTTTTTACATTTAAAGAGTGCTTTCAAACATATTTCTCATTGAACTAGACGCTGAATTCCTGGGTACAGGGACCACGTCTTGACAATTTCTTTACCTGCAGTGGTAAAGTGGAGCCAGCGACGTACAACTCACTCAATACAGGTGAAACTTTCAATTTATGTCATCGACATGCAAACTCCATTGGGTTGATTGGTAGGTAGATATTCTTACCTCTAGTTTTGGGTAAGAAAATTGAGGCTTGGAGAGTTTTAGTGATATGTCTACA
The DNA here is from genome assembly GCF_020740685.1 of Jaculus jaculus. Lineage (NCBI taxonomy): Eukaryota > Metazoa > Chordata > Mammalia > Rodentia > Dipodidae > Jaculus > Jaculus jaculus. The sequence goes on along the minus strand of NC_059113.1, from coordinate 14,523,376 downwards.
ATCACACAGGGAACATCTGAACTAATATATATATATATATATATATATATATATATATATATATATATATATATATATATATATATATAATTTCTAAAATGACTCTGTAACTTTGCTCTTTCTTCCCTACCATTACATGTCAAACTGAATCCCCTGATGTATCAGTTTCCTTTTATTTTTAAAATTTATTTTATTTATTTATGAGAGGGAAAGAGGTTGGATAGAGCAGGAGAAAGGGCACGCCAGGGCTTTCAGCCACTGCAGACGAACTCCAGACACATGAGCCACCATGTTACATCTGGCTTCACGTGGGTCCTGGGGAATCGAACCTGGGTCCTTTGGCATTGTCAGCAAGTGCCTTAACTGCTAAGTCATCTCTCCAGCCCCTGCTTTTTCTGTTGCTATGAACAAATACCTAAGAAGATTCAACTTAAGGGCTCATAGTTTAAGGAGATAAAGTCCACCATGGTGGAGAGGAGTGATGGAGAGAGGCTGCTTGCTCCCATCTGGGTGGATCAATAAGCAGAGACACATGAACACTGGTCCTCATCTACCTATCTCTTTTTTCCCTTTTTATTGATTCCAGATCCTCAGTCCATGGGATAGTGCCACCTGCATTCAGGATGGGTCTTCCCTCCTCAGCTAAACAGAGATGTGTTTCCTAAGTTATTCCAACTCCAGTTACCCATCAAGATTCACCATGACACCTAGGAGTCTTGGCAAAATATAGATCTGATATATATAGATACATATAGATCTGATTCAGGGAGGAGGCACAAGAATTGGTTTCCAAGTTATGAAGAGCTGCTTGGTTCAAGAACCTCTTAAATATAGGTGCCCATGAGCAATTAAGTATATTTCCCAAAGTCACTCCTTAAGTTAAAAGCAAAAGCAAAGTTATAAGTGGACCTGCTGATCTTCAGTCCTTTCTAAGCACATTCTGGACATTCATCCTCATGATTCAATAAGATGTCACTCAAAGGGCCTTATTCCCCATGTCCCCCATACCACACATAGTTGGAAATGTTTCTGAACCACCCACCCTTTACAATATCAGAAAGAGTATGCATAGTTGGCATAAATATTGCACTTCAGGGCTGAAGAGATGGCTTAGCAGTTAAGGTGCTTGTTACAAAGCCAAAGGACCCAGGTTCAATTCCCCAGTAACCACATGAAGCCAGATTCACAAGGGGGCCCATGCATCTGGAGTTTGTTTGCTGTGGCTAAAGGCCCTGGCATGCCCCTTCTCTGTCTAGCTCCTCCCCCGCCCCCACGTTCTCTCCCACTCTCCCTCACTCCCTCTCTCACTCCCCCCCTTCTCTCTCTTCTCTCTCTCTCCTTGCAAATAATTTTTTAAGAGTTTTTAAAAAGTTGCACTTCAAAAGAAAAATGGTTGGATTCCTACTATGTCACCAAGTTGTACAGGCTCCCTCAACAGTGTTTTATTCTTGTCACCTTCCAGGCCCAGTAGACTGAGACTCTTCTACTGCCTTGGTCAGAGAGAGCCCAGACTCCCTAACAGTCTAGAAAATCTCACCTGGAAGATATGGGCAGAGGAAGATCTGCTCCCAGGACACACTGTGCTTGAGGACCAGAAATGCTGATCCTGCCCAATAGGAAACACAAGACAAAGGGCAGTGTCCAGACACTACAGGAGCCATGGCAGACAATTGAGAAACTTCTCTGTGAAGTCTGTGTCTTCACCAACTTCACTGACTTTATCACCAGATCCCGGCTCTGCTCGGGGCTGTGTAGAGAGACCAGGTGTATTTATCAGGGTTCTCCTGAGTAAAATAACCAATGGTGCATCTAGACATATACATGGGGCAGGGGAGGTGGAGGAGAGAGAGAAATCGCAGACCATAGACCAACAAGCTCAAGACCCAGAAAGCAGTAATGTTTCTGTTCAAGTCCAAAGCTGGGAAAAGCCAATACCCCAGGTCAAAGGCAGCCAGGCAAGAGGCATTCTTTCTTATTTGGAGTCAGATTAGCCTAGCCTTTTCAGTCTATTCATACCTATAATTGATAAGATATAACCCAGCCACATTAGGGTGAGAAGTCTCCTTTGCTTAAAGTCCATCATTTAAATGATAATCTCATCCAAAAACACCATCAAAGACCAGAATAATAGCTGATCAACTATCTGGATACCCTGTGGCCCCTTCAAGTTGACCTACAAACTTAACCATAAGCCAAGAAACAAGCCACACCCACACTCTTCAGTTATAGCAACAAAGTCCCAACACGCCACCACATGGGCCATGCTGTACCTCCATCGTGACATATTTCTTTTTCCTGGAGAAATCTTCTCAATGTGACAAGCATCTGAACAACAACATTGGAGGTCTATGTTAAAGATACTGGCTCTGAGATAACTCTGGCGAGGGGGGACATAGGGCACATTCACAAGATTGTAGGGGGGGATTCACTGTGGGATCCTTTCTGCGATTCTCCGGGGCTGCTGCAAATGAGCAGGTTCTGTTCCATTGGTACCTCTGAATACCAGTTGATCATCTCTAGCTCAACTTCCTCCTCCCCCTGTAGCTTAGGAAAAAAGAGGCAATGTCTTAAAATTCAGATGAGTGTTGCCAAGAGAATGCTATAGGTTCATAAGAAGTGGGAAACAGGTATAGCCTCAGACCAGGAAAAAAATCCCACATAGTAAGTGCTCCAACATGGCCCATCCCGAAAGACTCATGAAAACATGCAAACATCTACACTCCAGATGTCCTCATTGGCCACATCTACCCTAGTTTGTGTTGTCCTCAGTCAATCAGGGGCATCAAGGAAAGAGTTTCTAAGTTGTCTTATCCAACAGGTAACAGCAAGGGTTTTAAAATAATAAATATGTGTGGTAATGAGCAAAATAGAAGATGATAAAAATGAGGAATCTGAAACTGATTAACATAACATTCCCTAGATGATGAAAAGATGACTAAGCTATTCTGCTTACAAACCTTTTTCCTGGTTCAAGCCTGAGCCATACTTGCAGAAGAGGGGTGGTTTCCATGGGAGGAGGAGGCAGGGATAAGAAGATAAGTGGGGGAAATATGAAAAAATGCAAGGTCCCCAGCTTGTGGTGCTATTTTGGGATGTGGTAGAAATTTTAGGGAGTAGGGCAGAGCTGGAGGCAGTGGGTGACTAAGGGTGTGCCTTTGAAAGTTCTGCCTGGTTCTGGGTCCCTTCTTTGCTCTCTGCTTCCTACCTGCCACAGGTGAGTAGCCACTGCCATGTGGTCCCATCACTATGATGAAGGTCTGCCTTACCATACGCCCAGAAGCAGCAGAACCAAGGATACGGAGCTATAAATAACCCCTTCCCCTCCTCAGTGATTTTGTCACAGTAAGTTTAACCCAGTACCCAAAGTGCCTTACACTTGTTGACTGTCAATGACATGTTGAGTAAATACAAACTGATGTTTGGGTGTTTTTTTTTTTTTTAATGTATAACTGGTATCTTGTACAGGCTGTATGGATAAAGGGGCTGCAACAGGAAGCAAGAAGAAAGGCGCCATCAGCTGGGGATCGAATATTTGAACACGTGGGCCTGTGAGGGACATTTCACATTCAAACCACAATGGGGAGCCGTACTGGGATTACTTAGATGCAGGCGTGACCTGATTGCACAGTGTGGGAGTGTGCCTGAATAACTACTAGGGAACAAGGAAGAATGGCTTATCACTTGCTTAAGTGACCTGTAGAACAATGAACTTGCATTTTACTTTGGTTTTTAAGTGCACTAGTCAAATTTCTCTGGAGAAACAGAACCATAGGACATACTCATTAGATGTGTGTGTGTGAGTGTGTATGTTTGTGAAGATAGATAGATAGATAGATAGATAGATAGATAGATAGATAGATAGATAGATAGATAAATGATAAATAGATGATAGATAGATTTTAGAAAACTGATTCACTCCATTGTGATGTGTACAAGTCTGAAATGTACAGGCAAGTCCAGCTGTCTGGAGACTCATCAAAAGCAGTGCTGTAGCTATGTCTGAAGAGAGTTCAGGGGCAGGATTCTCTCTTCCTTAGAGGATCTTTCAAAGACTTCAACTAATTACGTTAAGGTCCATTCACATAGGAGAGAATAATCTGCTTTATGGGAAGTTAAAAATGTTCACTTCATCTACAGAATCCCTTCACCATAACATTTCCACAGATGCTTGACTAAATATCTGGGTACTGTATCTACTGAAGTTGACACATCACAACACGGAAACCAACGTCTTCGCCTTTCCAATCGTGCCTTTCCTGTCTTGTGGGTTGGTTTCCTGGGGGAGTTTTGAGCCTGCTCACACAGGATCTTTCTTGATGAGATATTAAAGGACAAATACTCCATCAACACAAGGAGCCAGGTCCTGTGGTTCCACTGAAAGATTCCCATTATCTTCCTAAATGTATTTTCCTCAAGATGTGTATCACTGGCCCTTCTGTGTCGAAAAAACATGGTCTTCACGTTGCCCTTAAGAACCCACATCTCAGATGCTTGCTGCTAGCCTGTGGTGAACAGTTTGGCAAGACAGCTCGCATCAAACTCATGCCAATGTTTTAGTTTGACTCAAAGATCTCAGAGCCAGCTCTCAAATCCCCATGTAGCTTATAATTCACTTTGGTTTGACATGTCTTATGTGGGAGCAAGGGATGACTTTCGTTTCATATTAACCAAGAATTTTCTGCTACTTCCTCTTTCCCATTGTTTCAGTTGAACAAACAATGGATTTAGCGAGTTGTTTAAAGTCGGCTGAGCTCAGAAGCAATTTTTAAACCATTCTGCCTCACACATGACCTTCTGAAGACTTTATTCAACGTTTGTTTAGAAAAAATACACATATAGCAAACACAGAAGAACCAAATAAACTATGCATTGTTCCTCCATAATGGTCATAAGGGTACTTGATCTTTCTTGAAAGGAAAATACTAAGCAAAAGAAAAAAACATTGTTTTGCCCAAATTATTCATACTAAACAGAAAGAGGGGAGAAAGATTGAAGTTAGAAACTTTAACCCACAGTTAGTAACTTCCTTTGTAGCAAGGTCGCAATCACTGATTAAAAATATTCAATAGAACTTCCTGGTTAAGGTGGTGCTCATCTCAACCAAATTCCCATCAGCTCATCATGGAGGGTATAGAGAAATATAAAACATTTGGGCAAAAACTAAGACTTGGAGACAGTGTGGGAACAGCCTATAAGCAGATGACAGCTGGCTTGGAGAAGGAGGGCCAAATAAGGCTTACCCTCATGGTAAATCAGGGATTCACCACTTGAAAGATATCTTTCAGAACTAAGTGGGCTAGGCTGGGCTGAGAAGATGGATCAATAGAGAAAGTGTTTGCACAGCAAGCACTTGGACTTGAGTTCAGATCCCTAATGCCTACATAAAATGCCAGGCATGGTGGTAGACACCTATAATCCCAACACTGGGAAAGTGGACACAGATTGATCTCGAGGGCCTACTGGTCAGCTAGTCTAGCTGAATCAGTGAAGTCTAAGTTTAGTGCAAGACATCATCTCAAAAAGCAAGGTGGAATGTGGCTGACGCACGCCTGACCATAACCTCTGCTCTTCACACGCTCAAACAAGTGCACAAGCACCTGCGCACACACAGGAACACAACTGCACACACATGCACACTACACAAATACACACACCAAAAAGAAAGGGAGAGAGAGAGAGAGGAAAGAAGGAGGGAGGGAGGGAAGGAAGGAACAAAGGAAGGAAAGAAAGGAAGGAAGAAAGGGAGGGAGGAAGGAAAGAAAGAAAGGATGGAAGGAAAAAGGGCTGAAGGAAGGGAAGCAGCAGTCCACTGCCTTTCAAAAAAAAAGAGCATACAATCCTGTGTATTAGAAAAAAATAGAGAGTGAGAGTTATTAGGATCAGTGTGTTCTACAGTCTATCAGTATTGGGTACAAACCAGAAATTAAGTGAGCCTAAAAGTACTCGAAGATAAGAACAAGAGAGATGTGCTATGCTAGATAACTGATTTAAAAAAAAAAAAAACTGCCTGCATTTGTGGCAGAAAACTAGAATTCCTAGTCAAAGGCATGAAATTCCTAAGAGGGTTATAATGTAATATAATGAATATTTAAAATGGCACTCTAGATCTTTAGCGTTAAACTGAACTGAAAAATGTTTTAGCTCCTTACCTTTTCATTAAAAATAGAACCACCTAGTCACAAAAACATTTGTACATTCATTACCTTTAAAACCATCTCAGGCTCTTGCTAAGTACACTGTGAAAGGACTTCAGTGACAGCAGGAAATAGGAACAAAACTTACTCTAAGATTGCCAGGGAAATGCTTTCTGGGACACACTTCAAGGTGAGATCTTTACCATGCGGATGTCTTTTATTAAAACACTTATTCTGTAGCCAGGGAAAGTCAAAAGCAGTTCATACACTACAGAATGGCTATCCCCTTTACTGCCACCAAGAACCATCCCATTTCCATGGAGAAGGGAGAAGATATTTCTGGATTTGGCCTGTCACCGTAGCAACTGGAGTCACCCTTGAAGATAACTTATATCAGTTATTAGGCAATGCCCCAAGCCATCAAACGAGCAACCTTGTTTCTGTTTCATGACATGACAAGATGGTCCCCATATTGTCAGATCTTCCCATGGATAAAAGAAGCCATGGAGGCAGACTGAGATGCACATTATTTTCCCATGCTTTGCATGTTTTAAATTAGGGTATGTCTTAAAATCAATGGTTTTAAATTGGCAGCAAATTTTTCCTTCCTGGTGGTGTATAAAGTAGTAGGGTGTCTTTATAAGCAGTCATGCCATCCTAGCTTTCGTGGAACATGGAAGACAACTCTCCAGATAGCTTGTTGGCAAGAAATTCAATCATAAAATATGCCAAAAAGAAAAAGCCTAACAAAGTAACTATTCAAGGGTTGTTTCTAGCTAACAATTTTTAGTAAAAGGTCTATGGTACTTACCTTCTGCAATGTTCTTTTTTTCTGATGCAAAATTTTTAGAAATTTTTATTTATATTTCTTTTTGAGACATGTCCAGCAGACCGCCCATGCAAGAGGGCAAGAGAGAGAGAGAGAGAGAGTGAGCAAGAGAGAGAGAGAATTGGCATGCCAGGGCCTCCGCCACTGTAATCAAACTCCAGGTGCGTGTGCCACCTTGTGAGTATGTGCGACATTGTATGCCCATGTCACCTTGTGGGTCTGGCTTATGTGAGGTCTGGAGAGTGGAACATGGTTCCTTAGGCTTCACAGGCAAGCACCTTGACTGCTAAGCCATCTCTCGAGCCCTACTGGCAATTTTTATACATGTACGTAATGTATTTTGATCAGAATCCTCTATTACCTTCTTTTGTTTCCCCACCTTCACTCACCCCCTCTACTGAATCCCTTCTTTCCAACTAGTCTCTCTGCTGTTGTGATGTCTTCATTTTAGCCTCCTTAATCATCCATGTTGGTGGGACCAATATTGTACAAGTCTGATGCTGTCTGTTAAGGACACCTCCTGTGAGGCCATGAATTCAAGACCACTCCATGTCTGGAAGACAGTGTTATAAAGCACTCCTCCTGATCCATTGTCCTTTATATTCCTTTCTGCTTCCTCTTCCACAATGTGCTCTGAGCCTTGGAGAGCATGATAGATAGGTCTCACTTAGCACTGAGCACTTGATAGTTGCTTACCCTCAGCAGTTTGATAAGTTTTGAGTCTGCCTTGTAGTTACTGCCATCTGCAAAAAGAAGCTTCTCTGGCCAAACGTGAGGGAAGCACCAATCTATGGGCATATGCACAAATATTTAGGGGGCAATTCAATGGTCATAACATATCCATTTAGTCAAATAACAGTAGGACCTTCCCCCACTGGGGCATATGACCCCTCCGGCCATAGGCTTTCAATACCAAGTATGAATTCTGTCCCATGAAGCAGGCCTCAAATTCAGTCAGAAAGTAGATGCTTACCTTAGTAACACTCATACCACTATTGCACTGGGGAGCACATCTTTTCTGGCTGGTCAGTTGTCTGGCTCACAGGGTTCACTGGTGGGTAAGACTGTTGATAACTATTCACCTTGATGGTGCAGCACAGCACTTTCCAGTACTGTGACAGATCGACATCAGGAAGGAGGCTTCTAGCTCAGTTCCAGCTTGATTGTCATTAGGAACAGAGCAGAACCAAGTTTTTTTTTTTTAATTTTTTTTTATTTATTTATTTGAGAGCGACAGACACAGAGAGAAAGGCAGATAGAGGGAGAGAGAGAGAATGGGCGTGCCAGGGCTTCCAGCCTCTGCAAACGAACTCCAGACACGTGCGCCCCCTTGTGCATCTGGCTAACGTGGGACCTGGGGAACCGAGCCTCGAACCGGGGTCCTTAGGCTTCACAGGCAAGCGCTTAACCGCTAAGCCATCTCTCCAGCCCAGAACCAAGTTTTAAAAAAGCATTTTCTGCCAGGCATGGTGGCACACACCTTCAATCCCAGCAGTCAGGAGGCAGAGGTAGGTGAATTGCTGTGAGTTCAAAGCCACCCTGAGACCACATAGTGAATTCCAGGTCAGCCTGGGCTACAGTGAGACCCTACCTCAAAAACAATTTTTTTCCCATTATGTGATTGGTTGGATCCATGAATGGGAATCTCATAGATATGAAGAGACAACTGTAATGCCAGTGAATTTTCATGTTAATTAAAATACTTTGTCCAGACTGGCCTACTCCTGGGGCCATCACAATGGACTGATAGTTCCTTAAACTGTGAGTTAAAGTAAGTTCTTCCTCCCTCAAAATTTAAAAAAAAAAAAAAAAAAAAGCAGAGCTGGGGAAATGGCTCAGAAGTTAAAGGTCCTTGCTTGCAAAGCTTACTGTCCCAGGTTCCATGCCTCAGCCACATGTGTAAAGCTAGATGGGCATTTATCTGCAAGGGCAAAAAACCCTGGAGCACCCATACACTCTCACATACATGCAAATAGATAAATAAAAAAAGAAAAGAAAACCAACAACAAAACTCTAAATTTCTCTTATCTCCACCTGTTCGAATTTAATCTTATTGATAATTTGGAACAACTCCATCCATTGTCATAAATGTTCCAGCTCATCTTCCCATTCTTGATACATAGTAAATATTCAGTAATAAATGTAAGCTGAAATAAATGAATCCCAACCTTTGAGCAACTGTAGATTTGGGAATCCACAGGAGTCCTAGAACCACATTTTGGATGAGAAAACTGAAGTTCACAGAGGTTAAGATATTTCCATGTCAATGCTGGAGAGATTGCTTAGTGGCTAAGGCACTTGCCAGCAAAGCTAAAGGACCTAGGTTTGATATTCCTCAGTATCCACATAAAACCAGATGCACAAAGTGGCACATGCATCTAGAATTTATTTACAGGGTCTAGAGGTCTTGGTGCACCCATTCTCTCTCTCTCTGTCTCTCTCTCTCTCTCTCTCTCTCTCTCTCTCTCTCTCTCTCTCCCTCCCTCCCTCCCTCCCTCTCTCTCTCTCTCCTCATTTCTATCTGCCTCTTTCTCTCTCAAATAAATAAAATATTTAAAAAGATATATCCATGTCAGGTCTCTCATGTCCTAAATGACTTATGCAGGATTTATTGATTTTCACTGATTACAAGAGCTGTAGACTTCCCTCCTAAAGTCATGAAAATGTAATACCTGAAAACTCAACTTAGGTACCCAAGAGAAAAACTTTGACATTATGTGACAGTATGTGTTTGTGTAGATATTCTTACTTTGTAGCCCCATGTGACTTCAAACTGAAGACTCTCCTGCTTCAGCTTCCCAAGTGTTGGGATTAAATGTGTGTGCCAGCAATCAGCTGTGGTTGTTTGTTTTTGTTTTCTTTACTTGCTTTTTCTTTCTCCCTTTTGGCTTACAGGGTTTTTTTGTTCTGTTCTGTTGTTTATTAAGTAAAAACTTTGTATGACACATCATTGTGGTGCCATCATTTCTCTCCTCCCTGACCCCATTCCACTGAGGGCCCTCCTGATGGGATTGCTGGCATTCATCATGGGGTTCTGTGGGGGGGGGGGATAGCAGTGGGAGCAAAGCCTCTGGATATACCTACCCTGCGGCTCTTACAATCTTTCCACCCCCTCTTCCACAAAATTCCCTGAGCCTTGGTGAGTGTGTTTTAAGTCTACTGTAGTGTCGAGCTCTTGGCAGGTTCTGGATTTCCGCTTTTGTATGTGTTGAGTATCCTCAGTGTCTGTCTCCATCACCCCGGTACAGGTTATCAGGCTTGCCCTGGAAGGAGCACGGTTGCTCATCTCGCCAGTTCCTCTGTGGTTTCACCTGGGCCCTGGCTGATGTGCAAGGGGTGGCTCATCTCATGATAAGGAGTCAGCTATCTTTTCTTGTCTTGCTGATAGATTTTGGTTGTCCCCTATTCTCGCTGCTTTCTGATTTCACCCTTGCAAACCTCGCATGGTTCTGAGGCTGCCATCTTGACAAATTGCAATGCTTTGAGAAGACACTTAGCAAAAGTTTTTATGCAAAATAAAACTGCTATAATTGTTAGAAATTACTTTGTTTGTCAAAGACAGAGAAGATGATGATGATAGATATGTAGATAGATGATAGATAGATAGATAGATAGATAGATAGATAGATAGATAGATAGATAGATATTTGTATAAAGTAAAACTTAAGAGCTGTGTACCATGCACATATAGCATATATCTACTAATCTAGTAGTCTAGTAGTCAGGAAATATTTTTAAAAGTTAATCATACATTGAGCCTTTTAAAGTCTTATTTATTTACTTCTGTGTCGGTGAGTGGGTATACCAGGACCCTTTCCCACTGCAAATGAACACCAACACTAGCTGCTTATGCCACTTTTTATGTCTGGTTTACATGGGTAGCTTGGAAAATGATCCTGGGCTGGCAGACTTTGTAAGCAAGTGCCTTTAAGCACTGGGCCATCTTTCTAGTCCAATTGTTTTTTGGTTTTTTTTTTTTTTTTAAGTTACCAAACTGGGGGCTAGGGAGATAACTCCATGACTAAGGCACTTGCTACCCAGGTGTGAGGACCTGAGATCAAATCCCCAGAATTTATATAAAGCCAGAGGCAGTAGCATACATCAATCATCCCAATACTCCAACCAGCAGAATGGCAGGCAGAGATAGGAGAATTTCCAGAAGCAACCTTGTGAGACAGATAGCTTGGCAAAATGCAGAGGCAAAACCAAAAGACCCTGCCTCAAACAAGGCGGAAAGCGAGGACTGACGATTGAGGCTATCCTGGGCCCTCCACAGACGCGCTATGGTGTATGCACACAGCACCACCCCGCCCCCGCGCCATACACACACACACACACACACACACACACACACACACAGAGAGAGAGAGAGAGAGAGAGAGAGAGAGAGATTAAATTCTTCTAAAGCTCACCAAAGTGCACAAGTTAAAACTAGTTGAAACCAAAGGTCAGCAAACAGACCTGCAGACAAACTTCAGCCTGTTTTCTGCTCTTAAAAAGGAGGTTTAATTAGAAGCAACCTTTCATAGCACAATTCATGTGTTCACACAGTGTCACTGGCCGTTTTCCGGCCCTGATGACAAATCTGGGCACAATGTGGCTGTACAGACATAGTATGGGGCCCTTCATAGAAGCTTCCAACCTCCCCATCTAATCCAAGACCTGCGAGCACAATATAGTTTCTAAAACACAGAGAAAATGATAACAGCCACTTTAATTTTTTTTTTAATTCATGGGAACACACATCTTAAAAACTAGAAAACACACTATTATTCTGGATACAACTGGAAGTACAAATCTTCCGTGGTTTGAATGTAAAATGTCCCACCAGCCTCATGTATTTGTGATTTAACTTCATACTTAAACCACAGCTGGTGGAATTTTGTGGAAGGTTGAGCCTTGATGGAGTACGTATGTCACTGGGGTGGGCCTTGGGATTTTATAATCCAGACCCACTTGCCAGTGATAGCTAGCTCAATCCTCCTGTCTAGTTGTCTGCCATGTTTTCCCAACCCCATGATGAAACTTCATTTTGAATCTATAAGCCAAAATAAACCCTTTCCTTCAGTAAGTTATCCTGGTCAAGTAACTGCTGAGAAGATAATTGGTATAAAAATAGAATTACTAATGATCTACAACAATTAGCCAATAGGACACTGTGAGGGTTCAAATCAGATGTCCTCCATAAACTCATGGTTTGAGTGGTTGGTCCCCAGCTCGTGGCAATGTGGCAGGTGCAGCCTTGCTGGAGAAGGTGTGTTTCTGGGGGTGGGTTCAGGGATATTATAACCAGCTCTGCCTGCCAGAGCCCTACCCACTCTCCTGTGGCTGTTTTCCTCCTGCTATGACTGTGATGCCCAACCTCTGCTCATGCCATGCTGTCCCCTGACATCATGAAGCTTCCCCTAAAGACTGTAAGCCAAAATAAAAACCTTTCCTTCTATGGGCTGCTTTTGGTCAGGTGTTTAATCCCAGCAAGGAGAAGGTAACTGCAACAAACACAATTTTACTAAGCTCAACTTTGGGCTGACATTGTTCTTACAGGAAAACTGTTGTCTTAAGTTTTTTTTATTAAACATTCAAGCTTTCAAAAAAGTCAAAGAAAAACAATTTCTATAATGTTTAAAATAAACTAAGCCACAAGAACCAGTGGAAGGCTGATTGGTGATTTGTTTCACCAAGTTATCCAGGAAGCAGAGAGAGATGGATGTTGGTGCTCATCTAGCTTTCTCCTTTTCTCCCTTTCTGTTAGTACAGGGATCCAGCCCATTGAGATGAGGGTCAGTCTTCCCTCCTCAGCAAAACCTCTCTGGAAGTGGCCTCCAAGATATGCCCAGAGGTATGGCTGTCTTTTAACAGATTCCAAATCTAATCAAGTCTGCAATGAAGAGTCGCCACCATAATAGGATAGAGGTTAATAAATCTACCAATTATCAAGAAAAAAATTAATTAATGAAGTCATCAATTCATCCCAAAGCTATCTTTTGCTAGACTAGACTGCAAACACAGAGTTCATAGAAACATGGATTCTGCCCTCAAGGAACCTAGCCTTGCATTTCATCCAAAGGCTTACATACACACACATAACCACTGATTAAACAGCACCATGGAAAATAACTCCCTTTAAAAATATCACAACAAAAAAAAATATCAGAACAAAGATGTACCTAGATGGAAAAAATGTAGTATTGACAGATATTGCGTTGTTAAATTGATAAAGTAGCAAAATTTATTCTTGAAAACAATGACCCCAAAAAGATAAAAAAAAATGCTTACTTGGGGCTGGAGAGATGGCTTAGCGGTTAAACGCTTGCCTGTGAAGCCTAAAGACCCCAGTTCAAGGCTCGATTCCCCAGGACCCACGTTAGCCAGATGCACAAGGGGGCGCATGTGTCTGGAGTTTGTTTGCAGTGGCTGGAAGCCCTGGTACACCCATTCTCTCTCTCTCTCTCTCTCTCTCTCTCTCTCTCTCTCTCTCTCTCTCTCTCTGCCTCTTACTCTGCCTGTTGCTCTTAAATAAATAAATTTTTAAAAAATTCTTACTAAACTTAGGAACCAATTGCAAATCAAAAGGATTTTCAACTATACAAGTTGGCTTTAAAATTACTAGTAAAAATATACGAGCAATCTCTCTAATTTTGTAAAATGATTAATGAAGAGAAAATAGTTCTGTCATACATTAAAATGTATCATAAAATTACAAATAAACAATGATATATGGCATGTGAATGGATGGATCAATAAAACAGTCTAGGAGATCCAAAAATATACTCAAATAAGAATTGATATATAATAAGTTATCTGAGGCACTTCGTGTAAGTTGTTAACAATGAAAAGTTTTCTTAAATAAATGGCTTGGCTATTACAGAGTAACCATCATGAGGGGAAATGAAATTGGCTCCATATTTCATAACATGCATCATCAATATTATTTTTAGCTAAATCAGAGATTAACTTCTCTAAAATTAAAACCATAAGTAGTGCTAGAAAATCATTATTGGGTGATTTTTTATTGTAATCTCAGAGCAGTGACAGTTTGTCTAAATATCCCATGAAACTGGGATAAAAAGGCGGATGGGGCTTGTGCTTTGGGTCCCAGCAGAGTAGCAGTTGCGTCTTCAGCCCCTTGACCATCAACAATTATACAGCGGCACAAGATGCAGGAAGAGACTTTTAAGGCATTGGATAGTAGGTAGGACAAAACCTTACTTTCTGAGAGGAGGAAAATTTAAGAAATGAACAAAGCTTAACTGTACCACCGAGATAAGGAGGCAGAAGTCAGAGTTCGGAAGACTTGATTCTATGGGGGGGGGGGATGTAAGAGCATAGGGAAGGTGCATAGAGCTGAGACTGACGTACTTGTCCAGGTCTAAGTGGGGACTAGACTGTACCAACACAAGACGGGCTTATCCAACAGCAGCTGCAAGAAGGCTGAGGTGAGAGCAATACCAGAGAGTTTTAACCCTGAATGAGAGTAGCATTCTCATTCATTCTTTACCAACAAGCTGAATTATCCAAAAAGGCCTTCCTGAAGAGTTGCATAATACTTATTATTGTGAACCATTCTAAAATCAAACAGTATTTAAAATCCTATCCAGAAAAGAGAATTAGACAGACTATTCAAAGATGTCACAAAGCCTTCACAGGGAATACATCTTTCTTCAGCATATATAAAATTTTACATGCTTACACTTTGGTCCAAACATTTTGCCTTGAAGATCTTACCCTACAGGACATATGTATGCCCAAAAAAGACATCACAAGCATGCAGATTTATTCTTAATATTAAAAAATCAGTATAGGGATGGAGAGATGGCTTAGCAGTTAAGGCACTTGCCTGCAAAGCCAAAGAACCCAGGCTCAATAAACCAAGACCTATATAAGTCAGCTTTATGAGGTGGCACATGTGTCTGGAGTCTGTGGTCAAAGGCCCTGATGTGCCCATTCTCTCCCTCCCTCCCTCTCACTGTCTCTCCCCATATTTCTCTCTCAAGCAAATAAATTTTTTAAATTTTTAAATATTTTTTAATCAGAATATAGTAAACATCCTACACTAACAAGTTAGCTGTACATTTTGTATATTAATTCTATAAAAAGTTATCTCTGTGTTTATTTAAATGAAAGCTTACGACAGAAAAAAACAAATAATATAGCCACATGTACAACATAGCCACACTTAAGTTTTAAAACAATGAAAAGATGGCATAGTACACTGTATTTAGCAGAATATTTCCACAAGTTAATGGATCATCACATTAAGAAACCAAAGTGAGCAGAAAATGTGTAAAGAGAAAGTAAAAGGAAAAATAAAGACTGCAGATGTATGTATTCAAGCAGTAGACTTCCAACAAGTATGCCAAAGAAATTCAATGGTCAAAGGATAATCTTTTCAAGAAGTTATACTGGAGCAACTGGATATTCACATGCAAAAAAAATAAAAAATTAAAAGATCTCAAACTTTCCCTTACCCCATAAACAAAAGGAATCTCAAAATCAATAATAGTTCTAACTTTAAGAGCTAAACATAAAATTTCTAAGAAGATAAAATCTTTAAGGACTTTTGATTTATCAAAGACTTCATAAATGCGTGTCAAAATACACAAGCTATTTTAAAGTATGTACAAATGTGACCATCAAAATTAAAAGATGACATTAAGAAGATGATAATGGAAATCTGAGTGGGTAGCTCAGATGATAAAGTACTTGTCATGCAAACATGAGAACCTGAATTCAATCCCCAGCACCCATACTTAAAAAGCCAGGCATGGTAGTGCACAGCTGTAATCCCAACATAGGGAGACAGAGACAGGTGGCGCCCTGGAGTTTGCTGTCAAGTTAGTCTAGCCTACTTAGATTTAGCCAGCTCTAGGCTAATGAGAGACCCTGGCTCAAAAACAAAAACAAGGAGGATGTCACACTCAAAAAATAAAAATTAAAAAAAAAGAAAGAAATAGGGCTAGAAGGATGGCTACGCAGTTAAAGTGCTTGCCTGCAAAGCCAAAGGACCCAGGTTTGATTCCCCAGGATCCACATAAGCCAGATGCACAAGGGGGCACATGCATCTGGAGTTCATTTGCAGTGGCTGGAGGCCCTGGCCTGCCCATTCATTCTCTCTCTCTCTCTCTCTCTCTCTCTCTCTCTCTCTCTCTCTCTCTCTCCCTCTTTCCCTCTTTCTCTGTCAAATAAATAATAATAAGATATTTTAAAAAAAGAAGAAAGAAAGGAAGGAAGGATGGCACCTAAGAGGAGAAACATGCGATGTTGTCCCCCAGCCTCCACATACTCGTGCACACATACAAACAAAACATTTATAAAAGGAAACAAAGACTGGAGAAAATATTTTATAATCCTATATCCAAAAAAAAAGGACTCATATCTAAAATTCATGAAGGTTCTTACAACTCAGAAAAAGATCAAATATCTTTTTTTTTTAGTGTGGTAAAGATTCAACTAGATACTTGCCCCCCAAAAAATCTCTCTGGATAACACTAAACACTTTGGAAGAAACTCAACATCATCAATAAGCAAACGTGCAGGTTAAAGTCATATAAAAACCTCTTCAATTTTCACTAAAATTAAAAATACCAAGTGTTAGCAAGGCTATTTAGTTCCTATTTATTACTAATGAGAATGGTGAAATCACTTCATAAAAATACTTTTTTCAGAACTGAAGAGATGATTGAACAGTTAATAGCACTTCCTCCGCACGCATGGAGGCTTGACAGACCAGTCAAGTTCAATCCCCAGGTCCCACATAAATAGTTGGGCATGGCCATGCATGTCTATAACCTCAGTCCTATGGGGAGCAGAGACCAGAGAATGCACAAGCTTGCAAAAAGAAAGAAAGAAAGAAAGAAGGAAGGAAGGAAGGAAGGAAGGAAGGAAGGAAGGAAGGAAGGAAGGGGGGAAAGAAAGAAAGAGAGAGAGAAAGAAAGAGGTCAGCCTGAGACTCGGGCTCAAGTAAGAATGAGTGGAAGAGTGACAGACAGGAACAACCAATATTTCCCGGTAACCACCACAGGGAAATGCACAGGGCACTGTATGGGCAGAGAGAGAGAGAGAGATTGAGAGAGAGAGCACATCATTTTACATACCAAAAAAAAACCCTCTTCTTTAGGGCTGGAGAGATGGCGTAGCGGTTAAGGCATTTGCTTGCAAAGCCAAACGACCCAGGTTCGATTCTCCAGGACCCATGTAACCTAGATGCATAAGGGGTACATGCGTCTGGAGTTTGTTTGCAGTGACTAGAGGCCCTGGCATGCCCATTCTCTCTCTGTCTCTCTTCTCTCTCTCTCTCTCTCTCTCTCTCTCTCTCTCTCTCTCTCTCTCTGCTTGCAAATAAATAAATTAATTTAATTTAATTTAAAAAAAAAAAAACTTCTTCAACTTCTTAACATATGACCTAGACATGAACTCTAGATGTCTACCCTAGAAAACCTACTTGGTCACAAATGTTCCTCACATCTATATTTGTAACAGCCCAAAAGGCAAAGTAACTCCACTGTGCATCAATACTTACATAGATAAAAGCCACTCAGTAGATGCTAAGCAGCAATAAAGATGAATAACTATGGACAAACACAACATTCTGGACAAATCTGAAGGGAAGAAATGTATGCTGAATGAAATAGACCAGACTTCTTCTTTTTAAATAGAGTACATATTGTGTCGTTTCAACATTCTCTCCTCCAAGCATCCCAACCACTTCCGTGGTTTATAAACACTAACAATGATCAAGGTTACAACTCCAGCTAAGACTTCTCTCCTGAGCTCCAAGTCCAGATTCCTATCTCCTACTTAAAATCTACCATTAGACACCTTAATTTTTTTAATTCTATTTGTCCAAAACTGGAGTCACCATCTTGCATCACATGGCTCTCTTCCTGTGTGTATCATATCTCAGCGTGACCCTCATGCACCAAGTCAAGACAGTAACCCCAACATTTCCTCTATACCCAGCCCCCTTCTCTCTTTACCATCCCCACACTACAAATAAACATCAGTCATCTGGTCCTCCTAAAAGTATCATGTAACTATTGCTCAGATCCGTTCATTTTCCTCCGGTTCTACCACCAAGCCACACAACCTTCATTATCCCTCCTCTCCTATTAGCCTTCATATCCTCCCTTAGTTCTCAACCAATCCATTCTCTAATTGTTGTGTGCAGGGAAGGTGACCTTCTTCATCTCCAGCTCTATCTTTGAAGATTCAACCAAAAGTAAGTTGGAAAATACTTGGGAGGAAAACAATATCTCCAGTGAGCATGGACGGGCAACTTTGTAGCATCATTCCCTAAACACCACAGCATAATAGCTACTGATACAGCATTTACATTGGGTTGGACATTACATCCCAACCACAAGACCACTGTGGCTTATATGAAAATATACTACACCATCTTATAGAAGGGACTTCGGCATCCTTGGGGTTAGGTATAGTGGGAGAACCAATCCCTTAAGAATCTTGAAGGAGAACCATACAGATTGTTTTTCTTTTAATGAAAATCTCACCAACGTATTTGGCTATATAAAAGTCCACCTCTCCGTCATGCCCAGAAGCATTCCCTCCCCAGAAAAATTACTGAGTTTTGCTCTCACAACGCATAAACCACAAACCCATGGGGAATGCTGCAACCCCACTGAGGAGCATCCCAACGGGATGGGGGCAAGGGTAAGGGCAAAGAGGGTGCCAACACATGATGTATCCATATAAAATATGTTGTTAATAATAATAATGATAATAAACAGTTTAAAAAGCCTGTCTCTCATCCTTAGTAAAGAGCACTTACCAAAGAATACAAAGAAATGTTTAAACTAGCCCCATCCATATTCTTTGAGCCCACCTGATATTGCTCTTCCTCTCACCACACTGCACAGCTCTTGGCCATACCTGCCATTCCTCCTTCACAGGACCCTCTCGCTCGCCACCACATCTCCACACACCTCCACACTCAGGGCTAACGAGGCCGAGCAAACTAGAGCCGGTGAGCCCTAGAGGTGTGTCACCTAACCCCTGCCTCACTACCTTTTAGCTGTTGTCCAGCCTCCAGCATCCAAACATCACTCTCCAGAAAAAAAAAAAAAAAGGCTCGGGTGACTTACTAAAGCTTGCTTTGACTGTTTAGGGGGTAGCATTCAGTACATTCATGAGTATCTCTTCAGGGTCATGCTACAATTTCCATGCAGCCAAACTAGTCAAGCTAATAGAGAACGAAGAAGAGTATAGATGTAAGAATATAGTAAGACATTGCTCTCCATTTTGGACCAAGTGCCTAAGTGATAGTTAACAATGCATCCTTTATACTCGTCACCACTGATGATCTTGTCATACAAATAATGTCAAAGCAAACAATAAAATAGCACAGATAGTCCATTTCACTTTGGTTTTTTATACTATATATATTTTTTTACATATTGTATTTCTCCCATTTCAGTAATTTGGCTGTTAAATATTTTTGTCACTTTCTGCTGCTATGAAGCCTGGAGAATACAGGTGAGCAAATTTCTGTCCCCTTTGCTAATCCTCGCCACAAGAATCTGTTGTGGAAGGTTTTAGTCATACAAAACCACATAGACCTAGCCGGGCGTGGTGGCGCACATCTTTAATCCCAGCACTCGGGAGGCAGAGGTAAAAGGATCGCTGTGAGTTCGAGGCCACCCTGAGACTGCACAGTGAATTCCAGGTCAGCCTGGGCTACAGTGAGACTCTATCTCGAAAAACAAAATAACAACAAAAAAAAAAAAAAAAAAAAAAAAACCCACACCGACCAAAGGACCTTGCTGATGCAGAATTGGCCATTTGGTAGCACACAGCTGCTGGTGTGTGAAGGGAGATACTTAAAAGCACTGGAGGGCTGGAGAGATGGCTTAGCGGTTAAGTGCTTGCCTGTGAAGCCTAAGGACCCCGGTTTGAGGCTCGGTTCCCCAGGTCCCACGTTAGCCAGATGCACAAGGGGGCGCACGCGTCTGGAGTTCGTTTGCAGAGGCTGGAAGCCCTGGCACGCCCATTCTCTCTCTCTCCCTCTACCTGTCTTTCTCCCTGTGTCTGTCGCTCTCAAATAAATAAATTAAAAAATTTAAAAAAAAATTTTAAAAAAAAGCACTGGAATTTTTTTTTTTTTAACCTTCATCATATGTGCATCCTTTATGCTCCACAGGACTGAGTAAAAGTAAAAGCTTTAGAATTTTCCCAGAAATTGAGGAATGAAAACTTGAGAGACAAGTAAGCTGCAAGGATAGGTGTGACCCTTACGTCCCTCACCTCACATGGAGGGAAATCCCAGAAGCCATCACTTACTTAAACCATACCTGCTTACCATGTAAGTAGCCATCGTGGTATCCCATCCTCTTCTCAAGAAAATGCCCCTATTAATGGGGTCATTCCTTAGGCCAGAGCAATTTCAGGGGGACAAGGAAGGAAACCAATGGGTGACCCCAATAGTTCTGTTCGGCTGCAGTCATGGGGGCAGAAAGCAGCAGGCTCAGCCGTGAAAACTCCAATGAAAACATGCTCCTGAGCCTCTGGGTGCAGCCTGGCCAGACAGCCCTATACTCCTGGGAGCAGCAGAGAGTTGCCCATCTGGAGAAGTGCCTGCAGAGCCCTGTGTTTATCCCCTCTGCTCTATCCACCTGTCTGAAAGGGTTTTGCCAGTGGAAGATAGAGTTCATCATGATAAAGGACACATTCCCTTTCTCTTACTTTCCATGGTAGTAAAACAAAATAAATGTGGCACTGGCATGTCCAAGATGCCTTAATAGAGTTGTTTCTGGATGTGGTGTATTTTTTGTCTTCTATAGACTACCATTAGTTATAATCATGGCCTCTGCCATTATGGAAAACAGCATGGTGATTTGTCAGAAAGAGAGAGAGAGAAGAAAAATTCCGTATGACTCAGCATTCCCAGTACTAGGAATACATCCAAAGTAAAGAAGTGTCAAAAAGACACTTGAAGTCTCATGTTCATTGCAGCACTATTCACAATAATCAAGATATGAAGCTAGTCTAAATGCTTAATGATAAACGAATTGGAAAAAGAAAATGGACATATACATGCACAGGGATGTTGCTAATCCATATAAGTGAATGAAGAAGCTCAGGACAGAAAAACATATATGTTCTCATGCATACATAAAAGTTTAAAGGGCTGGAGGGATGGCTTAGCAGTCAAGTCACTAGCCTGCAAAGCTAAAGGACCCCAGGACCCACAAAAGCCAGATACACAAGGTGGCACATGCTTCTGGAGTTTGTTTGCAGTGGCTGATTGTCCTGGAGTGACCATTCTCTATATATCTATCTCCCTCTTTCTCTCTCAAATACAAATTTAAAAAAAAAATTTAAGTTTTAAGAGTTAAGCTCAGGTTGGAGATATGGCTTAGTGGTTAAGCACTTGTCTGTGAAGCCTAAGGACCCCGGTTCAAGGCTCAATTCCCCAGGACCCACGTAAGCCAGATGCACAAGTAGGGTCATACATCTGGAGTTCATTTGCAGTGGCTGGAGGCCCTGGAATGCCCATTCATTCTCTCTCTCTCTCTCTCTCTCTCTCTCTCTCTCTCTCTCTCTCTCTCTCTTCTCTCTCTCCCTCCCTCCCTCCCTCCCTCCCTCTTTCTCTGTCTGTCGCTCTCAAATAAATAAATAAAAATAAACAAAAAAAAAGAGTCAAGCTCATAGAAGGAGAACAGAAAAGAGGTCATCAAAGGCTACAAGGGTTGAGAGGAAGAGATATAAATGAGGGATGGACACTGGACACCAACATGCAGTGAGATGGGAGGAATATGTTCCAGTGTTCCAAAGCACTATAAGATGAAGGTTGTAGATAATAATTTACACATATCACAAATTAGACAAGAAGAATTTTGAATGTTCTTATGGTGGTTAATGTTGATTATCAACTTGACAGGATCTGGAACTTACTCAGAAACCTACATCTGGCTGGGACTATGAGGGCGTTTCCAGGGAGGAGTTTCAGAAGTGATAAGACCCTCCCCCAGAGTTGGCCGCACATTCCAGTAGCAGTCCACAAATAAAGAGGTCCCAGGAAGAAGCCATGCTACTTGCCTGCCTGCCTTCCATCTTTGCTGATGAGTGCCCCTACCCAGTGGTCGTGGCTCCTGCCATTCCTTGCTCCCATCAGAACCGGCTTCTTTAGCCTTCCAGCATGGACTAAAGACTAGATACTCTCCAGGAATGGGCTCTTGTGGGGAACATTTCATTCAAACCACCACAACCCCATAAACACATACAATTATTATGTCCACTAAAAACATCTTTTAAGTTAAAAAAAATCATGGCTGTCGAGTGTTAAGTTAGCTAGATTCTGCCAAATTTTACTCCTTGTGGACATGCTATTCCAACAGTGAAATGCCTTCAGTGAGCTACGTGCACTACTCAAAGCCCCGGAGACTCAAGTAAAGGCAGTTCTATTTTGGAGTATGACCTTGAAGAAGGACATGTGAGATTTCAAGGATACAAGCTGGTCCAAGACAGGACCAAGATACACTCAAAGGACCTAGTAGAAGCTAATGGGCTTCTAGCCACTAGTTTCCAAATTTAGTTTCAAGAAATATTATGGCCTGTGGACATTAATAAGCATTGCTCATTCTTAAATATGAAGCTCCCTGAACCAAATGCAATTTGGATTGAATATTGAATATTATAATATTGGATTGAAATGGGCATGGATGTTTCCAGGACATGAGACTTATTCTTCTTGGTGTATTAAAAGGATAATTGGAAGACTTGCTTTAATAAATTCAACTTGGTTTAAAAGAATGGTCCTCTGGATCCTGTTAACTCCTTTTCTGAACTCAACACCTAGTGCCGCCTTATTCACTAGCCCTGTGAGATTACACCCAGTGTTGCAGCTACCTTATGGCTGTTGGGACAAAACACCTGACCAAAAGCAGCATATGGGAGGGAAGAGTTTATTTCAGCTTACAGTCTTGACGTGAAGTTTCATCGTGGCAAGGCAGAGCAGAAGCTAGACATCACATCTTACTACAGCATCTGGCAGGAAGCAGCAAGAGAGTGAGACAGCTGTGCCTAGTGGAGCTTGAGCAGTAAAACCTCAAAATGCAGCCAGGCAACACGTCTCCAGAAATCCTCCACCTCCCAAACGGACATCAGCTGGGGTTGGAGCATGAGGACCAGTCATAAACACGAGAGGCTGTGGAGGATGTTTCACAGTCAATCTGCCACACCCGCCATTCATGAGCCTCTCAGAAGCTTCCAGGTGATTGAGAATTGAGGGATTCCACAGGGAAATTTAAAAAATAACAATAAAACTTTAAAATTTTGCAACAGATGCTTAGGTAAGTATCTGTAAAATATGACATTGGCCAACTAGTCAGCTATTGTTAGAGATAATAAATATCATTGCTTTTTTTGGAACACAGCTGCATTTTAACTCATCTGATATACTATGATTTAGGGGAAGCCCTACCTTTTGACCCAGGCCCAAAATTACAGCAACTTGGCAGTCTGAGACAGGAGAATTCTAAATCCAAGAACTATATGGACCATAGGATCAATACAAGTCCAGCCTAGGCAACTAGTGAGATCCTGTATCAAAATAAACAGTCTAAGAGGTAGGAGGATCACTGTGAGTTTGAGGGCACCCTGACAATACATAGTAAATTGCCAGATCAGCCTGGACTAGAGTGAGACCTACCTCAAAAAAAGAAAAAAAAAGAAAAAAAAGAAAAAAAGAAAAGAAAAAGAAAACTCCCAAAAATAAACAGTCTTAAATGGACTAGGGTTACAGATGAATGGTAGAAAACTTGCTTAACATGAAAAAAAGGTAACTGAAAATCTAAAAAGGACATGTGACTTTGATAAGGACCATATCTTTTGAACTATGTATCTACACACACACACACACACACACACACACACACACACACACGCGGGAGCTGCATAAGTTCCAACCAATAAATAGTGAAGTTTATATGCCTCACCCCTATCTAACCAGAGCAACTGCTAAGCCTCGGTTAGCTCAGCCAGCAGTAGAACAGGGCTGGTGCGTCTCCAGCCCCACCTTCCACGGCCCTCAATGCCCAAACCCACTACAATCTGGGTTCCTTGCTGAAAAAAAAAAAAAAAAAAATTCTCAGTAAACTGATGCCCTCCCTGTGAAAAGCCATTCAGGGCCCCTATTTTATAGCTAGTGGCTTGGCATTCACTGCTGCTGAAAGGAGCTGGGGTTCTCAGGGCTTCTCTGTACATGGATGGCAAGAGGCAGCATTTCAGGAGTCAAGGGAGGAGCTGAAAGAGAATACCACAGTTTCCAAAGGTCTTCCAAAGAAATGGAACTGGCTCAAGACGACATGCTCAGTTGTGACGCAAGGCACAGACACTCAGCGCCTGCTCTCTGTGGACCGGAGGCCGCTCTACAAGTCCTCTCTGCTCTGCAGCCTCAGCCTGAGGCCCAGGCGGGTGGGAACATGGAGAAGATGAACAGGGACCTCTAGAATGAGGGCTCCACCTGTATTCACCTTTCTTGTCATCCTGTCCTCCAGAATGACATGTGGGCTCAGGGATCAGCCTAAGCTACCAGTCTATTTGCAGGGGGGAAAAAGCAAAAAGGGAGAGAAAAGGGGAGAGAGAGAGAGAGAGAGAGAAAGAGAGAGAGAGAGACTCCTCTGACCTTTCTTTCAAACAATGCATTTTTCAAGGTCTGTTAAATACCATGTCATGAACTGCTCTCTTCTCACTTCTCCTACGTGAGTTTCGCGGCATGACTCATTCCTCATTGTTTCCCATATTCCAAAGTCTGTTATGAGTGGTTTAAACAGCGAATGAAAATAGGGGTAAATACGCGCGTGTGTGTGTGTGTGTGTGTGTGTGTGTGTGTGTGTGCATGCACACACACACACACACGCACGTACGCACATATGCACGAATGTTAATCTAACAAGAGAAATGGTGAAGATGGTTGACTCTGGCAACCTGTTATTTGCACAAACAGGAGAGGCAATGAATACATTATTCAAATGAGCTGCCTGCAAAGGGCCCTCTTCTGAGGCTACACACTTTTTTTTTTTTTTTTTTTTGAGCTAAATTTCCCTGTCTTAGCAGTGGTGCCTACCCTCATGGCAATTTTGCCCTGAAGGATTTCACCATTCCTCTGAAAGTTCAACTTTCTCTATCTGTCTTTCATCTATCTCTCCCTCTCCCTCCCTGTGATCACCACAGAGTACAGAACAATGTATTCAAGAAAATGCCTGCCTGTGTCCTTTGCACTTGGATTTTTCCATTTATTCCACTACATTTCCTAACAGTTTTTAAAAGGCTAAGAGAGTGTGCTTCTCAAACAGCTGACAAGAAGTGTGCTCCCCGGAAGCTCGTGAAATGGCACTTGGAAACCATTTTTGCTGCCACTATAAATTCATGATGATATAAGTTCTGACTGCACGTTATACTTTAGTACCCTGGTAGAGAGTTGGCAATATGTTTACACTCCCAAGATGCCCATCCAGAGTGAACAACTGGTTTATCTTAACTGCACTTTAGCCTAAAGCATATTAAATGCAACTTGATTATAAAATGCATCTGAATTGCCACAATAAATTTCTTGGCAACCTTTCCAAACATCAGGCAAAGAAATCTTTAATCTCCAATCTGGCCCTTTTGCCAACTTGTCAGGTAACTTTATATAAAGGCTGTTCTCTCTCCACACCTCTCTTTCTCGGCCAGTACGCTAGTAATAATAGATTTGTCTAGCACTAGAGATGGCTGCAAGACAACTCTTTATGTTTGAACAGCATTGCACAAATGTAAGCTGGTTTCAGGCTCAATGTGTCAGGATGATGATTTGGCACAGACTTTTAGAATGGACATTTCTTTCATTTATACTTCACAAACTCATTGGCACCCTCAACCATCCCTGCCCTGTGGGCTCACAGTTTGACACTGGACATATGCTGCTCTGTGTTCAGGTCCACATATCCATGTCTTACCCCACAACTTGACTAGACTCTTAGAGCACTAATGTAACTCCAAGAGGGTATAAAGGATGCACGTGAATGGATGGATTAGGTGACTGAAGCGACAAATCCTGAGTCTCTCACTATAGGTGTTTGCACTAACTGGGTACAAAGTCTTCTCAAACATGCACCCTCAACAGTCAGCCTGATCCCAGCTGCCACTTCCAATACGATGCAAACCCCTTCTTCACAAAGGTGGTTGAGGGACAGGACCAAGAAGCAGAACACTGGTGCACAAGCGTGTCCCTATCTGTCTCCCACACTCCTTCGGAAAACTTCCCAGATACATGGCAGGCACCCAAAAATGACGACAAAAAAAAAAAAAAATCACAGGAAAAGTCATTCTGCCTTGAATTCTACCAAGCGATAACTGGAATAAAAAATGTTAAGAATGAAGGAAGCGTCTCTACTTTCAGTGAAAAGGAGTGATGTTCACTCCTCCACCTTGACTTGGAATCTCTTTTGTAAACCCGGTCACTCAAAATACCCGAATGGACAATCTGACACACCCTCTCGTTTGCCCTATACTGTTGAGACAGAGGACTGGGGAAAAAACATTTAAGAAATTTGCCTGCAACCTATTTTTGGAGCATATAATCCTAGAATAGTATCTGTAAATTACACAAACATGGCCTGATAGTTCACTGGAGGAGTCACAGGTCAGGGTCGTAAGCCACAGACAAGCATAGCCCACTAAGAAGTATTCCTACCGCTGGAGACAATAACCAGGGAATCAGTTCCACATTGTTGGTTGGTTTGAGCGCCCTCGTGTGTATCAACAGAGAAGTGTCACTTGAGGTCTTCCAAGGAGCTACTTTTAAAGGACAAATTAATTGACACGCAAATCCTCTTAGCACTTATTTCTGGAGCCTCGTGTGGAACTCTAGAGGGTCGCAGGGTTTCCAGTCTCTGCTATGTCAAGTGACATCACAGTTTGTACCTGGGGGAATGAGAAGCAGGTGCTAACAGCAGTGGAGGTTAATTTTCAACTTGTCTGCTGTGGTTTAAGCCTGTCAGGTCATCCTGTCTTTTTCTTTTTTCCTGCCCGGTCCAGCTCCCCCAGCACCTTGAGGGGCAGGGTTCCAGATATGCGTGCTTTGTATACCACTGTGGTGGCCACGTTATTTCTACAGTGAACAAATCTCAGAAGAATTTTCCACGCCCACACTATGGCCAAGAGTAAGCCATGCTTCTCCTCGGTCCCCGTCTACTGACAGAAGACAAAAGAACAATCCTTCTCTCCCAACTGCAGGGATGCCTGGTATACAAGACAGAGCCACCCAGTAAATGCTAATTGAATCCAAACCTGTGTGCTCTGTTCCAATCTGCTTGCCTTATGATATCTCCAGAAAATAGTTATGAAATGCTTCCCTTAACAGCTAGCTTTGGGGAGCACAGAGGAAAGAGCAGCCAATTCTGCATTTCCCAGCACACCTGACCAGGGCTGGGTACACAGCTCCCCTCCACAAACCAGAGGAGGCTGTGGTGAGTGGGGAGCAGACACTGGAAAGGGAGGTTTGCCTTCCTAATATAGTTTCTTGCATTGTATCCTTGGTAGAGCTTAAGACAGTCAAAGATTCTGGAGACAGCTCACATAGAAAATCTTGCATCTTCATAGAAAAAAAGAAACGGGGGGAAATGTTTCCCCTCTCATCCTCGTCCTTCCTTCACCCCCTCTTTGTCTTGAGGTGAGGAAGGCATGAGTCAACAGTCCAACAGAAAACATGCAGGCCTGGAACTGCCAGGGAAACGTGGTCCAACGTGGACCAGTGTCGTCAGACCAACGGGTCTTGCGTTCTGTTAGCAGAAAGAACGTTTACCAAGAACCCATGCTCCTGGGCTCCTCTCACCAGAAACGCACAGAGCTGTTCTCTGCTGAGCTTGACGCTAGCCAAATCCAGCAAAGCCTTAGAGATTTTTTTGGCTTAATCTTCTCACTGAACTCAAGCCAGCTCTACACGAGCACAGCCAGGGCACCATCGCCCAGCCTTCGCTGCTGCCAGCTTCTCTCTCACGCTTCTTAGCACTTTCTCAGCTCGGGGCAATGGCAGAGGTACCTTCCCCTCCTACCCACTGGCCCTGGGGGAGCACCTCCAACTGTGCAGCCTGGCTCTGGAAGGTTCCCCACCTACTGAGAGTACAGTCGAGACCTTTGGTTAGGAAATTCTACACCTCTAACCAGAATGCCAGAAACTGCTTGCCTTGTGGCGATGCTAGATTATGTCTTGCAACTAAAAATTAAAGCCAAAAGTGGGGTGGGAAAAGTCTGACAAGCATGGTCTCCAACATCATTAAACTGGGAGAAAAGGTCTTTTCAAAAAAAAGAAAAGTCCTTAGGTTCATTGCTAAAATCCATGTGTTTAAAACATCTCTACTACCTACCGATCTCCTATCCTTCCCTACTGCCACCATGGTAATAAGCTCATGGGAACCCCTAAAGCCTCCTCTTTTCTTTCTCTAAACCATGATGAAAAGACTGGCTGAGGAAGAGCCCGAATGTTCCCCTGCTGCTTGCAAGAGAAAACTGAGACTCAACTCTGGCATCCAATCTCCCCTACATTCTCTCAGACTTTCAGGAAAAGTGCAAAGAAACACAGGTATAGAGTCCCAAAGGCTTGTGTCATTGCTTTCGCAAAGTCTGACACTCAGAGCAATGGTTGTGGGCACTCCAATATCCTCAAAGTGTAGGCCCCTGGAAAGGAACTTTGCATCGGGCAGTTCCTCTTGTGTGTCGGCTCCCTCCCAGTCTCAAGTACAGGGACGATCGCATTCTGGTGACATTCTATCAGTGTGGCTGAACGTCATTGTGTTTCTTCAGACAGACGGCTGACCGGCCCTTGTAAACACTTAAGACACCTAGCAGTGAACCCCTTGCTGTGAGGAGGTAAGTGAGCAAAATAAGGAAGAGTACAGCAAGCACAAAACATCCCCTAATACATTGTGTTCTGACGAGAGCCTCAGAGAACTGTGACACACACACACACACACACACAGAGAGAGAGAGAGAGAGAGAGAGAGAGAGAGAGAGAGAGAGAGAGAGAATGGTCCGAGGTAAGCCATCACCTACCAAACCAGTGGATCAACCCAGAGAAAACCCAACCCAAAGAACAAACGCAATGCCCTGAACAGTGAATAATGGCTAACGGCATAGGGAAGGTCAAGGGACAGCAGCCCAGGCGCTCTGAAAGAGTGTGCAGCTGTCTTCTTTTTCCCTCCCAGAACACAACACTGAAGAACCTCTTTTGCATTGTCATCTATCCACCACTTCTCTCTAAAGCAACCAGTGAACAACCTCAGAACTTTCCAGAACAAGCCTTTTATAAAGCATGAGATGCCATCACTTGTTCCTAAAGTCGGAAACAGTAACCCCAGAGGTTCTCATCCTCCCCCACAGATTGTTCCTTGAAGGTCTTCCCATGATCCTTCTCCACATCTCCAGCTGTCTTGCAGCCAAAGCCCTGACATCCTGAACCTTTGGGAGGTGTCACCAAGACTGGCCATCTTCCCAAGTAGATTGCAAAGACCTCAAGGTGAAAATTCCTCAGTGTGTCTTCTTCCTCATCTCTCCTATCTTTGCACACACACTTCCTCCAGCACACAGTCTGGAAAGCATCAGAGAAAAATAACAACATTGTTAGTGAACACTGAAATGCACACCTTCATTAATTATTAAAATATGAAATGAAATTATTGAAATAGAAACATTCAAACATTCCTTCCTTTTTTACATATTTCCTGTAACTATTTTCCTTCTACTTCTTATAGCAAACATCTCTGTTTTCCAGCAATCGTCTTTGCAAGGGTGGGCTATAGATTACCTGGAAACTCTCCTCCCCCCCACCCCCCACCAAACACACACATGTAGAGCTGATTCTTGGTTTGGTTTGTGATTAACAGAATCAGCATTCCTTTTTTTATCTTTTGTGTAAAAGCTTTAGGACCGAAACCTAAGCCACTGTCTCAATCTCTTCGCAAACTCATCCGACTCAAGTCTGTACCATCACCAATAGCCCTTTCTCAGTTACCTCCAGAAAATTGTTAAAGGTTTTATTGTTTAATCCTTTCACCTCACCCGAGCCTTAATGACCACCTTTCTACTCTGAGAAGTCCTCACACAGATCATTAACCTCCTTCACAAGCTACAGACAAGCCTTGGTGTCGCCTACAGCCCACTTATAAGAAAATATGAGCTGCTGCACTCACTGGGCATGATTCGTGAGGCCACTGTAATTTTCCCATTAAGTTGAGAGTTGATCAGTCTTCTACACATTCTGGTCTCTCCCTACTCCTTCTTCCTACCCCCCCATACACCTCCACCCCACCCCCCAAGTAGTGAACTGGTTTACCTAGCAGGTTTAGTCTTGCTTTGACCAGCTTATTGTTTCAACGTGATTATGAAGTGACTGGGCTTGAATACACAGTTTATTAATTCTCAGGCATTCACGAGGTCCCTCTGTGGAGTGTGGTGTGAGTAGGTGTGCATGTGTGTGCTGGCAATAACCAACGCTCTGCAAGTTGGCAGGGCTGTTGGCCACCAAGAAGACAGTATTAACTCGTCCTGGAGAACCATGTCATTGTGGAGGTGTGGGGGATAACAGAGTCCAACTCGAGTATTTCACAGATTTGAAAAGAGAGGTGGCTGGACAGAAGGATATGACCAAGGTCACAGACCTCATTAATGGAGAAATTGAGGCTGAAGCCTAGAGCTATCACATCTCAGCTCACTCCCAAGCCTCCACTCACATGCATACCTCTTCCAGGGCTCATACATATGACAAGTCAGGGTGCCCACGGATGACAGCAATGTGTCGTAGGTGCATAGTACGTGGAAACACTTACATGCAGAGATGATACAGCGGTATTTCAGAGAACCCTCTGTCAAAATGACAGGAAAACTGCTATGATCAGGTTGACTTCTGAGATCACCCCTCCCCACCTAACCCTACGACCTGCTGTCTGTTCCTGCTAGCTCATAAAAAAAAGAATTCCAAAGTACCTTGAAAAGATTTTCACGTTTTTCCCTTTAAGTTTGATCAATACAAAGTTATCACTGAATCCCATGAAAATATCTTTTGCACACATCCCTGCACATATAGCCACACACACACACACACATACACACACACGTAAAACATTGGCAGCAGGTACTTTTAATTTGCTGGAAAATATTTCTAAGAAGTCAAAAAGCTCCAGCTGAATAAGCTTGTCCTCCTATTGGCTAAACAGACCAGTTGAAGGATCTGATTGGTTCCTGATCCCCAGGCCCGATAAGAAGGGCTATAAAATCCCTGGGTGCAGCTCTTGGGCCCCCAGTTTGCAAAAGCCAGAGGTGCAAGCAGCAGCAGCAGCAGCAGGGGCAGCAGCAGCCAAAAAAAAAAAAAAAAAAAATTTAAAAAAATTTAAATAAATAAATAAATAAATAAATTTTTTTGAAAAATCCTCAGCTAATCCTCACCTAAGCTCTCAGCATATCCAGCTCCGCATCTTCACTCAAGCCGGGGAGAGGGAAAGAGGAAAGGGGGGGAGGAAAGGAAAAAAAAAAACCAACAACTTAGCGGAAACTTCTCAGAGAATGCTCCAAAAGCCAGCAGTGTTTCTGGTGCTGGTGATCAGTGTGTCTGCAACCCACGAGGCGGAGCAGAATGACTCTGTGAGACCCAGGAAGCCCCGAGCGGCAGCTCAGAACTCAGGTAAGCAGAAAACCCAGGACCGGTTTCTCTCCCCCACCCCACCCCTGCAAAGAGTTGTCCTTATCTGCCTCGCTTACTTTTGCAACTGTGTATGTGACGGCTGATCTGGATAATAAATGTGCTTCGATGCCTGGTGGCAACAAACTGCCGGTGTAATCCAATAGCCTTAGGAAGTGGAGTGCCTTTGTTTAATAAATTGCATGCAACTAACGAAGAAGCTGGGCGCTCTGCTGAGGGTATTTCATTGCATAAGCCTAGCCTGATTGCCTGAAATCTGGCACGTACCCTTTTTGGGGGGGAGGGGCGGGGAATGGCTTGAATGTTGGCATGCCTCAAAGCGCTCTCTATACTCCAGAAGCCAGTCTTAAGGTGAGGCGTAGCTTGTCTACTGTTCTCCCTTCCCTAAGACCTTGTAACTTGACTTCTCTCCCTCCTCTGAGAACATGCTAAGAAACCCCCTCTTGCACTGGTTTTTGGAACCATAGACTTCAAGTAAAAAAAAAAAATCAGGGTGGATTCAGAGAAAACCCTACACATCCCAGCCTCTGTTACACCCTGCCTATCTCCTTCCCACTGTCTCTGGCTCCATTCAATCTCCCATGCAGCCCATGTGGCCAGGGAGCCCTTGAAAGAGAAGCAGCTCTTTTTTTTCAAGGGTAAGGTCTCACTTTCGTCCTGACTCCTAGAGCAGTTTTATTGTACATCCTCCTGGCCTCCAGAGGGAAAGAGGCAGTAAGGACACCTCTGACCCTTGACCCCTGACATCCCGTGCCCTCCTGTGCCCTTTCTGTCCTCTCTCCCCCAACCGTCTGCATAGACCGGGATCACAGGTGTCAAACGCTGCAGATGCGCCCCTTAGAAGAGGTCCCTGCCCAGAGGAGGCCTTTGCCTCACTTCCTTTTGTACTTAGTTGCTATAGCAATGCTGTGATTCACAATTCAGGCTAAAACAATAGCAGCCCTAATGCATATTAAAACTGCTTAAAGCAAAGTTATAATTTGAACCCGTGGAAATATATAATTAGGGAAATGACTTGTAACATCCCAGAGGCTGCGGGTGGTGGGAGGGGGCGGGGAATCCTAACTGAACCACGCTTTTGATCTCCGGAGGAGAATCCTACGGTATGAAGGCTGCAGATCATTTCTTGCTGAGCTGCCTGCCAGAACGCCCCTCCTTCTGGGGGAGAGAAATTACTTTTATGGGAGATCTTATCCAGAATGTAGAAGGCCTCATGCAAGTTCTTTGCGGTTTTCTTCCAGTCTTGCACAAGGGGTGCCTTGGACTTGTTACTCCACACCTGTGTTGCTCTGTTTAAAAGGAAGGCTTTTAATATGAGAGATTATGCATACCTCTAAGCACTGGGCTGGAGTGGGGGTGGGGTAGACATGAACAGATCAGATTCCTTTCTGCCAATGCCATGGTAGGGCCGAGACCCCAGCTGGAAGGGTCTCCTGCCAGGTGGACTGCTGGTAGATTCTTCTTGGCCATTGGGGTTAAAATCCAGGGTTTGTTTTTTGTTTTTTGTGGTTTTTTTTTTACTCTAGATTACTTTTATTTATTTATTTTTTCAAAAGCCAGCCATATTCCCTGGCCCTTTCTCCTCCTTAAGCTGACCAGCAATCACTGCTTTCTCCCTTCCCATGCTTTCAAGTGCCAAGTGACAGCCTTGGGTCCTATAAAGCCAACAAAGGCAGTGTGTGTCTGCAGGGTCTCCAGCCCTCCTTGTCCAGCCACCAAGATGTGTGGAACTCTGACACCCAGAAGACGTGGCTCCAAAGAGAATTCAGCCCTTATGCTGTGACCCTTAGCAACCCAAGGGGCCTGCCCATCCCCTCTCTTCCCTGCACGTCTCATCAAATGGACCTATCTATCTAGCAGCCCTCAGGACAGGACTTCTAAGATGAGTTCTGATTCCCCTGGCCTTGAACTTTGCCTCTGTGCCCACTGGACCCCATCCACAGTCTCTCAGTTTGACCCAGACTGGGTGTTGCTTGTCTCTTCCAGCTGAAGTGGTTCGCTGCCTCAACAGCGCTCTGCAGGTTGGCTGCGGAGCTTTTGCATGCCTGGAAAACTCCACGTGTGACACAGACGGGATGTATGACATCTGTAAATCCTTCTTGTACAGCGCTGCTAAATTTGACACTCAGGTAATAAGACCTTGACCCCTGCGCCCACTAGCTGCCTGTCTTGTAGCAGAATTTTCGACTGCTATTCCTAGGACCTAATCTTACAGGGAACCAGCCCTATTGCTAATCAGTCCCAAGCCCATCCAGGTAGTTCCAGGGCTAACCCAGCCACCCCCACTCAGAACGTCCATCCCAGAGTGTACACACACACACACACACACACACACACACACACACACACACGAGTTTATGCCAGAAAAGAGGTTCTATGTAAGGCACTCCCCAACCCCAAGGCATGACGGTAAGGAGTTGAAAGAGGCTACTCTATAACAGGAGGGATGAGAAGAGAACTCCTCCTCCTTGAAAGGAAATAAAAATATTCTTCTAACAAAGAAGATTCGCCTGTATGTTCTGCCAACCACCCTGTCATGTGAATTATAAAAGCCTTAACCCCCAGAGTATATAAACCGGCACTGTGACTGTTTTCAGGCCTCACGATGGTTGCTGAAGGCTTTCTCCCATCTTATTTTCTTCTCATGGAGCTCAATTCTCAAGGGAATCCAAGGGAGAAGGGATTTTTTTGTATTTTTTATTTATTTATTTATTTTTTTTTTACTTCTTGCCCACGGTAGCCCAGCAAGCCCCCAAGAAGGTTCCCATGCCCCCGATCCCGACTGCTTCTTCGTTCAGCCAAGCTAAAGTTTCTCACTCTCCTCACCCCTCTCCTACAGGGAAAAGCATTTGTCAAAGAGAGTTTAAAGTGCATCGCCAACGGGGTCACTTCCAGGGTCTTCCTCGCCATTCGGAGGTGCTCCTCCTTCCAGAGGATGATTGCGGAAGTGCAGGAAGAATGCTACAGCAAGCTGAACGTGTGCAGCATCGCCAAGCGGAACCCCGAAGCCATCGCGGAAGTTGTACAGCTGCCCAACCACTTCTCCAACAGGTATGGACTGGGGTCCCCTGCTCTGCAGCCGGGGGGAGGGGGTGGGCGGGGAGACCAGTGAGCAGAGCCAGACTTGGAAGCAGGGTTAATTGCCAAAGTCATGCTCTTATTTTAGTTTACAGTCTTCTCAGCTTTTTTCAGAAAAGAAAAAAAAAAAAAGTATGTTTGTAATTGGTTGTGACCACTTGAGCAGCTTGAATTTTCTCCCAGTGTTCTAGGAAAA
Organism: Jaculus jaculus; assembly: GCF_020740685.1. Taxonomy (NCBI): domain Eukaryota; kingdom Metazoa; phylum Chordata; class Mammalia; order Rodentia; family Dipodidae; genus Jaculus; species Jaculus jaculus. The sequence goes on along the minus strand of NC_059113.1, from coordinate 14,488,451 downwards.
GGTCCCCCATGCAGCAAGCAGACAGGCTGGTTTGCAGCATTACTTGGGTGCGCTTCTCTGTCCACTTTCAGTTGTAAGCCTAAAAGAAATGGTGGAGATTCTAGAAAGCATCTTACGGTGCAGATCTGACTGAAGCCGTGACTTCAGAGCAGCGCAGTGTGCTATGATGGAAACAAAACCGTTTTCAACTGGTCCAATGTCATAATGCAGGCTTTTATCAAATCTGCAAGGGTTTCACACCAGTCCTAAGCCCCTCCAGATATTTCCATGGCTAACCCAGCCATCTCATTTCCGTGAGACTTTGAATGTTTCTCTATGAAAATGTCTAGACAGAACCACTTTTGCATTCCCTTGGAGTCTTTATGTCATCTCATCCCGCTGGCCCAAGACACCCTAAAGGGAAACTCTGGTGGCTGCCCAGGTCACATTTGCATCTCAGGTGACCCAAAGCCACCAAGTTCATACTTGAGGTCTTTGCCAGCCAAAAGTGAACCCCTTATGCTTGAGAGGTTTGGCATCCTGTGTGGGTGGCTTGAAAAGATTTCCAGCAAGAACTGAGAGATACAGTTTGGGCTGACATCTCACTCCTGGCCCTGAAAGTCTGTGCCTCTGAACACGTGGCCAAGCCTGCATGCATTCACAAAGATCAGTCGGTCCCCTGAGAGTTACCACATACTTATCTGATAAACTTCCTAGCCAAGTAAATCCCTCAGTCCTTCAGAGAGTAGCAACTGCCAGATCCTTCTGGGATTAGCAGTGATGTAGTCTTGTACGTGTGTACAGGTCTGCTGATGAGCACGGTAGCTCTTCCTTGGAGCCTACAGACCTGTGTGAAATTTCTGATCCAGTCTTAAGTGCAGCAGCTCTTGGAAATCATCTGTCAGGTTCATGATACAAAAATCAACCTCACCCTATATCTTAAATATCTTCTCTCTTTTTAATTTTTTTAAACTTATTCTGTATACACACATGTGTGTAAAAGTGTTGGGGAGGTTAGCAAGGATTCTTAACCACCGCAACTGAATGCTGGATGCTTGCACCACTTTTTGTGTTTGGCTTACTTGAGTGACTGGGGAATTGAATCTAGGCTGGCAGGCTTTGCAAGCAAGTACTTTTAACCACTAAGCCATTCCCCAGCCTGCTCATTGCTTTATATCAACTTTGATTTTACAACTCTCCTGGGAAGATTGTTGTTCCAGAGAGGAGGGGTTAGGCTTGGCTCTTTGTTGGAGACTCCCTTCACCATAAGGAAAAAAATGAAGAATGCTTAGTAAGACAATAGCTAGGGAAAAGGATGTATTTATGTGGTAGTTAGGAAGGGAGGGGTGTGTCAACAGAGCCGTTATTACAAATTCAGATCCTTAAGGATCCTGCAATGCACATGATCTCTAATATGCTATGTAACCGATTTCAAAGAAACATGGAAGTCTCATTTTCCCTGATGAAGGGAGAGTCATTGTAGAAAGAAAGCTATAGGTTTTGGACTAGATATTTCTACTTACCTTGTGCTGGGTAGCTGGCTCTGTGGATAAAACCACTTGCTGCCTAATCATGAAGACCTGAGTTCAATCCCTAGCACCTCCCTACAAAACTGGTATGGTCATGCATGCTTGTAACCCCAGTGCTGAGGAAAGTGGAGGCAGAAGGAGCACTAGGGCTCTCTGGTCAGCCAGACTAACTGAAAAGTGAGGAGCTACAAGTTCAATGACAGAGTTTCTGAGAGAAGTAAGGTGGAGGAGCCACAGAGGATGACATATGACATCTTCTTCTGGCCTATACATGCAGGCATGCACATGGGACACTGGCACCTCCACACACATGTACATACGCTACACACAACCACATACTACATATACACAGCTAAGGGATAAAAAGAGCATCATTACTTTTGTAATGTGTGCTTTATTTTCAACACTTTTCGAAAATGGTCCCAAAGATAGTCTTTTTATCTTCCTCTTTGATCTTAAGTGACCAACACTTAACAGAAAGGTCAATGTGGAAAGAGTGACAAGTTCTTGAAAACCAGAACCTCTCATACCTTTCTCCAAGTATTTTACTTTAGCAGGCAAATATTGTTCCTGTTCAGGACTGTAGAGCTTTCCGGTTCCAGGCCGGGCTTCACTTGCTCTGTTTAAGCTTCTCACTTGCCTGAAACATCCTGCTTTCCCAGCCTCTGTCCCACCATAGACACACGCAAAGTTGCTGCCAATTGGCATAGGACTGCAAAAGGAAGTAGTTACGGGTTCATTCCGCCTTCCTGTGGCTTATCTAGCATGAGACTTAGGGCTGTGAGAAGCTAAATCCTGTGACTGGACCTAGAGGCAGAGCAGAGGAGTTTTCCAGGACAGAGGTGTGTCTGGAAGAGAGAAGGGAGTTGGAGTGTCCCCTACACCTGTAGCCATGAGAGCAGAATTGATGAGACGGAATTGATGAAACAGGCAGGGCAGTACGAAGCTTGGGAACCAATTAGACCAGCCCAGATCCAGAGTGGGAAAACTGGCAAAGCGTCCAACTCTCTAGGGCATGGATAGGGAACAGGAAACAGAAGAATAATATTGACCAAGGGAAACAAAGGACTATTTATAAACGCTCACCCAGAACGTTCCTAGGCAGTGTGTGTGCATTGGGGTAAGCATGGCTGACACTGTAGCTATGGAGAATATCTGATCTTATTCTTTACCAAGAAAAAAAAAGTCAGACATGGAATTTTCAAAGTGAGATGAAAGAAACATGCTTTAGAACAGGTCCCTCCCAGCCGAGTGATCAGAACACTTAACGCACCACATCTTGAAGCGCACCCCTTCCACACGCCATAAAGACAATCAAGATAAAGACATCATCTTACACAGTCCCAACTCCCCCCGCAAAAAGGGAGTGTCCCCTGAGACACACTATCTTTTGTTACACTGAAGAGGAAAATGTGCGTTGACTCCCTAGAAACATCAAATACCACAGCTGGATGTCACTGGCCTACACTAGCTGCCCCAACTTACTGACGAAAGAACAGAGGCTCCACAGCTTGTGAGTCACAGAACTGGGCCCAGAACGCACATGGCCTTGAGCCAAGCTATTTTCATTTCTACTTCAAAAATGGCAGCCAGAAAACCCTGCAAGAAATCCCCACAATCCAAAAATAGAATACCGCACATAATTGAATATATATGCACCATTGTGTTCAGGGATGAATTTTGTGGGCATTCTCTCCTAAAAGAAAAGACGCATCTTCCCCATATCTCTAGTAGCCATAAGCTCTTGGTACAAGAGTGGGCTAAAGGAATATGTGATCATTACTAAGTCAACTTTCGCCAGAGGCACAACTGAAATAACCTGGGTTGCTTGGAGACCTGTGGGGAAGAACTGCTCATTGACCTGCACGACCAGAGGTGAATGCCACAATCCAGGTTCCATGGAGACAACAGTGTTAGCTCCACTGACATCAGCCTAGCATGTGTTTCAGCTTCTGAGGAGCATCTAATAGTGTGATATACTATTTTCTATTTTAAGATGCTCTTGTAGAGCTGGAGTGATGGCTCGGTGGGACTGGGGAGATGGCTCAGTGGTTAAAGGAGCTTGCTTGCAAAGCCTGCCTGCCACCCACATAAAGCCAGACAGACATTCACTTGCAGCTGCAAAACACCCTGGAATGCATGCACACACACACACACACACACACACACAAATGAAAATAAAATAAAATTTTAATAAAAAGATGTCTTTCCACCCTGACCCCACTGAGTTAACAATGTTTCACAAGGGAAGCCAAAAGGATATATGAGGCCAGGAAGGGAGTGAGGACTCATCACTAAGAATAGTCAGACTGATGGGGGTCATTGTCAAGAAACACTGACACTACTTATTATATCTAGGCTAGCAGAGAAGGCAGGACCAAAGGCAAGAGTCTTCAGAACCAGAGAGCCGGCATTTTGACAAAATGGGACCATAGGGAGACATGCACATGGCCCAAGACAGGCTGAATCTTCATGCAGACGATTCCCTTCAAATCTTTCTGTTTCGAAGGACAGATCAGATTTTCCAGCCCACTTGGAGGCTCTTAATGTAGAAGAGCTGTGTTCTCAGCTACAAAGTCCTTCACTGGACCTTATCTTCCAAGAACTGACTGCCCCCTCTGACTTAGCCACCACAATCCAGGGGAGCCCAAAAGTTAGGAGATGCCTAGAGCTCACTGGGGGTGTGTACATTTGAAGTTATTGGGACAAATTATTTATTCTCAGTTTTTCCAAAACCAGTTTTCTTCCCATTTCCCCGTCCAAGTAAACTCCACTTGACTCATAATTCCACAGGGTTGGAAAATGTTCCTCTGAGCCAGAGAATCCCAGTTGTGCTCACAGCTGGATGTAATTGTCCCTGGCTGGCAGGAGGGGAGTAGCCAGGAATGTGGGTGACCCAGATGCTGCTCGTCTCTCCCCGTCCCCAACTTCATTTGCTCACCCACGGAAGAGTGACCTCTTTGCCTCATTACTCACGATCCACTCGACTTACTGTCCATCCTTGAAAGGACCTCTCTGGGGTTAAGTTATTCTGGAAATATGTTTGATGCTGGGGCTCGGGAAGGTGAGTTAAAAATAAATGGGGTTGTTTTCATGGGTGAACCTATGGCCCCACAGAACCTCAAACACCTCTGTCTGGAAAAAGGGTCTCTCTCCACATCACTGCCATAGGTCACTGACAGCAGTACAGTCTCCTATTAGTGAACACAGAGCTAATGCATTTTGACTACCATTTTGTCAAAATGGTGCAAACACATCCCAACTCAATTTGGAAAACACCTATATTAAATTCTCAAAGAACCCTAAGTATCATACAGCTTAGTCTTTTCTGAGCCATAACATGTAACTGCACCATTTGGGATATTTAAAGAATTTGTTCCATTAATGAAAGGGCTTTGGGCACAAATATACCAAACCTACAGATAATTTTTCTTCAGGAAATCATAAATTGTTTGATAGATTTATGTGTTATGAGGACTTGATTTTTGAAGCCATGTTGGATATATTGATAAAGGGTTGTTTTGTTTTGTTTTGTTTTGTTTTGTTTTGTTTTGTTTTGTTTTGTTTTGTTTTGTTTTGTTTTGTTTTGTTTTTTGAGGTAGGATCTCGTCCTAGCCCAGGCTGACCTGGGATTCACTATGTAGTCTCAGGCTGGCCCTGAACTCACACCAATCCTTCTACCTCAGCCTTATGAGTGCTGGGATTAAAGGTATATGCCACCACACCTGGCAGAGAGAAAGAGAGAGAGAAGGAGAATTGTAGGGCCTCTAGCCACTGCAACAAACCCCAGAAGCATGAGCCATTTTGTGCATCTGGCTTTACGTGGGTGCTAGAGAATTGAACTCAGGTCATTAGGCTTTGCAAGAAATCCCCTTAACCACTGAGCCATCCCTCCAGCCCAAGAGTTTTGAGACAGATTTTAGCACAGGCGCAGAGTCTAAGGGGCCTAAGAAAAGGTTAGCATTATGCATACCAAACAAGGATTGGTGTGGGCTTTTCAAGCAAGAGAACCGCTACGTGTTTCAATTTCCAGTTCCTTAACAACCACAAAATAAATTATAAAATCAACAGAGACCAAACAATAAAGCCTGATAACAGCCACTTAGACACAAGGAGTAAGCTCAGAAATCCTGCCTTCATCAAGTCCTCAGCATAGTCAGGCAAAGAGGCAAGAGAACTGAAAATCCATGTACAGCGGGTGTTAGCACAAGCATTGAATTTTGGGGTTACCTCATTCTATTCATGTTATCTAAGTAAACCCCATTTCTGCCATGAACTTGCTGCATGACCTTGGGCAAGTCATTTCAGTTCTCCTACCCTGGTTTCTTCGATACAAATATAAGCATTTTGTGCTGTCCAAATTAGCTCTAAGAATCTAGGTCTTTCCAAACTTCAGACACCCCAGTCAACCTCCTACTGAACTTCTGAAGTTCTCATCATGAATGTTGACTTACCTTGTATGGTGTGGGAAACCAGCCAGGGTACATGCTTACACTGACAAGACACTGGTTAAGTCAGGAGGCAGAACCCACCTGCAGCTAATGAACTATGAATGGTCTGAAACTGGGAATGAGTGTTGGCTGGACCTGGTTCTTCTCTGGCTTTTCCCAAGTGTTCATCACACAATGTCTCTTTCCCAATACAGATACTATAACAGACTTGTCCGCAGCCTTCTGGAATGTGATGCTGACACAGTTGTCACAATCAGAGACAGCCTGATGGAGAAAATTGGACCCAACATGGCCAACCTCTTCCACATCCTGCAGACGGACCAATGTGCCCATGCACACCCGAGAGCTGACTTCAACAGGAGGCGCACCAACGAGCCACAGAAGCTGAAAGTCCTCCTCAGGAACCTCCGAGGTGAGGGGGACGCTCCCTCCCACATCAAACGCACCTCCCATGAGAGTTCATAACCAGGGAGAGGTATTCCCAGCCTCCCCAAACTAATAACATTTTAGGAGTGTTGACACACCAACTTTGAGTGTACTGTGCCTGGTTTGATCTTTTTTTTTTTCTTAAGTAGTTCCTATTTTCTATCCCCCTTAAAGAAACTGCATGAAACTAAGCTTCTGTAATCAGTACCCCAACATTCTGCAGTGGCAGCATTCCCACAAACAGAATCCACGTGATCATTCTGCCTCTCTTCCCGAGAACGTACCCTCTTTCATCCCATTCCTCTATGAAGTCTTTTCCTGGCTCTCCACCAACTACCCTCACACACAAAACATTCATGTAACTGCCCCAGTCATTGTAATTTGATGATGTGGAGCCCTTTAGAATGGTTGCCCAGTAGAGTTAGCTGATATGAAACAACTTTATTTAAATGCATGTCTTAAATACTCATAAAGATGTTAAATGGAATTTCGTGTTATGAATCTGTGCTGGCCATGGACGAATATGAATGTCATGTTTGAATTCTTGATCTCTAATGAGCTAGTAGTGTCTTATGGTCTCAGTCCTCCAATGTCTAATTTCCTTTCTGACATACTTACCAAATTGCTCAAACCTGGTCCCTCCTGCCAGACGTTGAGCCAGCATCTTCTTGCATCTAATGAAAAACGAAAACAAAAGCTAACATCTTCGTGTACTGTAACTGCTCAGAGCTTTAAAAGTATCTTTAACAATTGTCTTAAAACCAGAGAATCTTAAGGTCTAACTGTGGAATATAAATAGCTGAAAACTAATGTACTGTACATAAATTCCAGAGGACTCTGCTTAACCAAGCAGTATATAATAACTTTATTGCATATAGATTTAGTTTTGTAACTTAGCTTTATTTTTCTTTTCCTGGGAATGGAATAGCTATCTCACTTCCAGATATCCACAGAAATGCTCCTTGTGGCCTTTTTTTTATAACTAAGGGGTTAGAAGTAGTTTTAACTCAACATCAGAATTTTAAGACGGGCCTATAAAAGATAGAAAAACCCAGCAGGTTTATCTGAAGGACCCCAGGTAAGATGTTAATCTCCCAGCCCACCTTAGCCCAGAGGCTACACTTGACTTAGATGTATGCTGAAGCAGTTCTGTCACATCCAACTGTGAGTTACAGGAACTAAAAAGATCATCCCTTTGGGCTTCGGCCACTGAGTGTGACAAGGCCCACTGTACTGTGGAAGTGACAGTTCTTAACTTAGCACCTTCCATCAGTGCCAGGCACTCTGATAAATGATGATGGGGTGGGAGATTTTTTTTTTCCACTAACCCAATCAGGAATGAGTCAATCAGCCTTTGGGTCTTGAGTCCAGGGGGACTTGGGGCCGAGGGAGGATAAATAACCCTGGGCTGTCCAGCCTTAATAGACTCCTCTTACATTTTTGTCCTGTAGCACGCTGCCTGCCAAAGTAGTCCTGGCAGCTGGATCATCTCTGTAGGATCTTAAAAAAAAAAAAAAATAGAAAAAAAGCAAAAAAAAGAAATATATATATAGAATGAAGGAGCGCATAAGAGCTGGTGGTTTGATCATTTCTACCACGATGTTTACAAGATGGTGACCACCAAAGCCAAACGATTAACCTGTCTATGAACAACAGTAGTTTCTCAGGGTCATTGTCCTTGAACCCAATAGCCCCTTACGAGTGTCACTGCCCACCCAAAGGTCAATGCTAAGAGAGGAAGGAGGAGGAAGGGTAGTTCTGCAGGGGCCCGCTCCAGACTTGCTTGGGTGGAAACTATTGGTGCTTGACTCCCACTAGGCTAAACCCTAGAGTTGACCAAATCGAGCGAAAGGGTCCCTGGGTGGGAGGAGGGAGAGCACCTCTCCAGGAAAATGAAAAGCAATACAACTTTACCATAAAGCCTTTAAAACCACTAACGCGCTGCTCCAGGACCGAGACCAACTGCGGCAGCCCCGGCAGCAGCAGCCCGGGCACACGCGTTGCCGCCTTCGCCCCCACACAGCCTCTCCGCGTGCTGACATCGGATTGTTAAGGGCATTTTTATACTTAGAACTGTCCCATCCCCAGGTCCCAAACAAATGGACACTGCCTTAGCCTCTTGGAAATCAGGTAGAGTGTATTCTAAGCTAGACTCGCCCCTCTTTCCCCCCAACTTCCCGCCCACCCCAGGCAAGGCTGACTTCCTGAATCAGAAAAGCTAATCAAGTATGTGTGTTTTGTCCATCTTTGCAAACCCACGAAGCCGGAACCCAAAGTGACAAAGTAGTTTGTGAGGATTCCTAGCAAAATGCTTATTTAAGTCCAGTAGATTCTCTCTCTCCCTCTCTCTCTTTTCTCTACTTTCTTTTTCTTTTTGCTATGACCTCTTTAAACCGTGGTACCCCCTTCCTGCCCCCACAGTGATATTTATGTATGTATCTATAATACACATATCAACACACACAGAAAGATGCGTTGTGAGCACAGCGTCGCTGGTCTTTTGGTTCTCTCCCCCCTCTCGCTCCCTGGGACTCTTCCTTAAACGTCCAAAGCTTTGCCTTCAGTTTGCCGCCGAGTGGCCCTGGGCTACCTAGACCACTTTGCATGATTTCCTCTGTCGTGATTTGGTTGCACTTTAGACATTTTTGTGCCATTATATTTGCATTATGTATTTATAATTTAAATGATATTTAGGTTTTTGGCTGAGTACTGGAATAAACAGTGAGCATATCTGGTATATGTCATTATTTATTGTTAAATTACATTTTTAAGCTCCATGTGCATATAAAGGTTATGAAACATATCATGGTAATGACAGATGCAAGTTATTTTATTTGCTTATTTTTATAATTAAAGATGCCATAGCATAATATGAAGCCTTTGTGAATTCCTTCTAAGATAATAATAAAGTGTTACATTTTATTGGCTTTTCCCCCCCTACGTCTTTCATTGTTATTCTTTACAGACTTCATAAACAAGAGTTTGTTTAAGAACATAAAGTCACTAGCTGATTCTTTTTCTGTGAGGCATTAATTCCATGACAACATGAAAATGAACGTGGTTTAAATCGACATTTGCCAAATTTGTTTAAGATCAGTGAGTAGTTCCCATGAATCCTCATAATAAAAGTGAAACCTAAAATCCTTCCCAAGGCTGGACAAGGCTTTCAGGGTCCACGGACTGCTCATTCATATAGGGGTAACCCTTCTCTTGGCTTAGTGATCTCTGCATACCAGCTACGCTAGCAGAGTGGAAAGCAGTACTCCTTTCCAGGTCACTTTGTGGAAGATACATCACTTTACTCTCTTACTAGTCTGGAAGTTCCTGGGTGGCAGGTGTGTTCCAAACATAAAGAGAACTCCTTGTTGCTGTAAATGAAGGATTTAGAAAACAACAGAAGGGCTGGGGAGATGGCTCAGTGAGTAAAGTGCTTGACACACAAAAATGAGAACCTGAGTTCAAATCCTCAGCACCTTTGTAAAGTAGCCAGACAAAAAGGAAGGTAGAAAGTAATGGAGGAGGGCTCCTGATGTCTACCTCTGACCTCAACACACACATACATGAGGATGACACACATATACACAAACAAAAAAGATACTTAAAACAGTGGCTAACACAGAGCAAATGCCCTTAGAGGAATATTTATTGGGCAATCAACAAATGTAACTACTGCCATTTACATTCATGCCATCACCACCACTTAGCTTGTACTCCAACCCTCAACATGAGTTTTGGCATATCATTTTGGAAAGAGGAATTTTTTTTCTTACTCTTTTTCCTTTTGTGGATCTCTACCCATTACCATTTAATCAGGGTTTTATGAATTCCAATTATAAAAGAGCAGAGCCTACAAGAAAAATGGAAAATTACACAACGATGACCCTGCTTCCCATCACCAGGCTTAAGAAACAAAATAAGAGATTCCACGGCCTCCTGCAGTGGCCTCCTGTCCACACGCTAACAGCCTGTGACTTTTAAGACATTTTTGAAGAACCATGGCTGCAAGGGGTAGAGTCTTTCATGATACTGATTTTTTTTTTAACTTTCAATCAGCTGTTCCCAAAAGAGATAGCAGAGGCCAGGATGTGATCTATAAGTCTATGCTACATGAGAAGAAAATCAAACAAGTCATTCCTTCTGTAAATTCTACACAAATGTCATAAGGAGCAGGATTCCTGAGTCAGGGATTCTTGGAATTCTTAGAGATCCCCTTAAAGTGATGGGTGTGTCCAGGGTTCCCAGAGCTCTCATTTAATACTGCTTCCAGGAGAAGGTTCTGAGGAGTAAGGTTACAGTTTTGACGATGCCTCTAAATCAGCCCACTACCAGCCACAGCAGAGATGCTGTGGGGTGCAAGCTTGATCATGTCGAGTCCTTTCCTTAATAGGTCCCCATGGCTTGAGAGGTAAAAATCAAGCATCTTGACTTCAAGTGGAAACCCCTTCAAAACATGAAGCCTCTGAAAGCACTCTGAATTCAACTGATAGCATTCCCTCAAAGACACTGTGACCTTTGTCGTCTCATTATTTTCACATATAATCTTCACACAGTCTTATCCTTAAGATCCTTCTCATTCACCAAGTCCATGGCTCCTCCTAGAACCTTCCCCAGAACAGCCATGAATATTGTACTTGCACCACTGATGTTTTTAACCCAAAGCCAGCGCTAAGCATTTGCAAACGGAATGAGAAGAATTTTTTTTTTACACCACCACTAATTAACCCATGACTTTTCCTCCAATACGATAGGAATGCCTTCACAGCAACAGCAAAGTACGCGGGAGGGTGGAGGGTACGTTGCCATGGTGGTTAGATATGTTGAGGGCACGGAAGGTATGTTACCCCAGTGGGTACAGCATACTAGGGAAAGAAAGGTATGTTGCCATGGTATGTAGAGTTGCTGGGGAATGGAGGCTGTATTGCAATAGTGAACACGGAAACTAATTCCACCTACTAGTTTCCTGAAATTCATTTCAGGTATCCTCAAGTTTCCAGCTTACAGCAATAATGCATAACATTTTCCCATGCTGCCCATGTTTGTTAAAAGCTATTCCTTTCTCCTACCAATCTGAGCAGCAAACAACTCGTCAACCAACAAGTTTAGGAATTTGCTAAGTCGACACCTGTCATCATACTAGAGAGCTGAGATGGGAAGACAATATGACCCTCTGCAGGTAATTACATCATGTTTCTTGCATTTCCAGTTATGTTATCATGTGGTCATTGTTTAACACTCCTCAGTTCACCAGTTATTCTTCCCTAAGCTCAAGCTCTGCGATGAACCACATCCTCCATGGTCCTTTGACTTTCTTCTCCCAAGAAAGAAATTGAGGGCCAGGACATACATGGCCTAAGCCCTAAGGAGCAATGCTGTAATAACTAACTGAAGCTCAATTATCAACTAAGAACTGAGCACTTCTGTGAACTCAACACTGTTCCCAGGGCCAGCATGGAGCATCGTGGACTCACAACTCATTAATTCCATTCCTTGCCTGTCAATCAAATGCATCTGTGCTCCCCGTCTGTACCTAGGGGTTTATGGCTTCCAGTAAGGACAGAGTGCTATTCTCAACTCTAGCACAATTAAATCACACTGCAGGTGTCCAGTGCTGAAGGAAAACCAGATACAGTATATGTCCCATAAGAGACCGTCATTATTTCCAACACGTGCTCAACATCCTGGAATCAGTTCCAATGAAAGCTTGAGATTTCTTGGAAGCCAGGAATTCCAGGCTATAGCTTCCTCCCTCCACACTGCTGAGCTCCTTTCCTCCCTATCCTTATCCACGGGGAGGATGTTGGGAATAATACTCTAGAAACCTTGCATACCACTGACCCCTCCATGCCTTATGTCCCTCGTCACCAAAGTCACCACCCAGAATGCGAGCCTCTCGGCCGTGTAGCTCCCCACAGCCGGCGCATTGCCGTATTGCTATATGTCACCTCTCAGGATGACTGTCCCCCTATGTTCTCTTCCCTCCAGCGTCTTCCCCTTCCTGGGTAAACGTGTTTGTTTGTTTGTTTCCAAATGTCAAGGTTGGCAGGTGGGTTCTGTGAGTCTCACTTTCCCAATGCTGCTCCACACTGTTTCTGCCACTGCCCTACAACACTTCTGATGGAGTGAAGCATAGGCCACCTCTGCCATGCCCCCATCCTCTCTTTATCACACTGACCCAGACCCAAACACTTTGGAATGATATTGAAAAGACTTGCCTCTTACTCACTGATGAGAACTGTGGGCACATGACTTTCCCTCTCCCTCCAAAGTCCCATGCTAAGTTGAGAAAAGTCAGAATCTTCCTAGGAGTGACTGACCGAGTGCTCAGACACCCAATCAATCACCAGTCCCACCAGCGCCACCAAGTACCCCATATCTACACCCTGGAAGCAGAAGAGACTCTCCAGAATGGCTATACCAGTCTTTTCCTCTAATGGGTCATTGCTCCTGTGGCACCTGTTGAGTATGTTGACTGTAACCCTTCTGTGAAGGTCCTTTAGGTGCAAAGTTTCCTGTTGCAAACACAATTCCCTTATAGCACTCCTGCCCTTTTCTTTGCACTGTACCAGTTATTTAATCTTATGCCTACTTCCAGGACATGGACCCTAAAACATTTTCTTGATTTTCCTCTCCCATCTTGTGACCAGCTTCTTCCTGCTCAGCCTTGAACCCACAGCTGATCAGCTCAACCACACTGCTGCATTGCCCTCAAGTAGCCTGCTTCATCAGTAGCTCATCACACCCGTGCCCAGCCATGGTGTGTGCCTTCTCAGCTAAGGAGGGTGAATCAGAAAGCCTTGACTAGAATTGATTTCACTTAAAATCTGTCAGCTTCAAACTCCACAGGACCAAGAATGCTACCCTGGGAATTTTCTCAGGTTCAGCTCCATTTCCTGCTCTCCATAGCAACCATTATAACCTTCTCCAGTCCAGCCCAACCTCCCACTGAACCACCTTCTTTTCTAATACCCAGCAGAAAATCTTGCCTCCTACTGCACAGACAAAATTTTAAAAAGTCATGTATATGGAATATTCTCAGTTCTCCCCCACTGTACCTATCCACTTTCATCATTGCTATTTCCTTGCCATCAAGTATAAGGTCTCATTCCCTGTGACACTAATACATAACTGAAGCTAGCTAGAGGTCGCTGATAAAGCTATAGATGACTGTAGGCTATAGGCCCCTGATACACAGCCCATACTTGAGTTCTAGATGCCAGTCAGGCAGGATCAACTACATGTAAGTATCCACCATTAGCAACATTCTATCAGTGTGGCCACTTGAATGTAAAATGTCCTCCGTAGTCTCAAGCATTTGGGAGGAAGCCTCCTCTTAGTCCCCAGCTGGTGGAGCCTTTGGGAGGGGGAGCCTTGCTGAAGGAGGTGTCTCTCTGGGGGAGGACCTTGAGGTTCATTAGTCCCGAGCCAGCTCTGTGCTTCCAATTCGTCCTTTCTGCAGATACGTGACAATGCGAGCCTTCCTGCTCCTGCCTTGCTATCCCAACCATGATAAAGCTTCCCCTCAAAACTGTAAGCCAAAACAAACCCTGTCTTCCCACAAGCAGCTTCTGTTTGAGGTGTTTTGTCCAAGCAACTAGAATTAACAGCGACATTGAGCCTCTGTCATCCCTTGAGTCTATACCAGTGGCCTACAGTCTTCGGTTATCCGCACAGCCTAAATCAATTGCTTACGGCCTGTAGTCATCCATACAACCTAGGTCAGAGACTCCAGTCAACCATACAGTTTATATCAAAGATGCACAGTCTCCGGTCACCCCAACAACTTATGTCAGGGATCTACAGCCTGCAGCCATCCCCACAGCCTACATCAGTGACCAACAGATGGCATTCATCATTCAGCCTGTATCAGGAATATATAGCCTACAATCATCCACACAGCTCATTTCAGAGACTTACTACCTACAGTTATCCATACAGTCTTCATCAGGGAACTACAGCCTGCAGTCCTCCTTACAACTTATATCAGGAACCTATAGCTTACAGTTATTCCCACAACCTGTATCAGTGACTTACAGCCTTCAGTCATCCACACTGCCTACATCAGTAACTTACAGCCTATAGTCATCTCTACTGCCTGTAGCAGCAACCCCTTCCACTCCATTTCTGCTCTTCTGGCTATCACCCTTTTTCTCACATTCCTCCACAGCCTGCCTTCTTCAAAGAGATGCACATAGATCAGTGAAACAGAATTTAAAACCCAAGTATGAGTTTGAGTAACTACAGCAACCTGATCATTGACAAAAGGGACAAAAACATTCGCTGGAGCAAAGACAGCATCTTCAGCAATGGTGCTGGAGAAACTAGACAGCCACACATAGAAGACTGAAGTTGGACCCCCTCCTCTCAGCTTACACACAAAAAAAGCAATTTCAAATGGATCGAGGACCTCAAAATAAGACCTGAAACTCTAAATCAACTAAAAGAAAAAGCAGGGAGAACACTCCAAGATATATAGGCATAATGAAAGACTTTCTGAATAAGATTCAAGTAGCTCAGGGAATTAGGCAAACACTCAACAACTGGAACTTCATGGAAAGAAAAGGCTACTGCCTAGATAAGCAATCCAGCAACAGTGTCAGGGCCCAGGAGAGATTGCAGAGGAAAGGGCCCCATGTACACTGCTCTTACTGCCAGTCTGACAACCAGCTCCAGGGTGATGGTGACAGACTCTGTAATCAATCAAAATGGCTCAATGCAGAAATCCACGGGCTATAGAAAACTCAAGACTAAGAGTGCCAACAGGCCTGCCCTGGCTCAGGGTACACTGCGGAAGAGGGCGTGGAAAGATTGCTAAGAGTCACAGAGTGGGTAGGAAAATCTTGAGACACAGTTCCCCTGCTACTCTTCAGGGACTAACTGAGACTTTCATGCCCCACAGTGAATACAATGACACCATTGAGGAGGACCCCCTCCCCAGGGGGGTAATGTGAGCTGAGACAAGGGGATAAAAGAGTATGACCTGTTATATTATATACAAAATACATTTTAAAAAAAGAGATGCCTGTATTTCCTTTCTTTATTTCCTCATCTTCAGTTCAGTCCCCAGCGTTTTAGAATGTGATCCCACCCACACTGAAATGTCTATCAATCAGGTTAAAAGAAAGAAAAAAACCATAAAAACCTCATGGCTAAAATCCAAAAGAGCTTCGTATCCACTTGTCATGTTTTGATTGATCTGTGACACTTTGCATCAATGATCATGTTGTCCTCAAAGACTTTCCAGACCACTTCTTTTTTTCTCTGTGTGTTCCATTTCAGTCGTTACCTCCTCTCCCTGTTGCTTAGATACGGGACTTCCTCAGTTTCCTTCCTGTGCTCATTTTCTTCCCACTTCGTATGCTTTTCCTAGGCATCATTGCCTACCTCTTCCTTTCAAGTGTGTTCTATATGTTAACAATTCTGAAATCCTGTGTTTACCTTGAACAATTCCATGAAGCTTCAGATCCACATATTGAACTAGATGGGGGCTAGACACCCTGATGCACCAAAATCTTCAGAGCAGATCCCCTGACCTCCCTCGCTGTCCACATCTGCTCCTGGTCTGTGTTCCCAAACTCATCAAGTATCCCCATTCACTAGTTTTGATACCTCTCTCCTTCCCCTCAACAAATACTACTGTGACTTTTTTTTCAGCCAGGAATCTTTCATTTCTGTCCATTTATTCACATTCTCGCTGTTTTATTTTGATTTAGTCCCCAGCCTTAAGAGACTCACAATTTTTCTGTCAGATTTTAGGAATCCTATGTCCCTAACCTCAAATCCATCCCCTCTGTTGAGACCACCAGACTCTTTCCGGAGAGTAAAATGTGATTCTATCACTGCACTACTTGAAAACCACCAGTAGCCATTTTAAAATAGCAAAAGGAAGATGCACACCAGAGTTTGGTCAGGGTTGGAGTGTTTCCCGAGGTCTCATGGTGATGGGAGGATCTGTCAAGGGGTTGGTGTTATCAGCATGTGAAATATATTTAAGGAAGTGATCCAAGGAAAAGTCCTTAGGTCATTGGAGATGTGTCCTAGAAAAAGATTACTGTCTTCTCTTCTCTCTCCCTCCTCCCTCTTTCCTTCTCGCTCTCCTTTTTTCTCCTTGCTGGCTTGAAACGTGACTGCTTGCGGCAACATGTGCTCCTGCACCTGCCACCTTCCACTCACCACGAGGTCCTTCCAGAACGAGCTGAGCTGATGTAAGCATCGCACCCTTGAACTTGCAAAGCTGTGAGTTGAGTGAACGTTTCATTTTTATGAGTTGACCACCTCGGGTGTTGCGCTGCAGTAACACAAAGATGACTAATACAGCACATGACACGGAGTGCTTCACATTATCTGGTCACTAATTCCTTTTGAGCCTCATCACTACCTATCCTATTGCTTTAACTTCTGACTTCCAGGCAAATATGTAGTGTGTGTGTTTGTGTGTGTGTGTATAAGCTCATTGAAAATGATAACATAGCACTTAATCACTAAAAGGGGACAAGTTATATGTATATATTGTGATGGTTTGGCTATGAAGCAGGCCCCATAAAGCTTGTATGTTAGGACCAAGTCACCAGCTAGTGGCACAATTTTGAGGTTCTGGAAATTTTAGGAGTGGGATCTATCTCCTGGAAGTAGGTCACTGGGAAGTCCTTACAGATACCTTGTCTCTGGCTGTTTCCTGTATTTCAGTTTGCTTCTCAGAACACAGGAACATTCCAGAGGTTCTCCCCTCATTCACACTCCCTCTATGGGCCCAGAAACAAGAGACCATGGACTGAACCCTCTGAGATTGTGAGCCAAAATAAATCTTTCTCAGATATTTTGGTCACAGCAATGAGAATTCTAACATGCATTAAAAATGCACTTGTAAAAAAAGAGAATGTAGGGCTGGAGAGATGGCTTAGCAGTTAAGGTGTTTGCCTGCAAAGCCAAAGGATGCAAGTATGATTCCCCAGGACCCACATTAGCCAGATTCACAAGGGGCACATGCACCTGGAGTTCGTTTGTGATGGCTACAGGCCCTGACATGCCCACTCTCCACTCTCTCTGTCTCTCTCTATCTCTCTCTGCTTGCAAATAAAGAAGTAAAAATAAAAATTAATTACTTTTAAAAAGAGAGAATGTAGCACAAAGTATATATTCTTTATTTTTTTAAATATATATATATACACACACGAATGTGTGTGTGTATATATGTATATATATATATAATATAAAAATACTAGAAAGTTTTATTTTTAAATGCTGATAATGTTTTTATCTTTGTTTCAGAAAGTTACTTACCATTTTCAGTTTAGGAAGTTTCTTCCAATATTTCTTACAGGGCACTATAGTTTTCTATTAAGACTGTGGGAGGTTGAATGTAAAATGTCCAAGTCATGTGTTTGAATACTTAATCCCCAGCTAATGGTGCTGTTCTGGAAAGTTGCGGAACTTACAGGAGGTGGACGCTTGCTGGAAGAAGTGTGTCAATGGTGGAGAACCTTGAGATTTTATAACCTAGCCCTGCTTTCTTCTTTTCTCTCTCTCTCTTTCTCACTCTCTCTCTTTCTCTCCCCTTCTCCTCCCCCTCCCTTTCCCTCTCTCTACTTACTCTCTGCTGATGACACGACAGGATACTGGCTTCCTGCTCCTGTCATGCGTTCCCTGCCACCATGAGCTTCCTTGAAAAACTGTAGACCAAAAATAAACCCTTTCCTTCCACGAGCTGCTTTTGATTGTGTATCTTGTCCCAAGGAACAAGAAAGAAAGTAATACAAAGACAAAAGGAAAAATTTTAAGAATCATTATTAAAAATAAATGTGTCTTCAACAAATCATTCATATATTATCAGAAAACTATTGTAGCTTGACCTTTAATGATCCAAAACACTGATAAAAAAAAATGTCCTCACCTAGCTGGGCATTGTGGCGCACGCCTTTAATCCCAGCACTTGAGAGGCAGAGGTAGGAGGATCGCCGTGAGTTAGAGGCCAGCCTGAGACTACAGAGTGAATTTCAGGTCAGCCTGGACTAGAGAGTGAGACTCTCCCTCAAAAAAAAAAAAAAAAAGTCCTCACCTTATATATTTGTATCAAAGGCTCTTGAAAGTAGAAAACTATCCTCATATTTGATTGCAAGCTGCATTGTGTACACATTCATTTCTCCAATTCTAATACTCAAGAGATGCAGGTCTATTCTGAGAAACCTGCTGAATTACACAACTCAAGGTCAAGGCATTTCTTTTTTAAAATATTTTTAATATTTTATCTTGTTTATTTATTTATTTGACAGAGAAAGAGGGAGAGAGAGAGAATGGGTATACCAGTGCCTCCAGTCACTGCAAACAAACTCCAAATGCATGTGCCCCCTTGTGCATCTGGCTAATGTGGGTTCTGGAGAGTCAAACCTGGGTCCTTTGAATTTGCAGGCAAATGCCTTAACCACTAAGCCATCCCTCCTGCCTCATTTCTTTTTTATTTCTTTTTACAACAGGCATCACCATTATAGAACTCCTACTAAGTACCAGGCTCTGAAATGATCACAGTCCATGATGAACAATCACCCTCACCACAACAAGTGTTAAGAATTTCTCATCTTTTCTTCAGCTTGAGCAAAAAAGTCCTTCCTACTAGATTAATCCACCCTTCCTTGTAAAAGATGATGAAGCCCTGTGGTTTCCCAGGTAGACACATCCACTCACACCTGGCTTTGCCCCTCCCTCACTCTCTCCTGGGCTCTATTATAACCAAAGGGACATTCTCCAGGTGACAGGTTTCTGCATTTTCTTAGAAGCCAGAGAAAAGAACGGCCAACCGCTCCTGATGAAACCCATTGCTCCTTCTAGTCTATTGAATGATGCACTTCTTCAATCCCCTAAGGAACTCAGAATACCTGGGTTTGCTAGACTCAACATGGGCAAGTAGCAGAGCTGCAAGTGAAAACGATTTACATGAGCCAAAGCCACTCAGTAACTGACCATTGGATACATAAAAACAAGGGTCCCCAACTCCTGAATCCCAGACATGTGGTTTCACAAGTGAGTTCAAGAAGCCAGCTGAAGCCGGGCGTGGTGGTGCACGCTTTTAATCCCAGCAGTTGGGAGGCAGAGGTAGGAGGATCACCATGAGTTCGAGGCCACTCTGAGACTATAGTCCCAGATCAGCCTGGAGGGTGAGACCCTACCTCAAAAAAAAAAAAAAAAAAAACAAACAAGAAGAAGCCAGCTGGACATGGTGGCACACGCGGGGGACAGAAGTAGGACGATCACTGTGAGTTCGAGGCCAGCCTGAGACTAACTAGTGAATTCCAGGTGAGCCTAGGGCAGAGTGAGATCCATCCCTGAATAGGGATGAAGCGGACCATGGAGAACCAGCAAAGTGAGGTCATCACTTGAAGGCTTTCTCCGCCTTAACCTGCGCCTCCATCTTTTAGGAATATTCATGCTCTAACACCAAGAAATAGAAGGGTAAGCCTAGGGCTCGGAGCTCAGTTCCAAGGCTCCTCCCAGCTCTGCCTCACCTCGCCTTCCCTGCGAGAGCCTGTTCTGCCAGCACAGGCCTTTGGCCTGGGGCTCCAGGCGCTGTGGCATTAGTGTGCATAATCCTCAGTCCAATCTCTCTTGAACCTTCTGACCCTTCTCTGCAAACCCTGCCTCATGCCAAAGAAGGCCAAGTCTTATCATCCCCACTGCCCACTCCTTCCTCCGGCTTGCTGCCCTGCTTCCCTGTGCTCCTGGAAGAGCAATACGTTATGTAACGCAACTGGGTTTTCTGAAGCTTGTCTGAACAGCAGCCTCAGTACACTCAGATAGTGGAAATGATCTCCCTGTAAAATAAATCCGCGGGGCCACTTAACAGAGTAGCTGCAGGGGCCTGGCAGGGAGCCGGCGTCTCTTGCTGCCAAAAGCTGGTTTTCCTTTATCTCTCCTTCCATGCCACTTTCTTTTCATTTCAGGTTAATGCTTCCAGGATTTTTGAAACAGGTGACTCGAGCCATGCTCATAAAGCAAGGTGTGATAGCATCTTCTATGATTTCAAATGCCAAATACTGAAGAGAAGAAGCAGGGAAAACACTTTTAAATGACCACATCCTCTTAATAACATTCCAGGGGAGAGAGACTGCTTATCTTGATTTTAATTTTTCAGGCTTCTTTCATCTCTTCCTTTAAAAACATAGCTCAGAGAAAGATCACCCATGAAGTACTTATCAGAAAGGCATTGCTAACGTTTAGTGGAAGAGACTGTGGGTGGCGGGGAGTTCTGACAGTGGGGCCTGGTGAGAATACGCTTTTGGACCTTGGAAACCCAGGCACGGACACAACCACGGACTTGAACCAACCTGAACTTTAAGGTAAGGGCAGCAAAGCAGAGCCCAGCGGGCGCCTCCGTGTGGCCTCTGAGGCGGGCTACTCGTGTGAGATGTGTGTGCAGGACAGGGAGTAAAAGTTGAGCTTGCTGACGAAGTTAAACTGTTTTTAGTCTCCAAGGAAGCTCTGGGTTTAGACAAGTCCTCCTGGCCTGGCCTGAAACCTGTGACTTTAAGTGTCTATTGGACAATAAGGCAATATTACCCTCTGTGGGAAAGTCAGACTTGCAGAACTGTTAAGTATTGCCAGGGCTGCTTAGGGAATGTGGTCCAGGCACCACCTGTACTAGAAGCACCTGGAGGTCTAGATGGTCTCTAGGCTATCCATTTCATCTGCTCCTCATCACCCCATCACCCCAACATCTTCCCTAACCAACCTGCCAAGCCAGAACCCAGCAAGGCCTTTCTGGCAGAGGCTGTCTGGTCATGTAGGCCAATAGAGTTTGGCCTCTAAAAGTTCTGAATCTAGGCACTCAGCTGAAATTCATGGTCAAAAATCCTGAACATGGGCTGGAGAGATGCCTTAGCATTTAAGGCACTTGCCTGCAAAAAACCTAAGGACCCATGTTCAACCCTCCAGATCCCACGTCAGCCATACGCACAAAGGTGAGGCAAGTGCCAGGTCACACATGCCCAATAGGTAACAAAAGCATCTGGAGTTTGATTGCAATGGTTGAGGCCCTAGCACACCAATTCTCTCTCTCTCTCTCTCTCTCTCTCTCTCTCTCTCTCTCTCTGTTACTCACTCACACACTCTCTCTAAAATAATGCTTCCCTTTTTCAGAGGGATGCAGGACCTGAGGAGAGAATCAGCTCATCACATTTCACCTTCACCAGGGCCCCAGCTGAAACCATAGAGGAACTGGGGAGATGAGTAAGAATGCTGCTTTCTTGGTGAACTTGATATCAGCACAACGGTGAAGGAGATAGACACAGAGGACACTCAACTCCTACCAACCAGAGATATAGAGATACAGAGACACAGAGGCTCCCAAGAGCCCATCACTGAAGTAGACCTAAAACAAACCCAACATGGCTCAGGCAAATTCACAGAAGAGGGGGCGGAGAGATTGTTAGAGCCACAAGTTGGGACATTACGCACAGAGACATCGCCTCTTCCGCATTACTGATGGCTACCACCACAATGCACCACCCACAATCCCCATGGGGATAACCAGCATCCCCAGTGAGGAGGGTTCCTTTGGAGGAGGGAGCCAGGGATGAGGGTAAGGATGATAACAAAATGTGTTGTTTTCATACTGAGTATGCCCATAATTAATAAAAATAATTAAATAAATAGTTAAAAACATCTTGAACATTCAGTGTCAAAGACACAAGTACTGAGCCATGACCAGTAGCATTTTCAGTCTTGAAAGACAACAAGGAGGATCTTGGAGAGGCTTCTAGATCACATGTGTTAACATGTTAGACCGGGACCAATCCCTCCATCTTGTAAGCAGAGGTTCGAGCCCATAGATAGGAATCCTGAACCATTGATCAGAACCTAGACAGAGCAGCCAGTCAACACATGTGTAAAGAGCTGTGCTTAGCAGCAAGCATTAACAAGGAGGGTCTAATGGGAGGGGGTAGATCACAGATGAGCCTAAATAATGGTACCAAACTGCCTGTATTCACTGAAATGAAAACTAATAAATTAAATTAAAAAAAAAAAAAGATGAACATGATGTGAGAAGAAGGTCTTTCTGCCAAAGGGGTTAGGATAAGGTTCTTTGGTCCACAAGCTGAAACATGTTCATAGATGTTCATCTGATTAATAGGAGCAAATGGGGCTGCAGATATGGCTTAGTGATTAAAGCACTTTCCTACAAAGCCAAAGGACCCAGGTTTGATTCCCCAGGTCCCACGTAAGCTGGATGCACAAGGTGGAGCGTGCATCTGGAGTTTATTTACAGTGGCTAGAGGCCATGGGGCACCCATTCTCTCTCTCTCTCTCTCTCTCTCAAACTCTCTGTCTCTCTCCTCTCTCTCCCTCTCTCTCTCTCTCTCTCTCTCTCTCTCTCTCTCTCTCTCTCTCTCTCTCTCTGTTTCTCTAATAAATAATACTTTAAAAATAGGAACAAATGACTGAGGAGAGATCCAGGCTGCTACAAGACTCAAGGCAACACAAGTTTCTACAACAATGCCTTGTGCTGCATACACAAGATCACCACAGGATGGAGGATAAGAATAAGAGATCTGAGTACTTGGGAGGAGGGATCGCATCCCTTTCTATCCCCAGACTGTCTTTTGTTGTTGTCGTTGTTAACATTTTATTTATTTTTATTTATTTTATTAGAGGCAGAGAGAGAGAGAGAGAATGGGTGTGCCAGGGCCTCCAGCCACTGCAAACAAACTCCAGACGCATGCGCCCCCTGGACCTGGAGAATCTAACCGGGATCCTTAGGCAAATGCCATAACCGCTAAGCCATCTCTCCAGCCCCAGACTTTTTTTTTTTTTTTTTTGCTTGTGAGTATTTGTTGGGGGGGGGCAATGTACATGCCCTCGTAATGCCCCATGAGATCATCGTGGCAGGGGGCACTCACCCACGTGGACAGACCAGAACTTCACATGTCCCACTCCGTCATTCTTCCGCCCATTCTCATTTTGAGCAGAAGTCTCTTACCCCGTAGCTTACTATTTTTCACGAACCAGGGAGATTCCCTTGTCTCTGATGCCCATCTGTGAGACTGGGTTAGAGGCACTAGTGGCCACATCTAGCTTTTTACTGGGATCTGGCAACTCAAACTCGGGCACTTTGCAGCCCCTCAGGCCCTCATGCTTGCACAGGAAGCACACTTAGCCTTTAAGCTATCTCCCCAGCCCTTTTTAAAAGTTACTTGTGGGGCTGGAGAGATGGCTTAGCGGTTAAGCGCTTGCCTGTGAAGCCTAAGGACCCCGGTTCGAGGCTCGGTTCCCCAGGTCCCACGTTAGCCAGATGCACAAGGGGGCGCACGCGTCTGGAGTTCGTTTGCAGAGGCTGGAGGCCCTGGCGCGCCCACTCTCTCTCTTTCCCTCTATCTGTCTTTCTCTCTGTCTCTGTCGCTCTCAAATAAATAAATAAAAAAATTTTTAAAAATAAATAAATAAAAAATAAAAGTTATTTGTGCACACCCATGCAAATGTGCACGTGCAGCCGTGCTGGGGTCTCTTGCCTCTGCAAACATCAGACTCGTGTGTCACGTTGTGTCTGACTTTGCGTGGTTAATGAGGAATTGCGAAGCAGGCTTTGCAAGCGAGTGTCTTTAACCGCTGAGCCATCTCCCCTGGTCCCAGATTGAGGTTTAACAATTGGAGAAAAAAAAAAAAAAAAACTCACTAGCGCAGTGTGCAAGTCCTGTCGTCCAGACATCCCACCCTGCCCAGGGGCTTGCACGTCTGTCAGGAGGAAGTTTTGTTCCTCAGCTTTGAGCAACTGGCCACACAAGGGACGAGAACGGAAAGGAGAACCTTTTCCTCTCTGCCTCTTCCTGCTGCTTCCCTGCCTACGCCAGCGCTGCCCGCAGGAAATGATGGAAAATTAGCATTGCTTGAGAACATGCAGGACCACTGTGCTGACGGCTTTCAGATTCGCTAGCAGACCCAAGAACACTGCAAAGTGCACTGTGATGTGCCCATCTTGCAGGTAAGAAAGTCAAGGTCGATGTGGGAACTTTTTACATTTTTGTGAGTCCCGGAGCCCACTCATAGTTTGAACTCATTTCTGCTCAACTCCAAAGCCATACTTTGCCTATGACACCACACCGTATTCCTTACCCGTGGACCTCCCCTCGCCACTCCAGAGTTCTGCTCTAACTTGATTGAGGTCACCCTAACCTCAAGTCCCAGTTCAGTGCCTATCACTGTAGGAAACTTCTCAGCCTGTGTTTGCTCTTTTTTCTGAGCATAGGCAGGGGGAGGAGGCAAGGGGATCAAAGTTAAGACCAAGATAGATAAAAACCAGAGAGGGTACAAAGTCAGGATGCTCAGAATGAACATGGACATCAGAATACAGTTAAGACACCCAAAATAAAGCAGGTCCAAAGACCAATTAACAAGCAAGGCAAAAAAATAAAATCAATGGGTGGGAGAGATGGCTTGACAGTTAAGATGCTTGTCTGTGAAGCCTGAGGAACCATGTTTGACTCTCCAGATCCCACATAAGCCAGATGCACAAAGGTGAGGCAGGTGCAAGATCACACGTGCCCACTAGGTGGTGCAGGCGTCTGGAGTTCAATTTCAGTGGCTAAGGCCCTGGTGTGCCAATTCTCTCTCTCTCTCTTTCCCAATCTCTCTCTCTCTCTCTCTCTCTCAAACAAACTAAAAATAATTGTGCTTGGCAGAAAATGAGGATAGGAAGAGTCCATAGGTCCATGCAGGGTTTGAGATGGTCAGAGATGGCAGTGGACCAGGCCTGGAGCAGATGTCCACTGGCCAGAGTCACTGAGGCTGCCTTTGAAGAGGAGGGCTCCTTGTCACGGGGGTGCTATTACCCCAACCCCCGAACCCAGAATCAGACACCATAATTTCAGTGAGCAACCCTCGCCCAGAGACAGAACAATATTCACCTTTACAACACAATTTTAGGAGCCCTGGGTATCACACTGCCAGTCTCCAAAGTGCCGCTGACATCACCACCTCACTGATGCCCAAAATGCCTTTGGTTGGGGAACAGAACAGAAAGAACCTTTCACCCACTCTGTCTTGCCTTCATCAGCACCATTCCAGTCATGCCTTCCTGTTCCTCCAGGGAAAACTATAATGATGCATAAGTGTACCAACAGTCTGCGAAACCTAACTGAAGGAGAAAATGTGCATGTTTATACACACACACACACACTCACACCAATTATATGAACAGCTGACAGTAAGCCTGTAAGTCTAGAGATGTCAGTACTGCTCTTGGCTGTCAGGATTTTTTCTCTGTGATGTTTGATAAGTGCCTAAACTTTTCTGTACTTTCATTAGTTCATGGACAGTACCTCTAATCCTTGTCTCACAAGAATGCTGTGAAAATTAATGAGCATGTAAAAAAAAAATCTAAACAAAACTGACGTGAAAGCCCTTTGTATACCCTAGAGATGCTATAAACGCCAGGTGACCCAACTTAGAATACACATCTGTGTTTGCATTTACAAGAGGAAACAAGAACACTCAGCTTTACAAAGCCAAGTGGAAAACAGGACTTTCTAAGGGTATGAAAATTATGTTAATGACTGAGCTTAACATTTAAATATTCAATGTTTACTGAAGGCCTACACTGTGCTAGGTGTTGTGCTGAGCTCATATTATCTAACTAAAGTCACAGAGTAATCCATTCGGTGACTTCCTCCTAGTTCCCGCACTGCCTCGCTTCTTGCCCATTTTTCTCTCTATTTAACCTCCTTCAACAAGGATGTACACCCCATAGCATGCTTAATGGCTCTCAGCATTAAATGCAAGAAATAAGCGAAAACAAAGCTTGGCAGCACATGTAAGGAAGGAGGCTCAGAAATCGTCTAAGTGGGGTTTGTGGAGATTGCTCAGTAGGTCAAGTGCTTGCTATTTAAGCATAGGGACCTGAGTTCAGATCCCTAGCAACCATGTGAAATGCCAACCATGGTGGCATGCCTATTTAATCATAGCACTGGGGAGGCAGAGACAGGAAAGCCTTTGGGCTCACTGGCTAGCTAGACCAGCCAAAATGGTGAGCTCTAAGTTCAATGAGAGATTTTGTCTCAATACATAAGGTGGAGAGCAATCCAGTAAGACACCTGATGTCAACCTCTGGCCTCCATTCACATGTACACATGCACACATACTTGAGTATATACACACACATATGAACGTTCATACATATATGCACTTACCACACACACACACACACACACACACACACACACACACACACACACACAAAGAAAGAAATCTGGTCTGGAGAGATGGCTTAGCAGTTAAGGCACTTAACTGCAAAGCCAAAGGACCCAGGTTCAATTCCCCAGGACCCATGTAAGCCAGATGCACAAGGTGGTACATACATCAGGAGTTCATTTACAGTGGCTGAAGGCCCTGGTGTGCCCATTCTCTCTCCCTCTCTCTCTCTCTCTCTCTCTCTCTCTCTCTCTCTCTCTCTCTCTCTCTCTCACTCTCTCCCTCTCTTTCCCTCTTTCTCTCAAGTAAATAAGTAAGGGGCTGAAGAGATGGATTAGCAGTTAAGGCATTTGACTGCAAAGCCAAAAGAAAACCGGTTCAATTCCCCAAGACCCACATAAGCCAGATGCACCGGAGGGGCACATGCATCTGGAGTTTGTTTGCAGTGGCTGAAGACCCTGATGCACCCATTCTCTCCCTCTCTCTTTCTCTCTCTCAGATAAATAAATTAATTAATTAAAAATAAATAAATAAATAAAATTTAAAAATAAAGGAGTTTCCTCCCTAGATCTGTATTTAAAAAAAAAGAAAGAAATCTAAGTTTCATTAATTCTAAAGACAATTCATAAGACAAATTATGAAACTAACAAATCAATAGGAAAATAGCATGTGATAGATGAAATTCTTATTTACAACTCACTGCCACTGGGTTCATTCTAGTCATGACGGCCATTTCCCATTTGACAGAATTCCACGTCAGCTACAGAAAGGTGCACCCACCACCTGGAACCAGATGTCCTCTGGTCCTTTCATGCTGTACAGCCGTGAACAGGTCACCTCTCTCCTCCATAAAATCCAGTAGCTTTGAATGGAAATGGTAAGACCCCATAAATAACCAACTAGCATTCCCTTCAACTCCAAAGTCCCACAGCTCCATGAAGGCACCTTGGAAGTGTCATCCACAAGTGTAAATTGCCATGTCAGTTCTCTCCTGTGTCTAATGTATCTATCATTAGGAAGGAGAAATACTAAAAGGGCCTCTCACCTGACTCTTAAGTTCCGCTCTCTGCTGCCTGACAGCTCAGCAACCCGATGATTCACACACCAGGCTCCAGAGGGAGCAATCGCCTCCCAGCCCCAGGGTGGGTCACTGACCCCCAACTTCCTGCAGCCCACGTGGTATCCACCTGTTTCCTCTTTCTCAGCCATGCAGTCCTCAAGACACTGCCTCAAGTCCAGAAGCAGACAGGAATTCGGTCCTCTGTCCTGAGCCTAAAGGCAAGCTGGGTTTAGGTTCACCTTTCGGGATGGAGCTGGGATCTCCCTTGGCAGCCTCCAGAGCTAAGCCTGAGACCACTGGGGCTCCTCCAAGCCACCTGCAGACTCATTCCTGCTCTCAGCCAGGAAGTGCATGATATTGGGAGGAGAGGGGAGGGCATATTATTCTCACACAAGAAAGGAACGGGCAGAAGAGGTCAAAAATCCAAAATGCGAGCATCTGCAGTGTCAAGTTCACCTATGAAATTTAAAGAAAACAGGCAGCTTCCTACAGGTGAGATTTTTAAAAACACCAAAAAGCCCTACCCAAGCTGCCTTCTCCACAAACCTTCATGGATAGCTGATAGATAGATACTAGAGAGAGGGAGGGAAAGAGAGAAGGCATGGGCGTGCAAGCGCCTCTTGTCCTGCAAACAAACTCCAGATGCATAACACCACTTTGTGCATCTGGCTTTACTTGGGTACCAGGGAATTGAACCCCAGGCCCACAGGCTTTGCAAGCATGTGTCTTTTACTGCTGAGCCATCTCCCCAGCTTTCCACAAACCTAATGCCTAAAATTCAAGTGCTGTGTCTGCTCACAGGCTTCCGGTCTTTGTGGTCATTTGACATGGCACAGGCTGAGGTGAGTCCTGTTTGCAGAAATATCTGCTTCTGTGATAGGTTCTGAGATAGGAACTAAAAGCTAAGGTGCATGAAGATGTCACCATTGACAGAACATGTCCAGGAGAGGAGACCAGAGCATGTTGGAGAGTGTCCGTACTGTCCTGTGACCCTTCCACAAATCATGGGACCCAAAACCACAAGTAAAAAGGTTAAGCATGTTGGCTTCACTCAAAGGCACTGCCTTAGGCTTTCTAGACTTTTCTGGCCCTTATTTTCTCGTGTGTGTGTGTGTGTGTGTGTGTGTTGGAGGAGGACAGGTAATGTGTGGGAATACATATATGTAGTATAGTGAATGCACATGTGTGTTCAGGTGTGTGCACATATGTGCAGATGCCAGAGGAAGGTGATGTCAGGTGTCCTCCACTGCTCTTCCACCTTAGTCACCGAAGTCAGAGTCTCAGGCCGAACCTGGCGATGCTGCTGTCTCCATCCCCCTTACAACTGGGGCTTCAGGTGCGTACAACCGTACCCAGCTTTTACATGGGAGCTAGGCCATCTCTCAGGCCCTCACACTTGCCAGCAAGAGCGCTAACCCACCAAGCATCTCCCCAGTCCAAGACGGCTGATCTCGATTGTATACTTGATTGTCCTGGGAGACATGGAGGAGATGGGGAAAGCTCCCTGTGAGGAACCAGCACACGGGAATGGCATGTAGGACAACAGAGGAGAAAAGACCCACCCTGAATGCACGCAGCACAGTCCGGTGGCTGGAGACCTGAGTGGAACAAAGGCGGAAGAGAGAGAAAGCCAGCCCCTGCCTTCATTGTTCTCTATCAGTTATCTGCTGCCACTCTCTGGGAACATCGGACTCCAGCTTCTTCAACCCCTCGACTTGGAGTCACACCAGTGACTCTTCAGAGAAACTCTCGGCCATTGGTCCGAGCAGATCATTGGTCCCCTTGTTCTGAGGGTCCCAGCTCCTTGGACTGAGCTGCCAAGTTTCCCAGATCCCTGTACCCAGCCATTGGCAGACTACCCAGCTTCTCTGATTTTGTTCTGATTTTGATTAGGCCGATTTAATTAGTCAGATAGGTAGATAGATAGATGTCCATCCTTAACACTTTTTATGTTGTATGTCTCTGAAAATCTGGTGAATGCTATCAACTCCCTCTGAGTACACAGTAGAGACATTAGGTTAAGAACCCCTGGAATAAACGATTTCTAAAATAAGAATTTAATCCTAACACTATATAAACATACACATGTGAAGCCAATTAAGAAAATAAGACACTCGATGGGGAAATAATATCCATCTGTTATATAATGCTCTCTCTGGGAATCTTCACATTTTAAAATAACCTCTTTCTAGGTAACAAATGCATCTGTTCCAAAGCAATCCCAGTTCTGTGCTCTTTTCTATTTTGTCCATGCTGGCCACTCCCTCCCCCCCCCCCCCAGGTGACAAAGACATCCTCATCATCTAACAGCCTAAAGGAAATGTGTACTACAGACAGGGATGCCAGGAACCCTGGGCTAGCATGAGGGCCAGCACCCTTGAGATCACTTAGATATCAAAGTGAAGGCAGAGACTGGGAAGAATTCTGCTTGGAGAGCAGTGGTAACTTAAGGGATCAGGACTTTGCCCCATCCTCAACATGACTCCGCTCCTAATCTCATCACACTGCGTCGTTCCCAATCTGCCCAGCCTCGCAGAGCAAAATGAAACATCAGAAAGTACAAAAGCCAAGGAGTATTGGGTTTTGTCCTGGCTACTACATTTAACTTCTCAGAGTCCCAGGGGCCCTACCTAACTCCAGGGTTATTTAATACCAAGAGAAATTTGGGAGGGGGGGACATCATTTTCTCCTAAAAATTTTAGGAGCATTTTCAGAATACTTTTACAATAATGTGATGTGGTTAGAATGATGGAAACATATCATGTGAGAAAAAAAAAAAATCAAGCTTTTCATCCCATTTAAAATCAAGCTGCTTTTCTATCATGGGAGGAACCCCAGATTTCTTAGCTTGTCATTCAAGATGCTTCCCCAGGCTGGACTCCCTAAGAGCTCGACATGGAAAACGTAATATATTAGAATGCAAATGGACATCTGATGTTTCACATTTCTTTTCATTTTCCTCAGGATCCAGGCCAATTACAAAAAAATCTCCAACTTCATCAGCCTTTTATTTCCATCCTTCGCTCAAATTAACTGATAAGAATTCGTTCCTGCTAGAAGCAACAGAGGATCATGTAAGCTACAAAAATCAACCAACCAGGCAACATGTGGCACACGGGCTGTAGAGGTTATCAACTGTTCTCTGATTGGATACGAGGCCAGTTCAGTGGGAGGGAATTCAT
Organism: Jaculus jaculus; assembly: GCF_020740685.1. Taxonomy (NCBI): domain Eukaryota; kingdom Metazoa; phylum Chordata; class Mammalia; order Rodentia; family Dipodidae; genus Jaculus; species Jaculus jaculus. The sequence goes on along the minus strand of NC_059113.1, from coordinate 14,457,658 downwards.
AGCTGGTTCTGAGAACCCATCAAAAAAAGAGTGGCAGCTGCCAAAATGAAGTTCAATCCCTTTGTGACTTCTGACAGAAGCAAGAACTGTAAAAGGCCTTTCAATGCACCTTCCCACATCTGGAGGAAGACTATGTCTTCCCCTTTTTCCAAAGAGCTGAGACAGAGGTACAGTGTTCGTTCCTATCTGAAAGGATGATGAAGTTCAGGTGGTACGAGGACACTATGAAGGTCAGCAGACTGGCAAAGTAGTCCAGGTGTACAGGAAGAAATATGTCATCTACATTGAACGGGTGCAGAAGGAAAAGGCTAATGGCACAACTGTCCATGTGGGCATCCACCCCAGCAAGGTGGTGATCACCAGGCTAAAACTGGATAAAGATCGCAAGAAGATCCTGGAACAGAAAGCCAAATCTCGCCAAGTAGGAAAGGAGAAGGGCAAGTACAAGGAGGAAGCACTTGAGAAGACGCAGGAGTGGAGCCGTCTTGTGTACAGCTTTCCCTGAACACTTAAGATTCAATGATCCTGGCCATTAAAAAAAAAAAAAAAAAGTCTTCTAAACCAGGCGTAGTGGCGCACACCTTTAATCCCAGCACTTGGGAGGCAGAGGTAGGAGGATCGCAGTGAGTTCAAGGCCAACCTGAGACTACATAGTGAATTCCAGGCCAGCCTGAGCTAGAGTGAGACCCTACCTCGAAAAACCAAAATATAAAAAAAAAAAAATTTAAGTCTTCTAAATGTCTAAGTTTAGCTGTCCCCTTTGATCCATGCTGCTCTCACTCTTGGCTAAAGAATCTGCTTTTTACAGATGGCAGTGAATGCTAGGGACACCAAGATTCATCATTATGACAAGAAAAGAAAGCTAACTGTCTGGCAAAAGGTGGGTCATCTTTATCACATCTGCCAGAAGCCAGGAAACATTACAGAGGAAGTAAAGAATCAGACCTGAGTGCTGCTCTCACTGCTAGGCTGGAATCCTCCACCAAGGAGACGGAAGTAGACACTGAGAAGACTCAAAACCCACCAAAGCAAAGAGTCAGAGGCTGCTGAAAGCTCAACACTAAAGGAGACTTTATAACATGTCCTCCAAAGCTCAGGGAACATTGCAGAAGAGGAGATGGAAAGAATATAAGAGCCACATGGTGGGACTGTGTATACTAAGGCACTGTCCAACCCACAGAGACCAACTGGTGCGTTCGTGACCCCGCAGTGACTATAAGTTCAATGAAGAGGGTCCTTCAGGGGAAGGGTGTGGAGGAGAAGAAACATAAAAGTATAACTCAATAGGAATGTGATCAATTTGCAATATGGTTATATAATAAAGTTCTCAATTAAAAAAAAAAAAGACAGAAAGATAGGTCCTATACAAAGCACCTTCTCAAAACCAGCTTAAGCTCAGGATTTCCTGAACTGCCCCTCCCCCAGAACAGCTGGAAGCAGTTTGTTCCAACATTTTCTAGCCAAAGGCCTCTCCCTCATGTGCAGTAAGTTAAAACGTCTGAGCATTTTGCGTGCCAGACGATCGTCCCGTCTATCAGAATGTCCACCTTCAACATCTCAAGAGCACTCAGCCTCGGATCATCCGAGGGCCAATGCAACGACCTCCTGATGGGTCTTCCTAAAGTCTGTCTTGGCTCCTCAGCGCCATTCCCCACTCTGTTCCCAAAGTGACCTGTCTGGTATCAGTTCTCTGCTTCAAAAGGAAACCTGAAGTTCTCCAGTGCTTAGAAAACAAAGGTTAGGTGTTTCAGCCCAATGAGGCTTCCTGTGAGTGATAGCCTGTCTTCTGCTGCTATCTTCATTCTTAACTTGCAAGCTACATTTTTGTTAAACCTAAACCACTTATAGTTCCTACCTTATCTGACATGGTGTTCCACACTGACCCATCTTTTTTATATATTTTATTTTTATTTATTTATTTGAGGGAGAGCGATACAGAAATGGGCAGGTAGGAGAGACAGAGAGAGAATGGGTGCTCCAGGGCCTCCAGCCACTGCAAACAAACTCCAGATGTGTGAGCCCCCTTGTGCATCTGGCTTACATGGGTTCTGGGGAATCAAACCTGGGTCCTTTGGCTTTTCAGGCAAGCACCTTAACCACTAAGCCATCTCTCCAGCCCCACACTGACCCATCTTTATGCATGGTGGGGCTTTGGCCTCCACTATCCTCCCCTCTCACCATGACTTCTTTATTATGTAGTATTTGCACAGTCTTCAAGGATTGCTTTAGTGTCCAGAAAGGTTTCACTCTGTACCCAAGTATAGGTTAAGAGCCTCACTTTGGAGCTCCCATAGAAATTTTCTCACACTTCTTACAACAATGTACAAAAATGCCATATTTTGACTGCCCACATTATCTACTATCTCAGAGATCACAATCTGGTGGCCTAAGTACTAAATGAAACCCCAGGTGAGTTTTGTTTGCTCAGAGCATATCACTTTATTTCTGTTACTGTGACAACATGTAATGAATTCAGTACAACTTCTACCAAGAGAACTTGGGAGGAGTCTAAGTGGATAAAGTGGATGAGGACTTGAGTTTGGATCCCCAGCACCCACAGAATAATGTTGGGTGTGGTTTCAGTGCCCACCTATAATCACTGCAATGGGGATGCCAGACAGGGAATCCCTGGAGCTTGCTGACTAGATAATCTAGCCAGGTCAGTAAGCTTTAGGTTGAACAAGGGACTCTGTCTCAAAGACTAAAGAAGAATCCAACTCATAAAGAACCCCTCAGAACACTTACCCACTGCTAGTAGGAGTGTAAACTTGTGCAGCCACCATGGAAATTAATATAGATACTCCTGAAATGATGAAACTAGATATACTATTTGATCCAGCTCTACCACTTCTGGGCATACACCTAAAGACTCCACTCTTTACTACAAAGATACTTGCTCAACTATATTTGTTGCTGCTCTAGTCACAACAGCTAGGAACTGGAATCAGCCCAGATACCCATCAACTGACAGATGGATAATGAAGACGTGGCGTGTATGCACAATGGGACTCTTCTACTTGGCAGCAAGGAAACATGAAATGATAAAGTTTTCAGGAGAATAGACGGAATTGGAAAAGAAAAATCATTCTAAGTGACGTCACACAGGAACAGAAAGACAAGCATGTACTCTTTCATCTGTGGTTCCTAATGGGGATCAAGTGGAGATCAGTAACAATGGTCGTAACCACGAGAAATGCGGACCTAAAACTAGGATGAGCCCACAAGAGAGAAGAAACATGGAGAGAACAGAGGAGTTACTCGACAGACTAGGGGAGGGACAGAATGTTGGGGTGGGAGGGGCTTGGAGAGGTAGGAGGCAGAGGGTAGGGAGGGAATTACACAAAAGTTAAAACATGAGTCAGTTCAATAGAAGCCCTCCTTCAGACTAAATACCCAAAAGGGAGGAGGAGGGCTACTCCTGACAAAGTGGCCCCAAAAAGGTGGACAAACTTAACCTTAAAACCATGAACTCCTGTGCTAGAGAGATGGCTTAGCAGTTAAGCACTTGCCTATGAAGCCTAAGGACTCTGGTTCGAGGCTCGATTCCCCAGGACCCACGTTAGCCAGATACACAAGGGGGCGCACGCGTATGGAGTTTGTTTGAAGTGGCTGGAGACCCTGGCGTGCCTATTCTCCCTCTCTCTCTCTATCTGCCTCTCTCTCTCTCTCTCTCTCTCTCTCTTTCTGTTGCTCTCAAATAAATAAATAAAAATAAACAAAAGAAAAATTAAAAAAAAAAAAAACATGGACTCTACCTGATAAATCCCAGTCCAGGAATTGGATTACACCCAAAGTGAGCTGTTCACCAGGGAGATCCATGAGGCCCTCAAAACAATGTAGGCCATTGCTAAAACACTTGATTACCTCCCAGAGCTAAAAGGTAAAACCCTACTTATTGCTAAAGACAACACAGGTGGTGGTCACAGGACATCAAAAGTCCATTCTGGAACTGAAAGGGAAACTAGCTACCTCCTGGCTAGTCCCCATAGTGCTAGAAAGCCCTTGGAGGACAGTGATCACTAACAGGCTGAATAATCAGGGGACCACGCAGACTATAAAATCAACCAGGCAGACAAGAAGTACAAACGTGTGCAATAGTATCACACAGTCTCTGCAGGTAAGCAACTGCTCTCTGATTGGACATGAGGCCCACTCAGTGGGAAAGAATTCATCTGGAACTGGAAACCAAGTCAGAAATCTATGGTCAAGAAACACACAGACTTCAGGGGGAAGACCCCACTGCTCTCTGGAGAAAGAGAATGGGCTTATACACCCAAAAAGTCTCTCAAATAACTATGCATACCCCCTTCAGCCCAAGCTCCTCTCACTCTTGGTCGAAGAACCTGTTTTCTTTTATAGTTGACAGAGAAAGTGAAGGAGAACCATGATCCTTAGATAAGAGAAGAAGATTGCTGACTACCCACCATGGGATGTGTCACCTGTACCACGTATGCCATGGCCCAGGAGAAATTGCAGAGGCAGCCAAAACAGGAATACTACTCTCACTTCTAGCCTGACAACCAGTTCCAGGGTGATGGTAACAGGTACAGTGCTCATCCAAACCCATCAAAGCAGAAATCCAGAGGCTACAAAGAACCAAACACTAAATAAGACTGCCAACAGGCCTGCCATAGCTCAGGGAACATTGTGAAAGAGGGGGTGGAAAGATTGTAGGAGCCACAGAGTGGGTAGGAATATCTTTAAGCACAGTCCTCCCACTACCTACCCAGAGTCTGACTGAGGCCTTCATGATCCTACAGTGAAGCACAATGAATACCATAACCCCACTGACAAAGGTCCCAGAGGAACAGGAGCAGGGGTGAAGGGATAAAATATATATATATAACGTAGCTGGGCATGGTGGGTGCACACCTTTAATCCCAGCACTCAGGAGGCAGAGTAGGAGGATTACTGTGAGTTTGAGGCCATCCTGAGACTACATAGTGAATTTCAGGTCAGCCTGACCTAGAGTGAGACGCTACCTAGAAAAAATATATGTGTGTGTGTGTGTGTGTGTGTGTGTGTGTGTGTGTGTGTGTGTGTATTTTTATGTATATTCTGTTATAAAAAAGTAATTTTTTAAAAAAAGAGTCCCTCAGACAACTTCTGGCCTCCACATACACACATGTGCATGCGCACCCACTTATATAATCAAGACCACACACACACACACACACACACACACACACACATACAAATATACAGAATACCAAGTAGGGGGGCTAGAGAGATGACTTAGCAATTAAGGCATTTGCCTGCAAAGCCGAAGGATTCCAGTTTGATTCTCCAGGACCCAACCACATAAGCCAAATGCACAAGATGGCACATGCATCTGGACTTTGTTTGCAGCGGCTGGAGGCCCTGGTGCATGCTCACTCTCTCTCTCTCTCTCTCTCTCTCTCTCTCTCTCTCTCTCTGTCTCTCTCTCCCTTAAATAAATATAAAATATTTTTAAATACCAAGTAAGTATATAAAGAAGTACATAGAAAACGTTGATTCCATTATCAAAAAAGCTACAGTAATCAAAATAGTATAGTACTTTGATTTTAATTTTTTTAAAAAGGCCAGAGGCTGGGAGATGGCTCAGTGTTAAAGACTCTTGCTTGCAAACCTACTGGCCCAAGTTCAGTTCCCCAGTACCCATGCAAAGCCAGATACAAAGTGGTGCATGTGTCTGTGATTCCCAACATGCCTTCATCAACAGGAGGCTGAGGCAGGAAGCTTAAGGGCCACCTGGATTGATGTACATACAGCCACAGAGGAAACACAACAGGGGAAACTAGACTTACACACACACACACACACACACACCTGTACGTATGTATGCATGTTTGTGTGTGTGTGTGTGTGTGTGTGTGTGTGTGTGTGTGTGTGTGTGTGTACATACATATGTATAAAATTAGGCCAAATGAAGTCGAAAAAATGTCTGCCATTACATCTTGACACATTCTGTGAAATAATAATAAATTTATAAAAAAAAAATCTCAGGGCACCAGACCCAATTTCATGCATGGCAGCGATCAACTCCAGCCACACATAGTCTGTGGGTGGCCATCGACCTAGTTACTCTGTTTTTTCTCATGGATCCAACATTTTCCTCTTTTTCTGTCCTCATGGTCTCCATGAACACTCAACCATTTGATTCCTGCACTGTCTTAACTGCTGTTGTAATCTTCTCTCTATGAAAGCGAGCTGATAATGTACCAGAAAAGTCAAGATGTTTAGTTTGGGTTTTCTCAAAAAAAAAAAAAAAAGGTAATGTTATTCTCACTTATTATTGATGGAAATGTAAAAGAATGTGGATACTTCTGCATATAGTTTGTCATTTTCTTACCAGGAGACATGGAAGTTTTGCCCCCAGATATTTAACCAAATGATCTAAAAACTTGGGTCCAGGGCTGGAGAGATGGCATAGCAGGTAAGGTGATTGCCTACAAGGCCTAAGAACCCATGTTCCACTCCCTAGAACCCAACTTGGCCAGGTGCACAAGGTGACACACGTGCACAAAATGGGACACGTGTCTAGAGTTCAGGTGTGATGGCTAGAGGCCCTGGCATGATGGCATGGCAATTCTCCCTCTCTCTCTCTCTCTCTCTCTCTTAAAAACAAACACTTAGGTTCCTATGGAAGACTGCAAGTGAATGCTCATAGTAGCTTTATCCATCATCACCCCAAACCAGAAGCAGATGAGATGTGCCTCAATAACTAAACAAATAGATAAGCTCGTTTGATCCACACAATGAATATTATTCAGTGACTTTATTTTTTTATTATTTATTTGAGAGCGACAGACACAGAGAGAAAGACAGATAGAGGGAGAGAGAGAGAATGGGCGCGCCAGGGCTTCCAGCCTCTGCAAACGAACTCCAGACGCGTGCGCCCCCTTGTGCATCTGGCCAACGTGGGACCTGGGGAACCGAGCCTTGAACCGGGGTCCTTAGGCTTCACAGGCAAGCGCTTAACCGCTAAGCCACCTCTCCAGCCCTCAGTGACTTTTTTTTAGAAAAAAAAAAAAGCTACAAAAAAAATGTGGAAGAATCTCAAATGTGTATTCATAAATGAAAGAAGCCAGTCTGAAAAGACTATATTACTGTAATATTCCAACTGTATGTATGGCAGTCAGGAAAAGGTTTAAAAAATAAAATATATGAATAAATCAATAAACAAATAATTAAATAGGATGGGGGACAGTGTTTTCCAGGGTTCCAGGAGAAAGAGATAGGGTTGCATAGGTAAAGCCCAGGAAATATGTTGAGGATGGTAAAATTGTTCTGTCTGGTTTTATGGTGGTAAATGGATGGTAGAAGGCCACAGGACAGAGATAACCTTGTGCTTACATTCCTCTTCAAAGCCACTCGGGGGGTTGGTGAGATGGCTCAATCAGTAAAGCACTTGCCACACCAAGAATGAGGACTGGAATTCAGAGTCACAGCGCCCGTGTAAATGCCAGGTGGGTATGGAGGCCACCTGTAATGCCAGTGTGTGAGAGGCAGTGATGGGGTTCCCAGAGCAAGCTGGAAATCCAGACTAGTTGAAGTGGGGAATGAGAGGCCTGCCTCAATAACGTTTAAAAAAAAAAAAGGAAGAGAGAAGTCAGGATGACACCCGATGTCAACCTCTGGCCTCCACACACACATGCACCCATATGCACACACATGTATGTACACACAAAAAAAGTATTGAGGTGTTTGGGAGGATCCCAAGATGGAATTCAGAGTGTGGTACAATAATAAAGAACGTCAGGAAAGGGGTTGGGGAAAAGATGTTACCTACAGAGTGTGCAAGCAGGTAGAAGCTGTAAGATCAGAGGCAAAAATAAAGTTACATAATCACTGGATTCTAGTTGATGAACTCATTTCCCAGCAGGTATAGATTGATAATTTTGATACCACTGTAAATGTATTGTTCAAATTGAACAAGTAACAGATACCAGGTGATGGAAGCCAGGTTCTTCCTGTTGAAGTGAGAGGTGACAGGTAAGCAAAGGGAATAAGCCAGAGCGCCTCACCTAGAAATGCGGCAGCATTAGAGAAGTGCATCTTATCCAGGGTTATCCACATATGTGAGGGGCTAGCAAGAGGCTGGGTCACACGATCACACAGGATGAAAATTCCCCAGGGCGCTACCCGCAAGCTGGAACACCAGAGATGTCGGCAGCATCATTTAGCCCAAGAATGTGGAAATCACAGACGGCAATGGTGCAGCGTCCAGTTTGAGGCCAAAGGCCCAGGAGGCCTAGGTGTCTGCTGGTGCCACTCCCAGGCCTGTAAGGTTGGCGGTGCCCAAGGTGTTGCCATGTCCTTTGCACTGCTGGCATGGAAACACCCAACCAAGAGCAGGTGATGGGAGGAAAGCGTTCATTTTGGCTCCCAGTCTCGAGGGGAAAGCTCATGATGGCAGGAGAAAGGATGGCAGAACAAGGCTGCATGTCATCTCTGCCACAGCAGAAACAGCAGAAGAGTGATCCACCAGCACTGGCAGGCTGAGCTAATAAACCTCAAGATCCACCCCTCCTCAGAGACACACCTCCTCCAGCAAGGCTCTGCCTCCCAAGTGGCCACCAGCTGGGAAGCCAGCATCCAGGCTTATGGAGGACATCAGACTCAAACCCCCACACAGGGGCGGCATCAGGAGAGATGCACCTACCCCAGAAAGGAGAGGTGGAGTTCCCCCTTCTGCCACTTGCTCATGCCATCCAGGCCCCCAGCCGATTGAGGTTGATGACACCGTCTACAGTGACAGCGAGTCTCAGTTCACTGACTCACAGGCCAGTCTTCTCTGGAAATAACTTCACAGACACCCACGATCGATGCTTTACCAGCACTTTCAGCACTGTTCAATCCACTTCAAACTGACACACAAAGCCAGACATCACAACATAGCTGGTAAGTGCGTATATACAGCAGGTGAGTTTGCATGCAGAAATTGTCTTCCTTTATAAGCAGACAAGGCTTTGACGTAACAACAGCCCAGTGTCAATAAACACACCTAACATCTAGGCACTTCTCTTAACCATTTCCTACTTCCTCTGGTCCCTCCATTTCTGTCTTCAAAAGTACGCCTAGGTGTGGTTTATACTGATTTTCAAATTGACAGGATATCGAATCACACAAGAAACAACCCTTGGACATGCCTGTGAGGGATGATCTTTTTTTTTTTTTTAATTTAATTTATTAGTTTTCTTTTCAGTAAATACAGGCAGTTTCGTACCATTATTTAGGCTCATCTGTGATCTACCCCCTCCCATTAGACCCTCCTTGTTATTGAAAATGGGTCGTGCATTGTGGAGTTAGCCCCCAGTTATTAGTATGATAAATGTCTCTGCAAATCATGACCCAACATGTGACTCTGACATTCTTTCCGCCCCTTCTTCCGCAAGATTTCCCTGAGCCATGTTGGGTTCATTTTTGGTCTGCTTCAGTGCTGAGGTGTTGGGGGCCTCTGAGGCTCTGGCTCTCTGATTTGGTAGGAGTTGATTTTTCTCTGCATTGATCTCCTTCCCCTTTGTGCTGGTATCCAGTTCACAGGAAAACATCACCCTTGCTTATTTCGCCAGTTGTCCTTAGTTTCAGTTGGGCCCCTTCTGAGGTATGTTGGGGCAGCTCTCTTCTTAGGATCTGCATCTATCTTTTTTTCCCTCGTTGTTTGTAGCGCAGCTAGGCGGTCGCCATCTTAGGGATGATCTTGATCAGGTTAATTGAGGTGGGAAGACCCGCCTCAGCTGTGGGCAGCACCCAGGTCCTGGACTGTCTGCAAAGGAGAAAGATGACTGTACACCATATTCATCACTCTGCTTCCTCACTGTGGACCGAGTGTGACCAGCTCTGCTTCACGGTCCTGCTACCATGGGCTGCAACTTTGTACTATAAGCCTTCCTCCCTTAAACTGATTTTTGTCCCAGCACCTGAGACATCTGGACATCATTTATTTCAATTCTTTCAGTCCTCAGACATGAAACAGGGACACAAAAAGGTGACACGTGCTTTCCAAAATCATACAGCCAATTGACCCTAAGGCCAGCACTGGCAAGTCTTGCTATTATGCCAGAGGCTTTTGTTTACAGGGTAAACTCCCAAACTGCAGCTCTATGGTCACCATATTTTGTAGAGGAAGAGAGCTTTGGACCAGTCCTTCCCAGTAAACATTTCCCAGTGCCTTTCTTAGGGCTATCAGACAATACCGGAGAGAAATTTGCTGGGTTCCTTTTGGTATTCATTTTAACAAAAACTGTTTCTCCTCTCAATTTCACAAGACTTTCTTTGACAGGTGCTGTGTTTTCTTATGAGCATAAATGTTCTTGCAAGAAGAAGCAAATGGATTAGAGTTTGTTAATAGGAATCTCTTCAGAAAAAAAAAAATGAGCAAACAGAACAGAGGACATTTCAACTTGGCCCAAAATCAAAGAAACTGATTGACTGATGCGCTTATCTTCTTTTTTTTTTTTTTAAGTTTCATTATATAACAAGGGAAAAACCATCTCAAATTTTCCTGGCCCTCACCCTTCCTGCCTCTCTTTGCTTTCTTTATAGTTAAGCAAAGACACTCAAAAAATTGGCTCTCAAAAATGTCTTCAGAGAAAGAGCCTGGTTGTGAGGTAGGTAATGTACTTTGCTTCCTGCTTACTCTGGAGCTCTGCAGATATTAAAACTCAAATTTCTTAATCATTCTCGTTGTTTTGCTTGATTGGAAGTAATTATAATAATTCACAGTGACCCATTAAATCACCTTTTCCAGTGGCATCCCATCTTCTCCTTTCCACATGTTTGTAATGTAACCTGAGAAACACGTGTTTTCCAAGCTCTTGCATCAATCAAGAGCCTATTTTATCCAACTTATTCCTCATTTTTCTCCAGCAGCCCTCGCAATTTATCCAAGTTAAAATGTCTTTATTTTATCCTCCCTTCTTCTCTGTCTCTCTTTCTTTCTGACCTACTCTACCCTCTCTTTTTCTCCCTCTCTCTCTCTCTGTCTCTCTCTCTCTCTCTCTCTCTCTCTCTCTCACACACACACACACACACACACACACACACACACACACAGGCACATGTACACACGTGTACACCTTCTATTACAGTTACCTTCCCCTTGCTGGAACAAAACACCCAATCAGAAGCAGCAGGTGGGAGGATAGAGTTTATTTCAGGCTTAGAGTTCTGAGGGGAAGCTGCATCATGGCAGGTAAATACGGCAGACAGTTAGGCATCACATCCAGTAACATACCAGGAGAACACGGGCATCAGCAAGAGTTAGCTGGCTGGCTAACACCCAGTAGAGCTGGACTAATAAGCCCCAAGGTCCACTCCAACTGATACACCTTCTGCAGCAAGAATCCACTTCCCAAAGGCTCCACTAGCTGGAGATTACATGAGTCTTAATCATAGATACATGAGGTCATGGGAAACATTTCAGATTCAAACCGTCACACCTGGTTTACAATCACATTCTCAGGTCCTCACCCTTTCTCTATCAATTCCGGCTCACCCTCTAGGCCTTACAAAAGTTTCACTTTTTTCCATAAACATTCCCACTACTCTCATGGAGCTAAGGGTTTTCATTAGACCTAAAGAGATGTCTCTCCTCACCATAAGTGCCACAGCATGTAGAGTATGCCTTACCATTCTCTGCCTCAACAACAGACTGTTAGGACAGAAATTCTACATGACATTCAGAAGTCTTTGCTGCCCTGTTCCAACTTAGAGGAGAGAGGGATGGTAGAGAGAAGAAAATGGGTAAACAGCCAAGGACCCAGGTATCACCCAACCACCTTCACTTCTCATGCTGGACTGAGTACGTGGTTAGGACTCCACATGCTCCACGGCAGAAGTCCAACTGGGATCCAGGTATGACATGTTCACACATTTAAAAGTTGTTCAAGAAAATAACCTGAGGGGTATACCCCTATAACTACAAAGCTGAAAGGTATACTTACAACTAGGAATTAATGTAACTGAATGTCACAAAAGAGTAATGACTGAATATGCCTACTGGCTTTAAGTTGTATTGTTGAATCAACACCGTTTGTCAACAATAAAGTCATCCAGGATTCATCTTATGACTTATTTCTCTGATAAACTTAAGGTTCCTTATTTTCATTATAGAAAACTTGGTGCTGTAATAACTAAGATTTTCATATATTTTGGATTCCAGGGACACGGATGAGATTTAAAAATAAAATAGAGCTGTATCAAAGTTTAAAAACTGGGGGTTAGGGACATGGTTTAGCAGTTAAGGCACTTCTCGGCAAAGCCAAAGGACTCAGTTTAGATTCCCCAGTACTCACGTAAAGCCAGATGCACATGGTGGCACAGGTATCTGGTTTGTATTGCAGTGGCTAGAGCACACCCATTCTCTCTCTCTCTCTCTCTTCCTCCCTCTCAAATAAAATATTTTTAAAAAGAAGATAAAATAAAAGTTTAAAACTGTATGATATTTGCCATCAAAAATATAAATTTCAAAACTAAACAGTTAATTTTTGCAGTATCTGGTTTAAAAAAAAAAAAACCTGTTTCCTCCAAAGATTCAAAATAATTGATGAAAACCAAAGAATGAAAATGCAAGTCATAATTTAAAATGCCATCTTTGGATTAAAATTGTCTAGGGAAAGCTGGATTTTACTTAATTTCTTATTCAATTATATCTGACTAGGCATTATATGAAAACAAAATTATTACCACCCCAATGTCTATCTAGTTGCTAGCGAATAATTGGGACCATATTTAGTGATGTCACATCCAGACGTGCGCATACATAAATTTGAGTGTTGTGTAAAAATTGCAAAATGCTCTTCAGCTGTTATGCACAGCTACTGCAAATATTATGCTAATTATGAATAACTCTAAAACCACAATTTAAACGTGAAGGGAACAAAGAAATAGACAGGTGGTGCTACTAGAAAGTGATATTTCCTTGTGCAAGAATCTATTGCATTCATGCTGTCCGAGAAAAGAGCTGACAAACTAAATTTGCGTGTGACGGATGCATAAATGCTGCAGCTGCTCACGTTCTCCCGAACAGTGTCCACTAATGTCCTCTGTGACGTCGCCCACAGATCTTCACTGAAGGTGAATTCCTGAGACTCAGGACATAGTAGCACCGAAATAACTCACTGGTATTAGGAGAGCGCAGGCTTAAAGTACATCCCGTGCCCAGTGCCCACACAAAAGCTCAAGGAATAGAAGCATCCATGTGTTCCTTTTTTTAAACATCTATAACAGTTTTATTGAGGCATCATTTTACAATGTATAATTTTTCCATTTAAACTTCACAGGTCAGCGGTAGCTTATCCTATATGCAAGGTTGTGCATCTAGTACCACAATCTATTTTAGAATATTTTTATCTAAAAGAAAGTCTGCACCCATTAACAGTAACTCCCATTTGCCCTCTAACACTATTTATTTATTTATTTATTTATTTATTTTGAGAAATAGATTTTTTTAAAAAAGGGCAGAGAGAGAGGGGGGGGGGTGCACCAGGGTCTTCAGCCGCTGCAAACTCCAGACACGTGTGCCTCCATGTGACACATGTGTGACACTGTTTGCTTGTGTCACTGTGTGTCTGGCTATGTGGCATCTGGAGATTCACACATGAGTTCTTAGATTTTGCAGGCATGTGCCTTAACTGGTAAGCCATCTCTTTAGCCCTAACATCCTTTGTTAAATTTTTTTTTGTGGGGGGGGGAGTTCTAGGTAAGGTCTCACTCTGACCCAGGCTTACCTGGAATTCACTATGTAGTCGCAGGGTGGCCTCAATCTCATGGTAATCCTCCTACTTCTGCCTCCCAAGTGCTGGGATTAAAGGCATGTACCGTGATTAGCAGACAAAAAAATCATTTTTCATTTTGGTGTTTTTCAAACGATTTTTTTATTTCTCTTCCCCCTCCCTGTTGTGGCCACCCCTCCAAACTTAGCTTCCTTCATGCTCCTGATTTACAACAGAGGCACCAAAAGCATGTATGGGGAAAAGACAGTTTATTAGCAAAACTGAGTATCTACAAGCAGAAGGATAAAGTTAGGTCCACATCTCTCACCCTGCACAAAAATCAATTCAAAACAGGTCATTCATTCTTTGGCAAATTTATTTTTTTCAGGTGTTCGTATAGCACGCACAGGACTAAACAAAATTTTATGATTGAGAGTCTTAAAAAATTAAGGAAAAAAAAAGATAATAAGGCTGAAGAGATGGCTTAGCAGTTAAATCACATGCCTGCAAAGCCTGAGGACCCAAGCCAGATGCAGATGCACAAGGTGGCACATGTGTCTGGAGTTTCTTTGCAGGGGCTGGAGGCCCTGGCATGCCCACTCTTTCTATATGCCTCTCTCTCTGTTAATCCAATAGATAAATAAATTAGATATTTTTAAAGTAGATAAAATTAATTGCAACGAAAAAAGTTTTAATTAATTTGGGTATTTCTCTCTCTCTCTCTCTCTCTCTGTGTGTGTGTGTGTGTGTGTGTGTGTGTGTGTGTGTGTGTCCCCATATGTGAGTACAGGTACACACGTGCCATGACACGCATGTAGAGGTCAGACGACAACTCTCCAGGGCTGGTTCTCACCTTCCACCTCAGAGTTCTCGTTCTCACTGCTCACTGTGATACGCTCACCAGGCTAGCTGGCCCACGAGCTTCAGGGAAATTCTCCTTTCTTTGCCTCGCAGCTGGTCGGACACAGGCAGGCCGTGGGTTCAAGCAAACCTAAGCTGTCTGACACGAACGGCCCCAGAATATGGAGAGGTCGCGGCCACCTGAACTGCCAGTCTTATCTCAGGGACCAGACTGGCAGGGGAGCTCCTCCTCCCAATCTCGGGGTGGCAGGGAGCCTGCACCTCCAGAAAAAATCCTCCCAAGTTGCCACCAACTGAGGCTTGAGTATGAGGTTTCATCATAAGCACATGATGCTATGGGGGACATCTTTTTTTTTAATTTTTTGTTGTTGTTATATTTATTTATTTATTTGAGAGCGACAGCAGAGAGAGAAAGAGGCTGAGAGAGAGAGAGAGAGAGAGAGAGAGAATGGGCGCACCAGGGCCTCTAGCCACTGAAAACAAACTCCAGATGCGTGCGCCCCCTTGTGCATCTGGCTAACGTGGGTCCTGGGGAATCGAGCCTCGAACCGGGGTCCTTAGGCTTCGTAGGCAAGCGCTTAACCACTAAGCCATCTCTGCAGCCCACATGGGGGACATTTTACATTCAAATTACCACAGTGAGTGTGTGTCTAAAGGCAATAATGGCATAGTCATAGTCTTTGGGATGAACCATAAACCAGATAAAAGAAAGGAAAGTATTCCCTTGAGGAATATGGAAGGGGAATGAAGACAACTTTGGCAAAGAACCACCGTTTTCTTTGTTCTTTCATCATGCACCAAATATTGTCTCTTGGGTTTTTTAATGTGTACAAGTTTGATTTTGATAAAAATTCAATTAAAAAATAAGTGTCAATGGAAGAGAGTGTGTGATTGTGGAAGAGGTGGCAGAAAGAATGTAAGAGCCAAAGGAAGGGCACCACTCCTTACAATGCAACTGCCCAGACATAATTTAGCCTCAATATCCATGACCTTGCAGTGCCTAGCAATACCTTCACAAGACCCTTATAATAAGAGAAAAAGACGATGGCATCAAAAGAAAAGAGAGACTAATGGGGAGAAGGAGGGGATATGATGGAGAGCAGAGTTGTGAAGGGGAAAATGGGGGAGGGGAGGGAAATATCATTGTTTATTGTCTGCAAGTATAGAAGTTGTCAATAAAAATATTTTTTTTAAAAAAGAAAGTGTGTGAAGTGAGTGTGTTTGTGACAGACTGAACAGAGAGAGTATGAATTTACCAAGGACAAGAATAAAATTGCTTCTTGGTGTTAAAAGACTACTTGAGATCCAAGACCATGGTTTGAAAGAGCAGCCAGGATGGTTATAACACTGTGTGCCAATTGCATTTCTGCAGGCACAGATGCTGGTGCTAAGCACACAGGGCTGGATGTGGTTCTGCCAAGTGGATATGCTGAAGTGAGAGAGTGGGAAGGGCAAGTTCGGGGATTATAATAATTGCCTGAGGAATTTTAAGTAGGTGCTGAAGAAGGAATCAAGACAGCACAGCGATGACGGGCAGGGAAAACACGATTGGACATCTTGGAGGGATAAAAAGGTTGTTGGACTATGAGATGAGTAAAGAGAAAAAGCGATGGTGTTGGTCAGGGTGAGGCTGAAGCTGTGAAAGAGTTATTATTGGTGGCACCAAGACTGCTGAGGTGACGTAGTAGGCGGAGCGCAGGGATAAAATCACAAGAGTCCAAGAAAGTGAGGGAACAGGACTCACTGGGGGAACAAAATGATGAGGGACAAGGAGGGTGAAACGTCAGGGTCAGTTGTTGACCCTCACGATGTAGGTAGGGTGCCATTCTCATGACTCAAGTCTGGGGTCTTTAGGCTCCTAAGCTCATGGGTTCAGGGTGGGAACAACTGTCTCACCCAGTCCACTCCACAATCTCCCCTGTTCACCTTGAGGCTAGGGTAGTATCTTACAAATACATGCAGATGATAACAGTGTCTTTTATTCAGAGGTTCTAGTGGGCTTTTAATGATGTGTGAATGTATGTGTGAATCTCAGTGGACATGCATGGGTCTGCTGTATCCACTCCAAGTTGTGCTCAAACTAGCTCACACCTATCCAGGCAAACCCTCTATGGGTCAACTTAAGTTCCATGTAACTGTCAGCCATACTCACTTGGACCAGCCCATTCCTTCACCCCTCATCTTTAACTTGTCTTTGGGCTCCGTTGTATAGCAAATTCCTCCAAATGGCAATATTCCCTCCTGAAGAGAGTCAAGAAGTCTGGAAGAGTTGAAACATAAAAAGCCACACAAGTAGGCTGGAAGATGGCTCAGTGTAAAAGCACTTGCTGGCAAAGCCTGCTGGCCAGGGTTTAATTCCCCAGTATCCACACAAAACCAGATGCACAAAGTGGAACCTGCGTCTGGAGTTCATTTTTCAGGCCACCAACCAACCCCAAGGTTAGAGGAGCAGGAAGCGACTGTTGAGGGGCTGTCTCTGAGCAGTGGTGTGCAGCCATTCTCTCTGAACTGAAGCATTCCTGCCTGAAGGGAGGAAGGAGGCCCATAGGTCTGGGGACAAGGTTGTAAGAACCCTTCCTAAAGTTATATAAAGTTGTAAACCCCCTCCCTAAAGTGGCAGAAAGTTGTAACACTCCTCCCTAAAGTTGCATAACGTTGTTAGACCCCCTCCCTAAAGTTACATGAAGTTGTGGAAACCCCCCCTCCTCAAAGTGACATAAAGTTGTACGACCCCATTCCTTAAAGCTACATAAAGGTTAAACAACTTTGGTGGGAGACTCTCAGGTCAGCCCAGCTGTCTACCAGTCATGTAACGTACTCCAGAGACACAGGTTCCATGAGTTGCCCCCTATCCTGGGGTGGGCTTTTTAGCATCTGCCTTTGAGTCATCCAGGCTCCTGTAAGCAACCTCTCACCGTGCTCTGTAAGCAACCCCAATAAACTCATCAGTTCGCCAAAACTGATTTTGGTTAACCATAATTTGGTTGTCAACTGAGCTCTAGCTGCAGTGAACAGACATGTGTTCAAAGACTCCACAGCAAGAAAAGTTTCTAGAGACAGACTCTATAGTTCAGATCCTATGGGTCATTTCAGAGTGTCCTTTCTAGGCTACTATCTGGTCCTTCAATAATCTTCAGTCAGTTTTTAGTATGGAGCTATGCACTACAGCTGCCCTCTATTTTGGATCACCTTGGGTTCAAATAACATGGAGAAATTTGTTTAATATTTTTGTTTATTTATTTGAGAAGAGACAGAAAATGAGAATGGGTGTACCAGGGCCTCTTGCTGCTGCAACCAACTCCAGATACATGCACCACTTTGTGCCTCTGCCTTTACACGGAACTAGGGAATTAACTGGGCTGCCAGTCTGCATGTAAGTACCTTTTCACCACTACACCATCTCCCCAGCCCAGCCTGGGGGAATGTATACAGCTTACAAAATTCCAGTTTTCGCAGATGGCCAGGTCAGTCAGCATGGGTGAGGGTCAGGATGTGTACACACCACCCTCTAGACATTTTTCTCTTCTTTACAGTCTCACCAAATAATGGAGACTTCTCTAGGAAATGAAAGGGTCTATAGGCTTCTACTGTACATTTTCTCTGGAGATGAAGGATTCAACACTCTTGCCATCATTCTGAGACATGAATACATACTCTGTATTTTTAACCCAAGACAGTAGATTGCTTTGCATCACACAATGGACAACAGGCATGGAGTATGTGCCTGACACTTTGATCAAAAAGGATAAGATTGGCTGAAAAGTTGCCTCAGTGGTCAAAGGCACTTGCTTGCAAATCCTGATGGCCTGGGTTTGAATCCCCAGTACCCACATAAAGCCAGATGCACAAAGTGACACATGTGTCTGGAGTTCATTTGCAGTGGCCCTGGCCTTCCTATTCTCATTTTCTTCTTGCCTCTTCTCTTCTCCTCTCCTCTCTTCTCTTCTCTTTACTCTGTCCTTGCAAATAAAAATATTTTTGAAAGAAAGATTAGGTTACAAAAATCAAGAAGACACAGTCTTCCATAAACCCTTTAAAGACAATGGGTGAGCTCTTGTGCAAGCTATCTTGTGTGTGTGAAATCAAAGGCTTTGTCTTCTAAAGCAAGGAATTTCCTGCTCTACACCTTGACTTTGTTCAAAGTAATGAAAAAATTAAATTCAATCAAAACTTTACCATCAACTATCTCAAACTCTTGCAACAGTGTTATAATTAGCTGGGAAATTTATAGAGCCTAAAAATAAAATTTGAGTAATTATGTTAATACTGAATTTATGATTTTTATGATAGCTGTTTCAAAGGTGTTCTGAATTATTTTTTCTCAGAGGATTTAGATTTAACCAACTAATGTGCTGGGGGTTTTTTTTTGTTTTTTTTTTTTTTAATTTTATTTATTTATTTATTTGAGAGCGACAGACACAGAGAGAAAGACAGATAGAGGGAGAGAGAGAGAATGGGCGCGCCAGGGCTACCAGCCTCTGCAAACGAACTCCAGACGCGTGCGCTCCCTTGTGCATCTGGCTAACGTGGGACCTGGGGAACCGAGCCTCGAACCGGGGTCCTTAGGCGTCACAGGCAAGCGCTTAACCACTAAGCCATCTCTCCAGCCCCAAATGTGCTGTTTTAAAACCTTTTGGGCTGGAGAGATGGCTCAGTGGGCAAGAGAGCTTGCTGTGCAAGCGTGAGGGCCTGAGAGGGTCTGGGCTTGATTTCTCAGCACCCACGGACACGGCTGGTCATGGCCACACATTCCTGTAATCCCAGTCCCATGAGAAGTGAAGAACATAGAATCATGTGGCTCTCTGGTCAGCCAAACTGAAAATGGAAGCTCCAGTTCACTGAGATTGTCTCAAGGAAACATGTGGGTGAGCAATGGAGGACACTTGGCAATCTCCTGTGGTCTCCACGTGCATGCACATGGGTAAAACACAAATAGACAAAGAAAGAATTTTTCAACCTGGGTTCCTGATGATGTCACTGAACCATTGTATTAATCAAACCTGAAGTTGGCCAACATCTAGGCATCTTGATACGTGAGAACCAACATACAAATTCCATGCACTGGTGTTCATTTCTCAAGCTGAGCTGTATTGTGAAAGCTGAATTACATGGTGAACGTGATAAAAATTCATTCAAAAAATAAATTAATATTTCATTGCTTTTTTAATTTTTATATATTTATGTCTTATATCCCTAGGAACTTCTTCTTATACCTTTCTCACACATTACACTACTCTGAACATCACACTGGATATACAGGTTACCCTTTACATGCATGTGTGAATTTGCTTAGTTTTTATTTTGCACAAAATCCTTCTTCAAGTCAGGATAGCAAGCACTCCTGGGCATATACCCAACAGACCCTATATCACGCCACAGAAATACATGTGTATCCACATTTATTGATGCTCTCTTTGCAGTAGCAAGGAAATGGAATCAGGACAGCTGTCCATCGACAGATGAATAAGTAGAGAAAATGTGATACATCCACACAATGCAATTTCATTCAGTCATAAAGAAAAATGAAATTTTGGGCTGGAGAGATGGCTTAGCGGTTAAGCGCTTGCCTGTGAAGCCTAAGGACCCCAGTTCGAGGCTCGGTTCCCCAGGTCCCACGTTAGCCAGATGCACAAGGGGCGCACACGTCTGGAGTTCGTTTGCAGAGGCTGGAAGCCCTGGCGCGCCCATTCTCTCTCTCTCCCTCTATCTGTCTTTCTCTCTGTGTCTGTCGCTCTCAAATAAATAAATAAAATTAAAAAAAAAAAGAAAAATGAAATTTCCAGGAAAATGGATGGAACTGAAAAATATGATATTAAGTGTGGTAACCCAGACTCAAAAAGATATGTCTTCTCCCCTCATGTGGATCACAGCTTTGCATTTTTATACATGCGTATTTAGGCGGGAATGGGTTTGGTAGAGGTCATGAAACAAAAAAAGAAGTCCATGGCAGAGGAAAAAGAGGCTCAACGGAAGAAGGTGGGGAAGGTAGTAGACTGCACGTGACATGAGAGTGGAAAGGGACAGAAGAGTTAGCAGGGAAGCAGCAAGGATAGAGTAGGAAGATCAACTAAAACTAAGTATGTCTGCGGGCTGGAGAGATGGCTTAGCGGTTAAGCGCTTGCCTGTGAAGCCTAAGGACCCCGGTTCGAGGCTCGGTTCCCCAGGTCCCACGTTAGCCAGATGCACAAGGGGGCGCACGCGTCTGGAGTTCCTTTGCAGTGGCTGGAGGCCCTGGCGCGCCCATTCTCTCTCTCTCTCTCTCTCTCTCTCTCTCTCTCTCTCTCTCTGCCTCTTTCTCTCTCTGTCACTTTCAAATAAATAAATAAAAATAAACATTTAAAAAAAAAAACTAAGTATGTCTGAAAGTGTGGTAAGAAAAATCTAAGGAAAGGAGTGTCATTCTCTTTCACATCTGGTAAGTGGTGGGAAGAAGGAGTTCAAAGAGACTGGAAGGAGGATAAATGAGGGAAACGCAGGGTGTGTATGATCAAATTACCTTATATGAGCCAGGCGTAGTGATACATGCCTTTAATCCCAGCACTCAGGAGGCAGAGGTAGGAGGATCACTGTGAGTTTGAGACCATCCTGAGACTACATAGTGAATTCCAGGTCAGCCTGACCTACAGTGAAACCCTACCTCAGAAACCCCCCCCCAAAAAAAAAAAAAATATATATATATATATATATATATATATATATATATATATATATGTATGTATGTATATGAAATTGTCAAAAAACTTAAATGTTAAAAAGAAAGCCTACATTGGGGGTGAAGAGATTGCTTAGTGGTTAAGGAATTTGCCTGCAAAGCCAAAGGATACCATTTCTATTCTCCAGGACCCACATAAGACAGATGCACAAGGGGGCACATGTGTCTAGAGTTCGTTTGCAGTGGCTGGAGGCCCTGGCATGCACATTCTCTCTGTTCCTCTCTCTGCCTGTTTCTCCTTCTCTCTGTCTCTCTCTCTCTCTCATTCTCTCACTCAAATAAATAATAAATAAAACTAAAAAAAAAAAAAAAGATTTAAGCCTATATTACTTTTCAAGTAAATAAATGGTATAGTGGGTCATGATAGCATGTGCCTGTCATCTCAACCTGAGAGATGGAGGCAGATCAGGAGTTTAAGGCCATCCTCAGCTACATAGTGAGTTTGAGGCAAGTCTGGGTTACAATAAGCCCTATCTAAAAAAGGATACAAAGAATATTGCCTTTTGCAAAACTTTATGTAGCCTAGACATTTGCAAGTGCTCCATTTAAAAATAAAAATCAGTCTCGACTTCCGGGTCAGATGGTGAAGTAGGAGCCATGGCAAAGCAACCTGGGCGGGGGTGAGAGAGGGGAGTAAGTACAAAAACAACAAAATACGCTCTTCTACCAAAAAAGTTAAGGTATATCAGAAATTATCAGCCACCGCAGAGAAATAGAAGAGATCCAGAGCTTCTAGAAACCACATAGCAGGCAGAAGAGGTTCCAGCAGCAGTGCGGGTCCAGGGAGCCACCAGGCTGTGCCTGAGCAGTAGGCAAAACCAGGTGCAGGGGCTTTGCACTCACACGGGCCTCCTGGCCAACTCGAGAAACCTGAATGGGAGGACAGCAGCGACCATCCGAGCAGCTCCTGAGGTGGAGGATCAGGGACCAGCCACACAGGTCCAGTACAACTTCCGGCACCCGACGTGGCCTCCCTTCGCCCAACCACCAGTGCCACAGACCACCAGAGACCTGAGGAAGGGAACTCAGCTACACAGCTCCCGGCACAGGCTACCAGAGCAGCCATCCACCAACCCAGCCAGCCTACTTGAGTCCATAGAACCGGAAAGAAGGACCCAAGTGGGCACACAGCATAGCTGAGACCAAAGCCATCCCAAAAAGTAACAAGGCTTATACCAAGTCAGTACCTGCCGCCCCCCCAAAAAAAGAAAAAAAATGCCTGCATTAAAAAAAAAAAAAAGAGAGACCTGCATTAGAAGTGCTAATTGCACCTTCCACATCAGGGCAAATGAGGTGTTAAGTTTGGTGGATGATCAGATTTGTCATTTTTGAATAAGCTATATTTCGGGGGTGCCAATTGTTGCTTCTTGATTATAGTTCCTTTGTCTCTTCCTCGGCCATTCAAGGGGGCAAGAAACCCTTTACAGACCAGAAATCCCAGCCTTCCAGTTGACAGGATCAAGGGTCTGGGGTACCACACACCCTTAGAGACTTTGACTTTGTTAGATGATCTATTTTTTTTAATACCCACCCTTACATAAATATTCTGTGCTGGTTTTAATTGAATGTGTACATGGTTCAGTTGAATTTTAGAATTTACCTGTATTTTGCTCTACCCAGTCTACTAAAATACTTGCATAGCAGGCAAACCCAACATATGGGGCCACTTTTGCTGTTACTCTGAGATTCATTTAAGAGCCATACCTGGCCCCTTAAGCTCCTACTATGAAGATATATAATGTCAGTTTTATACATCTAAGAATACTGCAGATAATTAGAAAACCCAAGCATCAAATTAAGCCAAGATGCAAAAATTTCTACATTATAATACACAAAACACACAAAGTCAAGACAATATAATTCCAGCAAAAGTTATAAATTCATCAGAAATGACCTTTAGATGAAATGCCTGAGAAAAATTCCAAAAAAAATTGATTATAACTATGTTTAAAGAAATCAAAGAAGACACAGGCAACAAATTTAATGAAATAAGGAGGTCAATACAATATATGAGTAAGGTAATAGAAATACTGAAGAAAAACCAGACAGAAATACTGACAATGAAAAACATAGTAAGTCAAATTTAAAAAAAAACTCTGAGCCAGGCATGGTGGCATACAACTTTAAACCCAGCACTCAGGAGGCAGAGCTAGGAGGATTGTTGTGAGTTCAAGGCCACCCTGAGACTCCATAGTGAATTTCAGGTCAGCCCGGGCTAGAATGAAACCCTACCTTGACAATCAAAAAAAAAAAAAACACCTGTAGAAAGTCTCACTAGTAGAATGGATGAAGGAGAGAACAGAATAGCTAAACTAGTAGATGAGATGGCTGTTAAAATGTAGTCTAACAAAGAGAAAGACAAACTAACAGGAGGGTCTGAATGGAAATTTCAAGATATTCAGGACACTATGAAAAGATCAAATATAAGAATTCAGAACATAGTAGAAGGAGAAGAATTTCATTCTAAAGGCATAGAGGGCATTTTCAACAAAATCATAGAAGAAAATTTCCCCCAAATTGGGAAAGAGATGCCAATGCAGATACAAGAAGCTTTTAGAACACCAGTAAAAAAAACCTGGAAAGAACCTCTCCTCACCATGTTATAACTGCCAAACACACAAAACAAAGAAAATATATTGAATGTAGTCAGAAAAAGCAAATCACATATAAAGGCAAGCACAGCAGAATAACAGCAGGTTACTCAACATGAACTTTAAAAGCAAGAGGGCTTTGAATGATATATTTCAAGCTCTGAAAGATAACAACTGTCAAACAAGATTACTTTATCCAGTGAAGCTACCCATCCAAACTGATGGAGAAATAAGGACATTACACAACCAAAACAGCCTAAAGGAATATATACCAACCAACTGAGTTCTACAGAAAATATTTGAAGGAATCTCCACAATGAAGAGAAAGTACAGCACACAAATAGGAAACAGGGAAAAATAAACTACACTCAGATAACAGTTAAAACAAGAGAGTAAAGGGAAAACAGGAAACACTACAAAACAAGAAGGATGGTGAGAATAAACACATACCTTTCAGTAAATAATAACTCAATATCAATAACCTCAATGCTGCAACTAAAAGACACAGGCTTGCAGATTGGATTAAAAGGTAGGATCCTTCGGTTTGTTGCCTCCAAGAAACTCATCTCTCCATAAAAAACAACAATCTTAGGTTGAAAGAATGGAAAATGGGCCTAGGAAACAAACAGGTGCTGTTATCCTTATATCTGACAGGATAGACCTAAAGCCAACATTAATAAGGAAAAATAAAGAAAGTCACTTTATACTGATTAAAGGAACACTTCAACAGTAAGGCATTACAATTCTAAACATATCTGCACCTAACATGGGGGTTCACAATTTCATCAAACACTATTAGAATTAAGGTCACAGATAACACCAAACACAATTGTAGTGGGTGACTTCAACACCCCACTCTCATCAATTAAAAGGTCATCCTGGCAAAAAATATAGAGACATCAGGATTAAGTGATGTCATGGAACAAGTGGCCCTAACAAATATCTACATTACATTTCATCCAAATGCTAAAGAACACACATTTTTCTCAGCAGTACCTGGAACATTCTCAAAAATAGACCAGATATTAGGACACAAAGCAAATCTTAACAAATAAAGAAAAATGAAATAATTCCTTGTACTCTACCTAATCACAGTGGGACTAAACTACAAATCAGCAACAAGAAAAATGACAGAGTATATATAAAATCATGGAGACTAAACAATATGCTACTGAATGATGTAAGAGTAATTAAAGAAAGCAAATAGGAAATCCAAAACTTCATAGTATCAAATGATGAGAGCACAACATACCAATACTTTTGGGACACAATGAAGGCAGACCTAAGGGGAAAATTTATAGCTTTAAATACCTATATAAAGAAATTATAAAGATCACAAGTAAACAACATAATGCTTCACCTTAAGTCCTTGGAAAAAGAAGAACAAGGCAAACCCAAAATCAGTGGATAGGAAGAAATAAGATTAAGGCAGAAATTAATGAAATAGAAACAAAACAAAAATAAATAAATAAATAAATAAATACAAAGAATCAATGAAACAAAGAGTTGGCTCTTTGAAAAGATAAACAAGATTGATAAACCATTAGCAAATATGACAAGAAGAGACACAAATTAATAAAACTAGACGTGAAAAAGGATCATTACAGCAGGTACCAAAGAAATTTAGAAAATCACAGGACATACTTTAAGGATATATGCTCCTCTAAGTGTGAAAATCTGAAAGAAATGGTTGATTTCCTAGATTTTTATAACCTACTAAAATTAAATCAAGATGATATAAACCATTTAAATAGATCCATAACAAGTACAGAGATCCAAGCAGTTATAATAATTCTCCCAAATAAAAAAAGGCCCAGGCCCAGATGGATCCACTTGTGAACTTTACCATGCCTTCATGGAAGAACTAATACCAACACTTCTCAAACTTTTCCATGAAATACAAATGGAAGGAATGCTACCAAACTCCCTACCCAGCATACCAAAACCAGACAAAGACAGAACAAAACAAAGAAAATTACAGACCAATCTCCCTCATGAACATAGATGTAAAAATTCCCAACAAAATGTTGGCAAACAGAGTTAAAGAATATGTCAAAAAGATCAACCACCCCAACCAAGTAGGCTTTACCCCAGGAATGCAGGGATTGTACAACATATGCAAATTAATAAATGTAATACACTATATAAATGGACTGAAGGACAATCATATGATCATCTCAATAGATGCAGAAAAGACATTCAACAAAATCCAACATCCCTTCATGATAAAAATTTTTCAAAAAGTGGGAATATATGGAACATATTGCAACATAATAAAGGCTATTTATGACAAATCTATAGCCAACATATTAATAAATGGGGAAAACTTGAAGCTTTTCCACCAAAATCAGGAACAAGACATTGGTGTCTACTGTCCCCACTTTTATTTACTATAGTACTAAAAGTCTTAGCTATAGCGATAAGACAAGAAACACTCCTAAAAGGGATACAAATTGGAAAGGAAGAGATCAAATTATCATTAATTGCAGATGACATGGTTTTATACATAAATGATCCTAAAGATTCTACCAGCAACCTGTTAGAGCTGATAAACACTTTTAGCAATGTAGCAGTATACAAAATAAACCCATAGAAACTCATAGCTTCCTAAATACAAACAACAAACAGGTAGAGTATGAAATCAGGGAATCACTCCCATTTATAATTGCCCCAATAATAAATAAATAAATAAATAAATAAATTACATTAGAATAAACCTAACCAAGGAAGTAAAGGATCTCTACAAAGAAAACTTTAAAATACTCAAGCAAGATATTACAGAAGACATTAAGAAATGGAAAGACATACCCTGTTCTTAGATTGGAAGAACCAATATTGTTAAAAGGTCAACCTTACCAAAATCAATCTACGCATTTAATGCAATCTCCATTAAAATTCCAATGGCATTCTTCATGGAAATAGAAAAAAAAATCTTAAAATTCATTTTGAATCACAAAAACATCCTCAAATAGCCAAAACAATTTTAAGTAAAAAAACAAGGCTGGTGGTATCACCATACCCGACTTTAAGCTATAGCACAAAGCCATAGTAACAGAAGCAGCATGGCACTGGTACAAAAACAGACATGTAGATCAATGGAACAGAAAAGAGGACCCAGATGTAAATCCAGGCAGCTACAGCCTTTTGATTTTTGGGAAAAAAATGCCAAAAATACTTATTGGAGAAAAGACAGCATCTTTGACAAATGGTAATGGGAAAACTGGATATTTATATGAAGGATGAAAATAGATCCTTGTCTTTTTCCATGCACAAGAATTAAGTCCAAATAGATCAAAGATCTTAACATCAGACCTGAAACTCCAAAATTGCTCAAGGAAAAAGTAGGGGAAACCCTTCAACATCTTGGCACAGATAATGACTTCTTTAATATAACCCAGTTGCTCAGGAAATAAAAATCAGCCACTGGGACCTCATGAAATTACAAAGCTTTTGTATAGCAAAGGACACTGGGAATAAAGCATAGAGGCAACCCTACAGAATGGGAGAAAATCTTTGCCAGCTAGACATCTGATAAAGAATGACTATCTAGGATATAAAAAGAACTCAGAAAACTTAATAATAAGAAGTCAAACAACCCAATTAAAATATGGGCTAATGAACTAAATAGAGAGTTCTAAAAAGAAGAAATACAGATGGCATGTAAACATCTAAAAACTGTTCTACATCCTTAGCCATCAGGGAAATGCAAATCAAAACTACTTTGAGACCCCAATTCATTCCTGTCAGAATGGCTGTCAACAAGAAAGCAATTGACACTAAATGTTGGCAAGGATGTGGAAACAGGAACCCTCTACACTGTTGGTGAGAAGGTACAGCTATTGTGGAAATCAGTGTGGAGGTTCCTGAGACAGCTAAACATAGATTTACCATGTGACACAGCTCTAGCACTCCTAGGCATATCCTAAGGACTCTTCTCACTACCTTAAAGATATTTCCACAACCATGTTTATTGCCACTCTATTCACAGTAGTTAGGAAATAGAACCAGCCTAAATATCCCTCAGTGATGAATGGATAATTACGATGTGGTACATTTATACAATGGAGTTCTATTCAGCCGTAAAGAAAAATGAAATTATGAAATTTTCACAGAAATGGATGGATCTGGAAAGGATTATACTAAATGAGGTAACCTAGGCCCAGAAATTCAAATGTTGCATGTTCTCTCTCATATATGGATCCTAGCTACAAATGTTCAGACTTTTGTGTGAATTGAAGTAAAAATCCATAGCAGAGGCCAGTAAGCTAGAAAAGGACTGTAAGGGAGAGGGGAGATGGGAGGATTTAAGGGGATGGTATTGTATATATGTAAGTAGATGAACAGATTGCTGTGGATGGAATGGCCTAAGCATTGTCAGGGGAAGAGATTGAATAAAAGAAGCATGGGAGAGGGTTAATCAAAATTCAGGATAGTGTGAATAAGCCATATGGTAATCTACTGTTTTTGGATAATGGCACACCCAGAAGACATAGCCTGTTACTAGAAAAATTTCAGTACCAAAGATGGGATACCTTCCAGTGAGTTGTTGGCCAAGAAGATCCCTGATTCCTCCAAAACAGTACAGGCTATTGCCAAGGCTCTTGGTTTCCCACCAGCAGTAGATGGTAAGACCCTATTGCTGAATACTCCACATGCCTGGGCTACAAGGTCACTAAGAAATCAAACTGTGCTGAGCTGTAAATCTCCTCCCTGAAGACCAGCTGACAGAAAGCAGGAAAAAGCTGCACTGCATACAGCCCTCTGGGAGACAGAAGTCATCAGTGGTGACAACAATGGACACTGCAAGCCTTAAGTTTGCCCAGCCATGCCAAATGTCTGAATGGGTTCAATAGTGGCATGTCTGTTATGGGGGAAACCAACTGTTCTCTAATTGGATTGGAGGCCCGCTGTATGGGAGGAAATGCATGCCTGATACTGAAAACCTAATCAAAAGCCTACGGTGGGGAAGGCCATGAGCCTCAGGATTGTAACACCTGCTCTTGTCTGGCTAAATGCATATATTATGCTCACCAAACTGCCCTGTAAGCACTTTACTTAACCTTCATACCCATATATTAATGCTACTGTCACTTTGAGCTAAAGAAGCTTCTCTTTTCATATGGTGGTGACCCCTGAGATGACTCAAAAGGCACCATAGTGCTGAGAAGTGACAGAGAAGTGTTCAGCACTGAAACATCTCTATCACACCTTCCAAGGCTCAGGGTCCTCTGCAGAAGAGGTAGCAGAAAGAATGTAACAGCCAAAGGAAGGGTAGGACTGTTTGCAATGCAGTAGTACAGAAAAAACTGGCCTTGATATGTGTGACCTCACAGTGCCTACCTTCACAAGACCCTCCTAATAGGAGGAAAAGATGATGACATCAAAATAAAAGAGACTAATGGAGAGAGGGAGGGGATATGATGGACTGGATTTCTGATTTTAGTATATGTGCTGAAGGGGAAAGTGGGGGAGGGGAGGGAATTATCATGGTTTATTCTCTGTAAGTATGGAAACTGTCAAAGAAGTTTTAAAAAGCAAGTCTCTAGTAACTGCATTATAGTTTAGTAAGATAATATCTTTACTCTTAGAGATTACAACCTGAGTATTTGGGAGTACAAGGCACCATGTCTCCAATTAATTCTTAAAAATTCAAAAGAATATGCATGTGTCTATGAGTTTGTGTGTGTGTGTGTGTGTGTGTGTGTGTTTGTATGTGTGCAAAAGTGTGTGTGTATGTGTGTGTGTGTGTGCATGAGAGTAATATGTGTGTATAAAAAGTGATTGAGACAGAGAAATGATAAAGCTAAAAAAGTAAATGGGGATTAAAGAGGTGATAATACTAGAGACAAAAAGGAGGATGGAGAGATTGCTCAGTGGTTAAGGTGCTTTCCTGCAAAGCCTAACCACCTAGGTTCGATTCCCCAGTACCAACATAAAGCCAGATGCACAAAGTGGTCATGCATTGGGAGTTCTGGAGTGGCTGGAGACCCTGGTGTACCTATAATCATATCCTCTCTCTCTCTCTCTCTCTCTCAATTTCTCTCTCATTGCAAATAAATACATAAAAATGTTTTTAAAAAGTAGAATGGAGGGGCTGGAGAGATGGCTTAGCGGTTAAGGCACTTGCCTGCAAAGCTAAAGGATCTCGGTTCAATTCCCCAGGACCTATGTAAGCCAGATGCACAAGGTGGCGCATGCATCTGGAGTTTGTTGGCACTGGCTGGAAGCTCTGGCATGTCCATTCTCTCCCCCACCCCTTTCTCTCTCTCAATCTTTCCCTCTCTCAAATAAATAAGTAAAATAAAATAAAATATTTAAAAAGTAGAATGGGGGC
Organism: Jaculus jaculus; assembly: GCF_020740685.1. Lineage (NCBI taxonomy): Eukaryota > Metazoa > Chordata > Mammalia > Rodentia > Dipodidae > Jaculus > Jaculus jaculus. Next base: position 14,427,460 of record NC_059113.1, on the reverse strand, counting down.
TGGAAAGATGGCTTAGCAGTTAAAGTGCTTGCCTGCAAAGCCAAAAGACCCAGGTTCAATTCCCCAGGACCCACATAAGTCAGATGTACAATGTGGTGCATGCATCTGGAGTTCGTTTGCAGTGGCTAGAGGACCTGGCATTTCTCTCTCTCTCCCCCACCCCTCCCCACCCTCTCCTAAATAAACAAATTAAAATAAAATATAAAGTAGAATGGAAAGCTGGGTATGGTGGCACACACCTTTAACCCCAGCACTCAGAAGGCAGAGGTAGGAGTATTACAGTGAGTTCAAGGCCACCCTGAGACTACATGACTTCATAGTGAATTCCAGGTCAGCCTGGGCTGGAGGTAAGGCCTTACCTCAGCGGGGGTAAAAAGTATACTGGAGGTCACCAGCAATTATGGAGGAAGACCAGGGACAGCTCCAGTTTTCAAGAATGAAGATTCATAAAGTTAAATGGCGTTAATGACAAATATATACAAATATGTTTTATACCACTCAACTATGCACTTAAATGTGGTTAAAATGGTTAATTTTGTGTTATATCCATTTTTTCCAAAGCTTTTTTTAAATGGGGGGGGGGGATTCAAGAAACTGTCAGTAGTCAATAATAGCTACAAAAAGTTAACTGTACTATTATGCCAAATTTGCTAGAATCTTGACATCATGCAAAAATGAAAAGTTTTCTAAAAAGTCATTATGTAGAAAGGAGTACCCTAGAGCACAGAGTGTAGAGAAGCATCTCTCCCGCCTGCCCTGGAAGTCATGAGGGGAGAACCTGGGGATGCCGCCTTCCATTCCGGATGACGGACGAGGTGCTGAGCTACCCTCGTTTCGACAGGGAAAGAAAGGGCTCTCGGTAAGTGAACGAATTTGCGCGGCAGCTGAGCTAGGTTTGGCTCTGAGACAACTCATCAGTCAGATGTTAAGGAGCTCTGGGAAAATCCCAGTGCGCACGTGTTTGAGCCTGGTCTGGGACTGCTTCTGGAAGCCCCGCCCTGAGACAGGTCCACCCTTGAGACACCATCCGATGGAAAAGGAAGTGAGTGGAACAATAAGTTATAATTACAAGGGAGACTTGATGGCTGAGAAGCTGGGAAACATCTGACACCTCTCCGCTGCTGAGAGCAACTTAAGGTTACCTCCTAATGCGACGTTGGCTCCCAGGCCTCATACACTGCCTTCTCACCACCCCCCCAAAAGTTGTCACTAGATGCCAAAATATATCAGCTCCTTTAGATAAAAGAAATTTATAATTCAGTGTTGAACTGGACAGTCTCCTGAAGCCCTCCAGCTCCCTCATGAGGCAAAACAGTCCTCTTGATTTCTTCTGCAATGACCTGGAAAGCGAAGGGCAGACTTAAGATGTTCAAATACATTGTAACCCTGAGAAGCATTAATTTGATAAGCTTCAAGGCCACGGACAGATGCTCAGAGAAAGCATGGGAGCGCACGAAACTGTCTGAGTCAAAAGTGAGGAAGCCATTCACATGCCAAGGGCCATTTCCTCTACCTCGCCCCCATCCCGTTACACTGGAAGTCAATTCTCACAGTCCACAGTGAGTCAGGCATAAACCCTCGGATTACGACTCAGCTGATGTCATTCATGAAAACAGGGGGTGCCGCCCACTGCATCAGAGGAAGCAGCATTTGACTGAGAGGATCCACCCTCCAGCCCTCTGGGGAGCCTGACATTTCCAGGACACGGAAAACAAACTTCCTCTTAAGAAGGAATATGCTTTCGGTGTGGGGAAAAAAAAAAAAAAATCGGGAGGTCAATACATACTCCCCCTTGGCTTAGAGCCCACAACCAACAACACTTCTGTTCTTTCAAAAGAGGTGAACACAACTCCCCTGGTTGAACAGCCCATTCAAGAGACTGTGCGTTCACAGAGGACTCGGCCTTGACCCAGCAGAACCTGTAGTGCCCAGTGACCTTCTTCCTCCCTTCCTACTCGGCTTGTGCACTTAACAAGTGTCCTAGAAGAGTCCACCTCTCACCGGCTGCCACAGCCACCGCGCCTGTGTGCCAAGGGATTCGGTAAGGCCAAAACCAGAAGCCACCATAGCTATTGTCATTCATACTTGATGTCATTGTTCTCGGCGTTAACGGTGAGCTCTCACAATGTTCACTCGCACAGCATGGATTTTCTTATTTGAACCTTGACAATTTTACGAGGTGTCTGTCCATGATGACAGTCTCATTATATAATTGAGGAAAATAAGACACCCATGGGGGGGGGGGAGTGTGATTAATCCAAGATCAAGCCAACAGGTGAGTGGAGGGGCCAGGGTTTCAAACCAAACAGTTTAAACCCATGCTGTCCAGATTTTGCAATGCTTGTGATATCTACATTACACATAGGGCAGGGCAGCCATGAGTCCCCTGTGGTTGCTGAGCACTTGATCTTTAAAGTTGTATTTAATCTTGACTAAAATTCAAGGTGTCGCCGGTACCTAGAAGTGACCCTATGTGACAGCACAGGCTGACACACTCAGAACCAGTACAATTCAGCATGTGCAACATGGTCAAACAAAGTACAAAGGATCATTACCCTGGCTGTGGAGATCAAGCTAATTGGCAAAAGGCCAATCTTTGCACAGGCCTGAGGCCATGGAAGGCTGTGCACCCTGAGTGGAATATCTTGAAGGCAGGAGCTCACAGTTCTCCAAAGGTTTCCTGATGAAATGATCGTGAACCAAACACCTCGTAAATGTGATCTGAACTGACAAACACGAGTCAAGCAGTCAAGGTCTATGAGGGCTTGCACAAACCGATCTACTCGTGACTTGTCATATGTCGGTAATTACAAATACTCTTTCTGATGAATCTTAAATGAAAGCTGTGTGTGCCCTCAGAACAGGGGTCTCTCTCCAGGGAACCCCCAACTCTCCATTAGATGGGATTTTTGTGTTGTGTGTTCATTTTGCTTCAACCCAAACGCCTCTGGATGGTGTGTACACCTGGCCTCCTTGAATTGAAGTGAAATCAGATTCCAGTAATGTCATCCTCGAAGGCAAAGAGGGTCATCATGAACCTGTGGGGAAGAGCACAGGCTGCAATTATCTGGAATAGCGGGCCCACCCAGGCTCTCCAGGCATGGAGGGTCTTGCCTTTAGCATGTTAAACAAGCACATCTCTCCACCTGGAAACTTCTACCTGCACCCTGCCTTCACCCAGTTCCTATCAGCCTCCCCACATTCCACTCTCCATCCCATACCCAGGTCAGGACCCCTGAGGACATGGAAGCCTAGGATGTCCAAAGAAGTGTGCCAGAGAAAGACCCATTGGGCCACCTGCCCGAAGTTGGCAAAGGCTCAGAGTCTGCGTTCCCCAAGGCACCATGCAAGACAGTGCATGGCTTAGTTGTTGCAGGATGGACTTGACAGTGGGGAACAGAGTGGACAATGAATGTGGGCTGGGTGAGCAGTTGCGATGACATGACGATTATTCTTCATGGTCAGCTTGACTGAGTTTAGAATCACATAGCAGACTGGTGAGGCGCACCTCTGGGTATGCCTGTGAGGACGTTTCTAGAGAAGATTAAGTGGGGAATAACCACCCCGAAGGTGAGCACCATCACCCCACGAGCTGGGTTACCAAAGTGAGTGAAGGGGTTAAGGTGAAAGTTGGAAAAACACCACATTCCCTTTTCTGTACTCCACCACACCCTCCCACCATGATGATCTGAAACCATGAGCTTAGCAAAAAAAAAAAAAAAAAAAATCCTTCTTCCTTTGTTCATGTCAGTTATCTTGGTCACAGTAACAAGAAGGAAAATTTGGAGAAGAGAGACTTGATTCAGTCTGCAAAGAATGGATGAACTTAGAAGGCCTCAGAGGATGGGAGATGATATTTGAGGTGGGGAGGAAATGTGAGCAGAAGCAGAGGTGAGTGGACACAGGGAAAGACAGAAGTCCACCAGCAGAGAGCAGACCTGTGCACTGCTGGAGGTGAGGTGCGGTCAACTCACCTTCACCTTGGGAGCTCTGGTGATGTCAGAGGGAAGAGAACCTGAGACACTGTTCACTGGCAGGTGATCCCAAACCTGTGGAGGGTGTAGATGTAGAGATTCCAGAGCCACCCTGAAAGGACTCCACGGAACTAAGGCATAGACCCGAAGCCAGTCTGGTGCTGTTTTGCTGTTGTCATTGTTATTGTTGTTGTTGTTAACCAGACAGTGGGATGAAGCTGATATTTCCAGTGATCTCATGGGAGCTTAAGAACTACAGACTTCAACCATTCCCTGTTTAAGCAAGAACCTGGTGGTTTGAATGTGAAACGTTCCCCCATAGGATCATGTCTGAACTCTTGGTGCCCAGCTAATAATGCTGTTAGGGAAGGTTATGGACCCTTTAAGAGGTGGAGCCTTGGGCTGGAGAGATGGCTTAGCGGTTAACCCTGTGAAGCCTAAGGACCCCGGTTCGAGGCTCGATTCCTCAGGACCCACGTTAGCCAGATGTACAAGGGGCACATGCGTCTGGAGTTGGTTTGCAGTGGCTGGAGGCCCTGGCACGACCATTCTCTCTCTCTCTCTCTCTCTCTCTCTCTCTCTCTCTCTCTCTCTACCTATCTATCTGTCTATCTGTATCTATCTGCCTCTTTCTGTCTGTCTGTCGCTCTCAAATAAATAAATAAAAATAAAAAAAGAGGTGGAGCCTGGCTGGAGGAAGTGGGTCACTGAGAACAGGCCCTTCTTTCTGTCCACTCTCTGCTTCCTGACTGCAAACACAGTGGAACCAGCTGTGTTCCCATTCTGGCTGGGATACCTTCCCCTCAAAAACAAAAATAATTAAATCAGTTTTCCTTCCATAAGCTGCTTCTGATTGGATATGTATTCACAGCGACGAGAAAGCAACTGATACAAACCTACTCAACCACAAAGATGGAGAGTACACCTCATTTCAAAGTTGTTCACGATGAACAAATGACCTGGACTTCCTTGGAAAACTGTTCTGAGCAGTGTAATAAGCCTAGCTCAAAGTGTGAATCATTGTGAGGAGAGGGGAAGGTGACAAGGTGTCCGTGAACAGTCTGATCAGCTTTGGAGTGGCTGTCTTGGGATGAAAGCTTTCTTCCGGGAAATGCAACATTGTTTCCTTCATGCCTCCATGTGACAACTGAAGCCGAGACTTGAAGACAAGAAGGAGCGTATCCAAGCTCACGCAGCAATGAGCCTCAAACAGCCGGTGCCAGGCGTACCAAGATTTCCTACCAGGAGCTCTTTGACTCCGGTGCTAGGCTTTAGATATGGCTGTGTCCCCCAAAAGTCTGTAGACCAAGGGTGGATTGCCCAGGCAACACTACTGGGAGGTGCTCTGGACCACGAGGAGATAGGCAGGGCCTTGCTGAGATGCAAGATCATCAGAGGTGTGTCTTTGAAAGGAATGATGGGACCCCTACCTGTCTCTTCTCTCTCTCTCTCTCTGCTTCTTGGCTTGAGATGTAACCGTTTTGCTCCTTCATGTGCTTGCATGATGGGTACTGCCACATGTCTGACTCACCAGAACTGAGCTGATGAGACCCTATGCCTCCTCTGAACTTCCAAATCCAACCCAAATAATTCTTTTTAAAGTTAGCTACCTCTGGTGTTTTGTTATAGTAACATGAAGCTGACAGGTGCATACTCACTAGTACGCCTCCCCCTAGCTGCCCTGGGAAAAGGCGAATTTTCCCCAATATTGACTCTAGTGTTCCACCCAGAACAAAGGACCAAGCCCTTCTGATGAGCTCTTTGGGGCTGTTTTCATTAAACCGTTATTACTGACAGTGGTTCTTTATTAAAAAGCAGGTACTTCTCTTTAAGGAGCCTTGTTTTTACTCTCTCAGTATCTCCCAAAGGCTCGGGGAGATCTAGGAAAGAGAAACCTCTGCCAGTAAGATAAATGTTAGCATTTATTAAGGAAGAAAAAATTAAATGCCACACACAGTGTTCACTGCTCCTATGGGGAAAGGGTGGTCATGAGTCTTGGTTTTACTTTGAAGCTCCTCACAGTAAACACAGGCCCTCTTCAGGTTTTGGTTTTCCTTTCAAAACTGTGCATACTCCTGCCAGTACTCCGACTCAGCGCTGGGGTGCCCATGTGGCAGAGTCAGAGTGGGGAGAGTGTGCAATGGCAGTTCTCTTGCCCTCTTTGGAGTACCACGTTCCTGTGCAGGGCCAGCAAAACCAAAATGAACCACCTGGAAGGACTGGAAAGGCAGACCCTAAATGTGACAGCAGTCCTACCTAGACTCTTGGGAGGTGTCACCTTGGAGATGTCATTCCCCTGGTACCACCACAATGCCTGTAAGCATGCCCCCTTGTAGTCACTTTCTGGGGAAGCAAGAACAGCAGAGGGTTGGGATTGTAATGCTCAGCCCCCTCTCCCTGCCATTCTTAACAGAGAAGCATTCAGGCCCAGATAGTAAAATTTCTGCTACAGACCACACCCCCCTTTGAGTGACAGATAGGAAATCAACCAGAGGTCTCCTGGTTCCACAAAGTGCTGTTTTTTCTTTATTGTCACTTGTGAACATCACAACAGGCTTTGATCCTCATTTTGATGTCCTGTGTTCTGAATATATTTCTCCTCTTTAGTCTGAAAAATTAGGATTAATATATCTATTCACATCTCATAGAGATAGCCAAAAAAGCAAATAATCAAATGACATCATGGAAATGAAAGCTCCCTGAGAAGGGAAAAGTATTCTTTTTTAATTATTATGACACTGTCCCCATCTCTCTAACAACCTCCTTAAAAGAGTTGCAGAGTTTTTCTGGGCTGGAGAGATGACTCAGAAATTAAAGGCATCTGTTTCCAAAGCCAGTTTAGGTTCAATTCCCATAAAGTGGTGCATGCATCTGGAGTTGGTTTGCAATGGCAAAAGGCCCTGGCATGCCCATATTCGTTCTCTCTCTCTCTCTCTCTCTCTCTCTCTCTCTCACACACACACACACACACACACACACACACACACACACACACCAATTTTTAGTAAAAGAGCAGTGACCTTTTTATCTAAACAACAAAATCTCCCAAGAAGAAACTGAGGCAGGAAAGCTTTAGCTAGTGAATCTCATGGATAGAGTGTTGTTTTCATTATCTCTGCAACCAAATACCTGAAAAGGAAACAGCTTAAGAAAGAAGATGCTTGCCGGGCATGGTGGCGCACGCCTTTAATCCCAGCACTCGGGAGGCAGAGGTAGGAGGATCGCCGTGAGTTCAAGGCCACCCTGAGACTACAGAGTTAATTCCAGGTCAGCCTGGACCAGAGTGAGACCCTACCTTGAAAAACCAAAAAAAAAAAAAAAAGAAGATGCTCATTTTGGCTCACAGTTTGAGGAGATACAGTCCATTGTAACTGGGGGTTGGAGGGTGAGGCACAATGGCAGGCAGCTTGATGGCAGCCAGAGTGGACAGTTTGAGGGGACACAATCCACCATGGTGGGAAAGGCCTGGTGGCAGGTAGCTGATGGAAGCAGGAGTGTACATCCGGGACTCCTCACCTCCTTACATGTCAGCAAAACAGAAGGAAGAGAGGGACTGAGGGCAGAAACAGGGCTGGGCTATAAACCTCAAGGCTTACCCCCAAGTGGCCCATTTGCTCCAGTGAGATCCTAGCATTAAAGGTCCCACAACCTCCCAAAACAGAACACTCTCTAGGGACTAAGTGTTCAAACCCATGAGCCAGTGAGTGACATTTCACATTTAAATCATTGCACATGGGTTGTTCTTCTCTATAAACATGCATACATTAACTGGCTATGGTGGCTCATTCCTATAATCCCAGCACTTGAGAGGTTGAGTTTGAGGGCATCTTGGGCTACAGAGTAATTCCCAGGTCAGTTCGGGCTAAAGAGAGATCCTGCCCTCCTCCCTCCCCCCCCCAAAAAAAATAAGGAAATGGCTAGGTTATAAGGATTTTACAATGTTGGGTTCACATGATAGCATACTCATAGGAAGTGAGAGGAGGAATTATTCCTTGTGGGTTGCTAATAACAACCACACATTTCCTGTTTAAAAAAAAAAATCACCCCACTAGTGCTACACGCCTGCAACGCTGACAGCAGGGGCTGAGGCAGCAGCAGGCAGCAAGATCCTGCCTCAAAACCAAAAGTTACCCGCCACCCGAGAGTAGAAAAGTCATTCCTCATTTCAAGTTCCTCCTTCGGATGGAATGGAATATAAGCAAAGGGGAGACGCGCCTGTCACAATCTCCTCTCCAGAAAATAAAACCTAAGACGTTCCTCATAATGTTTTCTTCATTTCCAGTGTGCAAAAGAAATAATAATGATTAAAACCAAAAGAAAGAATTCCCGGGTCACTTCAACAGGCGTAGGTGACCAGGGACAGAGCTAGAAGACCAGGTAGGCACTGTGCCAAACACCAGTTAAGCAGTAGTACCTGGCCGCCCCGCGCCCTGCCTTCCCTTGCCAGCACTCCAGAACCGACTCCAGCTCACAGTAGTAGAGCACATGATGTTTTTAATAAATAAATATTTCTCTAGGCATTTGTAGAGCCAGGGTACGGGATCCATTTATTTGGAACCAGAGTTTTATGTAGTGTTTTATTACTTTTCCCTTGTAAGACTTGTTTTCCTCCCAAGGACAAGTACCCATTAATTTCAACCATAGTTCTTTGTTATGCTGAAAATTTGTACTCATATTGGCTGTCACACAAGCTGGGGTTCACATAGCAATCAGGGAGTAAATATTTATGAGTACTCAAGTTAAATTGGTTTCTCTAAGAGGCGCCCTCCAACGCCACGCAGAGTGAAACAGCCACATAAAGATACTAAAGAGCTGGGCGTGGTGGCACACGCCTTTAATCCCAGCACTCTGGAGGCAGATGTAGGAGGATTGCTGTGAGTTCAAGGCCACCCTGAGACTACATAGGGAATTCCAGGTCAACCTCGGCTAGAGTGAGACCCTACCTCGAAACTAAAATAATAAAATAAAAAATAAACAGAGGATGGGGAGATGGCTCTGTGGGTAAAGTGTTCACCTTGCAAACATGGAGTTGAGCTCAGCCCCATGTAGCATGCTGGCTATGGTGATGCGCGCCTGTAGTCCCAGTGCTGGGGAGGCAGAGACAGAAGAATCCTGGGGGTTCTCTGTCCAGCCAGTCTAGCTTAATTGGTGAGTTCTAGGACAATGAGAGACCCTGTCTTAAAAAAAGAGGTGGACAGCTGGGCAGCATACCAAAATAATGACACCCAGGGTTTGTCCTCTGGCCTTCACATGCATACACGCACACATAAGCACACACACACAGAGAGAGAGAGAGAGAGAGAGAGAGAGAGAGAGAGAGAGAGAGATGCACACCACACACATGCACAATAGAACTTGCAGTACCTGGTGTGACTCTTCCAAGTATGGTGGCCAGGAAATCCATATTTTCCATGCCTATCCACTGGGATTTATTTTACATAGCTATGCAAACAACTGGCTACTAGGTTACTGCCTTGAAACATATGACAAGTATCTTAAAGATTCATGTCAAGGTTAGTCCTCCAGCATTGGAAGAGTTTACTACAGCACTTGGTACAGAAATGACAGATCTGCTCACATACCTTGAAAGTTCCCTCTGTGCTGGGCTTTCCATATGTCATCTCATCTAAACCTCCCAAGAAGTCAGTAACAGACTCATTGATGTTTGTCCCCCCTGGTAGATAAGCAACTGAGGCTTAAGAGAGTTCAGTCCACTGCTCGAGGTCATACAGCTGTCTCCTAAGATAGATGTGCTATCACACCCTCACAGACAGACTCCCAAGACTGCAGAAAGCAAAGATCGCCTCAGAACTATGACCCTGCTTCCCAGGAATGCCTTGGGTTATATGTTATCTTGCCTTTATTTTTTTTTTGGGGGGGGGGTTAAATTCTTATTGACAACCTCCATTCTTTTACACAATGTGCCGTGATCATAATCCCACCACCACCCTCTTCTCTCCCTTATTCCCTATTCCCCCTCCACTGAACCCACTCTACCTAACTAGATTGTCTTCTATTTTCATGTCATCGGAATTTCCTGCCCTCATATGCTGCAGGTCTTCTAGGGATAGTGTCAGTCACTGTGATGTCATGAATACCACGGCCACTCAATGTCAGGAAGGCAGTATTGCCAAGCACTCCTCTCTTACATTCTTTCCACCACCTCTTCCAGTATGATCCCTGAGCCTTCAAGGGTGTGATAGAGATGTCCCATTTGGTTAGTTGAACACTCCACGGTCACTTCTCAACACTGATGAGTTTTGAGTCTCCCAGTGATCACCACCATCTGGAAAAAGAAGTGTCTCTAACAAAAGTGAGCATAGCATTAATATATAGGCATAAACCTAAATACTGAGAGGGAAATTTGGTTGACATACTATGCCCATTTAGTCAAACAGTAGTAGTTTCCCCAGTAGGGCTTATGACCTCTCCAACCATAGACTTCTGATTAGGTTTTTAGTATCAGGCATAAATTCCCTTTTGTAAAGTAGGACTCAACTCCAATCATAAAGCAGTTGGGGGACTGGAGAGATGGCTTAGAAGTTAAGAGGAATGCCTGCAAAGCCAAAGGACCCAGGTTCCATTCCCCAGGACCCACATAAGCCAGATGCACAAGGTTGTGCATGCATATGGAGTTTATTTGCAGTTTCTACAGGCCCTGGCATGCCCATTCTCTCTATCTGCATCTTTCTCTCTCTCTCAAATAAATACATAGCAATTTTAAAAAAGAAAGTCGTTGGCTTTTTTTTACATTTGTGTATATGATTTTTCAGATGTGTATATGTCTGTTCACATGTGTGTGTGCATGTTCACGTGTGTATGCGTGCTCACGTGTGTGTATGGGTGCATGTGAGCACATGAATGTGGAGGCCAGCAGTCAATGTAGATTGTCTTCCTCTGTCACTCTCTAGCTTATTTCTTTGAGACAAGGTCTGTCACTGAGTCTGAGCTCACGGAGCTGGCTAGGCAAACTAACCAGCAGTCTCAAGAGCTCCTCCTGTCTCCATGTCCCTTAGTGCTGCGGTTGCAGGCACACACCATCACATCCAGCATTTCACGTGGGCACTGAGGATCCCAACTCAGCTCCTGGCACTTGAACAATAAGCACTTCACCCACTCAGCCAGCTCCCAGCCCCTATCCTGCCTTTAAGGAGTCCCCTTCTCCAGGGCAGCTTTGCAAAATTGGCCTCTGAGTGAGGATCAGTTAGCTTAAGCCACAGTAACAAAACCACCTCCAAAACCTCAGTGACTTAACACAACAAAAAGCTCACTGATTTCTTTCTTCATGTACGCTGGAAGCCCATTGGCCAGTTCCACTCATGTGACCTCCAGACTGCCTCCCTGAGACATGCCGGTGTGAGCAGTACAATGCCTGTCGTCAGGGGATATCCGCCCCTCCTCCAGGAATGCAATGGAAAGAGCATCGCAGTGAGAAAGGAGGTTCCATCCAGATCTCCCACTGATCCACACATGACTTGGGAAATGCTTTCCTAAGCTACAATTTCCACGTTTCTCAAAGTATATGATTATACTCTTGCCCTTCAAAGATCCCTACAGCATGTTTTATGAGTCTGCAAATGGATGTCCCTTACCAAGGACATGCCCCAAGGCAACACTGGCACCCTCCAGAGGATATGGAAACATCTCAGGGCGAGGCTATTCATGGCACAAGTGAGGCTCCTGACTGCTTGAATCGTGGCTCAGGAGGCTCTTCGCCAACCTCACAGAATGGGGTCAGCGGTTCATGGCAACTTCCAGGCCTTTGGAGATGTTGGGAGCTTTTCTGTTGGTTTTCACACCTAATAAAAAGAAATTTCCTCTTTTCAAAGGGCGTGTTTTTTCTGGTTTGGAAGATTAATGGTTAGAGACTTTTGCTGTTTTGGGTTGGTAAAATGAAAAGGACATCCTTTTTTAAGGCTGAAGGTCTGGATTATAGGACAGGTAGATTCACCCAGGTCACACAGTGAGACACAAGCAAAGTAAACCTACTGCCCGGGATGGACCTCACCCCAGGCAGGAAATCACTCTTGGATAAAAATCCCTGCCAAATGGTTCATGATGAATGAATGTTAATAGTCCCCAAACGGATTTCACATCCCTTTGAACGAGGAAGGAAATGGACTCTAGAGTAGATTTTGGCTTGATTGAGTTCTAAAAGCAATGCCAGTTGGGACATAGCCTTGATCCAACCCAGGGGATGGCTCCTCCCTGGCACTTTCTGGAAGGAGGGCCATTTTACCTTTCCTAGAAATGGGATTAAGGGGAGGTCTGGGAAGTGCTCAGTAACACGCAGGACAGTCCTTCTGAATAGCCACCCTGTGTCTGCACGGACACCCACACAGCTCGTCCACTGCACTCTGTTCACACTGGGGGCACGTCCCTGCGGCACCTTACTGGCTCCTAGAGAAACATTGGCACACCGAGGGAGCCAGCCTGCAGATGAAGAACAGGACTCAACACAGGCGCCACCCCCTTGCCTGGCAGAAGGAATACCTCCAGATGGATCTCAGGCCAGGCTACTCCATCCACTTCCTTCTCTGTCACCCCAACTAACTGCATGCCATCCAGCATAGCGTGAGCCCAGGGGCCTGAGGGGCAGCCAAGATGACCCCTTTACACCCTAGGGACTGTGACCATATCCTAGCATTGTCACCATGGTGGTCTCGGGTGAGCCAGTGTTCCTCTTGCTCCAGAAGCTTCCCTCGGGTAGCTGTAAGGATGATCTTGCAAGTGCTTCCTCAAACAGCTAGTATCTCATTTGATATTTATAGGAACTTAGAGAGATAAAGGTTACCTTTCTCATTTTTAAAAATCTTTATTAACTATTAATTATACATAATAATAAGTTTATGATATTTTCATACACACATATATTTTGATCATATTCACCCCATCACCCTCTCTTGTACCCCTCCCACTGATCCCCTTTCTCTTTCCAACTAGTCCCCCTTACACACACACACACACACACACACACACACACACACACACACACATAGTGTGTGTGTGACCTAATGACAGGAGCATGAGTGAGGAGTTTTTTATAGAAGCATGGGGCAATGTTGTACTTACCTTCCCATTGCTGGGGAAAAAATAAAATAAAATAAAAAGCAGCTTACAGGAGGAAATGGCTTCTTTCAGCTCATAGTCTCAAGGGGAAGTTTTGTCATGGCATGACAGAGCAGAGGCTGGGTATCACATCTTGTGACAGCATCTGGGACGGAGCAACAAACCTGAGATAACTTGCAACAGCAAGCAGAGCTAACAATTCTGAATGTCCTCCCCCAGTGACACACCTCCTCTAGCAAGGCTCTGCCTCTCAAAGGCTCTACCAGTCAGGACTGAGTGTGAAGCCTAATCACAAACACATGAGGCTAGAGGGGAGTGGCACATTCAAACCACAATAGGCAACTTACCAGTGGCTACACCACTGAAGGAAATGTCTCTCACTACTCCAGCAATCATTAAGTGCCGATAGCTTCTCAGGGATGGGTGAGACCTCATAGGCTCCTCCCATCATTGTCATTTTAAAATGAGGGTACTGTCACTCATAAAGTTTGGAGTGACTCACCAGGTGTAGTTAACGTTCACAGATACTGAGTACTACAGCTTAATCTTGAACTCCAATGTTTTAGTTCCAAACCTAAATTTTCCACCGTTCGCTTGACATCTGCAAAAAGTCTCTGTCCATTTTGGGTTGCTATAACAAGACACTTGAAGCCCAGTACTGCATAAAGAAAATAGGTTTATTTAAAACTCACAGTTCTAGAGGTCCAAAAGCATGGAACTTACATTGTTTCCTAGTGAGAATTGCATGGAAGACAGCAACACACTGTGGGGCTACACATAAAAAGGGGGTCACATAGCAAGAAAGAAAATAAGAGATCTGGGAGGGACCAGGCCCACTCTTCTAACAACCTGCTCTCTCAAAAACCAGCTCACTCCTGCAGTGCCTGACCCAACCCAAGACCACAATGAATCCTTTCACAAGGCCATCTCATCATGAGTGATTTACCTCCAGCTAGGTCCCACCTCCCAACACATTCTATAGAAGACCAAGCTCCCAGCACATGAACCTTAGCAGGACATATTCAAACCATACCAAAACCATAAGATGCAGGCTCTTTGTTGGGTGTCATCAAGTTTGTTTTCCCCCAGTGAGAACATAGCACCCAGAGATTCAAGTCCCCAAAATTTTGTTTGCCCATAAATTCCATATATGAAAGTCAACATTTCTCATATCAAAGAGATGACTACTAGGAAATGATTAGGAAAGTAACGTTAGCCCCATTCATATCTAGCCCCAAGCAGGAGCCCATCTTGGTGGCTTAGTCATATAGTCTGAGTGGGAGACCCATCACCATCCAGGCTTCCTTCTGGATTGTCCAGGACTATTTGAAGAAATTTAGGCTCCTAGCCAGTGACCACATATTCAACCCAGGTCTTTCATGATCATAAGTCAGTTTTCCCAGGTCTGCAAAGAGCATCTAATAGCATGATGTCATGGTTGACACATATCAAAAATCCCCTGTAACTCTTGGAACTAGAGACCTGTGTAATGCCTCCAGGAGTCCCTGCCCCCATGAAGGCAACTGATTCAGGAGGACATAGCTTCAGAGGAGTGGGGGCACAAAGGCACCCACTTCAGCTGTACGTGCATGGAAGAAAGATCTACTTGAGGAAAAAGAGCCAGCTCTGCTGATCAAATCCTCATGACCTGGACTCTGGTTCTCTGGAGAATGCATGCAAAGTTTCAGAGCAAGCCACTGGGCAGGTAGGATAAAGGTACCTCTTTTTGTCAGAAGCTTTGAGATTCACAAAGATATACAACAAGCACAGTCTCATCACATCCACAGCCCCTTAGGGAGTGAAGGAATACTTATCACCATTTTCACCATTTGAAGAATAATCATCCCAAGGAAATATGTTCCAGAAGGGCAGATTTTCCCCTGGGCTAGAGCTGCATAACAGTAAAGCAGAACAAGAACATGGGTCTCGGCTCTCCCTTCTTTCTCCACTTACTTATCCAGTCAGCAGGAAGATGCTGAGCCCACTGAAGCATTCTTCATCAGTAGGAAGACCTCCTGAGGGATTAGCTCCCCAGCAAACCTGAAGTCACTTGCTTAGTGACCAACGGTGAAATCTGAGAATGTTTAGCACATTACTGCTCTGGAATACTTTTTTTTTCCCTATCTCTGTTACACTCTCACATTCCCATTCAACCTGAAAACCATTTGAAATTCAGGAAATCTGTTACCAATATAAAAATGGAAGCTAGGAACTATGGTGATTTAAATGAGATGCCACTCTTAGGTTCATGTGCTTTGAATAGTTGGTACCTAAATGTTGGCAACTTAGAAGGTGGATCCTGGCTGGAGGAAGTGTATCACTGGGGTGAGCCTGCCTGCGAGTTAACCGGTTAGCCCTACTGGGTGTTCACTAGCTAGCCCACTCTTGCCATTACCTCCCAGTTTGTGTAAGGAGATGTGACACTCACCCTCTGCCCAGGTGTGCTTTTCCCTGCCACAAAACCTCCCATTGAGAAATGAATTCTTTCTTCCCATCTGGTGCTTTTGGTCAGGTTTCTGTCCCAGCAATCAGAAGGTGACTGCAACAGCAGCCAAGGGGAGATCTAATACAGAGCCGTTGTTTCTTTATGTTTGTTTATTTGGTTTTGTTTATTTGTTCGTTTTGTTTTCCAAGGTAAGGTTTCACTCTAGTTCAGGCTGACCTGGAATTCACTATGTAGTCTCAGGGTAGTGTCAAACTCGTGGAGATCCACCTACCTCTGCCTCCCTAGTGCTGGGATTAAAGGCAGGCACCAACACACCTGGCTGCAACTTTTAATTAATTAATTAATTAGAGAGAGGACATGAATGTTCCAAGGCCTCTTGACACTGTAAACAAACTCCAGACACGTGCACCACATTGTGCATCTGTTTACACAGGTTCTGGAGAACCAAACCTAGGCCAACAGGCTTTGCAAGCACATGCCTTTACCCAATGAGCCACCTCCCCAGCCCAGAAACCAATTTGTACAAGTACTACAACCATTTCTTTTCTTTCTTTTTTTCAGAGGTAGGGTCTCACTTTAGCCAAGGCTGACCTGGAATTCCATATGTAGTCCCAGGGTAGCCTTGATCTCATAGTGATCCTCATACCTCTGCCTCCCAAGTGCTGGGATTAAAGGCATGCACCACCATGCCCACCTTTAGAGCCATTATTTCTTTGCATTGCTATGGTTGTATGATTTAGGACATATCATTAGGACATACCTCAAATGCTTACTTTCAGGTGTAAAAATGAGGAAAACATCACCAAGAACTAACTCTAAATGAGAACTCCCCAGTCAGACATCTCTACAGCTTTGCAACTAGTAAACTACATAAATATCTCCCTGGGGTAAGAAAAAAAATGAAAAGGCTACATGAAAACTCACTTCTTTCTAATCCCTCTGCCCCAAGCCTTTCTCTAGAACCAACCACACTTCACATGATCTAGAACTAAGGCTTAGCTTCCTGGACCAGCTCAGGAACCTGCTTCAACACAAGATTCTGTGACTTGAATGTGACATGTCCCCCACAGGGTTATGTGTCTGAGTACTTGATTCCGAGCTGGTGGTGCTATTTGGGAGGATGGTAGCATGTTGAGGAGGTGGCATCTTGCTGGAGAAAGTGCATCAGTGTGCGTAAGCCTTGAATATAGCCCAGCCCTACTTCTTGCTCTCTCTTCCTCTCTCTCTCTCTAATATGACCAGCCAGCAACCCACTCCTGCTTCCACGACAGACTAGAACTATAAGCCAAAGTCAACCTTCCATTCTACAAGTTGCTTCTTGCCAGGTATTGGTCACAGAAAAATAATTAATGCACAAAACCACATGATTTCTGATTGGTCAGAGCCTGCCAATAGGAAAAGGCTACATAAAAAATCATCCCCATCCTGTCCTTGTCATGGTTTCCTCCAATAAATCACAAAAAGATGATTAGTCTATAAGAAAACTCTGAGCCATCTCAGTAAGTTCAGCAAGGTAGTTTTTAAATTGTTAACTGCCCTGAAACCCTGGGTCATAAAGTCATTTTTACTAAACCACAGAAGCCCCCTAAGATGCCACTACCCCATCCAGAGCCACAGGACTTCTGTTTCCTGTTTCACTCTTTGTTTAGTTTTGTCTTTCATTTCTCTGCCTGCCTTTTGGGCCTGCTCTCTGGAGGCCACTGAGCCCTGACTGTTGGCAGTCTAATTAGGAGCTGACCTTACTCAGTCCCAGCCCTAAGTTTTGTTCCCCTGTTCTCCTGAATTCTTGATCATGAAGTTCATGTCCATCTTTCCCTAGAGGCTGTAGCTAGCCACTCGAATGCCCGAAGCTGCCCTCTCTGAGTCCCCCCAGCACGAGCAGTTGTATAATATACTCTCCCTTTGCTTTGTAGTGGTTTGCTTTCATCTCGTGCATGTTCATGACTCTTCTCAGTTCTACAAAGTCAAGAGCAAGCCTTAGCTTTCTCCTAGACCCTGGAGCACTGGTAGAAGGTGACAATGTAGAAAGGGCTGGGACAATAGTCAAGTGATGGAATCAGCCTACAAAATCTGATGTGTATACATATATAGTAGAATTTTATTCAACCATATAGAAGTAAAGTATGTTCATAGAAAAATGGATGGAACTGGAGATCATCATACTGAACAAAATAAGCCAGACTTAGAACAACAGATATCACATTTCCTCTCATGTATGGGACACACACATGAAAGTAAAAGTGGGGCTCTTTAGCAAAAGGAAGGGGACTAGCAGATAGAGGAAGATGGGACAGAAGAGGGTGACTGGGGATTAATATGATACGCCTCCCCAAAAGTATCATTATGAAAGCCATGCGCGGCGGTGTACGCCTTTAATCCCAGCACTCAGGAGGCAGAGGAAGGATTGCTGTGAGTTCAACGCCAGCCTGAGACTACATAATGAATTCCAGGTCAGCCTAGGCAAGAGCAAGACCCTACCTTGAAAAAAAAAATGTCAATATGATACCTGTCACTTTACACATCAAATAAATACTAGTAAAAAAAAATTAATAAAGGAAGGAAGAGAGAGAGGGGGAGGGATGGATAGCTGCTTGTAAATTTTAATGATACCCACACCCAGATTCATCAGTCTGCAAAGGTCCTATCTGAGATGTATCCACAGGCCTCGCATTTCCCACATCAGAGAGGTTGCTTATGCCTAGAATCAAAGTCATGCCAACCCACAGCTGCTGTAAGACTTCAGAGTCTGCTTTAAAAACAGACAGTGCCTACAGAGGCCCAGCACTGGTAAGGTGGTCCCCCAAAGAAGAGCCTGTGTTTCACAATCTCCTTGGCAGTGAAATGAGGGAAGATACATGAAACCTGCTTCTCTGTTCCAGGCAAAAGTGTTCGTGTCACATCACTCCGAGGGAGAATGAAAGCTGATCGCCCAGATTCTGTTGGATTGTCTCAAAATGCCACAGAATCATAAGGATCAGCGCTGAAGGGAACAAAAAACAGAATGAAAAGTGGGTTTGCATGAGAGAGCGCTGAATGCCAATGCAGTCGCATGCTAAGAGCTCCCCTTAGTAAGGAAGGAAACCACTGGCGAAGGAGCCCTGAGCTCTGATGAGCAGTGTCTCCATCACCTGAGCAGCACCAGGGGCCCTGACTCTCCAGGTCTGTGTAACAGAGTCTTAGAACAAGGCTCTTTGAGAAATTCTATGCAAGAAGGAAAACTACAAAAAAGATAAGCAGAATTGGTGCTCCAGAGAATACTATCAAATCAAACAATTTAAACTAGAGAATTTAGGAACCTATGTTAACCTGAAGAGAGGTTTAATTCACAAGATCATTTACATATTTAAGTACATACAAGGCCATATTCTGTTCTAATTGGCCAGCGCCTCTGTTATGCCGCTTACGAAATATTGTGAATGTCACCATTTCAAGGATACTTTAAAAGCAGCTGAAGGTCAGCCACAGTAGTAATTTAAAGGTTGATATTTGTTGAAATGACAAGTATGCAGGAGGAGAAGATGTTATAAGAGATTAAACGATTTGAAAGTAGGTTCAGCAGTTAAAGATGCTTGCTAAGCCTAACGGCCCAAGTTTGATTCTCCACTATCCATTCATCTGGAATAGCAGGAGGCCCCGGTGTGCCCATTCTCTCCCTCTCTCTCTCTTTCTCTCTCTCTCTCTCCTCTCTCTCTCTTTCTCTTCTCTCTCAAATAAATACATAAATAAAATGTTTTAAATTGTTTTTTAAAAAACTATTAGAAAGCTACTTAGATGCTCAAAGGAGTTTCTGTTTCTTCTTATTCTTGCTTTAACCAAAATAATTGGAGATTCAAGGAAAGTGAAAGAAAGCAGTTTGCACGACAATGTTTCTGTCTGTGTAAACAGTGGTAGTGACAGGCTGGAGGTATGGCTCAGTGCTTAAACTCACTTCCCACACACGTGTGAGGGCAGGAGGGGCCTGAGACTGCCAGAGGTCAAATCTCCAGAACGCACAGAAACACCTGGGCATGGCCACGCACGCCTGTAACCCCAGTGCTGCGGGGCTCATGAACACCAAGCTCCACAATCAGGAAGACTCAGCCGGGCGTGGTGGCGCGCGCCTTTAATCCCCCTACTCGGGAGGCAGAGGTAGGAGGATCACCGTGAGTTCGAGCCCACCCTGAGACTCCATAGTGAATTCCAGGTCAGCCTGGGCTAGAGTGAAACACCACCTTGAAAAACCAAATAAAAGTAGGGAAAAAAAAAAAAAGAGTCAGGAAGACTCTATCCCAGCAAGGATAAACAGGTCGTGAGGGGTAGAATGTCCTTCCCCAGCTGCCACAGATGAACCCATGGGGCCTCATCATCATGTACACACACACACCACACATATGCCACACGTACCACATCACATATACTATTCATATGCAAGAAAAAGTAGCCGTAGTGATTCTATTGGTCTGTTGCTATTTCCCTCCATTCTTCCTGCTTGCAGTGAACCCAGCCAGTGTCATGGATGGTTTGCTCACCAAGGAACCAAAATGTGCTCTCCGGCTTGGCCTGTCACCTGGACCCTCCTCAGTGTGATGCAGCGGCCCTGCCCCCTCACCTTGCTTGGTTTATTTCCTCCCACCCCAGTCCTCTTCCTCAGCTTTGATCCCACGTTCCCACCCCCAACTTAATCATGAAGGGTCAGCTTATCCAAACATTATTGGGCTTTGGAGCAGTTGCACTACAGAAGCCAAACAGATAAATAAACTCGGTTGGGAGATCTCCACTAGACCAAGCTGACTAGTCCCCTGGGGATGTTTATCTTGGAGAAGCGCAGCTTCAGATCTGGACTCATGCTTTGGGGAGGGTGCCAAGTCAGTCCATGGTGAGATCTACAGAGGGTAAGGGCACATGGCGCAGGGTTAAGAACCCTCATAAATAATATCGCTCTTACTGGCCTGGGTTCTGAGATGAAACCTTCTCGATGGGAGACTAAATGGCCACTCGTGCGGCAGCAGGGCATGCGGCTGGCATAAGAAACAATTGAGCTTCCAAGTCCCTTGGTCTCAGAATTGTCCAGCCTTGACCACACAGTTGCTGAGAGTCTCACCTCTGGAACACTGAAAGCCCGACATCCCAGGGCATCCCTCAGTCCTAAGGGACACAGGTGGTTGGTCATCCGCACAGCCAAGCTGACACCCATAACATCCAGGGAGAGAAGAGAAGACCTCACGCCCTGTCAGGAAAGGAGAGGGGACGGCCTCGTTGACAGTGTGCAGTTCCTCCTTCCAGACTCACCAGCCAAACTAAGAGAATTCAGCCGGTAGGGTCCCATCACACGGAAGGAAACCTGCAAAGCAGGGGAAAAAAACAGGAATCATTTCTGTCCAGATAACTGATGCAATTCAACACAAATGAACCCTTGGCAAGCCAGCAGAAATTATCAGGAAATTTTAGCAGCTGACTCATTTGAAAGGAAATACAATTTTGTAAAGTCCATCAGGAACACAAACGAAGTAAGAAAAGTAGTTTTAGCCACATTTTTATTTTACTTAATAACGTTTTGACCATATAATGGCAGCCTGTGGTTGGGAAAGGTCATGGGATCAGCTCCTGCCCTTGAAAGATGAACAGTAGCAGCAGATGTCCAGCACCAAGCCCATCATTTAGTACCCAGAGTGGGGCCATTTAGGGTACCCTGTCCACACTGCTGGGCCTGCAGGAAATGTGAACAGGTAACAGAGGCATGTGTAAGAGGTACAGAGCCTCTGATGGCCCTGCCATAGACAGGTAGCATGGCTGAGAAATGGACACCTGTTATACTTTTGCACAATCTAGACATCCTAACCAAGCCAGCAGGTACACAAAGTACAAATACAGGGAAAGAATTGAAGGATGTCCTCTCCAAGGGAGGACTCTAAGGCTTTTAATTCCTGCCCATCTCTACTACTTTGGACTTCTTTTTTTTTAAGTGTGTGTGTGTGTGTGTGTGTGTGTGTGTGTGTATAGGTTTGGCTTGGTTTTTATTTTTTCAGTACTCAGGATTGAACCCAAGGTCTTGGACATGCTAGGCAAACTCTCTACCTTGGAACCCCTTACTTTTTACTTTCAATTCTAGACAAGGTCTCAATAAATTGCCCAAGCTAGCCTTGAATTCACTATTGAGGTTCTTTTAATTATATAATCTTTTTAAAAAAAAATTGAACACAAACAGATGTTTTGAGATCATCTGCTTTTGAACAATAGAGAGGAATGATTTAAAAGCACTATATCATTTGTTTATATGCAAGCCACGTGTCAGGATTCTAGTTTGAATTTGGTTTAAAAAGTCCTTCCTTCAGTTTGGCTCAGTAGTCTTTTGTGTCACACATAGTTTGAGGAAAACTTCCTGAGATGCTTATTAAAAAAAAAATTTAGTTGCTGAATAATTCCAGCGGTATGTAATTAACAAAGCACAAGGTCCAAAATATTTCCATCCATTCCCAACCTGAAAAGAGCATTCAGAAATGCTTCCCTTTCTTTCTAACAATGACTATCGAGTTACATTTCAGGAGAGCAAGATGACATGGAAAGCATGTGTCCCATCTGGAGAAATATTCCCTTCTCTTCCGTGATGTACGTGAAGAGGAGGAGTAGGGAAAGAGGGATTTCTCAAAAGAAGCTTCAATGGCTGTGCGGTGATAAGAGCTGCAGAGCGCTCTCAGTGGCCTGAGTCAGTTACACATCCTCCACTGGAGCCACTACCCAGACCTCCGCAAGCCCATGGCAGCCACAGGGAGAGGCACTCTATAACT
Source organism: Jaculus jaculus (assembly GCF_020740685.1). NCBI lineage: Eukaryota > Metazoa > Chordata > Mammalia > Rodentia > Dipodidae > Jaculus > Jaculus jaculus. The sequence goes on along the minus strand of NC_059113.1, from coordinate 14,405,207 downwards.
GAGCCCTGTGTCCTCGTCCCTCTAACTTAAGAGTATGCTGGCCCTTCAGCGCTCCCTGGGAGTTTCTTGTTTGCTCACTTGTTTTATAACTCTCTTCCTTCTCTCTCTCAAACTCTGTCCATTTGCTTTTCCAAGCCCTCTCTACCCACCCTGACCTTGGATCTCACCATTCCTCCTGAAAAGTGGAGGACAACTTGACTCCCAAAGAAAGAAAGTCAGGTGAACTATGGAATACAGTTTAGGTGGCAGATTTTTTTTTAATCCATTTTAGGGTCTGGGAGATGGCTCAGTGCTTAAAGGGGCTTTCTCACAGTGCCTGCCAGCCAGGTTTAATTTCCCAGTCACCCATGTAAAGCCAGACAGGCATCTTTTTGCAGAAGCAGAAGACCCTATTGTGTCTGGAGAGATGGCTCAGCAGCTAAGACGCTTGCCTGCAAAGCCTAAGGACCCAGATCCAATTCCCCAGTACCCTGGTAGAACCAGATGCAAAAGGTACCACGTGCATCTGGAGTTCATTTGCAGTGACTAGAGGCCCTGAAGTGCCCATTCTCATTCTCTCTCTCATAAATAAATAAACAAAATTAGTTTTTATTTATTTTTTCTTTTTGTTTTGCTGTGTTGCTCTGTTTTTCAAAGCAGGGTCCTGCTCTCTCACCCAGGCTGACCTGGATACATTCACTATGTAGTCTAAGGGTGGCCCCAAACTTATGGTGATACATCTACCTCTGCTTCTTGAGTGCTGGCATTAAAGGTGTGTGCCACCACTCCTGGCTAAATAAAATATTTTTTAAAAAATAAATTCTAGAAGATCTTTGGGGAACAATTGCCAATTCATGTTCAATAAGTAATAGTGACTATGGTTTAAGAGCAAAGACAGGCTTCATGATCACAGATACCCTGATTCAAATCACGTAACTTTAACCCTGTTAGTAAACTAAATTTCACCTCACTTTTCTCATTGTTGGAAGTAAGGGTGTCTGCCATATGGACTGACTAAAAGGATTCAATGCAGAATTACACATAAAAAACTTTACATAGTGCCTGGAAACTATAAGTGTTAAGTGTAAGTTAGCTGCTAACAAGTGTCTTTGTAAAATAAGGTTTAACGACCTGAGGAGATAGCTCAAGCCGTAAAGTGCTGGCCTTGCAAACATGAAGAAGACCTAAGTTGGGTCTCCAGAACCCCCATTTAAAAAATAATAATAAAGCCAAGCATGGAGGCTTGGGCCTATAAACCCAGCACTGGAGAGCTGGAGAGGCAGAGATAGGAGTATTCCTGAAACTTACTGGCCAGTGAGAGACCCTGATGAACAATACCTAACATTGTGTTCTGACTTCACATGCACAAACACACAAGCATGCCCATGTACACACACACACACACACACGCACGCATGCACACACACACACAAACATATGCATATTCACACATACAAAAAATAAAATGTTTGGTTTTTTAAATTTTTTGGTTTATTTTTATTTATTTATTTGAGAGCAACTGACAGAGAAAGAGGCAGAGAGAGAGAGAGAGAATGGGAAAACCAGGGCTTCCAGCCTCTGTAGACGAATTGCAAATGCGTGTGCCACCTTGTGCATCTGGCTAACGTGGGTCTTGGGGAATCGAGCCTCAAACCAGGGTCCTTAGGCTTCACAGGCAAGCGCTTAACCACTAAGCCATCTCTCCAGTCCTAAAATGTTTGGTTTTAATGTCACTAAAACATCATCTGTAAATACAGCCACAGCTGTGTGGGCTGCTTTAACTTTGTAATGAAGGACATCACTGTCTTGAATATTTCCATGCCTGTTTCATTCTAATTTCTTTAACTGTATTTGAGCAAGTACCATTTCCAGGTAGCAGCATCAAAAACTCTAGCCAGGATGGAGAGATGGTTTAGTGGTTAAGGCATTTGCCTGAAGAGCCTAAGGATCCATGCTCTACTCTCCAGGTCCCATGTAAGCCAGACGCACAAAACGTTATGCAAGTGCACAAGGTCGCACGTGCACACAAAGTGGCACATGTATCTGGAGTTTCATTACAGTCACTGAGGCTCTGGCATGTCCCCCACCCTCTCTCATGCACACACACAGAGACATATAAAAGAAGGCCAGTCTCTTGGGCTTGCCTCAAAAAAAAAAAATTCTAGCCCCTCTCTCCTTTCTTCCATCTCTCCCTTCTTGTCTCCTTCCCTCCCTTCCATCTTTCCATCTTTCATTTTCTTCTCCTTGAGTTATTTGGTTTGCATGGTGAAAACATCACATTTCTTTGAGAAGTAAATATGAAATCAAGAAGCACTGAGGTAAATGCAAGATCTCAAAGGCTGTAACTTGGAGAGAATTTTCTTGCTTGGATGTCTTCCACATTGATTTTTTGGGTCTTTTTTTCCTCCAGCTTCCCATGAAAACTGATTTGCTGAGACACTACCCTCCCCCCTTCAACTATCAAAACTCAAATGATCCAGCAAAGTTAATTAACTTGTACTGACAATGCAAGTTGCATTTTAACATATTTGCTGAGCATTTAGGCTATCTGAGAAGACAAGATGACCCCAAGGAAGAGTTATAGATTATTATACTTGCTCTCTTCTCCAGGAGCAAATACCTTTAGCAAGTTTACACAGAATAATCTCAAGTGATTTAAGAAGACTGTTGTTATCTTGGTCAATTAAAGGGTGAGGGGGTGGAAGGAGAGGCAAGGGGTCCTGGAGCATGCAGTGCCTACGAGGTCATGGCTTGAGCAGCCGTGTTTGCTGAAGAAAGTCACCCAACAGGGTATAGGAATGACATGTTCTGGGGGTAGCTTCTGTACTTCAAAATTTAGACACATCACATGACAATAGTCATTCAAGAAGATTCTTCTGCTAGCTTTTCTTCCTCTCATCTACCTAAACATTTATTTACCAGAGATTAATCACAGGGCTATCATTAACAGCCACAGCTGTCATTGTAATCATGTTTTTGTTCCAAAGCCTGATCACCTCAAAGATGACCTTGGTTGACTCACCATGTGTGATCCAGAAACACGGCCCTGTGACAGCTAGTCACAGCCTCTGCACAGCATGTAATTGGCCTGTTGCAGAGTTGGGACATAATTGAGCCAAAAAAAAAAAAAAAAAAAAAAAAGACTATTTGTTGCGGTGGGGGAGGGCAGAGGTTTGAGGTAGGGTCTCACTCTAGCCCAGACTGACCCAGAATTCACTCTGTAGTGTCAGGGTGGCCTCGAACTCACAGCGATCCTTCTACCTCTGCCTCCCCAGTGCTGGGATAAAAGGCGTGTGCCACCACGCCCGGCTGAGAAAAGATTATTTTAAGTGTTGAGGCTCTCTAGACAAGTACTGCACCCAAAGCCCAAAGAATCCCATTGCTTTACTTAGCCTATATGATTATATCACAGGTAAATTATACTCTCTGGAAGTCAGTCTTAAAGATTTAAGAGCATAGAGCTGGTGCTCAGTGGTTAAAGCTGCTTGCTTGCAAAGCCTGATGGCCAGAACTTGACTCTTTAGTAACCCACATAAAGCCAGAATTACAAAGTAAAGTATGTTTCTGGAGTTTGTTTGCAATGGCAAGGGGCCCTGGTGCACCCATTCCTCCCCTCCTTCTCTCTCTCTCTCTCTCTCTCTCTCTCTCTCTCTCTCTCTCTCTCGCTCTCCCTCTCTCTTTCCCTCTCTCTCTCTCTCCCTCTCTCTCACGCTCTCTCTCTCTCACGCTCTCTCTCTCGCGCGCGCGCGCTCTCTCTCTCTCTCCCTCTCTCGCTCTCTCTCTCTCCCTCCCAAAAAATTAAAGTATTTTTCAAATGATTTCAGGGTTCTCATAGGTCCCAAAGCATTCTGGATCCCAGGATATTCCCTAGCCTAAACATGCCCTTTGACAGATGAAACCACTCGCTAAGGTCACACAGCTGGTGGAAAGGTAGGTTCCTAGGCTGCTGTAACACGCCCTCTGACCTGCACCATGTCTCCATGGAGAGATGGTGAGCCTTTACACTGAGCAATGCCAGGTATCTGGAAGATTCACCTATGTCTTTCAGCATGTGCCCATGAACCCATGACATGCTGAACTGATAACGAAACATTCCTAGAGATACCAGATCTCCAGTGAAGGTTTGCCTGGGGTTCTTTTGACAGGTTCTGGAAGGCCCAAATCTTCCTCACCTTCAACTGGCCTGACGGCTATTGGGGACAGTGAGCCCCAGAAGTCTTCTTTCCTGCCACTAAGCCCCACACCATATTGCTGGCCAGGATGTTTGTCAATGTGCTGACAGCGCCCAGTCATCTCTCCTTTCTCTGCGCCTTTGAGAGGGTGTGACCAAGTCTCGAGGAATCTTTGCTCCAATATCTCGCCAAGCCTGCAGGACGCAGTTGGTCTAGTGCAAGGAAACTATCACAGCTCATTAACTCTTCCCTGTCAAGCCAAGGCAATCTGGAGTCACCCAGAGTGAGACTGGGCACTGGGAGGGGAACGAAACACCACCCAGCCTCATTACTTTCATCCTCTGTATAAATTTACAAAGCTTCACATCCAGCCAGGCTCCTCAGCATAAAGACCCCTCCAGGGAAGATTCAAGTTCATAATGGAGGGGGGGTTCTTTTCTTTGTGGAAGAGAGGGTCATTCTGCATTTGTAGGGCTTGGGAGGTTCACAGTTTGTTAGATGAAAATGAGGGAAAGAGGGGGGAAGAGAGAAAATAGGGGAAAGGTCTTAAAAGGGCCCCAAAACATAAACATGGACAGTTTGTGCCTTAATGTAAACAGGAACTAACTAGTAGGGTGCACGTAAACAGAGAGCCGCAGTGGTCAGTCTGCGTCCGTGATCATGATGAAATGAGGTGTCAATTTTGGCTTTTCTCTTCCAATTGAAAAATAACTTAAATCTGCTACTTCGTTTTTCACCTTAAACAAGTTTAACCAGAGTTGTTCAGAGATTATAACAGGAAAATTAAATGCTCATTATATCTAAATCTACTATGACAGCATGCATTCACCAGACAAAGAAATGTAGGCAATCCTCATTGGAGAAACAGGAAGATAGGACATGAATTTTATCTCAAATCAATTCGGAATTATAATTATAATGTATATGACATTTTCATAATGAGCTAAAAATCAGTTTACTTTCTTTTAAAAAAAAAAATCACTCTTCAGCTAGAGAGATGGCTCTGTGGATAATGTGCTTGCCTGCAAAGCCTAACAACCTGGCTTTGAGTTCCAGTGCCCACATAAAGCCAGATGCACAAAGTGATGCATGTGTCTAGAGTTCATTTGTAGTGGCTGGAGGCCCTGAAGCACCCATTCTCTCTCTCTCTCTCTCCCTGCAAATAAATAATTTTAGAAATGCTTTTTTTAAAAAAAATCACTCTTGAATTGAGAATATAAGAGGTCTGGGAGAAGAAATAGGTTTTATAATGGAAGAACAAGTCATAAGAATTAGCTATATATTTATTCAATACACCTGCTATGAAGGTCAGCTATTATCAGCTTGACAGGATCAGGAATCAAGTAAGAGACATGCCTCTTGTGCAGGTCTGTGAGGTCACTTCCAGAAAGGATTAACTGAAGGGGGAAGATTTTCCCCAGAGTGAACAGCTCTTTTGGTGGCAGCTTATACATATAGAGGTTCCAGGGGCAAGTGGTCCTTTAGGCTACCTGCCCTTTGCTCCTTGCACATGAGTGTGTCTTCCATGTTGCTGGCACTTTTTTTTTGGCATCTGTTGCAGTCAGGTTCGCATCACTGGAAGAAATCACCCAACCAAGAGCAGCCTGTTGGGGGGGGGGGTTATTTCGCCTACAGACTTGAGAGGAAGCTCCACAATGGCAGGGAAAATGATGGCATGAGCAGAGGGTGGACATCACCCTCTTCACCAACATCAAGCAGACAATAGCAACAGGACAGTGTGCCAAACACTGGCATGGGGAAGCTGGCTGTAACACCCATAAACCCGCCCCCAACAATACATTGCCTCCAGGAGGCTTTAATTTCCAATTGCTGTCAGCTGGGGAGACTAGCATTCAGAATACCTAACTTTATGGGGGACAAGTGAATCCAACCACCACATTCTGCCCCTGGCCCCCATAAACTGATAACCATACATGATAGAAAATACAATGCATTCAGTCCACCTTTAAAGTCCCCATATTTTTGTCAATCCTCATGTGTTCAAATATCCCCATAATCCAAGGTTTTTTAACTGAGCCATAATTACCAAAGATTGCCAAAAAAAAAAAAAAAAACATAATGGCACAGAATAAATATTCACACTGCAAAACATGGCATTGAGCATAGCAAAGAAATATTCAGCCAATACAAGATTTAAAACAACCAAGGCAATCATCAAACTCTGTAGCTCCAAGTCCAACAACTCTAGCCAGTGACAAATCTCCAAGTCCGAAAATTCTAACCAGCAACAAGTCTCTGAAGTTCCAATTCTGCCCCTCCAGCTAGGCTACTCACAGTCCTGGAAAACTTCATCTGGGGCCGGCAGCTCTCCTCAGCAGCCATCTTGTGGTCCCGGCATCTTCACTGGGTCTCCACTGAGATGCATGGTTCATCTTCATGGCTCCATTTGGTCTCCATGCAGGCATCCAGCAAATCAGCTTGATGCTGCCCATGTCCATTTCAAAAGACAAGACTGCATTGCAAACTCAATGACCCTCTCTTTCCTGCATTTCTTATATTCCACAATATCAGGTAGGGTGCCAATTTTTTAATCCAGGGGGGAATAAATCAGACTTTGAAGAACAGGACGCTTCTTGAGCACTCAGACCCCTTCAAAATAGTCCACATTCTTCCAGCTGACCCAGTGCAGGTCAGATAGCCCAATCTCAAAGTTTGTAATCTCTCATACAATTGCAGCTGAGCGGGCAGCAGTTTTGACCCAAAGATTTCATTTTTTTCTGTGCCATATTCCTATACTCACATCAGTTCATTTTTACACAAAGCAACCTTGCACAACTTCTCAGGACCCAGTCCTAACAACAAGCTTTTCACACAAACTGCTAGCCCAGTCCAGGCAAAGCTCTTTCTCATCCTCATAAGCCAAACCTCACAGTCCATAGTTCTTATTGTATTCAAGTCTCTCAACTCTGACCAGAATAATCCATAAAGCTGTACTTACAGCACTGCAAGCCATCTCTTAGGCCAAGGTTTCAGATCCTTCCACATTCCTCTTAAAAATCAGCAACAAAAGGCCAAAGCCACATAGTCAGGTGTCTAGCAGCAACCCCACTCCTCAGTACCGCTTTACTGTTGCAGTCAGGTTTGCATTTCTGGCAGAAATCACCCAACCAAGAGCAGCTTGTGGGAAAAAAAAGGTTTTGGCTTACAGACTCGAGGGTAAACTCCATGATGGCAGGGGAAAAGACAACATGAGCAGAGGGTGGACATCACTGCCTGGCCAACATCAGGTGGACAACAGTAATAGGAGAGTGTGGGAAACACTGGCATGGGGAAACTGGCTATAACACCAGAGACTAGCATTCAGAACTCCTAAGTTTGTGGGGGATACCTAAATCAAACCACCCCAGCATCTGACCCAAGCTTCTTCAGCCTTCCAATATGGACTGAAGACCAGAGGCTCTCCAGAAATCCTCCAGACCTTCAGTGCTGGGTTGGGACTGCTGAGGCATCCAGCCTCGTGGACAGAGCAGGTACCAGGACCTCTGCCTCATCATATAGACAAGAGAACAACTGTTGGACTGCTTCCCCATCTTGCATCATGGAAAACAGTCAAATGAACCCTTTTGTAACAGACTTCATTCTATGGGTTTGCTTCACTAGACAGCCCTAATGCCTTGTTCTCTGTGCATATCAATGCCATATTTAACAAAGAATATCAAATCTTTTCTGAAAAAAAATAATGCTGCAGTATGTTATAGGCACAAAGTTCAACGGAACAACATGGGTTGCAAGAACATTACCCAGCCTAAACCAGCTGCTTAGGGCTCTGCTTCATGGAATAAGATGAGTCAGCACTACATCAAGGGAAGCCAGCCTGACGGGAGGCCAAGGTCATAAGCATATGCCAGGAGGAGTGTCAATGAGAAAGCAGTTACCGTCGGGCATAACTTCTGGTTTGTGAGACTGATACTTGATCCCTACAACTCACACCCGGAGTTCTGAAATGCCATTCCCGGTTTGCGTTGCCTCCATCCTGCTGGGTATTGCCTTCTGCGAAAGTTCAATTCACATGTTGTAACAGTTACTTACTCACTGCTGGGACAAAACACACAACCAGAAGCAGCTTGGTCAAGGAAGGGGGTGTTTCAGCATACACTTTCAGGGGAAGGTTTCATCATGGTGGGTAAGGCGGGACCAAAGCAGATAGGCAAGCATCACGTGTCCACAGCAGTAGGAAAGAAGTCATCTGGGTGCTGTCCTTGTAGCTGAGCTGTAAGTCCCTTCAAGCCCACCCCAAGCAACACACCTCCTCCAGCAAGGCTCCACCTGACAAAGGCCCAACAACCTCCCTAAATTGCCACATGCTGGGGACCAAGTATGACCTATGAGCCTACAGGAGATGCCTCATTCAAACCACCACACATGTCAATTTGGTTGGGCCGTGGTATGGCCAGATATCTAGTTAAACCACAAATGAGCCTCCCCAGTGTAGGTCTGGCATCATATAACCTCATGAAAGCCTGAATGGAGAAAGATGAAATCTTTGCCCATGGTCAACTTTCTCCTGCCCTTGGACCTGAAGCTTATACCATCTCTGCTCTTGGCTCTCGGGCCTTTGGACTTGGACTGGAAGTGGTATCAATGACTATAGGGGTTCCTTGGGAACTGCCAGAATTACCACAACAAAAAAAAATTAAATTAAATTAAGGAGGGGCCCACATTATAACAGAAAGAGAGACGGTTTACAAAGAACTAGTACAATTCCAAGGGGGGAAGGGAGCCGGAGCAGGGATAAAGTTGAAAAGATCAATCACACTGTAGGAGAATGTGAGCTTGGGGCAGGGGAGGGTCACTTGCATCATGTAGACGTTTTAGGGTCATTTGCACAGAGCTAGCTTTCTCAAGCATACTCTGTGACGTGTGATTTATAATGAGTTATAGGTCACCTTTGAGTGCCTCTGTGCCTAGCCCAGTGGCTCCAGACAGTTCTAGGTGGCCAGGGCTTGGAGGTTTCCAGCCTCCCACTTTGTTGACCCGTTACTCTCCTATGCTAATTTTATGCCCTTTGTGTAAGATCTTCTGGACCAAGCTGCGCGCTACTCTCCTGCCTTCAGAACGATGCCCAGAAGATTGTGTGACTTGTCAGCAGCCTCCATAATCATGTGATTATGTGATTACAAATCTGTCCCCTGCCTCTCACCATATGTATGTATGTATGCAAACACATACTACTGATTCTGTTTTGTCGGAGAACTCTACCTGAGAATACACCTTCCCAACGTAGAATTAAAAACATTATTTCCAAGCTGGGCGTGGTGGCACACACCTTTAATCCTAGCACTTGGGAGGCAGAGGTAGGAGGATCACTATGAGTTCGAGGCCACCCTGAAACTACATTGTGAATTCCAGGTCAGCCTGGGCTAGAGTGAGACCATACTTCGAAAAACCACAAAAAAAAAAAAAAAAAACATTATTTCCAGACTGCTTTGCACACTCATAGGAAAGTGACCAGCCAGACCTGCATAAGGCACAGATGCAGAGCAAGTGATCGCAAGAGCAGTTGCTGGGTGTGGATGAATGGGGTTGAGAGGAAGAATGGTCAAGGAGATGTCCAGCTATGGAGGCCTTCTGGATCCAGTCCCAGATATGACTCCCACTGGGCAGAGGACAGTGATGGCAGTTGTGTGTTTGCTATCACAGTTCCCACTGTGTGGCTAGGTGCGGCTCCTAGCCTCAAGGTGCCTACAGGCTCATTCTCAGCTGTTCAGCCATCTGATCATCTGGCCTGCCCAGAGGTCTCAGACAGTCCTCAGCCTTCAATGAGAAAGCCACCGTATGACAGACTGGAGTCTTGAAGTGAATAAAATCTAACTTGACCTCTCAAGCTTGTCTTCTCTGTGCTATGGGACATAGTAGCAGATAATCATATGGGCCCAAATTAAGTGGAGTTCCCATCCTCCCATTTCACAGAAAGAGAATTTTGAGACTATAAAAAAATATAATTAAGCCTGGCTAAGACTTAAGGGCGTTTGTAGCCGCGGTGGAGAAATGCTCACCACCAGTGGTAGGTTTTATTGCTTGGCAACAAGCTGAGTCAGATCCCGCCAGAAGAAGGACTAGACTTCCCTCAATAGACCTCCATCCTGTTGTTTTCTTCCGTAAGGTGAGCTTGGTTTTAGTTTAGACTGGTGGGAAGCTCACAGCAAAACTTCCAAACTTATTTCAAGAATTAGAGTCCACCGCCCCCCAGCCACCTGGACGCCCCAAACAGAGGTAGCTGTGAGAAACTGGGGCAACTCCATCGCTATTCAATCAAAGGAGGAGACATTGGGATTTGCACAGTGCAGGGGAAGGGGCTCGGGACACTGCCCATGAGGAGGGGTGGAGTTTCCTGTGAGTGGGAGTGGAGCAAAGGAGGAGAAAATAGGTCAGAAAACAGGGAGTGGCCACGTGGGACATCCTTTTCGCAAAGGCCTCCACATGTACGCCCTTCCTGGACCATGCAAGGGGTCAGCAGATTGGACGCAGGCAGAAGCTCCATGTGGTGCCTCCTGCCCTGTTAAAGAGAGAGCTTCTTCCACAGTGCTCGGTCCGAGGAGGACTGGAGATTCCTTAGGAAGATATGGGAAATGACCCTCACCCCCACCAGCTTGCAAAGCCCAGGCTAGAGAGGCACCTCGCCCGCTTCTTGCTACTCGCTCTCGACCTCTGCACAGGACAAAGGTGCTGGTATCAGGTAGTAGAGCCCAGGTCCAAAACACAGGGAGACCACACTCCCAGGAAATTCTTCATTCAGTAACAAGGGTTGCAATGTATGAGAAATAGAGAGACAGCTCAATTGGCAGCACTTGCCTCTCAAGCATGAGGACATGAGTTCGATCCCCAGGACCGATGAAAAATGCCAAGCACTGGTGGCGCGTGCCCAGTGTTGGGGAAGCAGAGACAGGTAGGCCCCTGAGGCTGACTGGTCACTCAGTCCAGCCTAATTGGGAAGTCCCAGGCCAAGAAGAGGCCCTGCCTCAAAAAAAGGTAGATGATAGTCCTGAGGAATGACACCCAAGGTTGTCCTCATTCTTGCTGTTGTAGTTACCTTCTCCTTGCTGGAGAAAAGCAGCTGATGGGAGGAGAGCTTTTATTTTGACTTACAGTCTCGGGGAGAGCCCCATGATGGCAGGGGGCAGCATGGCATAAGCAGAGGCTAGGCATGTACTCTTCCACAGCAAATGGAAATGACAGCAAGAGAATGAGCTACGCTAACACAGGCAAGCTAGGGGCTGAAAAACTTCAAGGCCCACCCCTAGCGACACACCTGCTCCAGCAAAACTCCACCTCCCGTGTTGCCATCGGCCGAGGACCAGGCACTCAGAACACATGAGTTTATGGGGGGCAGCGGACTCAAACCACCACACGCACATACACAAGTACATATACACACAAGAAAAGGATGAGGATAGAGAAGATGGCTCAGCAGTTAAAAGTGCTTGCTTGCAGAGCCTGGCAGCCCAGATTTAGCTCCCCAGCACCCACCCACACACACAAAAAAAAAAAAAATCCCTGCACCTAAGTGGTGCATGAATCTAGTAATTATTTGTAGTGGCAAGAGACCCTGACAAGCTCACAGACAGACAGACAGACACACACACACACACACACACACACACACACACACTTGCAAATAAATAAATAACCTTTTTTTTTTTTTTTTTTTGGTTTTTCACGGTAAGGTCTCACTCTAGCCCAGGCTTACCCGGAATTCACTATGTAGTCTCAGGGTGGCCTCGAACTCACAGCGATCCTCCTACTGCCTCCTGAGTGCTGGTATTAAAGGTGTGCACTACCACACCCGGCTCACGATAAATAACTTTTTAATTTATTTAAGAGAGAGTGTGTGCGTGTGTACATGGGTGCCTCAGCACTCCTGCTGCTGCAAACCAGCTCCAGACATTGTGCCACTT